>NC_056729.1:1338105558-1338743058 GCF_019279795.1 Protopterus annectens
GTGAAGCATCGTGGCTTGTCGAGCATGTCATCCCAGGCTGATAGGCATTGGATCCCCTTTGAATGACACCAATAATTAAGCCAATTGTTGAAATTGATTACCTTGTCTTCATATTGTGGCATCATTCTTAGTGAGGGTAAGATGCTACTCAAGGTCAGGGTCATACCGGCCTGAGCTACATGCTCAGAGAGCTCCTGTATGTCTCTTTTCATGTAGTCCAGGGAGGTACGTCTCAGGTCATTCACACCAGCATGGACAATGACTGAGTCATGTTTGTACTTGCCTTGGAGTGACCTGAGTGCTTGTGTTATGTGGCGGATCCTAGCGCCCAACAGGCAGCTCACTGTGACCTTCTCCTTGTTCAGCCTGGTGAGCGGGGCATCAGTGCGTCTGACGATAGAGTCACCTATTACAAGTGTATCAGGTGTGTTGTTTAGCCTTAAGGGCTGTGACTGTTCGGCACACTGGCTTTGTGAGCTATGTGTTGCACGTGTTTTGTTTTGGGGTAGCGGTTGCTTGAGTGTCTGCTTTGGAGGTCTCTGCTGCTTAGGCAGATTTTTATTTAGAGCCTCCGAGTATGTTTTTGTGTGTTTATGTGTTTGGTTTGCTGTCGTGGTAGGTCTATGTGAGACTGGAATTGTAGTAAGTGTGGTTTCCTTCTCCTCCTGACTGGTTTCGCCAGTACTGAGTTGAAAGAGCTTAGCCTCCTGTATGGCTATATGGTTGCATCTCTCACATATGTTGGAATTTGTTGGGAGGAGGAGAGTGTTGTCTGTGTACATGAAGCAGTTGTAACATTGCCTCAAGATTCCCAGATTCACCAGCTGGACCGGAGAGGAGATTGACAACTGACCTTTGGACATGCTAGAATAGTATTGGGGATTCCTTTATAATTGAAAAAAAGGGCCAATGGGGAACAAGGTACTCAAGGGGAGTTTGTGAGGGTGTAGTGCTTTTAATTTTTTAGTGCTGACTTATATAATTGCTTTAGTGAGCAAGTGCCAGGTAACTTAAATGCAATGTGTTACAGGTAACTTAAATGCAAAAACGACAAACAGTAACTTTCTTTCAAGTGAAACAAGGAAATAAGTACAGTAAGCAATGCAGATATCACTAGGGATCCACAGAAGCGCTGCAAAGCTGCGCTTTAGGTGGAATTAGCGTTTCAGGGAAATAACAAGCAAACAAACAACAAGCATACAAACAAAGCTAGATTCAGCAGGCCTGGATCCTAGTTTATGCTACAGCAAACAAGGTGTACCAATTTCAGTAAGAAACAGTTCAAATATGCAGGCACTATAAGCCTTTAACGAGAAATTCCCAGCTCAGAAGGGCAGAGTCCAGCTTCTCCTCTTACAAGAGTGCAGACCACAAACCCTGTTAATGTAAAATAACTGGCCTGAAGCCCAAGTGCTTAAACCAGAATTAATACACTTTTAGAATAACAGACACTGAGCCCTCAATCAGCAGTTCCCAACTTAGAAGGATGCAAGCTACCTGTTCTGCCACTACAGTGCAGACCACAAACCTTCTTAATGTAAAACAACTGGCCTGAAGCCCAAGTGCTTATACCAGAATTAATACACTTTTAGAATAACAGACACTGAGCCCTCAATCAGCAGTTCCCAACTTAGAAGGATGTAAGCTACCTGTCCTGCCACCACAGTGCAGGCCACAAACCTTCTTAATGTAAAACAACTGGACTGAAGCCCAAGTGCTTAATCCAAAAGACTTGGAATGATAGCTACACTTTAATCAAGTTACTACCAAGCAGTAATAAATACAATTGAATACTTTAAAGAATGCCTGGATTAGTGCTCAAGTTATACAAACAAAGCTAGATTCAGCAGGCCTGGATCTAGTCTATGCTACAGCAAACAAGGTGTACCAATTTCAGTAAGAAGCAGTTCAAATATGCAGGCACTATAAGCTTTTAACCAGAAATTCCCAGCTCAGAAGGGCAGAGTCCAGCCTCTTCTCCCACATGAGTGCAGACCACGAACCCTTTTAATGTAAAATAACTGGCCTGAAGCCCAAGTGCTTAAACCAGAGTTAATACACTTTTAGAATAACAGACACTGAGCCCTCAATCAGCAGTTCCCAACTTAGAAGGATGTAAGCTACCTGTTCTGCCACTACAGTGCAGACCACAAACCTTCTTAATGTAAAACAACTGGTCTGAAGCCCAAGTGCTTAAACAAAAAGGCTTAGAATGAGTTACACCAAACAGTAATAAATACAATTGAGTACTTTTAAGATGACGCAAAAGCAAAATAAAGTAGGAAGAAACACAAATACAGTAAAAGCAGATCCTTTTTGTTTTTTTTTTTGAGTGAGCAAATGAGATGGGCCCAGGAGTTACAGGACAGAAACAAGTGCAAACCCAGACCCAACTGTAATAACTACTTCTGCTGACAGGCAGTCCAGGCAACTTCCTTCTGCCTCCCTTCTACCCACTGATAAAGACAGCAAATACATGGATAGGGTGGGGAAGAAAGTATACACTTTCTCCACATTGGCCTTCAAGGCCATAAACTACCAAACACACATGACCAAGTACGCCCTTGATTTGGTCACTCAAACATCCCAAATCATTTCTTCATTACCTGACAGCCCCTCCAAAACAGACATAGCTACAAAACTGTCCTTGGCACAACAAGTAGCTAGACAGTCTATTAGGTGCAGCTACGATGCTGCTGAAGCATCCTCCAGGTCAGCGGCCTCAGCTTCAGCCCTTAGACGATACTCCTGGCTCACACTACATTACCTCCCTGAGGATTTCAAATCCAAAATTTTGGACGCACCTTTGGAGCACAATTGCTGTTTGGGAAACAATCAGCAGACCTATTCAAACACCTCCAGGAGAAAAGTAAGGAGTTACAAGACATTAAACATTTGCTTGTCTCTCCAATACCAAAATATAACAGAAATTATCCAGCCAAGACAATCTTTGTCAGGCGCAACCCATCCATCCCCTCTGCCAACTCCTCCAGATCTAGAAGAGGAGCACGGAGGCCTTCCAATACAAGACCTCATTCTGCCTCTCAGCAGCCCAGACAGACCTTTCAGGACAGAGGTGGTCCCTCTATGGCCTGACTACCTAGATACTCTGCCCCTTTCAGCATGCCTCTCTCACTGTCTACCAGCATGGCAGTCCATCACCTCAGATCAGTGGGTACTCACCATCATCCAAAAAGGATACTTCCTTTATTGGAAACAAAGACCACCAAAAACTTCCATCCCACCTCCACCAAAAAATCAGCAGCTTCTCTTCCCCCAGGTCCTAGCAGACCTTACAAAGCTAGGCACCATAGAGCCTGTGCCCTTAAAACAACAAGGCAAAGGCTTTTACTCTAGACTTTTCCTAGTCCCCAAAAAGGATGGACCATAGAGGCCCATTTTGGACCTCTCAGCACTAAACCTATACTTAACAAGTACCATCCTTCAAAATGCTGTCCCTACCAGCCTTGCTTCTATTCATTCCACCCCAGGCCTTCATGGCATCCCTGGACCTGATGGAAGCATACTTACATATTCCCATCAGGAATTCACACAGGCAGTTCCTTCGTTTCTCTGGCCCCTGCTCTCACTACCAATTTACTGCTTTGCCCTTTGGTTTGTCCACAACCCCTTGGGTTTTTGCAAAATGCCTAGCTCCAGCCATTGCCTTTTGCAGGGCACAAGCCATTCAAATATACCTTTACTTGGACGATGTCCTCATTCTGGCAAAATCCACAGCTTCCTTACAGAGACACCTACAGTTCACCATGTCTCTTCTTAGGGACCTAGGATTCACCTTGAACCTTCAAAAATCATCCTTAACACCAAGCCAGGGCCAAACCTTCCTGGGGTGCAGGATCAGAACAGATTCTATGAAGGCCTTCCTTCCACAGGACAAGGCATTCTCGCTAACCTCCCACTTCAGGGATTCTCTCAAGCAGAAACAACTAACTGCAAGACAGTACCTGCGTCTGTTAGGGCTAATGGCAGCAACCATCCCCATGGTGCCATTGGCAAGACTTCACATGAGAAAGATTTAGTGGTTCCTAAAAAATGCATGGTCTCAACACCTTCACCCCCTAGAGAAGACCATTCCCCTCTTGAACTGCCTCAGGACAGAAATCTCCTGGTGGATCAACCAGGTGCAAATGATCCCAGGACTGCCATTACAGTCCCCCTCCCCAACCCAGATCCGTCCACACAGATGCCTCAGACTCAGGCTAGGGAGCCACCTTGGCCTCCAACAAACTTCAACACACCTGGGAACCCTCTCTAAAGACAAAACATATCAACGTCAGAGAAATGACTGCAGTCCTCCTCGCCCTTCAAACCTTCCTACCTATTCTGACACCAGGTGTCCTACAGATAATGACAGACAATACCACAGTGATGTGGTACATCATCAAACAGGCAGGGACAGGCTCATACATTCTCTGCAGACTAACCATACAGATATGGGAGCTAGCCTTTCGACAAAATATTGTACTACAGACATCCTACATCCCTTCTCAGGACAACCTTCAAGCCAACATCCATAGCAGAACATTCTCTCTTCAGCAAGAATGGATGCTGAACCGGGATGTGTTCTTTGACATAGTCCACCGGTGGGGCATTTCTCAAATAGACCTGTTTGCCTCCCCTCAGAACAGGCAACTGCAAAAATTCTGTTCAAGAACCCACTCACCACTAGCCTGGAGAGTGGATGCTTTCAGCATGTCTTGGAAGGGGAAGTTCCTATGTGCCCCCCCCCCCCCACACTCATTATGAAAGTCTTCGTGAAAGTTCAGAAGGACAAGCTAAAATTCTTGCTAGTGACTCCCTTCTGGCCACGGCAGCACTGGTTCCCCCTTCTAATAAACCTAGCCTAGGGCAGTCACTGCAAGTTACCCCACAAGGTGGACCTACTAACACAGGACAAAAGAACTCTTCTTCACCCACAAGTAAAAATGCTAAACCGAACACTATGGGTGATCAACTTTTGATTCCCTTTAGACACCATTACTCAGAGGATGTGCTCACTGTCCTTAGGGAGGCAAGGAAACCTAACACCAGAAAGTCTTACCTAGCAAAATGGGTAAGGTTCACTAAATGGTGTCTACAAAAGGGAAGGGACCCTTCTACTGCTGAAGTCCCTTTAGTTCTCAGCTACCTTTGTCACCTATTAAAAGAAGGCCTGGCATACTCCTCTGTGAAGGTGCACCTCTCAGGCTTATCAGCCTGTCTACCCCTCCATCTTCCTCTTATGGCAAGGCTCGACTTAAAACTTTTCCTCAAGGGTGTCCTACACATGAGACCTCCTAGGAGACCTATTCCCCCTGCATGGGACTTGAACTACATCCTAGAAAAATGAACACAACACCCTTTCAAGCCAACCATACCTGCTTCCTTGCACATGTGCACTTGGAAAACAGTCCTACTAGTAGCCACACCTCTGCAAGTAGAGTTTCTGAATTGCAGGCCTTAATGTCTCGCCCTCCCTACACAGTCTTTCACAAAGATAGAGTAACCTTGAGAACCAACCCCTCCTTCATGCCAAAGGTAGTCTCGGATCTCTCCCTCAACCAAGCTATTCACTTGCCCACCTTTTTTCCTTCACCTACAAACAAGGGGGAAAAAATCCTGCACTCCTTAGACATGTATAGACAACTAAGATTTTACCTCAGTAAAACCAAGGACATCAGAAAAGCTTACCAGTTTTTCATTTCCTACCATCCCAGAGCAATGGGCAAGCCAGTATCCAAGCAAACCATTGCTTGCTGGATCAGAAAGACCATTGCCTTCTGCTATACTTTTCATGGCAAAGATATCCCAGGGAATATCAAAGCACATTCCACTAGAGCTATGGCTACGTCCAGCGCATTCATGAAGGACCTAAGCACCTCCTCCATTCTGGATGCAGCCACCTGGGCCACTATCCACACTTTCACCAAACATTACAAATTGGACCAAGTCTCCAGAGCCAGGACAGGATTTGCTAGAGCAATCCTTCAGGGCCTTATTCAGACGCCCACTTCTTCCTCCACCCT
Source organism: Protopterus annectens (assembly GCF_019279795.1). Lineage (NCBI taxonomy): Eukaryota > Metazoa > Chordata > Ceratodontiformes > Protopteridae > Protopterus > Protopterus annectens. The sequence goes on from NC_056729.1 coordinate 1,338,111,585, forward strand.
ATAACACTCAGACAGCTGTGGTACTCTCCCACATCTAAGAATACTGCAACATAGGAATAGAAGGACATAGAAAAGTTGTGTAAAATCTTACCATAACCTTATATGTCCTTCTCTTCCATGTTGCAGTATTCCTTCCCACCTACCTTACTCCCCCTTTTGCATAACTACTCCTAAAAACGCTCATATCAACTGACACTCTCCTGAGGAGCTCCCTTTGGGCTCTTTACTCTTCCTGCTGGCCTCGAAGTTCTGAGGTCTGTGCGTCCTGACTTCACATTTAAGGTCCCTGCTTTATGGCCCTACGTGTGACGTCAGACGCACTCTTTAACAGCCAAGCTGAAGCTTTTGTATAGTAGCCAACGTACGAGTCACCTGGCGGACAGAAATCACACATCTAAGAATACTGCAACATGGAAGAGAAGGACATCTAAGGTTATGGTAAGATTTTACACAACTTTTCTTTAGACTTTCTACACTAAATCCTTCACTTCGCAGGTATTCCATAACCTCAGCTTCTGTTTTCTTCTTATACTTTACCAATCTTCTGTTCTGCGTGTCTCCTTTGTGATATTATTTTTTGCATTGTGCTGTGGTCAGTCAATGAAACAGGCCCTTTTTCTTTATTGCTGTCTAGGCCAGACTTCAAAATGGGTTTGAAGTTCTTTTACTACGTACATCATCAGCTGCATTTTTCATCTGTTTCTTGTTTAGACACGACTGTGGACAGTTTCAATATTTCTTCTATTATCCAAAGATATTGGTGTGTTATTCTGGGTAATTCTGACCTTGCTAAGATTTTGGGAGACAGCCCTAGGTTTATTTATAAGAATACTTTTAACCTAAAAAGGTATCTACAACATGATTCTTATAAAATTATTCCATAAAATTTAGTGTTTAGTAAGAGCAAGGGTTTGTATAGATATTGGAGGGTTCATTCATTAGTTTAAAGCACCTAGATAAAACCATAGCTGTGTCTGGTGTCTTTCTTGCAAAATGAAAGGTATTGTTTACCTTAGTATATGCTCCCACTATGAAAGTTTTTATGTAGGGATGTCTACAAGGAGTTTAGAAAAACGTATAAAGGAACATTTAAAGTAAAGCACTGTAAGAATGCTTTATTTAAGCAAAGAGTGTAAGGAGAGTAAAAAGTTCCTATTTTCTATTCTTGGAACAGGTGCCAAGAGATTTAAGGGGGGAGAGTTATAGAGGATTTGGAGAGCAAAAAGAAGCAATTTGGTATATGAAATTAAATGCGGACAAACCCCCAGGATTGAATGAGGTTATAAACTTAAAATATTTTTTAAGTAATAAAAGGTTGAAAGTGACCTAACATAATGTATATTTTAGAGTTTTACCGTTTATGTACTTTTAATAAATATTACACAGTAGGTTGTGTTACTGGGTATGTTTGAACTTTGATTGCTTTTCAGTTTAAAATTGATTAATTACAAATTATTTTATTAGTTCACCTTAATGGAAGTTGATGGTATAAAAATGTGGGACATGATGGTTTTAGCTGTTCTGAAGAACTCTTTTACTTATGAAAGTGAAGAATAAACTTTTTACTGCTAATACAGTTTGTGGTCATTGTTCTTACAAGTACTTTGGTGGATTTCACTTATTTGGTTTCTACCTTGTCGTTTGGGCCAACTTTGGATTCTTTGCCTATACTCTAATATCAGTCCCTGATACAGAAGGCAGTTCTGGCCTGCAGTCCAAATGTCTTATTGGCCTCTTCCCATTCTGTTACATTTTCATTTCTTGATATTTGCTCCCAATACCTTGGTTCCTTTGCCAGTTTTCTCCACTAAATTCCAGCTCCCTCTTGCCTATTCTCTTCACCCCTTATTGCAGCCATCCTTATTGGCAGAATCTTCTTTCTCTATTCTCACATAGGCTTAGTTCTTAGAATACTTTCTGCTAATATGTGAATGTAATATTTAGTATGCTGCTGTTGTTAGGATCTGCATCCAAAATCCAATTTTGTCCTTATTTCTCGAACTTCCCTCCAGCCTCCTCATCATGCCATTCCACTTTGAATTGTAGCTTTCTACTTTTATTATGTATATGAGCTTAACTGATTTCTTCTAAAATATCCTTTCAAATCAGGTATTCTTAAACCACCCTGTACTGTTGGAAGGATCAATGTATCCCACTTGACCCTTAAACTCTTCCCTCCCAGATTAAATCCCTCAACTCTTTATTAATTACTTACCACAACTTCTCCTCTGATTGATAAAAATACACCTGACCTGTGTATAAAAACTAATGGGCTAAAGACATTTTCACTGTTTTTATCTTTCTATCCATATCCATAAACAAGTGCTTCCATTTTTCTCTGTTTTTGTATTATCTTTTATTTTGCCTCTTTCTACTTATCTTTAAATGCCATAACAGAATCCTTTTTAACCCCTATTATAAGTACTTAATTTTATCATGTCCCCATATGTATGGGTATTGATAAACCAATCAATGTGTGGGGACATAGTTTACAGCTATAGCCTTTGTTTTGTTGCATTAATTTTTTATCCTGAAAAAAAAAAAACTTGAAACTGTTTCAGAATTTTTCACACACTGAGATGTCCTTCTCTGTTTTTATCAGGTACAAAATAATATTGTCTGCAAGTACAGCTAACTTTTCTTGATTAATATACCAGTTATATCCTTGAATTTCTGAGTCACTTATTTTCTTTTGTGGTTTTATCAGTCTGAATTTTGTGGTGCTGCGGTAGCTTTGTCGCCTCACAGTAAGACGTTGTCCTGTTCGATTCTCAGCTAAAGCGTCTTCTGTGTGGAGACATGCGTGAATGGGCGTACCTTCGTTGAAGGTTGTACGGCAGGGCTGGCAACTCGGTCCGTAAAAATCTACTGCCAGTCATTAGTGGACCAGAGTTCCGCTGTGGCGACCCCTAACCGGGAAAAGCTGAAAGATACAACATCAGTCTGAATAAGCTGTTTAAAGCTTCTTCCATTTTTCCAGTCTTTTTTTTTTTATTTGAGTTGATATACTGTATAGTGTCTTGTTTATTTTAATCAGCTCTGAGCACTTTTGACTTATTTTTCCCCTAAACTCCTGGAAGCCATGTCTTGCACCAAAGCTGAAACTTGAACTGCTTTTTGCTGTGCAACTGCAGGAGTTTTCCCAATCATTGTTTTCTCTTCATCTTTTCTAGTTGATTTTCTTTCAGGCTCTAAGTTTCTTCTTTGCAGGTACCCTGGCAGTGTACTTGCTAGCCAGTAACTGAATTTACTAAAACGTGCAGAGTTTCTGGCAGTTATCTCTCATTTTCTTTTTTTTCACACTGGGAGAGATTAAATTAAGCTGTTGATAATTATGCAGTCATCTTGGAAGTCCTGCAGTACTTTTTTTGGTCTTCTTGGTACCCTAGCCTTGTTTCTGTGACTGACACACTGCATGCTTTGACCCCCTCGCCCCTGCTGCAGCCTAATGTGATAATGTAATCATCCACCCAGAGGACTGGGATTCACATCTCCAGAAAGTCCAAGCCATGTTAGATTCCTTAAAATAAGATGGACTTGCTGTCTGTGTCTTGAAGTGTAAATTAGGAAAGAAAGAGATACACTGTCTGAGTTATACGATGAGAAGGGGAACTGTCAAACCCCAGAAGGATAAAGATGCAGCTGTTGAAGACTGGCCAGTTTTCTAAGCTAAGAACAGGCAAGGGTCTTAGGTCTTGCAACTTATTACAAGAAATGTATATCCCATTTTCCCTCTGTTCCATGTCCCTCTATCAGATCGTACCAGAAAGTAGCTGACAAGTAAAATCAGGTGCACTCCAGTGGCTGAGGAAGATATTCAGCATTTCAAGAAGAGCCCGCATTCAGAACCTGCTTTAATATCGCCTAATTTTTTTCATCCCCTTATTCTACATAATTTATTCTACATACAAATGTCTTAGATGTGATGTTAGGCACACTGTTATCTTGGAGGGTGAGAGATAAGAAACACTACATCTACTGTTTGAGAAGAAAGTTGCCCAAGTTAAAAACAGATATTCCACAACAGAGAGAGAGGGAGAGAAAGAGAGTACCTGGCCATTATGTGGGCCTTCAAGTCATTATTTTATTACCCGTTGATTTACCTGGCTACTGATCATTCCCCATTACAGTGATTATATCAACAAAATAAAGATAACATCAAACTTTGCTGGTGGGCATTGGCATTACACACGTTTATTTTTTTTTCAGATACATCATCATGCTGGTGTTCACTAAAAAATGTAGATAGTTGGTTGAGGGTTCACAGATGTGTCATGAGGTTTGAAGCTGGATATTTAAACTGCAGGTGGGTCATGTGTAACTTAGCATGTGGTTACCACTCATCGATGGTTAAATCTGGCACATGACAATTTGATGTACATATTTGTATCTGTCTCGTGTATAAATTTGCAATATACCTGCTGTGGGAAAGCTACCTATTTTGCATTTCTTGCATATAACTCTGGGTAATACAGATTGCAAGGGAACATAATCCCTTTAAAGGAAAATGCCTGCAGAGGGATGAATGGATCCATGTGTAAACTTACACCAGTTTAAGGTAAAGCCAGATTCAAGGAAGCTGACAAAACATTTTGGGAAGAATGTCTGTGGGAGTCTGGAGTGTATGTGCCTGAGGGAGAGATGAACAAATGGCAGAGCAGTGACTGTTATGATGGTGCAGTATGGGGGGACTGAAATACCAGCCTTTGCCTTGTGTAAAGAAATAGAACAGAGACTGCTTGTGAAAGCCTGTTTAAGTTTTGTGCAAGTATCAACACCCGAGTTCTGCTTATAATTTGTTGACATCAAAGTTCTGTGTAATGTTTATCAGTACTAGGAAGAAGTGGCTGCTTATTGAAACTGCATCAGTAATTGTATTTTGTTGACAGAGTCAGCCTGAAGTTTTGTGTTTTGGAAAATAGTTGCACCCTTTACAAGAAGAATGTGAGTGTCTGCTGTTTTAATTCCACAACATATATATTATAATATACTGTTAGGTAGCATTCACTACTTACACTGATAATTTTCATATTAACCTGAACTGTATACTAAGCATGTTTTGAGCTGTTTAGATTGAAGTAGGATCTGTTTGATCTTCAGGAAACATCTTCAGTGCTGCAGTTTTCAATCTTCAGTATAACTATTAACTCTTGAACTGTCCAGGTATCTGGTTTCTTCATTGTTTTTTCAGGTCTGTAATATTCAATGTGTTTCTTTTCTCAGGACATCTATTCTTCCTTTTTGAGACGGTTCTTTTTGCACTACAGCTTTTCATAGAAGCACAACTTGGCAGGTGTTATCACATTTCTCACAATCCTAGTCTTGTGGCTGCTGTTCTTTTTCTGGTTATTTTGATGAATTTTATACAAATGCCTGCAACTCTTTCTATAGTTTTTCATCTCACAAACTACATGGCACCTTAGTTTTGCTGCAGGATCAACTAATTTGGTATTAAGCTGCAAACCTTCCCATGGCTGTAGTATACTTGCTTTGTTTCCAACATGTAAATTTGGTGGTCTTTCTTAGTTTCTTCCATAATAATACTTTTGCCTTTGCTAATTTCTTTACAGTATTTTCAGACATCAGTAACGAAGTTCAAGTAGATAATTATTTGCCTTTTAACCTTTGGCCCAGTAACAGTTGAGAATGTAAGAGATTAGCCCCCTAGATTGGAATACTCATATATTCCAGAAACTGAAAGAGGGTAAACCTCATAGCTATTTCTTACAAGTTTTATCATAATTTGAAAATTTCTCCCCTCTTGTCTCTGTTCAGTGTAGTCAGGTAGACTGTACTTTATATGTTCTGAGTTCCCTCTAATGCATAAATGTTCTGAATTACAGACTTTTGTACTAGAAACAATTGTCAAATATGACAGCAACAGGTGTTTGATTGTCTTGACGATGTAGACTTTAATTCACTAATCATGCTTGCACTTATATGTCAGACTGATTATTGCATCCTACATGGGGTGGTATCTTGACCTGTCTAGGCATCAGCTTTCATGGTCTTCAAGAGAGTGCTATCACAGTCAAGAGAACAGGCTTCTCTTCTCTGCTCGGATCTTTCCCTGCCCCCAAGAAGATGGTCATCGTGTTTCACTGTTGCAGTCATTACACTCTGGTTATCCTGCTGGCAGGCTACCCGCAGTCGGCCTGAATTCCAAAGTCCTGGTCCGGCATCAGTTGCTGTCGCCTCTTCCCTGACGTCAGTGCACCAGGGGTATATAAGATGCAGCCGACACCATTTTCGTCCGTCTTTCTTGCCGCGTGGTGCCCGAAGCAAAAGCAGTTCGCAAGTGCCGGTCGGACGACTCCTGAGATTTTCGAATTTGAATTTCAGATCCGAAGTCTTCAATAAAGCTAAGTACCCCATTGGGGAAACTTTTTCTTGCTCTAGTCCGATGTCAGTAAAAGTTAACAATTGTATTTCTTGTGGGAAGCAAATACCTCATAAGGATTTTCATTCTTACTGTATTCCTTGCCTAGGCCCTGACCACAATGTTGCTAGTTGTCGGTTTTGTGCTAGATTCAACCAACGCACTATTAAGCGTCAGTTCGATTTTGCTTTTCATTACGTTGGCCGAAAGTTTAACTATATAATGCCGTTGGAACAACCGATGACCAGAGTTCATAAAAAGCGCAAGGGCAAACAAAAAGACAGGCATCCGAAGTCCAAAACCGATGACGAAGCCTCTTCTAGGCCAGTCGCCGGTTTTCAGTAAAGCGCTTTCGCAGCCCCTGACACCCGCTACCTCAGAGCCACAGGCCGCCTCCGACTCCCACGTGGAGACAGCTAGGCCTCTGGAAACTCAAGGTATTGGGCCTACGGAAACAATTCCCTCACATGGGTCCAGAGCCGCTGAGCAGGCATCGGCTTCTGAGGATGTTTTCAGACCTACACAGCTTACTATCAAGACCGCTTCAGCAGCCAAGGCAAAGTCTAAAACACCTTTAAAGACAAAGAAACAAGTACAGCATTCTCCTGGACAGTCATCCATGCCAAAGAAATAGATGCTCAAAATGGCAGAGGACCTAATTACTTTGATCAGGGGCTCTCATCCCCCTCCTGATAAAAGGCCTAGGCAAGACACTGACTATGACTCCTCTGATCAGGTCTCTATTTCTTTTGATTCCTCATAAGAACAGGGATATTTTCTTCCTCCCTATGAGGAGTCTGATGCTGAAGAATCTATCCCTTCAGCCTCTCCTCCTGAGGACTGTTTTGGGGAAACCCTGCTCACTATGAAGGAACGTTTCCATTGGGGAGAGCCAGGATTATTCAGAATCCATGAAAAGGCTCAGAGACTTTCTTTTATTGCCTCAGCACAGGCCTCTTGCTATCCCCCCTGTACTAGATATTGTTGATGATGTTTTTTCTGAATCCAGTTTGACTCCTGATTCTTTACCCCCTGCACCAGTTAAGCAAGATAGGTACTACAGGGTTCCAGATTCTCATAAATGTCTTTATAAAAACCTTGCTGCTGATCCAGAAACTATTTCTCAGGGTCCCAAAGGGGTCAAGGCTTCCACTGCAAAAAACCCTGTTCCCTCTGATAGGGATTCTAGAGCACTGGACAGATGGGGGGAAAAAGTTTACACCTCTGCTACTTTAGCTGTAAGGGCTTTAAACTGCCAGTTTCATATGCTTAAATATCAACAATACCTAATGTCTTTGCTAAAACAGAAAATGCTTAGAAGCTCTGAATGTCCTGAGAACAAGGAAATGCAGGATTTATTGCATGCAGCTGAATAAGTGGGAAAGCATACTTTGCAGTGTGGTTTTGATTCATTAGAGGCATCTTGCAGAGCCGCAGTTACAGGTTCTGTCATTCGAAGGCATGCTTGGTTAAAAGAACAGAGTTTACGTGATCATGTTAAAGCAAAATTATTGGATGCTCCATTACAGCATGATACTTTGGTGTTAAGGCAGAAGAGGTGTTAAAGAAAATGGAGGATAAAGCAAAATCAATGCAGACAGTAAAGGATTTCTTACGGGCTCAGCCACCTAGATTTAGCAGGAACTGGCCTTCTAAAAATTGGTCCTTTCCAGTGTCAGACAGACTACAAAGAGGCAGATACAGACACCCAAGAGGCAGATCTCAGCTCCAAGGCTCATAAAGAACTAAACAATGGGGTGCTTCAGCCCCCAAAGGCGGAGAAGACAAATCACAACCTTAAAGGAAACAGTCCCAATAACTTTCCTCTACAAAGGCCAAGCACTTACCTTTTGGCAGCACCCTTAGGGGGAAAACTAGCACTTTTCTCACAAAATTGGCACATGATCACCCAGGACAAATGGGTACTGAATATTGTTTCTCAGGGTTACAGGTTCCATTTTCACACCCTTCCAAGGTCAGAAGGTATGCCAGACCTGCCACAAAATAAATGGGCAGAGGCACAAAAATAAATCTCTGCTCTCATGGACATGAGGGCTATCCAAAAAGTTCCACAGCAAGAACAGGGGCAAGGATTGGTACCCAGAAAGGACAAAGCCTGGAGACCAATACTGGACCTGTCTATGCTAAACACTTTCCTGGATGTTCCAAAATTCAAAATGTTGACACTGCAGCAACTTCTACCCATGCTGGGCAATAAGGCTTGGCTAGTTACTTTGGACCTCAAAGAGGCATACCTGCATGTCCCAATCAGACAGTCTTGCAGAAGATACCTCAGATTCATAGCTGGCTCAATGCATTACCAATTCTCTGCACTGCCCTTTGGCTTATCTACTGCGCCCAGGGTCTTCACAAAATGCCTGGCACCAGTAATTGCATTTTGCAGACAAAAAGGAATTAAAATATTTCCCTACTTGGATGACTGCCTTATTCAAGCAGAGAGCAAGGACATTCTACTAAAGCATCTGGCGTTTGTAAAAAGATTACTAATTTGCCTAGGGTACACAGTAAATGAAAATAAATCAAAACTAGTGCCCTCTCAAGAGATAATATTCCTGGGTGCAAGCTTAAATACAACTGCCCAGATGGCTTATCTCACGCCAGACAAGCAAAGGCAACTGACTCATTACTTTCAAATGATTGCAACAAAGACCCAGCTACTTGCAAAAAAAATTCTGCAGGCTTTGGGCTTCATGTTATCCTGCATCCTACTAATTCCATATGCAAGACTGCATATGAGGAAACTACAATGGTATCTAAAAAGTGTTTGGATTCATCATTGCCACAGCCTGGAAACAATAATAATGCTTATTCCCTGCCTGCAACAGGAGTTTCAATGGTGGGCATTGGCCTGTCACCACAACAAGGGACAGCCTTTCACTTTACCCACAGCCAGGCAGACACTAACAACAGATGCATCGGATTATGTTTGGGGGGCACACATGGCAAGAAAATGTATTCAGGGCATGTGGCCTGCGGACCAAATGCATCTTCTTATCAATCAAAAAGAGATGCTAGCTGTACAGAATGCCCTGTCAGCCTTCAAGGATCTACTACATCCAGGACAACTATTACTAAAGACGGACAATACTACAGTTATGTGGTACATAAACAAGCAAGGGGGCACACATTCCTACCCCCTCTGCAGGCAAGCCATGACTTTGTGGAACACAGCACTAACCTATCAAGTACATCTGCAGGCACAATTCCTGCCAGGAAAGAAAAATATTCTGGCAGACGAACTAAGCAGAAACCTCATGGACCCTCAAGAGTGGAAACTAGATCCACAGCTCTTCAGCATTATAGCAAGGAAATGGGGATGCCCAGACATAGATCTTTTTGTCTCCCCTCACAACTGCCAACTACAGAGATTCTGCACAAGGACTTATCACTCACAAGCATGGAAAGTGGATCCTCTGTCATTCAGCTGGAAAACCCTAACAGTTTATGCCTTTCCACCACTACCTCTCCTTCCCAAGGTACTCCTAAAAGTCAGACAAGAGAAGCCAAAAATGATTCTGATTGCCCCAGACTGGCCACGCCAGCACTGGTACCCAATCCTAAAGAGCTTTATCTCAAGGCCCAGCCTGGACTTTACCTCAAATTCCTCATCTTCTGACTCAACAAAACAATCGGATCCTGCACAGCCATCTCAGAACCTTAAATCTGGCTGCATGGCAAATAATATAGCCACTCAGAACACACCTCTCTCTAAAGCTGTTATGGATGTCATTTTGGAAGCCAGGAGGCCCAGCACCAGGAAATCTCATGCAGAAAATTGGAAGAGACTCTTTGCTTGGAACCAGGCGCAAGGACTTGAACCACTTGTTCCAAATATTCCTCAGATTTTACAATACTTAACTGAGATGCTGGACAAAGGCCTATCCTTCTCATCAATTAAGATCCATGCCTCTGCCATTTCAGCTCATTACAATACGGAACCTCCTATTTTCTCTCATCCACTGCTAAGACAGTACCTCAGAGGGGCAAAAAATATAAGAGCACCAGTACCTACATGGGACCTCAACTTTGTTTTGGAAAAGCTCACACTGCCTCCTTTTGAGCCAGCCAGTACAGCTGATATAAAATTCTTATCATGGAAAACTGCTCTGCTCCTAGCAATAACTTCAGCAAGAAGAGTCTGAGTTGTAGGCATTAATGGCAGTGGAACCTTTTATCATTTTTCATCCGGACAGGGTTTCTCTAAGGCAAACCCAACATTTATGCCAAAGGTAGTATCCAGTGTGGCTCTTAACCAAACCATTCATTTGCCAACATTTTATCCAAATCCCCAGAATAAAGGGGAGAGACTTCTGCACTCTTTGGACATACACAGGCAGCTACACTTCTTCTTGGACAAAGCAAAAGCTTTCAGAAAAACTGAGAAACTGTTTGTAGCATATGCTGCAGGATCACAAGGAAAGGCTATCTCAAAGCAGACTTTCAAAATGGATAGGACACTGTATTTGTTTCTGCTATGCACAGCATGGCAAGTCAGTGGCTAAGAATATTAGGCCACATTCTACCAGGGCAGCAGCCACTTCAGCAGCCTTTTTGTGAGGAGTACCAACCAAGGACATTTTGGAGGCTGCAACTTGGATTTCAGTACACACCTTTACCAAGCACTATCACTTTACCTCTTTTTATTCTAAATCCAGAGCAGGCTTTGCCACTGCAGTTCTGCAGGGCCTCATAGCCACTCCTAATCCTATTTAGACCCAGCCGCCCTACCTCAGCTTTGAGATTCAACCCAAGTGTAATGACTGCAACAGTGAAACACGATGAACATAGTACAGTTGTGTACCTACCATAAATGTAGATGTTCGAGTGTATTCACTGTTGCAGTCCAGGTTACCCACGCTCCATCCCCCTTTGTTTGCTGGGACTTATCTATACTTCTCTATCCTATACAACCTACGTGGTGTATTTGCTTGTAGATTAAGGTATTGGTTTTATTTTACTGTATGTTTTTATTAGCGATATGTATTGCCTGCCTTCTTGGGGGCACCTGACATCTGGGGCAAGAAAAACTGAAGAAAATGGCGTTGGCTGCATCTTATATACCCCTGGCACACTGACGTCAGGGAAGAGGCGACATCAACCAATGCCAGACCAGAACTTTGGAATTCAGGCCAACTGCGGGTAGCCTGCCAGCAGGATAACCTGAGTGTAATGACTGCAACAGTGAATACACTCAAACATCTACATTTATGGTAGGTACACAACTGTACTTTCTTTGGGTCCTCTCTCCTTGATTCCTTTTACATCTGAACAGCCAACCCTTTGGAGTTGCAAGGCAGTTCACACTGGATTTCCCATCTGCTTCAGAGTCTTCCTCAGAGCATCCGAGTGGAGATGATCACCAAAAGCACTTGTGTAAGAGGAGGCACATGGACTCCCCTCAGAATCATAACCAGAAGATATACAAGTCCTTTTGTTTGCCATCCCCCTTGTTCATGTCCCACCCACACAATGGACAGCAGAAGTACAAGAAATAAAAAAGCTGCTAGACAAATTAATCTTCCAGGAGGTCTGATAAGACCAGCATGGATCTGGTGTCTGCTCAAGGTCTTTTTGGTGCCAAAGAAAAATGGAGACCTCATGCTGACTCTGGACCTCAGCCACTTAAATCAGTATCTGAAACAGACAAAATATCAGATGGTCACAATTCAGTCCAGCCTGTCTTTTTTGAGAATGGATGATTGGATGTGCTGGATAGACCTGCAGGATGCATACTGTAATATAAAAAATGGGCAGATGCTCCAGGAAGTTTCTTTGCTTTCGTCTGACAGCCAGTCACTTCCATTTCAGGGCCCTGCCATTTGGTCTCACCACCCCCCACGGGTGTTTACCAAATGCATAGCAGTGGTTGCAGTTCATCTCCGACTGCAGGAGTTCTGGGTCTTCCTATATCTTGGATGGCTGGCTCTTAACCATTACCAACAATAAGCTTCTTACACAGGCCAGGGACTCCTTGCTCCACCTGTGTTCACAGCTGGGGATAATCATCTACCTCATGAAGTCAAAGCTTCAGCTGGTTCAAATGATGGAATCTGTACTGGCTCCAATGAATTCTAAGCCACAGATTGCAGGATTTTGGAAACTGAGGATTCACACCCTTTGACATCAAACGAAGTCTGTACTCTCCCATTGAAAAATACCATCAAGGTCTGTTCTATGACTTTTTGGCTCAATGGCAGCCTCCTTCACTTTAATCCCTTTCGCTAGATTTTACATGTGTGTTACAATGGGCGCTTGCATTCAGTGGTCGATGAGATGCCAGCCACTGGACTTTTCCATGTCCTGCACCCAGATTTGCAGGAACCATCTTCAGTTGTGGTTGGACTCTCTGATAATTTCTCATGGTTGACTTTTTATTTTTCCCTCCCCCTTGCCACAGTGACCATGGATGCATTCTGGCTAGGGTGGCAGTAGAGTGGCCCTTCTTGGGAAAGACTGTCCATGGCACGTGGTCTCCCACAGAGGCTAGTCTTCACATCAGTGTTCTGGATGAGGGTAGTCCTTCTACAGTTGCAAGCCTTTCATGATTCCCTCACCAGGGATATATTTGCCATCCATACAGACAATATTCAGTGGCCTAGTGCATTAACAAATAAGGGAGGACATGCTCTTATTCTTTGTGTTGAGAGGCCATGAGGGTCTGTAATGCACATACAGGGGAAGCCCAGTGTGTTGGCAGACAAGTTGAGCAGATCTATTCTATCTCAATCCATCAGTGGCATAACATATTTTCAACCACTGGGGCCATCCTAGCTGCAACCTGTTTGCCTCCCTGTCCAACACCAAATGCAGCGGTTACTTTGCCCTAATTCTCTGAGAGAGAGTCCTCGATCATAGGAAGTTACTAGGCTATTGGCCCTTATAAGCCTAGCCAAGAGTTTAGCCTATGTTTAGACAAGGCACCCAAAGCCCCTGTCCAGCAGGGACACAGGTGGAATCCCAGGGCTGTATTTTCTATTTCCTATCCAGTTATCCAGGTTGTGCTTTAAAAGGGAAAATGAGGTACTCTGCTTGACATGGAGAGGGAGTCTATTCCACAGATGGGGGAGTCTCTGGGGAACAAATCTGTCCAGCCAGCAAGTCCTATTGTTGTCGCAGACTAGGTTGAGGTTGCACGTGTGGGTTACTCAAGTGGAACTTGACTTGCGGATATGCAGCAGTCCCATTAAGGTGGGGTCTTAGACTGCTTTGTATGCCAGACAGAGGTTACCTCTTTGGAGTCTGTATGAAACTGAGTAGAGGGACAGGCCTTTTAGCCTATCTGTGTAGGGTAGATGGTTGAGGCTCTGGATTCTTCTGGTGAGGAACTTCTGTGGTCTCTCCAGCTGCTGCATGTGCTTTGCTGGGTACTTCCTGAAGGGGGCATTGTACTCAGTAATTGGCCTTATAAGGGAAGAATACAGGGATGCTATGACCTCCTTGACCCTGGACGAGATGCCCTTACTTATGAGGTGGACTATGTAAAAGATGTTCTTCGTGTTTCACTGTTGCAGTCATTACATTTGGGTAATCCTGCTGGCAGGTTGCCCTCAGTTGGCCTGAATTCCAAAGTCCTGGGTCCTGCGTCGGCTGCTGTCACCCCTTCCCTGACGTCAGGTTATCAGGGGTATAAAAGAAGTGGCCGACACCATTTTCTTTAGTCTTTCCTGCTGTGCGGTGCCCGAAGCAGAAGCAGTTCACAAGTGCTGGTCGGCCGACTCCTGAGATTTTTGTGTTCGAGTTTCAGATCGGAAGTCTTCAATAAAGCTAAGTACCCCATTGGGGAAACTTTTTTCTTGCTCCAGACCGATGTCAGAAAAAGTAAATAACTGTATTTCTTGTGGAAAGCAAATACCTCATAAGGACTTTCATTCTTACTGTATTCCTTGCCTAGGCCCTGATCACAACGTTTCTGGTTGTCGGTTTTGTGCTAGATTTAACCAACGCACTATTAAGCGTCGGTATGATTTTGCTTTAAACTATTTTGGATGCCGGTTTAATTATCTAGAAATGTCATCGGATAGCCATCCGACTACCGGAGTTCACAAAAAACACACAGAAAAGGAGATAGACAACTGAGGCCCAAAACCAATGATGAAGTTTCTCCTAAGCCGTTCGCCGGTTCTCAGTGAGGCACTTTCGCAGCCCCTGATGCCCGCTACTTTAGAGTCGCAGGCCGCTACCGACTCCCACGTGGAGCCGGCCATGCCGCTAGAAACTCAAGGTATTGGAGCCTCGGATACCATTCCTTCAGATGGGTCCAGAGCCACTGAGCAGACACTGGCTTCTGAGGGTGTATTCAGACCTAAACATCTTTACATTAAACCAACTTCAACTTCAAAGGCAAAGACTAAAGCACCTTCTAAAGCAAAGAAACAAACTCGAGATCCACATGGACAGGCCTCTATGCCCAAAAAACAGATGTTCAAAATGGCCGAAGACTTGATTACCTTGATCAGGGGTTCCCATCCCCCTCCTGATAAGAGGCCTAGGCAAGAGACTGACTATGAATCTTCAGCTCAGGTTTCTATTTCTTCTGATACCTCTTCTGATCAGGAATATTCTCTCTCCCCCCCTATGAGGATTCTGATGCTGAAGAATCTATACCTTCAGCTTCTCCTCCAGAGGACTATTCTTTTGGGGAAACCTTGCATACCGTGAGGGAGCATTTTCACTGGGAGAGCCAAGATTTTTCAGAATCTAAAAAGAGGCTCAGGGATTTCCTTTTACCTCAGCACAGGCCACTAGCCATTCCACCTGTGTTAGACATTGTAGATGTGTTTTCTGAGTCTAGTCTTACCCCTGACTCCTTACATCCAGCTCCTGTTAAGCCAGACAGATGTTACAGGGTTCCTGACTCTCATAAATTCCTTTTTAAAAACCCTGCTGCAGACACAGAAACTATTTTACAGGGTCCCAAAGGAGTTAAGGCTTCCACTGCAAAAAACCCTACACCCTCTGACAGAGATTCTAGGGCACTGGATAGATGTGGAAAAAAGGTTTACACATCTGCTACCTTGGCTATAAGGGCCTTAAACTATCAGTTTCATATGCTCAAATATCAGCAACATGTCATGGCATTGCTTAAACAGAAAATGTTGTTAAACTCTGAATGTGCAGAAAACAAGGAAATGCAAGATTTATTGCATGCAGCTGAGCAAGTTGGAAAGCATACTTTGCAATGTGGTTTTGATTCTTTGGAGGCCTCCTGCAGGGCCGCAGTTACGGGTTCTGTAATTAGGAGACATGCTTGGTTAAAGGAACAAAATCTGCCTGATCATGTCAAAGTTAAAGTATTAAATGCATCTTTACAGCATGATACTTTGTTTGGTGTTAAGGCAGAAGAGGTGTTAAAGAAAATGGAGGACAAAGCTAAATCTATGCAAACTGTCAAAGATTTTTTACAAGTACAGCCACCTAGGTTTAGTAGACACTGGCCTGCAAAGAATTGGTCCTTTCCTGTGTCAGACAGACCTCAAAGGGGCAGATCCAGACACCCTAGAGGCAGATCCCAGGTGCAAGGATCATACAGGTCAAAGCAATGGGGTGCTTCTACCTCCAGAGTTGGAGAAGACAAATCACAACCATACAGGAAACAGTCCCAATGACTTCCCCCTGCCTGCACCAAGCACTTACCTCCTGGCAGCACCCTTAGGGGGAAAATTAGCACTTTTTTCTCAAAATTGGCACATTATAACCCAGGACAAGTGGGTTCTAAACATCGTGTCACAAGGCTACAAGTTCCATTTCCATACCCTGCCAAAGGCAAACGGCTGGCCAGATCTGCCAAAAAATCAATGGGCAGAGGCACAAATAAAAAGTCTCAGCATTCATGGACATGGGGGCCATTCAACAAGTACCAGAGCAAGAGCAGGGACAAGGATTTTACTCAAGACTGTTCTTGGTACCCAGAAAGGACAAAGTCTGGAGACCAATACTGGACCTATCTGTTCTGAACACATTCCTGGATATACCAAAATTCAAGATGTTTACTTTGCAGCAGCTTCTGCCCATGCTGGGCAAGAGCGCTTGGCTTGTGACTCTAGACCTAAAAGAGGCATACCTGCATGTCCCAATCAGACAGTTATGCAGAAGATACCTCATATTCCAGGCTGGCTCAATGCATTACCAATTCTCTGCACTGCCCTTTGGCTTATCTACTGCCCCCAGGGTCTTTACAAAGTGCCTGGCACCAGTAATTACATTCTACAGACAAAGAGGATTACAAGTATATCCTTACTTGGATGACTGTCTAATTCAAGCAGAGAACAAGGACAATCTTCTACAGCATCTGGCATTTGTGAAAAGACTTCTAACATGCCTAAGGTACACAGTCAACGAAAAGAAATCAAAACTAATACCCTCTCAAGAGATAATATTCCTGGGTGCAAGCTTAAATACAACTGCCCAGATGGTTTATCTCACGCCAGACAAACAAAGGCAACTGACTACCTATTTCAAAATGTTGGCAACAAAGGCCCAGTTATCTGCAAGAAAAATTCTGCAGGCTTTGGGCTTCATGGCATCCTGCATCCTACTAATTCCGTATGCAAGACTGCATATGAGGAAACTTCAGTGGTACCTAAAAAGTGTTTGACTCAACATTGCCACAGCCTGGAAACAATGATTACTCTCATTCCCTGCCTACAACAGGAGTTTCGATGGTGGGCAAAGGCTTGTCACCAAAACAAGGGACAGCCATTCACATTTCCCCCAGCCAGGCAGACACTAACAACGGATGCATCAGATTATGCCTGGGGGGCCCACATGGCAGGAAGATGCATTCAGGGCACATGGTCCTCAACCCAAATGCATCTACATATCAATCAAAAAGAGATGCTAGCTGTTCAGAATGCACTGACAGCCTTCAAGGATCTACTTCATCCGGGACAACTACTGATAAAGACAGACAACACCACGGTCATGTGGTATATAAACAAGCAGGGGGGCACACATTCTTACCCCCTTTGCAGACTAGCCATGACTTTGTGGGACACAGTGTTAACTTACCAAGTACATCTGCAGGCACAATTCCTGCCAGGAAGGGAAAATACTCTGGCAGACGAACTAAGCAGAAACCTCATGGATCCCCACGAGTGGCAGCTGGATCCACAAGTCTTCAGCATGATAACAAGGAAATGGGGATGCCCAGACATAGATCTATTTGCCTCCCCTCACAACTATCAGCTAAAAAGATTCTGCACAAGGACTTATCACAGACAAGCATGGAAAGTGGACACCCTATCTTTCAGCTGGAAAAACCTATCAGTATATGCCTTTCCCCCACTGCCTTTCCTCCCCAAGGTACTCCTAAAGGTCAGACAGGAGAAGCCAAAATTGATGCTGATTGCCCCTGACTGGCCCCGCCAGTACTGGTTTACAATCCTAAGGAACTTGTCTCATTGCCCAGCTTGGACCTTACCTCAAATACCTCATCTACTGTCTCAGCAAAACAATCAGATCCTGGACAGCCAACTCAGGACTTTAAACCTGGCAGCATGGCGGATAATCTAGTCATACAAAACACACCTCTCAGTAAAGCTGTGATGGATGTCATTTTGGAAGCCAGAAGGCCTAGCACTAGAACATTTTATGCTGGAAAATGGAAGAGATTCTGTGCTTGGAACCAGGCACAAGGAACTGATATAGCTGTGCCAAATATTCCTCAGATTTTGCAATACTTAACTGAGATGCTGGACAAAGGCCTATCTTTTTCATCTATTAAAATTCATGCCTCTGCCATTTCGGCTCATTACAATACAGAGCCACCAATCTTTTCACATCCCTTGTTGAAGCAGTACCTCAGAGGAGCCAACAATTTAAAGCCTCCAAGGAGATCACCAATGCCTGCATGGAACCTCAACTATGTCTTGGAAAAACTCACCCTGCCTCCTTTTGAGCCAGCTGCTACTGCTGATATAAAGTTTTTATCTTGGAAAACAGCTCTGTTGCTAGCAATAACTTCTGCAAGATGAGTTTCAGAGCTACAGACATTCATGGCTGTGGAACCTTTTATCATTTTTTATCCAGACAGGGTCTCTTAAGGACAAACCCAACATTTATGCCTAAGGTGGTGTCCAGTGTGGCTCTTAACCAAACTATTCATCTGCCAACCTTTTATCCCAATCCACAGAACAAGGGGGAGAGAATTCTGCATTCTTTGGACGTACACAGACAACTTAGATTCTACTTGGACAGAACCAAAGTTTTCAGAAAGACAGAGCAATTACTAGTGGCATATGCTGCAGGATCACAAGGAAAGGCTATCTCAAAGCAGACTATTTAAAAGTGGATAGGCCACTGCATTCGTTTCTGCTGCTTGCACAGTGGCAAGCCAGTGCCTAAGGGCATTAGGCCACATTCAACCAGAGTTGCAGCCACTTCAGCAGCCTTTCTCAGGGGAGTTCCAACCAAGGACATTTTAGAGGCTGCTACTTGGAGTTCATTGCACACCTTTACAAAGCACTATCATCTGCCACTCTACTCTAAATCCAGGGCAGGCTTTGCCACTGCAGTTCTGCAGGGCCTCATAGCCGCTCCAAATGCTGTTTAGCTCCAGCCTCCCAACCATAGCTTTGGGACTCTACCCAAATGTAATGACTGCAACAGTGAAACACGAAGAACATAGTACAGTTGTGTACACTTACCATAAATGTAGATGTTCGAGTGTATTCACTGTTGCAGTCCAGGTTACCCAACCGCCCTCCCCCTTTCTTCGGATGGAACCTATCTTTCCTTCTCTGATTTATACAACCTATGTGGTGTATTTGCTTGTAGATGAAGGTAAAGATTATATTAGTGCATGTATTTATATATATATAAATTTTGGCTACCCTTTTAGGGGGCAACTGACATCTGGGGCAAGAAAAACTAAAGAAAATGGTGTTGGCCGCTTCTTTTATACCCCTGACAACTTGACGTCAGGGAAGGGGCGACAGCAGCTGACACAGGACCCAGGACTTTGGATTTCAGGCCGACTGAGGGCAACCTGCCAGCAGGATTACCCAAATGTAATGACTGCAACAGTGAATGCACTCGAACATCTACATTTATGGTAAGTGTACACAGCTGTACTTTTTCCATACAGTGGAAGCAACGTGGTGGTCAATCAGGTTGCTTTCAACCGGGGTGCCCAAATCCCCTCACGACTGATTGCGTGCTTAGGATGTTGTTATTAATGTGATAATATGTGGGGACGTCACTCTCCCAAAAGGGGATGATGATGCATTTTTTGTCATTCAGCTTGAGGCTGAGTTTCTGGCATCAGTCATTTGTTTGGGTGAGACCCTCTTGGAGGATGTCCACATCACTTGGGGAGTTGATGACCTCGCCCAGATTGCAGTCATCTGCAAACTTGATCAGCCATAGCCCACTGGTTTTGGCCTGCACATCAGAGAAGTATATCCCGAATAACAGTGGCCCCAAGACCGATCACTGGGGTACGCTGATCATTATGGGTCTACTGCTTGAGGTGGCTTCCTTTATTTCGATTAGGTGGGCTGTATCAGTGAGCCAGTTTGCTACCTATTTGGTAACATATGGATTGATGCCTAGTTGAGAGAGTTTATCTATTATGCCCGAGTGGGGAATAGTGTTAAAGGCTTTGGCCAGATCAAGGTAGGCAGTGTGCACCATCTTCCCCTCGTGCATGGCTTTGGTGAGTTTCTCAAAGAAGTCGACCAGATTTAACAGACATGACTGCCCCTTGACAAAGCCAAGCTGTGTGGGTTTGAGTGTTTTGAGGTTGCCAGTGTCTCTGTTAATGAGGTTCATAGATGTTCATAGATTAGTACTAGGCTAATTGCCCTTATGGGCCATTTTAAGCCTAGCCAATTACCCCATGTGAAAATCAAACCCTGTACCTTGTGCCTGCAAGGTAAACACCTTAACCATGATGCCAGTCTATGATAATCTGTTGCATGCCCTTGCAGATCACGCTAGTTAGGCTGATGGATCTATAATTTCCCAGATTGGTGGACGCGCCACCTTTGTGTAAAGGGATGACAGTGGCTGTCTCCACTCAGCTGGGACAAAACTGGTATGCAGGCTTTGGTTGAATCGAGTGCCTAATCATGCTGCAAGTTCATGTAGGATGCAGCCTAGGATGTTATCATGTCCCTTGGAGGCTGTATTTTTTGCTTTTGAGAGGGCAGTGATGACCTGTTCCCTAGAGATAAGGGGAGGGGGACAGGTACTGGGGATGTCCTGATTTACTGATTGGGGGGGATGAAATTTTCACTGAATTTGTCAGCTAGTAGCTTGGCAATATCTACAGCATTTGTGTATGTGGTGTCCTTGACCATCAGTTCTGAATAGATCTGGGTGCTTCCTTTAGATTGTAGAGACATGTGAAGAAGGCCTTATGATTGTCTCTAATAGATGTGGCCAATTTGGACTCGAAGTTGGCTTCAGAGGATTTCCACTAGTGCTCTTATTTGCTTGTCCAGGCTAAGGAGAAATTGCTTCCAATTGGGCACCTGCTCCTTCTTGGTCCTGGACAGCAATTTTTTCCTTAAGTTATATAGTTTATTTTTTGCAGATATCCACCAGAGAGATTTACTCTTCCTTGCGGAGGATGATTTTGTCCCGTCAGGACAGGGACAGTCTTGTCCACAGTTGGCCCCCAAGTCTCCTTTATGCTTTTTCTCCCACTGCTCTCATACCAAAGCTTCTGCAGAAAGCAATGCAGAATAAGGCTGTTGTGATCCTCACTGTTGCTTTTAACCTCGGCAGGTGTGGTTTCCCTTCCTTTGGATTCATGTGATTTGTCCTGCATGGACCCTGAACCTAGCTACAGACCTTCTCTCTCACCTGTCTGGGACAACTCACCCAGACATCAAACCCCTCAAGTTAACCCCTTGGTTTCTGCACTACCTATGATGGTTAGACAGTCCAAGCTTTCAACTCAGGTAGTACACATTTTGACCTCCTCACAAAGATCCTGTACTTGAAAAGTATCCAAGAGCCAAATGAAAGAGATTTTTGATTTTTTTTCACTCTCTCTCCCTGTTACTTTTGATTTTTTGGTTGACCTTTTTCTTGATGGAGTGAGATACTCTACAATTAAAGTCTAGTTGGAGGTCATTTCCAGTTTTCACATGGAAGAAAATCAATTGCAAGTTGCTTCTTTTAAGTTGTCTAAGTCTTCTTACAGGGCAACTTCCTTCTCTGGCCTCCTCTGAGGTGGACTCCCCTTAGTCGGTCACCTCTAACATGGACTTGGATGACTCTGAAGGATCCCCACGGTCCCCCTCTGAAGATGTCTCATTCTCAGACATCCTGGAGATCCTTGGGCAGAGGGGAAACTGGAAGTCCCTTGCCCCTTCTGAGGATGAGTCCATGTACCTGGACGCTTTTGGTTCCCGACCTTCCACCTCCTTGGTGTCTCCGCCTTTCAACCCACTTTTGTCTGTGGTGAATCGAAAGGCATGGAGTGCTCCAGAGACCATGGAGCCCATTCTGAGAAGGCCTAACAAATTCATGACCACACCAGTGGATAAGACCTTTCTCTCCAAAAGCGTGCCAGTTGATGCTATGGTGGTGGCAGCCATCAAAAAGGAACTCGCTTGAGACTTCCTCTTCTATCCATCAGCCAAACAAGGAGTCTAGAGCCATGGATAGGTATGAGAAGCGTGTTTTCTCTTCAGCGGCCTTTATACTTCGGTCGCTGAACTATTTGACACATTTCACAAGACGTCAGAGGATTCTCCTTAACTGGGAGATACCCTCCAGGATTCTTCAGCTGAGAGAGCGTATCCGGAACTTACTCAAGGTTCTTTTTAGTTCTAAAAAAGACAGGGGATGGGAGACCTATCTTGGATCTCAGCAAGTTAAACAAGTCAGTAAAAAAGGCCACTTTCCGGATGGTGACACTGCAGTCCATTCTGCCCTTTTTAGGTCAGGATGATTGGATGTGTTCTATCAATCTCCAGGGCGCATACTACCATATAAAAATGGACAGGCGGTCCAGGAGACATTTACACTTCCGGCTGGGAGCCAGCCGTTACCAGTTCAGAGCTCTGCCCTTTGGTCTCACCACAGCCCCCAGGGTGTTCAGCAAATGCATGGCAGTAGTGACGGCTCACATGAGATGTTTGGGATTCCAGGTGTTTCCGTATCTCTACGAATGACTGCTCACTGCCACCACCGAGCATCATCTCTAAAGGGCCAGGAACCACACGATTCACACTTGTACACACCTAGGAATCACAATAAATTACGAAAAATCTGCCTTGTTGCCCTCTCAGTGCATTACTTTCATAGACGCTCAACTAAATACAAGAGACATGATAGCCAAGCTCCCACAAGAAATGGTGCTTGCCATTCGAGGTCAGATTTCTCTCCTCTTGTCAAAGTCAAAAGTTCAGGCTTGGTTAGTCCTAAATGTCTTGGGTTTGATGGCGACTGCCATTACTCTAGTTCCACAAGCTCATTACCATATGAGGATTTTGCAATAGCTCCTCTCTACTCAGTGGTCATATCAGGACCTACCAGTGTCACACATGATCTTAATCACGGATGCTTGCAAGAAAGATCTACAGTGGTGGCTTCACTTTCCCCTAGTCACTCTAGACAGACCCTTTGTAGCCCTCTTCCAGTCGCCACAGTTACCACGGATGCCTCCCAGATGGGGTGGGGTGGGGGGCATTATCTGGGACATACAGTCCAAGGAACTTGGCAACCTCACGAGTACCATTTGCACATCAATGTCCTGGAGATGAGAGTGGTGTTATTAGCATTGCAAACACTTCACGACTTTCTACCCTTTGGGATATATAGCAATTCAGGCAGACAACATATCAGTATTGTGATACATCAACAAACAGGGGGGAACCAAATCTTACCCCTCATGTTGGCAGGCCCTTTGAGTATGGCAATGGGCGATCTCCTCTCAGCGTTTTCTGGTTGCAATGCACATTCTGGGGAAGTCCAACGTGATAGCGGACATGCTCAGCAGGGCAATTCTCATGACCCACAATTGGTCTCTGAAACAACATGTGGCGGATATGATCTTCCGCAGATGGGGCCAGCCATGCTGCAATCTTTTTGCCCCTCACCTAAACAACAAATGCAGCAGCCACTTTGCCCTCGTTCCCCCACCGGGACAATCACCCAGAGATGCACTGGTCCACGATTGCCCCCCCAGGATTCTTTCCGCCTTTCCTCCCTTTCCTTTAATTCCAAAAGTTCTTCAGAAAGCAAAGTCGCTGAGTCACAGGCTGATCCTCATTGCCCCATACTGGCCTAGTCAGATATGGTTTCTGTTCCTTTGGCATTACCTGTTAGAGGAACCTTAGATTCTGGACCCAGTTCCAGACCTCCTGACACATCAGACGGGCACTCTTCATCCTTCCATTCAAACTCACAAGCTGACAGCTTGGGTTCTCCACTTCCGATCCTAGCCAGGCTCCCTAATTTCTCACCTATGTTTCAACATATTTTAGTCTCTTCTCATAAACCACCTACTAGGAAACTTTACGCTAGTAATTAGAAGAGGTTCTCATACTGGGCTGAGCAAAATTACATTGATCCCTTTGCAGAGCCAATCACAAAAATCTTGGACTTCCTGGCAGAAACCTTCGAAAAAGGAGCAGGAGCTGCTACAATTCATCTTCAACTGGCTGCTATTTCTAATTTTCATGTGGGCCTTCTAAGTTCTAATGTTATGTCCCATAAGTTATGTAAGGCTTTTTTGAAAGGTGCTACCCAATTAAGGCCTCCTATCCGAGAACCTCTCCATCCTTGGGATTTAAATTTAGTACTAGCTGCTCTGGTTCTTCCTCCCTTTGAACCAGCTGCTTCTTGTCCGTTAAAGTTCTTATCATGGAAGACCCACTCCCTGATTGCTGTTACATCAGCTAGCCGGTTTTATGAGTTATAGGCACTTTCCATCCGCCTGCCTTATATGATTTTTCACAAGGATAGAGTATCCCTTAGAACTAATCCTTCCTTTTTACCAAAAGTCTGTTCAGAGTATAATTTGAATCAATTAATTGAACTTCCTGTTTTCTTTCCAAATTACGGCAACAAGGCAGAGTATAAATTACATCGGTTGGATGTCCACAGGCAGTTACGATTTTATCTTCAAAGAACTAAGGAAATCAGAAAATCAGATCAGCTGTTTGTATCCTTCTCACAGAGTAAACAAGGCTCACCATTTTCCAAAGTGACTCTTTCAAAATGGCTGTCCAATACCATTACTTATGCTTATGAGTCTCGGAATGTGTCATTCCCGGGAAAAGTAAAGGGACATTCTACTAGGTCCTTGGCTACCTCCATAACCTTTCAAGCTAAGCTTCCTTTTGATACTGTTTGTGCGACAGCAACATGGGCTACTCCCCATAACATCATTACTCATTACAAAGTGGATATGGCCTCTCGGAACAGGGCATCCTTTGGTTCCACGGTTCTGAAGTCTCTTTTTCCAGTGAGCCACCCAGGATTTAGGTGCTGGGGACACTGTCCCAACCAGAAAGAAGGAAGGCGAGATGGACAGCATAATAACGTGCCATGTTTGTTGTCCTTTATCTTGCCTTCCTTTTTGCATCCCTCCCTCCTTCCCCCCATCCTGGATGATTGAGAGGAATTTTCCCCTTTATTTAGTTGATCTGTCTGAGTTTTCTTTGCCTTCAGCTTTGGGTATAGTCCTTGTGACCATTGTTATTCTGTTGTTTTTCGGTACAAGGAAACAGTATTGTTTAGTTACCTCCTTTTCTGGGTAATTCATTTTTTTTCCTGTCCAGTGGTTAGTTTTCTCAAATGAGATCTGGGCAGCTACTGCTAAGCATGCTGGGATGAGGGGTTATCCTCGAGCCAGTAAAGACTCTTCAAGCTTTAGAAGTGGCCGAGTCGGAGCCAAGATCGGCTCCAAACCCAACCAGAAAGAAGGAAGGCGAGGTAGTACAACAAACATGGAACGTTATGGTAAGAACATAACTTCTTTATTATCATTTTGTTGAGTGGTATTTCTGGGTGATCTGAATAATGCATTAGCACGATAAAGAATTTTGCCTTTCTTGTAGACGAGATTAAAATTGTACTTTTGCAATCTCAGCATCATGTGTTGCAGTTGTGCTGGAGCTGAATGCATTGGCTTTCTCAAGATAATGACTAATGGTTGGTGATCTTTTTCGATCTGGATAGGTTTACCATAAACATAATCATGGAACTTCAAACATGCAAACACAGTCGCCAAAAGCTCTTTCTCTATCTGGTTGTACTGCTGTTCAGTTTGTGTAAGAGTTCTCAGTGCATAGGCAACAGGTTGATCCTCTTGTAGAATAACTGCACCAAGACCAAATTTTGAAGCATCACAAGAAAGTGTAACTGATTTGTGAATATCAAAGTATCTGAGCTTTGGCCGGCTAGCAGTTCTCTGTTTCAGAACATCAAATGCTCTTTGGTGTTGCTCTAACCAGGACCAGGATAACATCTTTATGTGTCAGCTCTCTGAGTGGTGCTGAAAGTTGGCTCAAATCTGGAATGAACTTGCCTAGGTAGTTGACCATGCCAAGAAAATGTTGCAGGGCTTGAACATTGTCTGGAGCTGGCATCTTGAGAATGGCTGATTGCTTTGAAGGGTCTGATTGTAGGCCTGTACGAATAAATAAGTGACCAACATAAGGAACTTCCTGTATCCTGAATTTACATTTCTGTGCATTGAGCTTAAGATTCACTTGACATGCCCTTTCTAGAAAATTTCTGAGGTTTCTGTCATGCTCGGCTTCATCACAACCTCCTACTAGTATGTCGTCTACTATGATGGCATAAGGATACTCAGAAAAAATATGCTCCATTGCACGCTGAAAGACTTCACTTGTAGAATTTATCCCAAATGGCATTCAAAAAAATTTGTACCTGCCAAACGGAGTACTAAAGTAGTGAGCAATGAGGAATTCTTGTCTAGCTTAATTTGTCAAAATGAACTCTCTGCATCTATGACATCAAAAATAGTGCCATTTGGCATTAATGCTGCGACTTCTTTGACTGTGCATATTGGATGATGATGACTTTTTAGCGCTTTGTTCAAATCTTATGGGTCAGTATATATTTTGATGTCATCTGAGCTTTTCTTATGAGTTACCACCATGGAAGACACCCATTCTGTTGGAGTTTCCACTGGACATATCACACCTTGTCATACCATTTTGTCTTACTTGGCCTTGACTCTGTCCTGCATGGCTATTGGGACTTTACATGCTGGCCTGATCTCTGGGTCTAACTTCATGGAATACACAACTGGAAGTTTGCCTAGTTTGTCTTAGAAAAGATCAGCTTAGGTAGAAAAAATTAGAGTTGTGGTCTTTTAAGCTAACATGGTGGACTTCTGTATTAAATGAAAGTAAAGAGTCTTTGAGCCCTAATAATGACTGAATGTGCCTTTTGACCACATAACATAATAAGTCGTAGCTTCTTCCTGTAGAGTTAACATGAAAGCACTACTGAACCTTCGGTTTGAATTTCTTCACCTCCATAAGCAGCAAGTTTCACACACCTTGCCACATCAAGCCTTTCACCTTTACATACTCTGGCAAATGTTTCTGCAGACATAACTTTGCACTTAGAACCTGTGTCAAATTTGAACTCTGTGGGTTTGCCATTTATCCGGACAGTACAAAGTGCTTCATTCTTTGCCCTTAAATGTACTGCATTAACCGTTTCATGAAGCACTAACACTCCATCAACATAAAGAGTGGGCTTGTCACAGTCGAACTGATCAATTTGTTTCTTAAAATGTTCCCGTTTAATAAAAAAGTGTGGGTCTTTTGATTTACAAAATCTTTTGAAATGCTTCCGTTTATTGCATTTGTGGCATTGCTGACCAAAAGCTCAACACTTTTCCTTTTTAGATTCATGATTAGTGCCACAATTATGACAATTGACAATGAAACTTGTTTGGGGCCCATGCTTTGAATGTGCTGACTCACTGTTGTCCTTCACTGAGACTGTGCGAAGTCTGGAATGTGCTAAAAAGTTCTGGGATTTACCAGTAGGTGCTGCAGGGGTTACAGCTGCCATGTGCTTGGGCCTGTTTCTTTTAACCACGTACTGCATATTATCAACATGAGCTTTATCACTGTGCCTTCTAGAGCTGCTCTTTGAGCTCCTATATCTGACAAATCTCAATGGCCTTATTCAAAGTTAAATCACTGTCACAAAGCAAAATCTTTCTCCCAGTGTCATCTTTTATACCACACACACGTCTGTTCTTTATCAACTCATCCCTTAAGTTACCAAATCTGCACATTTTAGCTTTATTTTGGAGGTTAGTTATATATGCTGCAAAAGTTTCACCAGGCTTTTGATCCCTTGTGTAAAATAAGTGCCTTTCCATTGTAACATTTGTGTGGGCAAATGCAAATGCCTAATTGTAGATACTGCTACATATCCAGAGATTACTAGGCACTCTCGGATGAAACCTCACAGCACCACATGGTTACACATTTCTCTAAATTTATGTTTTAAGCACTCTGGATCCTCCCTTGACTCAGCCTGTACAACAGTATGATGGTTCCCCCCTCTCCAGCATAAATAGCAGGTGCATACACAAATAAGCGTTCCCTTTTTATGGCTTCTGACCCAGCTAGATTAAGTAAAATAAATGCCTTTGTAAGATCATCTTTATTGGAAAAAGCAGCCTGTATGAAAATGTCATACTCTTGCTCAAACACTCTCCAGTTCTCAGCAATATTACTGTAAAACACAAGTGCACTGGGTTTTCAAAGTCCGTCTGCCATGCCCACAAAGTATACACAAACACACTGAAAATATGGCCCTTGTAACTAAGTATGAACAGACTGTGCTGTGAGATGACCCATGTAATTATGTATGAACAAACTGTGCTGGGAGCTTGCAACAACATTCAAATGCATAATAAACTCTTTGAAATGCTTTACTTTGAGAAGTATGCTCTGTAATGGCTGTACTCTACGAAATATGACTTGTAATGGCTGTACATTGCAAAATAACTTTAGTATAACACTGCACAAATGTCCGAACACTTTATACACTTCTGAAAACTCTGCTATCTTTCCTTAATATGAAAATATATATGCTTTATGAAAAATGTGGTCGTTTCCCTTTATTTTATTCATTTTATGCAGTCAGACTTTATTTCGAACTTATTTGAATATTTTTATTTATTTATTTATTTATTTTATTTTACATTTGTTGACCGGGATAGTCCGACTGGATACATGTCCAAATTTAAGCGGAGGCCCGGGGAGAAAAGCTCCACATAACAAAACAGAGACAGTTAATACATATCAAACTTTTTAAACACAGGAAACGTATCAAAAAATTTTAAATACAGGATACATACGGATAACATCTGCCAGTATGTACAGTCATACTTATGTAATGTGGCATGGGTAGATTGCTAAAAAAGCAGTTTACGAAGGAACACTTATTTTAGTGGAGGTGCTAATCAGGTTTTGAGCAAGGGCAGAGCCAGTGTGATTTAAAGTATTTTTTGAGACCTTTTTGAAATAGGAGTAGTGAAGTTTCCTTGGTAGGGTCAGCAGGAAGTAGATTCCAAGTTTTACCAATTGAGTTGGCAAACAGATCATCTCATGCAGAGTTGTTGGATTTTTGGGTCATTACCATTAGTTTATTAGATGAGTGTAATAGCCTGAGGACACTATGGGGGCTGATGATGTTTTTAAGGGCAGGGGTGTTTTCAGGTTGGTTGAGGACTTTGTGCCCTACTATAAGCTGGTTGAACTGCAGAAGGTTGGGAAATTCTAGCCATCCTAGAGCTTTTAGATTTTGACAATGATGAGTCTTATATGCCATGCCTTTAGCGAATCTAGCTATGTGGTTGTAACAGCAGGATAATTTGTTGAGATCAGTTTTGGACTGGTTGGTGAAAACAGGGGAGGCATACATAAGGGTAGAGAGAAGATGGTAGCGTGCAATAGCTGCC
The DNA here is from genome assembly GCF_019279795.1 of Protopterus annectens. Taxonomy (NCBI): domain Eukaryota; kingdom Metazoa; phylum Chordata; order Ceratodontiformes; family Protopteridae; genus Protopterus; species Protopterus annectens. The sequence continues at coordinate 1,338,140,906 of NC_056729.1, forward strand.
CTGGCAAGAGGGGAGAGGAAAGGTTTGAGCTTGTGCAGGGAGCCATGTTTTTGTTAATGGACTTAATAGTATGGTTAACATGCGTATCAAACTTAAAGTTGTTGTCTGCTATTACACCTAGAAGCTTAGTGTGGTCATCTGGGGAGATAATGGCATCATTTGTTAGATTTAATGGTGAAGAATGGAGGAGAGCACCTATGGATAGGGGAGAAAAGCAGAAAGTTAGGGACAGTAGGTGTGTTGGAGAGGAGGTAGAACATATCAGTGTTGAGTCGTCTGCATATTGGATGCATGTTGCATTTGGGATGGTGGTGTGAAGATTGTTAATACAGACTGAGAAAAGAAGGGGACCTGGTATGGAACCCTGTGGGACTCCTAGGGTAATAGGCAGATGAGTTGACAGCTTATTCTGCCATATGACAGCCTGCTGTCTACCGACTAGGTAGGACTGAAACCATCATATAACATGATGGCCTAAGCCGATGGATTCCAGGGTATTCAGCAGTAGCTGATGATTGACCATGTCAAAGGCCTTTGAAAGATCTAGAAAGAGTGCTGAGGATAGATTTTTTTTTTTTTTTTTTACGATTACGATTGATGACATTAGAGAATGATAGGAGAGCTGTGGTGGTACTGTGGAATGGCCTAAAGCTGTGATCAGAGTCAGCCAGCAGTTTGTTTTGAATAAGATAGTGTATAAGTTGTTTATGGACACATTATTCCATGATTTTAGCTAGTGGTGACAGAATAGCTATAAGTTTAAAGTTAGACAGCTCTATGGAACTACCTCCTTTATGGAGAGGTATTACATGTGATATTTTCCATATTGATGGGATGGTCCCTTGGAATTGGATCTATTAATCAGGACAGAAATGGGGAGTGCTGTGGCGCCCATGTTTTTTGCAGATATTCAGCAGGGAGGAGGTCGGCAGCTAACGTAGTAGGTTTTAGTTTTTTAATTAGGACTCGGATTAGGGGAGTAGGTGCGGGTTGAAAGCTGAAGGAGAGTTGAGGATTGAGTGGGTCAGAGCTAGGTGTATCAGCATGGAGTTTGAGAATGTGGGAGTGAGGTGGTGGGTAGCTAGAGACTGGATAGTCTCTGTAAAGAAGTTATTGAAAGTGTTTGCGATTTCTACAGAAGATTTGTCAAGGGCACCTGATGGGGTAGGAGTGGTGGTATGGCCTGGGTGGAGAAGGCTGTAATGCCTTGTAATGGCTGCACTTTGCAAAATAGTTTTACTATAACATTGCACAAATGTGCAAACACTTTATACACTTCTGAATCAATCTTATCAATATCGTACATAGTTATTTATGCAAAAATTACTTAGAGCATTCTGTATGCCTCGTTTCATGTTATGCGAAAAAGAAATAGTGCTGAGCAAGATTTAATACCTGAAATTCATATCTGAGCTATTTTACGAAGAATGCACAGTTTTGGGATGGTCCACTACTTTGTATTTCACCAACATCTGGATAAGTGCCTTAAATCATTTTTGCCAAGCCGTTTTAAGCTTCATGCCTCATTAGTATGCCTGTTATAATTTCAGGCCCTTTAGATATGTCGTTTCTGGTACCAGGTCCTTTTAGACATGCCTCTTCTGGCACCATGTCACTTGTTCATCTCTAGTAGTCTACAAGCAGCAGGGAGACAAAAGCGAGACTTTGAAGTGATTGTGTCTTTTTTCTGCATTTTCTTGCTGTACTTAGCTATTTTCCGCCTAAACGACAATTTCCAGCATTTTTGTGTTTTAAAAAGCTTGTTTTTGCCACATTTTGTACTTAATGACTGCCTGCAGTTTTGTAAATTTGTTTTAAAGTTTAAATAAGTTGTTTAAACTGTTGTAGGCTACACACTAAAGTATGATAGCCTTTTCTGAACATTTAAAGTCATTTTAAGCATTTAAAAGTGTTTTTGACTGTTTTTGCCTTCTCTTTTGAAAAAAAAAAATCCTTGTTTATCCACCTTTCTATGCTAGTATAGTCCAGTTTTCAGGCTACTGCTGAATTCAGGGCTGTGTTACAAGTTTCTGAGTTACCCATACCTTACCTGGATATAAGGAAGTTTATCTGTTCACCTGTGAGAGAGGGGAGCTGTGAGTAGCCTATCTGTCCCTAGAGGAGTGGTTTCAGCCCAGACGTTAGTAATTTATTGGGCATTTTGGGCTAATTTCGATCTCTTTCATTTTCCTGCTATAAAAACAGCTTGTGTGTTTTTTGTGCTTGTATTCAACTCAGCAAGTACCTGCCTGGTGTCCTGCAGAGTCTACAAGCAGCAGAGAGACAAAAGAGAGACTTTGGAGTGATTATCATTTTTCTGCTGTGCTTAGCTGTTTTCTGCCTAAACACAGATGTTTTTGTGATTTAAAAAGCTTGTTTTTGCCACATTTTGTACTTATTGACTGCCTGCACTTTTTGTAAAGTTTAAATAAGTTGTTTAACTGTCGTAGGCTACACACTAAAGTGTGATAGCCTTTTCTGAGCATTTAAAGTCATTTTAAGCATTTAAAAGTGTTTTTTTGACTGTTTTTGCCTTCTCGTTTGAAAAAAAAAATCCTTGTTTTCCTGCATTTCTAAGCTAGTATAGTTCAGTTTTCAGGCTAGTGCTGAATTCAGGGCTGTGTTACAAGTTTCTGAGTTGCCCATACCTTACTTGGATAGAAGGAAGTTTCTCTATACACCTGTGAGAGAGGGGGGAGCTTTGAGCAGCCTATCTGACCCTGGAGGAGTGGTTTCAGCCCAGAAGTTAGCAGTTTATTGGCCACTTTGGGCTAATTTCTATCTCTTTCATTTCCCTGCTATAAAAACTGCTTTTGCGCGGTTTAGCACGCTGGGCATCACCGGTTTGCTAGGGTTAAATTATTCCTGGATCCACGAAGTATACTCTTCAGTTTTTCCCTTGGAACTAGTCAAACTCTCAACCTAAGCACTCAAAACAACATCCTACAGTCCAGCACTTGCTCAGAATTAGTAGCAAGCACTAATAAACCCCAGCACTAGATTGTCCAGCAGGACAAGTCTCTTTATTCGTTCCTACCAGCCAAGCTACTAAGCAGCTCATCCTACTATTCAGGCATGACCAAAGGGCAATTTCAGGTGTACCCTCCAGTCCAACTGGTGAATCTCGATATCCTGGGGCAATGTTACAACTGCCTCATGTACACAGACAGCCTTCTCCTCCTACCACCAAACACTAACATATGTGAGAGATGCAATTTTACAACCAAACTGGAGGCTAAGCTCTTTCAATCCAAGACTGGAGCAGACAGTCAGGAGGAGAAAGTCAATACTTGCACCACACCTCCAGCCTCACATAGACCTACTAAACCAGCACTGGCAAGAAATACACATAAATACAAGAAAACGTTCTCTGAGGCTCCAAATAAAAACCTGCAAAAGAGACCTCCAAAGCAGATACCCAAGCAACCTGCACCTCCCACCACAAACCAGACAACATATAATTCACATAATCAGTGTGCCGCACAGTCACAGCCCTTAAGGCAAAATAACATACCTAATACACTAGTAATAGGTGACTCTATAGTCAGACACACAGATGTCCCACTCACTAGGCTGGACAAGGAGAAGGTTACTGTTAGCTGCCTGTCGGGTGCCAGAATCCGCCACATAACACAAGCACTCAGGTCACTCCAGAACAAGTATAAATATGACTCTGTCATTGTTCATGTTGGTGTGAATGACCTGAGACGTACCTCCCTGGACTACATGAAAAGAGACATGGAAGAGCTCTCTAATCACGTAGCCCAGGCTGGTATGACCCTGAACCTGACCCTGAGTATCATCCTGCCCTCACCAAGAATGATACCTCAGTATAAAGAAAAAAATGATCAATTTCAACAATTGGCTAAGCTTCTGGTGTCATTCAAAGGGGATCCAGTGTCTGTCTGCCTGGGATGACATGCTCGACAAACCGCGTTGCTTTGCAAGAGATTGCTTGCACCTGTCCACCCCTAGGCTTTCGAATACTGGCCAAGGCGCTTGCCGCCCCCATACCCCATAGTGCCTGTTTTAGGCAAGGCTCAAAAGTCAAACCCACCTCCATAAACAGCAAAAATAACAAAAAAATGAGGGTAATGCTACTCGACGCCAGGAGTTTAAATCTCAAAATGCACACATTCAAAGCACTCCTCAGTATGGAGAACGCCGATATCTGTGCAGTAACTGAAACCTGGTTCAAGGCTCCAGAGAGCACCCCAGCACTACCAGGCTACAACTCATACCACACATTTCGGCCACAGAGCACAGACCGAAACACAAAAGGAGGGGGTGTATCCATATTCATCAAGGATACCCACACCTCCAGGTTAGTGGCGCAGCATGATGCCTCTGAGATCATCCATGTGCAGCTAACAACGGGAAAATCTGCAATGCAGATTGTGGCCTGTTACAGATCACCCTCCATGACCCAGGACCACCATTCCATCTTTTTGGAGACACTGGAAAACGTGGAGGTCCTACCAAACACCCTAATATTGGGTGATTTCAATTACCCAATCATTAACTGGCAAAACTACTCTAGTACAAACTCCCTGGCCCAACGCTTCTTAGAATTTAACTACAAACGCCCTGGATCAACTGGTAAACTCTCCCACCAGAGGTGATAACATATTGAACCTGGTCATCACCAACATGGGTGACAGGTGTTCCACACTAGAAGTCAACCTATCACTGGTTAGATCAGACCATAAACTAATCACTCTAGATATCCACATTCTGCCACCACCCCCAGTCAAGGAAACCACAGTGAAAAACTTTTCAATAGCAAACTTCACCTCACTTAAGACAGCGGTGGTAAGCTTCACAGCCCCCACGCTAAAGGATAACGGTGCCCAAGATGCAGAATCCTTTACAAATGCACTCTATGAGCACCTACAAGAATGCATCGATCATGCCATCCCTAACAAAACCAATACTCACTCCTCAAAGAAAAAGAAACCAGTCTGGTGGACCCCTGCCATAAACAAACTATACAATAGAAGGAGAAAACTAGTTCAGAAAAAAGTTAAATCCCAAAAAGGGAAAACATCCCTGATCAGTATCAGCAAGATACTAAGGTCCCTCATAAAAGCATCCAAGGCTAACTTCGAAAGAAAAATACCCAAGGATTTGAAAGATAACCACAAAGCCTTCTTTAGTTATGTCAAAAATCTAAGTGGCAACTCTCAGATCTGCTCTGAGCTAGTGCAAAATAGCACAAAATATCCTGAACCAACCTATATTGCCAACATCCTGGCAGATAGATTCATTGCAAACTTCACCCCCTCTCACTCCCAAAAGGGCCCATACCAATACTGGAAAAATGTAGAGTCCCGGAAATCACAGATGCACAGGTTAAAACAGCCCTTTCAAAAGCCAGAAACACAGCATCAATAGGACCGGATGGTGTCCCAGGCTGTGTCTTACACGAACTACAGAATGAACTAACCCCCCCCCCCCCACACTTAAACACACTTTTCAACCTCAGCCTCTCCATGGGCTGCGTACCCATAGAATGGCGCACAGCAATGTTTATCCCGCTCCACAAAGAAGGGGCCACAACAGACCCTGGCAACTATCAGCCCATAAGCCTGACGAGCCTGGTCTGCAGGGCTATGGAGCACATTATCATGGAACTCATTAACTTAGACATTGGGAACCTCCAAACACTGGACCCTACCCAGATCTTCTTTGTTAAGGGCAGATCATGCCTACTAAACCTGGTTGACTTCTTCTAGATGGTCACCAAGGCCGTAGACGAGGGAAAGGTAGTCCACACAGCATACCTAGACCTCGCCAAGGCTTTCGACACCATTCCCCACTCGGGTATTATAGAAAAACTCCCAGCCTGAACATAAAACCCCTATGTCTCGACATGGGTTGCCAACTGGCTTTCAGACAGAATTCACACGGTAAGAATTGCGGGCTCCAGGTCCGACTCTAAACCAGTCACAAGTGGTGTCCCTCAGGGCTCAGTCAAAATCATGGCCTCAATCTAAATGCCAAAAAGTGCATAGTCGTCCTGTTTGGGAAAAACAAAACACCCAGGAATTACCACATAGGTGGCAGCCCCCTTAATAAAGAAGAGGTAATAAGAGATCTGGCGACCCAGGTAGACGGTAATCTCTCTTCTGACAGTCATATTGCCAAAGTGATTAAGAAATCCTTCTGTGTGGCCCATCTGATTACTAAAGGGTTCATATCTAGAAAAAAAGAGGTAATCGTGCCCCTCTACTCATCACTCATCAGACCGATCATAGAGTACAATGTCCCATTTGGGATGTACCTCACAAGACACCTCCAACAGCTGGAAAGACCACAAAAGTTCCTCACCAAGGGAATTACTGGCCTCAAACATATGCCCTATGCAGCCCGACTAAAACAACTCAGGCTGTACTCAGTGGCATATCGCATACTCAGAGGTGATCACTGCCTGACTTACAAAGCCATGTCCAACTCATAATTGATGGACATGCTCCACCTAAAGATATTCTAGTCACTTCGAGCCACACGCTCTAGGGAGCTAAACCTCGCCACAACAATAAATAGGACATGCTGGACGGATAGATTCCTGTCACAGAGACTCCCCATGCTTTGTAACAAAATTCCATATTACATTAGGCAGAGCCCCTCAATAACACTCTTCAAGAAAAACCTTGACGAGTGGATGGGAAACAGAAAATACACCCCTGGGATCACTTCAATGGCTCTGCTAGACAGAGGCACGGGAAATTAATCTATGGGGCGGTGAAAGCCAACACATTCTGGCTAGGCTTATAAATGCCCTCGGGCAGATAGCCTAGTACCTACCTATGAACCTATAATACTAATAATGAGAAGGCTTGGAGTTTCATTATGATGCTTTAATACATGTAAACACATCAGGATGGATAAAAGCATCATTAAATATGAACAAACAAACAAACAAACCGAGCTTACATACATACATGTTCACATCTCAACAGCTAACAACAAAATGGCAGTCACGCTCTCACGTGCTCAGTATTTATACTCTAGTGCAAACCATTGGATAGCTTCTTAAAGGTACACACACACACACACACACACACACACACACACACACACACACACACACACACACTGATCTACAGTGTCGAAAGCAGCTCTTCCACAATGACTATCTGAGTGCATCTCTTATGTTTATAAAGAGAAGTGACAGTCTTTGTCTAGCAAGTTATGTACTTACCGTAATGATAGATCCATGTTGTGTGCTTCCTTTCTCAACTTCTCTCCATCCTCATTCCAGTTGTCATCTCATATTGCTTTGGTTCTGGAGTGAATGTGCTGATGTATTGATAATCTGGTCATGTTTCTGTTATGTACTGTATTCCAGGTTCCTTTGGCTTCTTCAGAATATGTTTCCTTTTTTGAGGGGGTGTAGTGTTCCTTGTTATAGGAAATGGGATACTCTATCATGGGTAATTTAGAGCAAGGAGGGGATTATAGGTAAGAGGAAGAGCTTGAGCCTTGGATTCAAAGTCTGAATATGGCTGAAGTCAGATTCGAAGTATCCATAGATTAAAGAGAACAAAAGCAGACAACACAAATTTGTCATTATGGTGAGTACATAACTTTTGATGTTAAGTTGTCCCATCTCGCCTATGTTCTTGCTGGTTGGGTTTGGAGCTGATCCTCGACTCTGACTCAGCCGACTTACTATAGCTTGAGATCTTTTACTGGCTCGAGGCTACCTCTTATCCCAACATGCCTAGTGGCAGCTACCCAGATCTCGTTTGCCGCTTCAGCATCGAGGTTGCTTCTTTACTGGCTCAGGCTAAGTATTCTTTACTTAATAACTTTTAGTCTTAAGAAAACTCTTTGTTTTGGGGTACTTTTATCAGTATTTTATGTCGTTAACATGTGTAGTTAATTATTCCCCTTTCCTCACTGTTTCTCTGTTATGTGTGCTTGTTGTGGCCTTCGTTTCCTTCCCCCTATGCCTACACCCGAGAAAACCCATTTGTTAGAGGGTTGTTCCTTTTCTGTTGGGTTAGCCATTTAAATTAGAGGCTCTCCCCCAGGGGGAGTAGTCATTTAAGTTAGAGGCTCTCCCCCTCCCTTCCCACCCTTCCTTCCTTTCTTTTAGTTGTTTGTTGCTGAACATTAATATGTCAAAGGAAGTCAAAGCACCTGGCTTCAAGAAATGTGACTCGTGTTGTCAAAAAATATCCATTACGGACGGATACACGAGTTGCGTTTACTGTCTGGGGGCTGTTCACTTGCAGGACTCTTGTTCTGTCTGCCATGCTTTTAGTTCAGGGGTCCTGCAGGAGCGAAAGAATAAACTTATTTTGCGTGGCTTATTAAAGAACCCCCAAGACTCCCCATCTTAGGGTCCTCAGCCAGTCACACCTTCCAAGCCCCCCAATCTGTCAGCTCCGACTTTGGAACTGACTATGTCTTCTGACAAATCTACATCTCTGTCAGCTCAGCATGGCCCCAACAAAGCAACGTCTCCGGCAGCTCCATGTGTATCATCGGAGCTGTCCCAGAGCCACAAAAGAGCGAGGTCTCCTTCATTGGAGCCGGTACGCTCGGTACATGATCACCATTACTTCAAGCTAGTACATTTAGCCATCGGTCATCCTCACACTCCTCTTGGTCCTCCAGGCTGTCAGATCAGGATGTGGAGAGAGTGGTCAGTAGGCTATTGAAGTCTACTCGTCGTGGTGGAACCGTTGGCACCGATGACGTCTTCGGTTCCGACCCAGGCTCCGATCACCTCGATGTCTCAGTCCATCGAGGGATCAGGGTGCTGAAGCTCTGTTGTCAGCTCCGAAGGGGGAAGTGGCATCAAACCCTTGTCTGATCCCGCTCTCCCTCTCGGAGCTTCAGCGCAGGTGAGCTCGGTTCCCATATTGGCTTCGGAGCTGTCGCACTCGGCACGGAGGAGGTCTCCTGGTTCTTCAGAGCTTTAGCCTTCTTTGTCCTGGGATCGTGGCGCCTTTGAAGTCATGAGAAGCGTGCTGTCACCGCAGATGGCTTCACCATTGGTTCCATCGGCTCTGTCTCCCTTGATGCCTACCTCTGTCCCTCCTCCAGCCCCCAAGCATAGGGAACCTATGCCCCAGGATGCCCCATTGGGTGACCCCACTTCTTCCAAAGCCTCCCCCGAGCATTCGGATGAGGTTCCCCAGAAGAAGTGCAAGAGGAACCACGTGGACTCCCCTGAGTCCATCACATTCGGACACAGACTCTGATGAGTCGGAAGGGTCCCCAAGGTCCCCCTCTGAGGATGTTTCCTTCTCGGATATCCTTGAGATCCTTAGAGGGGTGGCTGGATGTCCCTAGCCCCTTCTGAGGCCAAGTTTGTCTACCTGGACACATTTGGTACCTGGCCTTCCACCTCTTGGGTTTCTCAGCCCTTCGACCTACTTCTGGCAGTTGTGAGTTGAAGGTCGTGGACTGCTCCAGATTCCATGGAACCAGTTCCGAGGAGACCAAACAAATTTATTACACGCCCCCCCCTCCCAGGATAAACCCTTTCTTTCCAAAGCAGTGCCAGTTGATGCCATGGTGGTAGCAGCAGCTACGCTACCAAGAAAGAGCTTGCGGAAACTTCTTCAGCTGTCCATCCACCGAACAAGGAGTCTCGTACAATGGACAGGTACGGAAAGCACATGTTTTCTTCAGTGACCTTTACCCTCAGATCGCTGAATTACCTGTCTCACTTTACCCGTCTTCAGAGGGATCTCCTGAAGGAGCTGGAAGATACCCTACAAGATCCTAAAGCTGAGGGGGCAGCAGGCAAAGCAGCTTCCCAGCTGGCTACTCTTACATCGGTAGTAAACTTCTCCATGAGGCTCATTTCATATGCAGTGGACAGAGTGAGTAGGGCAGCAGGTACAGGAGTAGCTCTCAGGAGACACTCCTGGCTGCGACTGTGTCAGTTTGCAAAACCTTTCAAGTCTTCTTTCACCAACACCCGTTTTGACGGCTCGTCATTCTTCATTCCTCAGGTGAAAGACACTCTTGCCAGGTGTGAACAGGAAGGCAAGACTCTCTCTGCCATCTCTGCCATACAAGTCCATTTTTCCACTCCTTCCAGACCATACCCCAAGGGTCAAAAGTGTGGAAAAATGTGGTTCCGAAACTCCCAGGGACCCCTGCCTGACACACGTGGTGATTTGTCCCCCAGGGGCAGAGGGGAAAATAATAATGCAAGCCGCCTCCTTTGTGGCGGGGGGGGGGGGGGGTCCGCAACACCAGGACAACAACTGTTCTCTGCTAGATCCTTCCAGCATCCCTGAAGGGATGCCCGGCTGCCCACCTCTGGAGGCAGTCGGGGGCAGATTATCACTATACCCAGTAGCCTGGCAAGCCATTACAAGAGACAACTGGGTACTTTACATTATATCTGAAGATTACAAAATCCCCTTTCCTCAGTTCCCTCCTCCAATGGCAATAAAAACTATGCCAGATGTTCCACTCAGTCTGTGGGATCATGCAGTAGAGGTTCAAAGACTGCTAGAAAAAAGAGCCATCCAGGAAGTCCCCACAGACCAAATCAGATTCGGAACTTACTTAAGGTTCTTTTTAGTTTCAAAAAAGACGGGACTGGAGACCAATTTTGGATCACAGCAAATTAAACAAATCTGTAAAGAAAGCAAAGTTCTGGATGGTAACACTGCAGTCCATTCTCCCGTTTCTGGGTCAGGACAGTTGGATGTGCTCTGTCAGTCTCCAGGATGTGTACTACCATGTAAACATGGGCAGGCGATCCAGGAGGTTTCTGTGCTTCTGGCTGGGAGCCATTCATTACCAGTTCAGAGCCCTGCCCTTTGGTCTCACCACAGCTCCCAGAGTGTTCACCAAGTGTATGACAGTGGTCTCGGCTCACCTGAGACGTCTAGGATTCCAGGTGTTTCCATACCTAGACGACAGGCTCCTTACCGCTACCACCAGGCAACAACTCATATAGGCATGTGATCACACGATTACAACTTGTGCTCAGCTAGGCATCACTATAAACTACGAAAAATCTCCCTTGTTGTCCTGTCAGTCTGTTACCTATATAGGAGCAGAGCTAGATACAAGAAGCATGATAGCCAAGCTACCTCAGAACAGGATCTCAACCATTTGTCAACAGGTATCCTCTCTACTGAGAAGCAAGAGAGTTCAAGTCAAACAGGTATTACAAACTCTAGGATCTATGGCAGCGGCTATCTTGCTTGTTCCCTTAGCACGCTTCCACATGCGAATCTTACAGTGGCTCCTCTTCGCTCAGTGGTCCTTCCAAGAATTACCAATGTCACACATGATCTTAATCACGGAATCGTGCAAGAGACATCTTTCATGGTGGCTGGTCTCCCCTCCGATGACGCGGGGAGACCATTCTTGGACCCTCATCTGGTAGCCACAGTGACCACGGATGCCTCCCAGATTGGGGGGGGGGGGTTATCAGGGATGGACAGTCCAAGGCACGTGGCAACCTCACAAGTACCACTTGCACATCAGTGCTCTTGAGATGAGGGCGGTGCTTCTGGAGTTGCAAGCTCTTCAATACTCTCTTCCTACCGGGACCATTGCAATACAAAAAGACATGTCAGTGGTTTGGTACATCAACAAACAGGGTGGAACCAGGTCTTACCCCTTGTTTCGAGAGGCTCTCCGAGTATGGCAATGGGCGATATCCTCCCAGTGTTTTCTGACAGCGATGCACATTCCTGGGAAATCCAGTGTGATAGCTGACAGGCTCAGCAGGGCGATTCTTATGCCTCATGACTGGTCCCTGAAAGAGGAAATTGCGGACTTGATTTTCCACAAATATGGCCAGCCATGCTGGGATCTATTTGCCATTCCCCTCAACAAGTGCAGCAGCTACTTCGCCCTAGTCCCCCCTCCAGGACAGTCACCTAGGGATGATGTTGTCCACGATTGGCCTTAGGGGCTTCTTTATGCCTTTCCTCCCTTCCCTCTAATCTCAAAGGTAATTCAGAAAGCAAATTCGTTGGGTTGCAGAATGATCCTCATTGCCCCCTACTGGACTCAACAGATCTGGTTTCTGTTCCTCTACAGTCATCTTCAAGCTCAGCCGTGGGCACTGGACCCAGTTCCAGACCTTCTGATGCATCAGTCAGGTGGGCTTCACCAATCCCTTCAGACTCTCAAGCTCACTGCTTGGTTACTCCACTTCCAGTCTTACCCAGGCTTCCATACATTTCCCCTGCTGTACAGCATGTCATAGTCTCTTCTCACAAATCCACTACCAGACGAATTTACAATAGCAAATGGAAAAGGCTCTCTTACTGGGAAAAAAAGTAATAATATCGATCCCTTTACAACTCCAGTTCACAAAATTCTGGATTTTTTGGCTGAGATTTTTCAAAAAGGTGCAGCTGCCGCTACTGAGTCCAACTAGCGGCCATCACTAACTTTCATCTGGGAGACTTAGATTCAAATATAATGTCCCATAAATTATGCAAAGCCTTTCTACGAGGTACATCTCTTTTAAGGCCCCCAGTAAGAGAACCTCCCCCACCTTGGGACCTTAATTTGGTACTAGCTTCTCTGATTGTACCTCCCTTTGAACCGGCAGCATCTTGTTCTCTGAAGTTTCTGTCCTGGAAGGCACTCTTTTTTTGGTTGCCATAACTTCAGGGTCTATGAACTTCATGCTCCATCTATTAGCCATCCATATCTCATCTTCCACAAAGATAGAGTTTCTCTCAGGACTAATCCATCCTTTCTACCGAAAAATCTGTTCAGAATCCAACTTAAACCAATCCCTTCAGCTCCCTGTCTTCTTTCCCAATCATGGCAACAAGGCAGAGTATAAATTACACCAATTGGATGTTCATAGACAATTACGTTTTTACTTACACAGAACAAAAGACCTCAGAAAATCAGACCAGCTATCCCTTTCCTTTGCTAGTAATAAGCAGGGCCTTCCTGTATCAAAGGTGACTTTATCAAAATGGTTGTCAGACACAATTACCTTTGCATATGAAATGTGCCAAAAGGACCTTCCAGCAAGGCCTAGAGGTCACTCATCCAGATCATTAGCCACTTCTGTGGCCTTCCAACCTAGATTGCCTATAGACTCAATATGTGCAGCTGCAACTTGGGCAAATCCTCATACCTTTATCACTCATTACAAAGTAGACGTGGTCTCCTGGAATAGGGCATCTGATGTTGTTAATCTTCATTCATTCATTACTGTTGGGTATTCGGTTCCGATATCAGAACAGAGCCAGCCATTTACCAAGCTCGTGTCAGCCAGAAACTCTCGAGCTAAGATCTTACCCAGCATGCCCCTCTCCCTGTTACCCCAGATCTCGTTTGCCACGTTGTCTAACAGCCGTGTCAAGCCACTTCTCTTGAGCTAAGTATATTTGTTTGATATTTTATCTAAAAATTCAACAGCTTTCACAATTTTATTGACATTATAACCTCTTTCTTACCCTATCACATTAATGTGATAAAATCTTATCACCCCCTGAGAGTGATCCACAGTGGTCAAAACGTCTTCCAGTAGACGCCATGGTTGTGGCGGCCGCAACTAAAAAGGAACTGGCAGAAGAGAGCCAGACCATCCATCCACCCAACAAAGAGTCCCGGACGATGGATAGACTAGGGAAGCGTGTTTTTGCATCATCGATCTCTGGAGTTAGGTCCCTGAACTTTCTGGCACATTTCACCAGGCTTCAAAGGGACTTAATAACTGAGCTCTCTGAAACCTTGGCTGGAGCTGTCTCTGTTGAGGTCTGCAACAAAGTGGCCTCACAGTTAGCCACCCTTGAATCCATCTCTAACTCCTCCATGCACCTGATTTCTCATGCCATGGAAGGAGGTGTTAGATCTGCGGGTGCAGGCATAGTCATGAGACAACATGCCTGGATACGCCTGTGTGACCTTGTGGACCCCTTCAAGGCTTCCTTTCTGAACACTCCCATTGAAGCCTCTTTTTTGTTTGGACCCAAAGTTAAAGACACACTGGCTAGATGTGAACAGGACGGTAAGACCCTCTTTGCCGTTGGTGTTGGTTTCTCCTCCCCTCAGAGGTTCTACTCTACAAATCAGAGGAGTGGAAAAATGTGGCATAAGAAATCACAGAGTCCTTTCCATGACGCACGTGCCGAGTTTTACTCCAGGGGCAGAGGGGGAAACTCCAGTGGAAGACGTCCCTTTCAGGCCAGTGGAGGTCCGTGAAACCAGGGTTCCAGAGATTCTTCCTTTGGCCAATCGTACCAGCGCTCCTGAAGAGTGGCCCAGCTGATTTCCTCTGGAAGCAATTCAGGGTCGCTTCTCCTTGTACCCTTCTGCGTGACAATAACCACAGATGTTCATTGTGTTTCACTGCTGCAGTCATTACACTTGGGTTATCCTGCCGTCAGGCGGTCCGGTAGTCGGCCAGAGTTCCAAAGTCTTGGTCCGACATCGGTTGCTGTCGCTTCTTCCCTGATGTCAGTGCGCCAGGGGTATATAAGATGCAGCCGATGCCATTTTCTCCAGTCTTTCTTGCAGCTCTATGCTCGAAGCAAAAGCAGTTTACAAGTGCCGGTCGGCCGACTCCTGAGATTTTCGAATTCGAATTTCAGAACCGAAGTCTTCAATAAAGCTAAGTACCCCGTTGGGGAAACTTTTTTTTGCCTCAGACCGATGTCAGTAAAAGTTAATAATTGCATTTCTTGTGGGAAGCAAATACCTGATAATGATTTTCATTCTTACTGTATTCCATGCCTAGGCCCAGACCACGACATCACTAGTTGTCGGTTTTGTGCTAGATTTAACAAGCGCACTATTAAATGTCGGTTTGATTTTGCTCGCTATTATTTTGGCCGACGGTTCGATTATACCATGCCATCTGAACAACCGACGACCGGAATACACAAAAAACACAAAGACAAAGATAAGGACAGGTATCCGAGGTCCAAAACCGACGATGAAGCCTCTTCTAGGCCAGTCGCCGGTTCTCAGTGAGGCGCTTTCGCAGCCCCTGACAACCGCTACCTCAGAGCCACAGGCCGCCTCCGACTCCCACATGGAGATTTCTAGGCCTCTGGAAACTCAAGGTATTGGGCCTCCGGAAATTAACCCCTCAGATGGGTCCGGAGCCGCTGAGTAGGCATCGGCTTCTGAGGGTGTTTTCAGACCTTCACAGCTGACCATCAAAACAACAACTAACTCTAAAACTCCATTAGAGACAAATAAACAAGTACAGCATTCACCTGGACAGGCCTCCATGCCTAAAAAACAGATGCTCAAAATGGCCGAAGACCTTATTACTCTGGTCAGGGGTTCCCATTCCCCTCCTGATAAAAGGCCTAGGCAGGATACAGACTATGATTCCATCCCTTCAGCCTCTCCTCCTGAGGATTATTCTTATGGGGAAACATTACATACCATGAGGGAGCATTTCCATTGGGAGAGCCAGGATTATTCAGAATCCAAGAAAAGGCTCAGAGATTTTTTTTTATTGCCTCAGCACAGGCCCCTTGCTATTCCGCCTGTGTTAGATATTGTAGATGATGTGTTCTCCGAATCCAGTTTAACCCCTGATTCTTTGCCCCCAGCACCAGTCAAGCCAGATAGGTTCTACAGAGTCCCTGACTCTCACAAATTTCTTTATAAAAACCCTGCAGCTGACCCAGAAACTATTTCCCAGGATCCCAAAGGGGTAAAGGCTTCCACTGCTAAAAATCCAGTTCCCTCTGACAGGAATTCTAGAGCATTAGATAGATGGGGGAAGAAAGTTTACACTTCTGCAACTTTAGCAGTAAGGGCTTTAAATTGCCAATTCCACATGCTTAAATACCAACAATATTTAACGTCTCTGTTAAAACAGAAAATGCTTACAAGCTCAGAAGGTCCTGACTATAAGGAAATGCAGGATTTATTGCATGCAGCTGAACAAGTGGGAAAACATGCTCTGCAATGTGGTTTTGATTCATTAGAGGCTTCTTGTAGAGCCGCAGTTACAGGATCTGTGATTCGAAGGCATGCTTGGTTAAAAGAACAAGGTTTACCTGATCATGTTAAGGCAAAATTATTGGATGCTCCTTTACAGCATGATATCTTGTTTGGTGTTAAAGCAGAAGAGATATTAAAGAAAATGGTGGATAAGGCAAAATCTATGCAAACAATGAAGGATTTCTTACAGGTACAGCCACCTCGATTTAGCAGAAATTGGCCTTCTAATAATTGGTCCTTTCCAGTGTCAGACAGCCCACAAAGAGGCAGATACAGAAGCCCAAGAGGCAGATCTCAGCTCCAAGGCTCTTACAGACCACGACAGTGGGATGCTTCAACCCCAAAAGGAGGAGAAGACAAGTCACAACCTTATAGGAAACAGTCCCAATGACTTCCCCCTTCAAATGCCAAGCACTTACCTTTTGGCCGCTCCCTTAGGGGGAAAACTAGCACTTTTTTCAAAAATTGGCATATAATCACCCAAGACAAATGGGTTCTGAATATTGTGTCTCAAGGTTACAGGTTCCACTTTCACACTCTATCAAGGCCAAAAGGAATGCCCAGACCTGCCACAAAATCAATGCTGAGGCACAAAAGCAAATTACAGCCCTCATGGATATGAGAGCTATCCAAAAAGTGCCACAACAGGAACAAGGACAAGGACTTTACTCAAGACTTTTCTTGGTCCCCAGAAAGGACAAAACCTGGAGACCCATACTGGACCTATCTACTCTAAATACTTACCTGAATGTTCCGAAATTCAAAATGTTGACACTACAACAACTTCTCCCCATGCTGGGCAAGAAGGCTTGGCTTGTTACTTTGGACCTCAAAGAGGCATACCTGCATGTCCCAATCAGACAAAATTGCAGAAGATACCTCAGATTCATAGCTGGCACAATGCATTACCAATTCTCTGCACTGCTCTTTGGCTTATCTACTGCGCCCAGGGTCTTCACAAAATGCCTGGCACCAGTAATTGCATTTTGCAGACAAAAAGGAATTCAAATATATCCCTACTTGAACGACTGTCTTATTCAAGCAGAGAGCAAGGACATTCTTCTAAAGCATCTGGCGTTTGTAAAAAGATTGCTAATTTGCCTAGGGTACACAGTAAACGAAAAGAAGTCAAAACTAGTGCCCTCACAAGAGATAATATTCCTGGGTGCCAGCTTAAATACAACGGCCCAGATGGCTTATCTCACGCCAGACAAGCAAAAACAACTGACTCAGTACTTTCAATTGATGGCAACAAAAACCCAACTCCCTGCAAGAAAAATTCTGCAGGCCTTGGGGTTCATGGCATCCTGCATACTACTAATACCATATGCCAGACTGCATATGAGGAAATTACAGTGGTACCTAAAAAATGTTTGGACTCAACACCGTCACAGTTTGGAAACAGTAATACCACTTATTCCCTGCCTACAACAGGAGTTTCGATGGTGGGCACAGGCGTGTCACCACAACAAGGGACAGCCTTTCACTTTACCCACAGCCAGGCAGACACTAACAACAGATGCTTCAGATTGCGTCTGGGGAGCACACATGGCAGGAAAATGTATTCAGGGCAAGTGGGCCACAGACCAAATGCATCTTCACATCAATCAAAAAAGAGATGCTAGCTGTACAAAATGCCCTAACAGCTTTCAAGGACCTTCTGCATCCAGGACAGCTATTACTAAAGACAGACAACACCACAGTTATGTGGTACATAAACAAGCAAGGGGGCACTCATTCCTATCCCCTCTGCAGACAAGCCATGACTTTGTGGAACACAGCACTGACCTGTCAAGTTCATCTGCAAGCACAATTCCTCCCAGGAAAGAAAAATACTCTGGTAGGCGACTTAAGCAGAAACATCATGGATCCTCACGAGTGGAAATTAAATCCACAAGTATTCAGCATGATAACACAAAAATGGGGGTGCCCAGACATAGATCTTTTTGCCTCCCCGCTGAACTGCCAACTATAGAAATTCTGCACAAGGACTTACCACATGCAAGCATGGAAAGTGGATGCTCTCTCGTTCAGCTGGAAAACCCTAAAAGTTTATGCCTTCCCACCACTGCCTTTCCTTTCAAAGGTACTCCTAAAAGCCAGACAAGAAAGGCCAAAAATGATCCTGATTTCCCCAGACTGGCCACGCCAGCACTGGTACCCAATCTTAAAGAACTTGGCTCAAGGCCCAGCATGGACTTTACCACAAATTCCTCAACTTCTGACTCAACAAAACAATCAGATCCTGCACAGCCAGCTCAAAACCTTAAACCTGGCTGCATGGCAGATTACTTAGCCAAGCAGTCAACACCTCTCTCTAAAGCTGTTATGGATGTCATTTTGGAGGCCAGGAGGCACAGCACCAGGAAATCCTATTCAGAAAAGTGGAAGAGATTCTGCGCCTGGAACCAGGCTCAAAGCTTTGACCCTCTTGTTCCAAATATTGCTCAGATATTACAATACTTAACTGAGATGCTGGACATAGGCCTATCCTTTTCATCCATTAAGATCCATGCCTCTGCCATCTCAGCTCATTACAACACGGATCCTCCTATTTTTTCTCATCCATTATTAAAACAGTACCTCAGAGGGGCTAAAAACATATGACCGCCCCGGAGGGCACCAACTTGAGACCTCAACTTTGTCTTGGAAAAACTAACTTTACCTCCTTTTGAGCCAGCCAACTCAGCAGAATTAAAATATGTGTCATGGAAAACTGCTCTGCTTCTGGCAATAACCTCAGCACGAAGAGTCTCAGAGTTACAGGCACTAATGGCAGTGGAACCTTTCATAATTTTTCATCAGGACAGGGTTTCTTTAAGAACAAACCCTACATTTATGCCAAAGGTGGTATCCAGTATGGCTCTTAACCAAACTGTTCACTTGCCAACATTTTATCCAAATTCCCAGAATAAAGGGGAGAGACTTCTGCACTCATTGGACATGCACAGGCAGTTACGCTTCTGCTTGGACAAAGCAAAAGCTTTCAGGAAAACTGAGCAATTGTTTGTAGCATATGCTGCAGGATCACAGGGAAAGGCTATTTCAAAGCAGACCATTTCAAAGTGGATAGGACACTGTATCCATTTCTGCTACACACAGCATGGAAAAACTGTACCTAGCAACATTGGGCCACATTCCACCAGGGCAACAGCCACTTCAACTGCCTACCTTAGAGGACTACCTACCAAGGATATTTTGGAAGCTGCAACTTGGAGTTCAGTGCAAACCTTTACCAAGCATTACCACTTGCCTCTTTACTCTAAATCCAGAGCTGGCTTTGCCACTGCAGTGCTGCAGGGCCTCATAGCCACCCCGAATCCTTTATAGACCCAGCCACCCAACCTCAGCTTTGGGATTCAACCCAAGTGTAATGACTGCAGCAGTGAAACACGATGAACATAGTACAGTTTTGTCCCTACCATAAATGTAGATGTTCGAGTGTATTCACTGCTGCAGTCCAGGTTACCCTCCCTCCAGCCCCACTTTCTTAGCTGGGACTTATCTATACCTTTCTACCCTATACAACCTATGTGGTGTATTTGCTTGTAACTGAAGTTAGTGTTTTTATTTTTTATGTATGTTTTATTAGCAATATGTATTGCCTACCTATTTGGGGGTACCTAACATCTGGGGCAAGAAAAGCTGAAGAAAATGGTGTCGGTTGCATCTTATATACCCCTGGCACACTGACGTTAGGAAAGAAGCGACAGCAACCGACGCCGGACCAAGACTTTGGAACTCTGGCCAACTACGGGACCGCCTGACGGCAGGATAACCTAAGTGTAATGACTGCAGCAGTGAATACACTCAAACATCTACATTTATGGTAGGTACAAAACTGTACTATTCTTGGGTACAACGGATAATCACCAGAGGTTATCATATTCCTTTCGATCTTTGCTCCATCACCCTCAGAAACTTACCCGATGTTCCACCCAGTCAAAGGGAAGAAGCAACACTACAGATTTCAAAGCTGCTGCAAAAAAGAGTCATCCAAATAGCCCCCCAGACAAGATAGGATCTGGATTCTATTCAAGACTCTTTTTAGTGCCAAAAAGACCAGGGAGTGAAGACCAATGTTGGATCTCAATGTTTTAAACAGATTTGTGAATGTACAGAAATTCCGGATGGTCACGGTACAGTCTATCCTTCCATTGTTGGAAAGAGATGATTGGATGTGCTCTCTAGATCTTCAAGATGCGTACTACCATCCATAAGATTTCTTTGCTTCCGTGTGGGAGCCAATCATTACCAGTTTCGAGTACTGCCCTTCGGACTCTCTACAGCCCCCACAGTGTTCACCAAGTGCATGGCAGTCGTCACAGCTCACCTGCGACTTCAAGGAGTCTAGGTGTTTCCATATCTAGACGATTGGCTCCTTACCACCCTCACCAGGCATCTACTGGAAGAAGCCCTGGCATGCTCTCTTTACACAGCACAAAATCTAGGCATTTCCATAAACTGGCAGAAGTCCAATCTAACCCCTTCTCAATCCTTAGAGTTCATCTGGGTTCTTCTGGACACAAAAAAATTGCACAGCATCTCTTCCCGACCACAGAATCCAAAGAATAAAACAACAGTTGATACCAATTCTTTTTCAAGAAAAATCCTCAGCTCATTCAATCCTACAGCTGTTGGGATCCATGGCAGCTTCAATTACTGTTGTCCCCCTTGCAAGATTCCATTTGAGACTCCTGCAGTGGCTACTACTCACCCAGTGGTACCCTTTTCAATATCCTCTGTCTTTCAAGATTCAAGTAACACAAAGGTGCAAACAAGACTTAATGGTCTCGTCCCTTCACCCTCTATCAGCCCAAGGCTACAATGACCACGGACGCCTCCCTGTTGAGGTGGGGGGGGGGCGATTTCAGGGAAAGACAGTACAAGGCACATGGTCGGAACTAGAGGCCCATCTGCTTATCAGTGCCCCAGAACTGAGAGCGGTGCTTCTAGCGTTGCAAGCATTCCATTCCATCCTTCCATCAGGGACTATTGCAATTCAGTCAGACAACATGTCAGTGGTCTGGTACATCAACAAATAAGGCATAACCAAATCTTACCCAATATGTCATGAGGCCATGAGGATATGGTAATAGGCGATGGCTACCAACTGCTTTCTGATAGCAATGCACATTCCCGGGAGCTCCAACATGATAGCAGACAAATTGAGCAGGTGTATACTACAGCCTCACAAGTGGTCCCTAAATCCTCTAACAGCGACGGAGATTTTCAACCGCTGGGGTTACCCTTGCTGCGACCTCTTTGCTTCCCCAACCAACTACATATGCAGCAATTACTTCACCCTGATCCCCACTTGGGGACAGTCACCCAGGGACGTTCTAGTCCACAATTGGCCCTCGGGTCTACTTCATGCATTTCCTCCTCTTCCCCTCATTCCCCAGTTCCTAAAGAAAGCCTGCCAGTTGAAGAATAAAGTAATCCTCATTGCACCATATTCGCCTCAACAAATTTGGTTTCCCTTTCTATGGCCTCACCTGCTAGATCGACCGTGGATTCTAACTCCAACTCCAGAGTTGATCTCCCATCTGCAGAACCTAATTCACCCCCAACATGACCAGCCTGAAGCTCACAGCTTGGCTCCTCCACTTCCTGTGATTGCCAGGCAGCATGACCTTTCTTCCCCAGTCCGTGATATACTTATTGCCTCTCATAAGTCTTCCACCAGACTTACATACCTCAGCAAGTGGAAAAGATTTACTTTCTCGTTAAAAGAAAAACAGATGGATCCCTTCTCGGCTCCTATCTCTGTAGTATTGGGATACCTCTCAAATCTTTTTCAATCTGGTTTATCAGGCTCTACCATTCAAGTTCATTTGGCTGCTATATCTACTCACAGTGGCTTCCAAGAGTCATCCCTTATGTCACACAAGTTATGTAAAACTTTCTTAAAAGGTGATTCACTTAAAACCCCCATTTAGAGAACCAACGCAGCCTTGGGACCCGTCATTAGTGTTACAAACCCTGACAGCACCTCCATTTGAGCCAGCATCCTCTTGCGACCTCAAGTTTCTATCATGGAAGACTTTGTTCCTGGTCGCCATTACTTCTGCCAGACGTATTTCTGAAGTTCAGGCTTTGTGTATCAAACGCGCTTATTTGTTTTTTCATAAAGACAGAGTATCTCTGAGAACTAATTCATCCTTTTTGCTAAAGGTGATTTCAGAAATGTCTATTAACCAAACTATTGATTTGCCAGTTTTTTTTCCCAATCATTCAAACAGAGGAGAGTATTGCCTACATACCCTAAATACTTTTTTATTTGAACAGAACCAGACCTTTTCGTAAATCAGATCAGTTGTTTCTGGCTTTCTCTGGAACTAGATCAGGGTGTGCTGTTTCTAAGGTCACATTGGCTAAATGGTTGAAAGACTGTGTTAACATTTATTTACAAAAAGCACGACATCCCTTTAACTCGATCTGTAAGGGCCCATTCTACAAGGTCAGTAGCAACCTCTGCTGCCTTTCATGCGAGAGCTTCTTTAAATGACATCTGTGCAGCTGCAACTTGGGCCAGGCCTCATACCTTCATCATTCATTACAAATTGGATTTCTCCTCTAGGTGAAGAGCTTCATTTGGTTCAATGGTGCTCAGGAATGTCCTTCCATGAGGGCCTCCCAGGAGTAAAGATAGCTGGGGACTATGTCCCAACAGTAATGAATGAACGAAGATTAACAACATCAGATAAAGAAGTTATGTCTTACCATAACGTTCCATCTGTGTTGATTTTCATTCAGTCATTACTTCCCACCCTCCTTCCCCCTCCAAAGGGTTCTAATGGATCTCATCGTCCTATAACAGTAGGTCTTTTGACTAGAGGTTGCCTCTGCTTCATTCTGCAACTTGCAAACTCGATCTGAGGTAACAGGGAGAGGGGCATGCTGTGTAAGTTCTTAGCTCGAGAGTTTCTGGCCAACGCGAGCTTGGTAAATGGCCGGCTCGGTTCTGATATCCGAACCGAATACCCAACAGTAATGACTGAATGAAGATCAACAACTCAGATGGAACGTTATGGTAAGACATGACTTCTTTTTTCTTTGGTTTCACAGTTCTGAAGAGTCTGTTCCAATGAGCCACCCAGGATTCAGGTCCCAACCAGAAAGAATAAAGGTGAGATGGGACAACATAACATAAAGAAGTTATATACCTACCATAACGTTCCATGTTTGTTGTCCTTCATCTCACCTTCCTTCTTGAGTCCCCGCCTCCTTCCCCCTTCTTGGAGGATCGAAAGGAGTGAGTTACTGGTTACACTGGCTGAGTTTCCTGCTGACATACCAGGTTAGTTAACCATGCATTGTCTTTCTTCTTTCTTTGCTAATTTATTGGTATAATACCTTTAGTAAAATGAATTTTTTCTAGAAATGTCTAGTGTGGGCTATTACAAACGAGGTGTGGGTAGCTGCTGCTAGGCATGTTGGGATAAAGGGTAGCCTCGAGCCAATAAAAGCTCTCGAGCTATAGTAAGTTGGCCGAGTCGGAGCCGAGGATCAGCTCCGAACCCAACCAGCAAGAAGGAAGGCGAGATGGAGGACAACAAACATGGAACGTTATGGTAGGTACATAACTTCTTTTTATGTTCTCTGACAAACTTCCTCAGCTTTTGTATGATTCAGCATATGTATGAAGGCGATTGTTGCTGTTGCTCTCCGTAATATCTGAGGCATCTCTATGACTGTGTTTATTTGTGTATACATGCCATATTTTAATCTGTGAATATTTTTGCTGTTTCTAGCCACACACAAGATAAGTGACCACTATTAGGAAAGTATATTTTGTTAAGTGCTGCGATTTAATGTAGTACTAATTTTTATATTCTTGTCAGCAGTTTTTGACTTATTGATGCCAGATAGTTTCTAAACTACCGTAACAAGGTGGATATTGCTGTTTTTGATGCAATCGAACCTCATTGCCATAAAACTGTCTTCAGAAAGACTACAAAGCTTGTTTGCCATTGTCTAGTGTAACTTTAGCATTTTGCTTAGTAATTTCTCTGATCTTCAGGCCATCATTCTGTGTTTCAGTCTTTTTTTCAATACTTTTGAGGCATTTTCAGACCTCATTGTGTTGGCTCTTTTCACTTCTAGTGTCATCATCACAACTCATTTTCATATGTTTTTCCAGCAACCTGCAGATTCTGTTGAACACGTCTTTTTTTTTTTTTTGCATGTCATAGAAGATGGCATTTTGCAGAAGAGCTTTGCAAAATTTACTAAAAACATAGCAGCAATTCTTCATATACTTAATAGCTATTGATTTTCATTTGTGCAGAACCTTGTAACTGCTTTTCTGGAATTAATTGTTATTACAGTACCTTTTCACTTTACTTTTTTACATTATTTGAGCAAATCTAAAGCTTTTATGAGGTCAGGTCCTTTTCTCTTAAAAGTCTCCTCTTTTCCTAGTTCGTCAGTTTTTTCAACACAAGATGTTTTTTGTCTCTCACTATTGTCATGCATTTCACTAAAGTTGCTGTCGTTGGCTGTATTCTTCAGCTCACTAACACACCTGTATAGCCTGCTCAGGACCTTATGATGCTCTAGTCTCACAGTATTTTCTGAAACTTCCTTTTGATAGTTACTATTTTGCATTTTTCCTATTCAGGAAGAATAAAAATGTTAAATATCTTCAGTAATTTTTCACTTGTGGGATAAAAGAATGTAGCACACTGTACCTTTTCAAGCTTTTTATCTAATCCATTTGAATTGCAGAATAAATAGATTTTTTTGATTAAATACACGACTTTCCATTATCTGCAGAATTTTCTTGAATTGAGAGAATTACTGGGGGTTACAGTTAAAGTACTTTTTCTTCTGAAAGTTGTACATCTTTACTTCCAAATACATTGCATTGAAAGTGAATATGTTCCTTCACTTCTGCAATATATTATTCTAGTTCTGCAAATGTTTCTCGACTCTGATATTCTGTAATATGCTACGGGTTTATCAAGATGATGTGTAAGTTGGGGACACTGAAGATGTGTAACTAACCTTCGTAAGTATATATTCAGAGTGAACTGTCCACAAAAAGTACACAAAGCGTGCAGCTTTCTGTTGGTAGTGTCTTAACATTTGATATTATGTACTCCATATTTTGCATTGGTCCTCTTTAGGGAATTAAAATTTGAGACTAGCTTAATTAACCGAATGTTACCTAAACCCATCTTTTTGACAAAACTACCAGCAACATTCTCCAGTCTTTTGACATCCTGCAATTTGTAAGTAATGACTGCTAGTCTATAACGTTTGCCATCACTTCTAACGTGCTATAAAGATAGGTAGAATCTACGTCATATTTGGTTTTCAAAGACTCACTTCATTCCTTTTTTCTACTTCTGTTGCTACTTTTCCATCCATCCATTTGTTCTTGTGCATACCTTCTGTATGTTAGCATATAGACAGTCTGCCTAGTTCTTGTAATTTGCAGAGGGTAACCGTGTATTGTGTTTTTTTTCTTATTGTTCTTTATTGCATATGCCTGAAAACTATTTCTTTTTAATTTAATTTTATTTATTTTATTTTTATTTTATTTTATTTTATTTTATTTAAATTGAACCATTATTTTGCCTATTTCTGTTTTTCTTGACTGCGTTGTTTCTTAATGTTCATTTTGTTTTTTTATGGGATTGATCTTGTTTTGTTTCATTATCAAATATTCTTTAGTTCTGCTAGAGAATAGCAAATTACTTATTACTGTGTTTGGGTGTTTTATAAAGACTCATAGATCGTTAATAGGCTAACGACCAGTGGGGACCCTTTCTAAGCCTAGCCAAGTTTTCCCCAAAGAGTAATGGTGTTCTGTATCCAAACAGGACTTTGAGGTCCAGGCATTTATAAGCTACCTCTGTCTGTAAGGGACATGGGTGCCAGACCTGGTGTAAATTTCCAATTACCCATCCACTGGTCTAGGTTGTGCTTAAATTGGGTAATAGACAAAGTCAGCTTCACTTGGATGGAAAGTCTGTTTCATAAGAGGGGCAGTCTCTGGGACACATATCTGTCTCTCCTGCATGTTCTGTTTTAATTCACCTACAAAATTCAGGTCCCTAGACCTTGTATTTCTAGTACTGTTTAACTTATGAATATGCAGGAGATTCATAAGTGTGGGGTTTGTGGATGCCTTGTAAGCCAGGCATAGATCAACCCTCAGCAATCTACAGGAGAGTGGGTAGGCAGGTTTGTTGTGCCTTGTTTTCTTTTTGTAAGGACCATCCGAGGTCACTCTAGTTGCTCCATATGCCTGGTCAGGTACATTCTGAAGGAAGTATTGCACTCTTTGATTGGTTTGTTACAGCATAGTACAGTGAGACAGTGACCTTTGTGCACCTAGATACCATGTAGTAATCAGAGTTACGTTATGCATTAACTGTCTGTTTTTCCTTTTGGATGGTTTGGATAGTTGGAATGATATGTTAAAATTTGCTCTCTATGTTATTGATAGTTTTATTTCAATGTGCACTTTCTTCTCTTACAGCTAGCTTACATGATGGGGAGCTTGATGGCACTGGAGATGGTAAGTAACATTTTGATTTATATTACAATGTTTACTCTGTTCCAATGCATATTTTGATTTTTTTGTTCCCTTTGTAGACATAAATTCACATTGTTTATTGAATTGTGTTGTACTGTGCTTGTTACTTCCTTAAAGAAAATACTAAGAATGTACTATAGTGGCAGATAAAAACTTTGGTTTCACTAATCTTGTCATCTACTTGTGTTTTGAATGAAGTACAGATGTGATTTAACCAACAAATTATGTTTTTCCATTCCTTTGTAATAAAAATTGCCTTGTATTTGTTATTGGATTCTGTTACTGATTTTGACCCTTTTACTTAAGAATATCTGTAAAAGTCTCTTCACTGTATCTGAAATAGAACCAGTGGGGCTAGCATGTGATCAAGGTGCTCCCAATGCCTTTATTTATGCTGTCAAGGAATGGGACCATGTGTGTGACTTACACATGCATTTTCCATTTTTTCTTTAACCTTTGCTTCAGGGAAAAAAAAAGATCTGGTGTTTACAGAGCTCGTTAGGAATATGTAGAACACATGCCTCCAGGCATAAGAGCCACATAGCACACGTAATTTTCCCAAGCTGCTGAACCTATCCCCTTGTCATGTAATCGTGAATGATTCTCCTTGAATCATTTGTCTATGTAGACTCTATCTGGTAGTATAAATAAAAAAAGTCCATTGATCTCAAAGTTTATTTGGATGTCTGCACTGGCATAGGCATCACTTTTTACTTAACTCTCCTTCTGTTTCCTGAATTGGACCACTTCCCCATCTCCTTATGAAGCTCAACAAGGGAACTCATTCCGTTGCCTTTTATTTTTTTTAGCAGCTGGATGTTACAGAGTTATGCTAAGCTACCTGCAATCTAGCTTTTGGGGTAAGGGCATTCTCAACCTCTTGGAATTCTCTTCTGAATGAGTTAAGAATTTTTAAGAGATTTGCCATCTTTAGGAAAAACCTTTTGGAGCACCTAAAAGATGTCTGTGAATGTAGCTTTTGTAATGATAATGCTTATGCCAGATTAAGGGTGCTGTTCATAAAGTTTGTACACAGTGGAACAGGACTTGTGCAGAGTATATCTGCATATTAAAGCCCTTTGCAGTTTGTAATGGATTGTTTATTATCCCAGTGCAGATTACATCTCCCTGGAGAGTACACCACCTGCTTATGGCTTGGTCTCTGGGTAATTTACAGGACTCCAGCTGTGTACAAATAGATTATGTACTATTTGTGAGCAGTGTGATCCATCTTCCATGCTGATTTGTTGCTCAGCATACACAGTGAAGTGCTGATTTGTTGCTCAGCATACACAGTGAAGCAACGTATAGGTACTAAATAAAAGTTAAATGCAAAAGCCAGCTGTATTGCACATTTGGAATAACCCTACCAACCTTGAGACTTTCTGTGGTGCAGCAAATGTGCTATCACAGCAATGTTTTTCTCACCGTCCCAAAGTGATGCTGCCATGCACCTGCCAATGGGAACTTGCACAATGCCAGACACCCCCCCCCATTACCATATCATGGTAATGACCCTGGTTCCCCTGTTTTGTGTAATGAGTTGGGCATGACAGCACACCACGGAGTACTCGAGAGAAACAACTTTTTAGAGTATAGTATTTATTTATTTTGTTTTATGTGGCATTTGTTGATTGGGAAAGTTCGACTGGGTCATGAATCCATTTTCACTGGAGGCGCAGGGGAGAAAAGCTCCACAAACTAGTACAGTTAACATATAAGGTAAAACTTGTCATATAGTTGCATGTAGCTACTTAGTAAAGGTATATTCTGTACTAAAATGCTTTTCCTGGCTTCTGCTGTGGTGTATTGTGTAGTGCTGTCATCCTGCACATTGTATTCCTCATGTGAGTAGTACAGGAGCATTTAGTGCACAGTGGTATACTATGTTCTTTTTTATGCGCCATTCAAGTAAACTCTTAAGCTATGTTGCTGCCGCCATTCAGTACTGTAATTCGCATCTACCAATTGTAGTAGTTGAAGGTGACATGCTAAACATAGAGCACATAATTCCACTGCATTTATGAAGTGTCAGGCCTGTTTGCCTACTTTTGGGGATAGTATGCCTTTATGTAAGTATTCAGCAACTGTCTGACGTATTTTTGCTAGTGTCATAATTTACATTCGTTGCTATTTAGTTATGCATTATTTTTGAATCTTTGCTTAATAGAGTACAAGAATCTAAGTTTTTTTTTTCTTGCAGTTCTGATATAGCTTTAACTTGAGTGCTTTATGAGTTACAGATTCCATTTTTATGTTTTTTTATATTTCACCTTTGAATTACCTTATTGTCTGGGAAACTTGAAATGTGTACAGATTATGTGTAGGTAAATCATTGTATTTTTATTCTGAGACCTGTTGAGTTATGACTGAAAAAACGTCCTTTGAATCACCTACCTACCCATTAGCAAGTCAGATAAGATAAAAGCAGTCATCCATCAGTAATACACTGCTTCCTCCTATCTTTTTGCTTTTGTATTGAATTGCTTTCAAGCATATCTGTGGCATTCTTAGGCTACTGAAATATATTTTAGTGATTTTTTTCAGGAAATGTGATTTTCCATTTGGGTTTGCATATTTTTCTGATATGTTACCAGTTGCTTCTTTTCAAATTTGGATTGAAGTTCATTGTATCGATCCTCCAGGAATGGGGAAGGAGGGGGGGACTCAAGAAGGAAGGTGAAATGAAGGACAACAAACATGGAACGTTATGGTAGGTATATAACTTCTAAGTAAATACGAGATCCTGTGGTGCACAAGGCCTGATGTGGAGCCCAATTTCCAGAGCTTTGCACCATTCCCCTACCTGACTAGTTGTAGTCCACATCCATGGGACAGCAACATATTCACAGAAGAGCTAGCTATTGGGGTGCAGATGTAATTTTAATAATCTGATAGCCAGAATGTAGCAATTGGATTATTACAGGGAAGGACTTTTTTTGCTCTTCAGTTGAAGAGCTGGCTGGGTTGGGGTGCTGGCTTGTGATATTGGTACATGGCATTGATTTGAGCCAGCTACCCCTCTGCTGATAAAAAACTGCAGAAATCAGAGGTTGAAATTTAGAAAAGGCTTACTGAGTATGAGACTTCTCAAGAAGAGCTGCATGAGACTTCTCAAGAAGAGCTGTTTTAAAAAGTGGTAGAGTTAGAAGACAGCATTCAGAGAAAACCTGAAATTTTCTGCTGTCCCAGAGAAACTGGTAGGAACAGACTGTACTAATTTTATGAAATACAAATAAGCAATTGGACTGGTATTCCACAGCAGGATTTGTTAACTGAAAGGGCACCTTGAGTGTATGCTCCAAATCAGGCAATGCAAAAACAGCCAAGGCCTGTATAAGTTAAGATGTAGTCGTACCTGTCAACCTCTTAGTGCAAGAAATCTGGGCAAAGCCTGACAAAATGGGGGGGGGGGGGGGGGCAAATGCCCCAAAAAATAGGGACTTATTTTAAATATTGCAATTATAAACTTAGTTGCTAGAGTAACGGGGTTTGTACTAACTTACATTTTCTGAAGACTTTGAAGTCTGAAACTTAAAAGTACATCATTGTTTTGTGACTTCAGTCCTCAGATCATCCCAATGATTTGCCAGACAACCACAAATTTTATGAGGAACACACCAAAAGTAGCCACAAATCTGGACATTCTGTGAAAATCTGGACAGTTGAGAGGTATAGGTTCATAGGTTGGTATGAGGCTATCGGCCCTAGGACCTATGCAAGCCTAGCCATAACAATTCCCTGGATATTTCTTCCCACAATATTTACTTCTCCGGGCCCCTGTCTAGCAGGGGGACTGACATGATCCCCGGGGTGAATTTCCTATCCCCCATCCAATCATCAAGGTTCCTTTTGAAGAGGACCAAGGAGGCGCTCTGCTTGATATGTATGGGCAGCCTATTCCAGAGTATGGGGAGTCTCTGGGTCAGGAACCAATCCCTCCAGCATCTTTTGTTCATTGTGATGACAAGGTTTAAATTCCTGGAGCATGTGGCTCTGAGGGATTGGGATTTCTTTAAGTGGAGCATGCCCAACAGCTCAGGGTTTGACATGGCCTTGTATGTTAAGCAGAGATCGCCTCTGAGTAGACGATATGCCACAGAGTATAGCTGGAGTTTTTTTAGACTGTCAGTATGTGGCATCTGCTTTAGGCCTGTGATTCTTTTAGTGAGGTATTTCTGTGGCCTTTCCAGCTGTTGCAGATGTCTTGTGAGGTACATACCAAATGGGGCATTATACTCTATAATGGGTCTAATGAGGGATGAGTACAGTGGGACAATGACCTCCTTTTTTCTGGATGAAAAGCCCTTAGTGATGAGGTGTGCCACATAGAAGGATTTCCTGACTGTTGTGGCAATGTGGTTACCAAAAGTGAGACCACTGTCCACCTGTGTCCCTAAGTCTCTCATCACACTTTCGATGTTTAGTGCCCTGCCACCTATGTGGTAATTCATGGGTACGTGTTTTTTTCCAAAGGGGATAACTACATTTCTTGGCATTAAGCTTGAGCCCATGACTCTGGCATCAGGCATCTGTTTCTGTAAGGCCCTTTTGAAGAATATCCACACCATGGATAAGTCATACCAACAAAAAGAGTTTATCCTGACAAAACTGTGGCATAAGTGAAAATTATTAAAAATTAGAGACAGCAGAGTGTTTGTAGGAAATGATTATTTGCTGTACACCAGGCAGAAGAGAAGAAGATTTATCCCAGCAGTTAGGGAATGTAGAGAGGCAGGTGTGAGATTCAAGATGTTCTATCCAGCTGTCTTCAGAGGATTTTTTTCCTGGAGGATCAAAGACATTTTTTGATGCAGAACAGGCTAAGGAGGAAGTCAACAAACAGAAGACAACTCTGCTTCTCATTCTTCTGACAATAACTCTGTGGTATTCTTTTATTTATTCATTTAAAACAACAGTTGGAGATCAAAGCAGTTTCTCATTTTTCTCATTGCACTTTGCTAGCTTTCTGTAATGTTTATATTTTGTGAACGGCCTCTTACAGTAACAACAGAAAAAGTCTCTCAGTAGAACTGTGTGTTGACAAAACATCAGTCTGATTTCCTCTGTGTTGGCCGTAGAGTAAAAGTGTGGGCAATAACTGCTCCTTCATACTTCATACCACAATTGTTTTTGTTTAATTGGTACAGTGTTGTTTTTTTTTTTTTTTAAACAGCATTTATCTCTGCTGTTGTAAACTTTCAGCATTATTTTCAGTATTTAGTATTTATAAAGTTTGCAAAAGTACAAGTCATGATACTTCAGGTTTTTTTTTTGGTATATAACAACATTTTTCTTGATAAGGCAGTGAGAGTTCTTTCAGACAGTAGTCAGTGTAACTCATTATTCTCTAAAACATCTGTCATTCTAGTCAGTTGATGGTAGCATATCAGTGGACAAGACAATATTATTATTTTGCATCCATTTTAACTTTGTGGGGTGAAACTGAATACGACTTTAGTCTTAATTTATTTCAGTGTTTAGCTTTAATTAATGTCAATGTAATTGTCACTGTCCCTTTCTTAAACTCTTTTTCTCTTATTCATATTACACTCCTTATCATTTTCTTTATAAATTTCTGTGCTTTTTCTTTCTCTGTCTTATATATTGCTGTGTAGCCTCTCTCCCAGATGTCATCAGTTAGCAGACAAAAATGCTGTTATTTTGCCCTTCCACAGTATATGGATAAACTCACAACTACACCTTCCCAATCATTCCTGTCCTTGTGACATAACTCAATATCAGGTACTTTTCTTCCTATTCTCAGATTATTCTGCACACTATCCAAGTCACTCATATATCCTTTTATGTGTAAGTTGTCCTCATAATAGTTTTTTTTTTTTTTATAAGTTCAGTCCTGAAAACATCGATAAGATCATAAGATAGGAACTGCAAGGCAAGTAAGTCTGGAGAATCTCTTCTTTCCAGATACCACCTTCAGGAATTAAATCTCCACTTCCGGGAGTACAAAAGTTGTCAGGCCAGAGATGCACTTAGATGTACCCATCAAGTTGATAGGGTTCGTCTTGAAGGAGGTGAGGTTGTCACTGTGCTTTACCTGCAAGGAGTAGTTTGCTCCAGCGATGGAGTGACCATTAGATAATAAATGTGTCTTCCCAACATGGTTTATTTATATGTTGGTGGAGGTTCAAGTCCTTATTTGCATGGTTATGGAGCTTTGTTCTATGAAAGTGGAAAAGATCCAGTAGAGTAGGGTATGGTCTTTAATGGTGCAGAATGTTAGGCAAAGATATCTGCACAGGAGTCCATAGGAGACCTACGGATAGGGCTTCTAACCTGTAACTAAAGGTTCTTAGACCAGTAAACGTGTTTATCAGAAGTCTTTGGGCATTTGTTTGCATGATATATATGGGTATGTATATGCTGCAAGTGATTTGTCTGAAAGTAGTGTTTATAGTTAGAGTACAGCTAGGACCTATTCCAAGATAAATTTTTGGGGTTTTGCGGGACTCTGTGATTTGTGGCAATTTAGTGACAGTTTCTGAAGTAAAGTTAGCAGTATTTATTTTATTTTATTTTACATTTGTTAACCGGGGGTGTGTGACTGAGCCAAAAAGGCCCCTTTTCAGCAGAGGTCCAGGGAGAAAAGCACCACACAGAAAAATAATTAGATACATTTAGATATTTAGACATGAGCAGTATGTCAAACAGTAAATCTGTCTGCACTTTTTTTTGTCTTTGGAGTCATTATAGATAGTGCCATTTAGGATTAGTTCCACACATTGTATGATGTTGGGAGGGTGGCCTAATGGTTAAAGTATTTGCCTTACAAACACAAGGTGCAGGGTTTGAGTCTCACAAGGGATAATTGACTAGGCTTAAAATGGCTTGCAAGGGCAGTTAGCTTAGTACTAACCTATGAACCTATTAACCCATGAACCTATGTTAATTCTCAGATCTGATGTTGTTAATCTTCGTTCATTCATTACATGTGGGTTATCGGTTCTGTTGTCGGAACCGAGCCGGTCATATACCAAGCTTGTGTCAGCCAAAACCTCTCCAGCTAAGATCCTACCCATCACTCCCCTGTCCTTGTAACCTTAGATCTCATTTGCCACATCACCAGCCAATTGTGTCGCACCTACTCTGTTGAGCTAAGTATTTAGTTTTATCAGTTTTCTCTGATACATATAGTTAGATTTCTTACCTGCCCTTGGTAACTTTTTATCGTTGTCGTTTCTCCCCTCGTCACCCTTTCGTGGGTTTTCTTCTTTCTCTCCATCATCAATCGGAGTTGTACTAGACTTCAATTCAAACAATCTTGTCTGCTGATGGGTGCATTCCTTACTACGATATCCAACAAGGATTTACCCGACAGATAAGAAAATTATCGACGTACTGGTTTTAAAGAAAGAAAGTACAGTCAGTACTAGAAACGTTGTCTATGGGAGGAATCTTCCTTTTACTATTAGTCCTCCTTGTGAGATTAAAAAAAAAAAAGAGAGAGAGAGAGGAGGCAAAGCAACAAACAAAACAAAATAAACAACAGTTACGGTAGGAGCCTCCTTTTTGCCTCTGGAGGTTTTTCTCTAACTGGAGGTCTCACCACCTCCTTCATCTATATATATTATAAATCATTAAATCCTACTCGAAGTCTCTTTGATCGTCCTCCGCTGAGGACTGTAAGGAACCGACGCTTTAAACATGTGATATGCTGAATCTGAAATTGATGGATATCTCTGTGTGGCCTCGTTGGCACCGAAATCCTGGTATAGACCCTCATTATCGGTGCAGACACTTCTGGTTACATCTCAAAGCACCATCTTTGATATTGGTACATTCTATCTGCACCAGCTTTCTGGAGACCTTTTTCCGGAACCAACTGTTTCAGATATTGTCCTCTGCTTCGGTGCAGGTTGTTGGTACCACTTTTCCTACATATTATGCTCAGAACATTGGTACCATCCCTTTTCCAGACTATGTTTGGAACCAATCATTTATGGTTCCACCTTTACTGCAGACTATGTATGGAACCGATCTTCCTCAGTTCACACCCTTTTGGCACCATCCGTTACATCGATGTAGACCAGCGGAACTATTACTGGTCAATACAGTGTTTTGGAAACCGACCTTTTATCAGCTCTCATCCTCTAGGCACCATCCTTTGTGTTGGTGCAAACCTCTGGCACTACCCATTGGTTCAGATTTCTCCTCTATTCTCATTCCCCCACGCACCATCCCTTGTATCGGTGCGGACTATGGGCACCACAGTTGCTGCAAATTATATCGGAACCGACACCTTCCCGGTTCCGATTGCTTCAGCACTGTCTTTTTCATCGGTGGGGACTATTGCCTCCATTACTGCTGTAGACTATGTTCGAAACCGACCCTTTCTCAGTTCTTTATCCCTCAGCACCATCCCTCGTATCGGTACGTACTATTAGCACCTTTTTCACTGCAGACTATGTTCGGAACCGACTTTTTCTTGATTCTCATTCCCTCGGCACCATCCCTTGTATCGGTGCAAACTCTTGGCACAGACTAGGTTCGGAACTGTCTTCTTCTTGGCTCTCGTTCCCTCAGCACCGTCCCTTGTATCTGTGCAGACTATGGCACTGCTATTGCTACATACTATGTTCGGAACTGACCTCTTCTTGGTTCTTATTCCTTCGACACCGTTCTTTGTATCAATGCAGACTACTGACACCTCTATTGCTGCAGACAATCTTTGGAATTGACCCCTTCTTGATTTTGTTCCCTCGGCACTGTCCCTTGTATCAGTGCAGATCTTTGACACCACCCTTGGTGTTGACTTTGTTCTGAACCAACCTTTTCAGTTTACATCCCCTTGACACGTCCCTTGCTCTGCTGTAAACCTTTAGCACCACCTCTGGTGTAGGCTATGTCGGAATCGACTTTTCGGTTCTGATCTCCATACCGTCTCCTATACTTAATTTCCTTATTCTACCCTGGGTGCGGAATATTTTCTACCAAGCAGAGTATGTTTGTAACCGACTTGTCGGTTCACATCTTCTTAGCGCTGACTTTTTTTTGCTAATAATTTTTTTTTGGCATCATTGACTCTTGGATCCAACCTTTCTACGGACTTTGGAATCAACTCCCTGACACTGTTCTTTTTAACAGCTCAGACTTTTCAACACCAACAGTCTCCCTTTTGGAGCGGAACTCTTTCAGCACTATTATGTTCTGTCTTCGACTTTCAGATAGTCCGCCTCTCCTTTTCGACATCTTTTTTTTGTCGATGCAAACACTCACAGAAATATTGTTTTTTCCTGGGTGCAGACTACTATTAGGATACCATTGCCTCTTTCTACGTGTCTCTATTAATTTAGATAGAACTATCTAGGCTCCTACACACACCTCTGCTTGGGTAGCCATTACGCTTCTTTCAAAGTGTAGCGTACACCCTTTTCCTACCACTCCCTTGTGACAGGCATTCAAAGTTTTGATACTTTGTTTTCTCATACACTCATATGCAGGCATGCACACATACAGGTGTGTGTGTGTGTGTGTGTGTGTGTGTGTGTGTGTGTGTGTGTGTGTGTGTGCGCACGTATATGTGTGAGTCTATTTATATATATTTCCTGCACCATGCACAAAGAATGTAAACATATCCACAGTAATAAACAAACTATAAATAGTCAAAATTTAACTGAAAAAAGTAAAATATAATAATAAAAATGAATCACAGCCATAATTTCAGATCCATCATCATCTGTAAAGCAAACCTGAATCTAAACATTTTCCTTAAGTAATATTAAATTAACTAAACACGTGACTGATCTAAAAGTAACAGATCTTAACATAACTGTCACTAAACTGCCAAAAGTATGCCACAGATATTTAAATTTCAGACTTCGTAGCCTTCAGAAATGTCATGCTAATGCAAAACCTGTTATTTTATTCACCATCATCATCATCTTTCAGCTGTTCCCATTAGGGGTCGCCACAGCGGATCATCTGTTTCCATTTCTTCCTGTCCTCTGCATCTTGCTCTGTCACACCAACCACCTGCAGGTCCTCTCTCACCACATCCATAAACCTTATCTTAGGCCTTCCTCTTTTCCTGTTACCTGGTAGCTTCATCCTTAGCATCTTTTTCCCAATATACTCAGCATCCCACCTCAGCACATGTCCAAACTAACGTAATCTTGCCTCTCTGGCTTTGTCTCCAAACCTTCCAACCTGGGCTGACCCTCCAATATACGTATTCCTAATCCTGTCCACCATTGTCACACCCAGTGCAAAATCTTAACATCTTTAACTCTGCCACATCCAGCTCTAACTCCTGCCTTTTTGTCATTGCCACTGTCTCCAACCCATATAACATAGCTGGTCTCACTACCCCTCTTGTAGACCTTTCCTTTTTACTGGTACTTGTCTGTCACAAATTACTCCTGAAACTCTTCTCCACCCACTCCATCCTGCCTGTACTCTCTTCTTCACCTCTCTTCCACACTCACCTTTACTCTGAACTGTTGATCCCAAGTATTTAAACTCATCCACCTTCATTACCTCTACTCCTTGCATCCTCACCATTCCTCTATCCTCCCTCTCATTCACACGCATATATTCTGTCTTAGTCCTGCTGACCTTCATTCCTCTTCTCTCTAGAGCATATCTCCATCTCTCCAGGGTCTCCTCCACCTGTTCCCTACTCTCACTACAGATCACAATGTCACCTGCAAACATCATAGTCCACGGGGACTCCTGTCTGATCTAGTCTATCAACCTGTCCATCACCATTGCAAATAAGAAAGGGCTCAGAGCTGATCCTTGATGTAACCCCACCTCCACCTTAAACGCATCCGTCACTCCCACGCAGACCTCACCGCTGTCACACTACCTTCGTACATATCCTGTACCACTCTTAGATACTACTCTGACACTCCCGACTTCCTCATACAGTACCACAACTCCTCTCTAGGCACCCTGTTATATGCTTTCTCCAAGTCTACAAAAACACAATGCAACTCCTTCTGACCTTCTCTGTACTTCTCCATCAACACTCTCAGAGCAAACATCGCATCTGTAGTGCTCTTTCCCGGCATGAAACCAAGCTGCTGATCATTAATCATCACCTCCCTTCTTAACCTAGCTTCCACTACTCTTTACCATAACTTTATGCTGTGACTGATAAATTTAATCTCTCTGTAGTTACTACAGCTCTGCACATGACCCTTATTCTTAAAAATCAGTACCAAAACACTTTTTCTCCATCCCTCAAGCATCCTCTCACTTTCCAAAATTTCATTAAACAATCTGGTTAAAAACTCCACTGCCATTTCACCTAAACACCTCCATGCTTCCACAAGTATATCATCTGGACCACCAGCCTTTCCATTCTTCATCCTCTTCATAGCTATCCTTACTTCCTCCTTGCTAATCCATTGCACTTCATGATTCACTATCCCCACATCATCCAACCTCCTCTCCCTCTCATTCTCTTCATTCATCAACCCCTCAAAGTACTCTTTCCATCTGCTCAACACACTTTCCTTGCTTGTAAGTATGTTTGCTTCATTATCCTTTATCACCTGTACCTGCTGCATATCTTTCCTAGCACGGTCCCTCTGTCTAGCCAATCGATACAGGTCCTTTTCTCCCTCCTTAGTGTCCAACCTTTCATACAACTCTTCATATGCCTTATGCTTAGCCTTCACAACCTCTCTCTTTGCCATGCACCTCATCTCCTTATACTTCTGTCTACTTTCTTCATCTCTCTGTATGCTCTCCTGTACTTCCTCATTCCATCACCATGTCTCCTTGTCGTCCTTCCTCTGTCCAGTTGTCATGCCAAGCACTTTTCTAGCAGTCTCCCGTACTAGCTCTGCTGTAGTTACCCAGCTATTTGGTAACTCTTCACTGCCACCCAGTGCCTGTCTTAACTCTTCCCTGAACCCCACCTCACAATTACCTTTTTTCAATTTCCACCATTTGATCCTTGGTGCTGCCCTCACACTCCACCTCCTCTTCTTGATCACCAACGTCATCTTACAAACCACCATCCTATACTACCTAACTACACTTTCCCCGGTCACCACTTTACAGTTTCAGATCTCCTTCAAACTGGCCCTCCTACATAAGATATAATCCAACTGTGTGCATCTTCCTCCACTCTTGTATGTCACCTTATGCTCCTCCCTCTTGTTAAAGTACGTATTCACCATGGCTGTGTCCACCCTTTTCGCAAAATCCACTACCATCTGACCTTCTGCATTCCTTTGTTTAACACTATACCTACCCATCCCTTCCTAATCCCTTCTGTTCCCTTCACCAACATGCCCATTGAAATCTGCTCCAATCACCACTCTCTCACCCTTGGGTACAGTCATCACGACTTCATCCAACTCGCTTCAAAATTTTTCCTTCTCATCCATGGCACACCCAACTTGTGGAGCATATGCAGTAACAACATTCATCATTACACCATCAATTTCCAGCTTCATAAACATCACTTTATCCGACACTCTTTTCACCTTCAAAACACTTTTAGCATACTGTTCCTTCAGGATAACTCCTACGCCATTTCTCCTCCCATCCACACCATGATAAAACAATTTGAACCCACCTCTGATACACCTAGCCTTACTCCCCCTTCCATCTGGTCTCTTGCACACACAATATACCAACCTTCCTTCTGTCCATCATATCGGCTAGCTCTCTCCTTATAGCAGTCATAGTGCCAACATTCAAAGTTCCGACCCTCACTACCACAGTCCTAGCCTTTCTCCTCTCTTCCAGCCATCGGCCATGCCTTCTACCTCCTCTCCTCCTTCGGCCAATAGTAGCCCAATTTCCGCCAGCACCCTGTTGGCTAACAGTACTGGTGGCGGTCGTTGTTAACCCGGGCCTCGACCGATCCGGTATGTAAATATTTACTGGTGTCCGCATGAATAATTTGGCCAAGTTTCATGCCGGATGCCCTTCCTGATGCAACCCTCCCCATTTGTCCGGGCTTGGGACCAGCACAAAGAAATGCACTGGCTTGTGCATCCCCAGTGGCTGGGTCTGTTATTTTATTATTTTTTTCTAAAATTGTAAGAGCAGTATTTAAAAAGTGTCCCTATTTTTATGCCTTCATCCTCCCATAATTGATGGCTTAGTCCAGATTTCTTGCTCTAAGAGGGTGAGAGGTATGTGAGGCATCCATTCTTAAAAACCTATGTAACCCACATAAAGCCATGTTCAGCAAACAGTTTATGCAGTTATTGTATCCCTTTGAAATCCAAACTGACAAATGGTTGAAAAAAATACAGATAACTGGAATATATGGAGATCTGTCTCAGTGACAAAAGAAACATTTCTGTGGCTTTTTCTTTAAACGTACAATGCAAGATATTTAATTCATCAAACATCAGGCCCTCACATATTCCATATTTGAACATGAGTTAGCAATCTTTAATTTCCTTTCACATCATCTCAATAAGGGAGTTTCTTTCAACTTATCTTGTTTATCTTAGTTTTTATGCCTACATCCCACTTGTCTTGTGGGTACTGTGGTGGAGGACCTTTATTAATATTAGTGCTGTGCTTTGTTGCTTGACTGTTCTGCCCACTTCCTTAAAGGTTGGTTATCAGGATGTAACACCTATTGGCATGTCTCTCATACTCTTTTAAGAGATCCTTTCTTCTTTCCAGTTGTTGTGGTCATTATATCCTTCAGTTTTTTTTTTTTCAGGGATTGGGTTGATGTCAGTTTACAGTGCCATTCTTCTTTCAGGTATCTCTTCAATTGTTAGGAATCATGCTTTCCCTCCTTTTGCTATAGAGGTGTTTATTTATTAATTTCTTTCTTTTCATGGCTCCTCCTTATATTGAAATGTAGAAGGGATTCTTCTTTTGGTGCAGCTTGATTAGAACTGTAGGACTGTGTGTGTGTGTATTGTCTCTGAAGTCAGGTTTATGTAGCAGGTCCCTCTCTAAAGAATCTAGTAAATACATCACAATAACTAGCTGCTTTTCCCAGCTGTAACTCTGCCGTTGCATATTCCTACTCCTCTTTTCTCCTCTGTGAAGCATGCTGGTGATGACTGGCTGGATCAAAGTCTATATTTGGGTATCCATGTGGATGCTTTGTTAGCAGGTCATACATTGTAGATTCCTGATATTTGCATCTTCCTAGTCAGGGGATTTATACTAGAGAAAATTTGTCAAGTTTGGCAGATTCAGCTTTCATTCCTTTAGCAGCCACCTATAGTATATGAGCTGAGTACTCTATCCTGCATTTTCCTGCTGCTGGTTCTCTGTGGTACTGGATGTAAAAAGTCATAAGGTTAGATCCGTTGGGATATCTCCAGTTTTAGTAAGATACCCCTACCAACACCCTACCTGTGTTTTGCTTGTTTACGTCTTTCAAACTGGAGAGGTAAGAAGAAGGCGGAACACTGTAAGATGGGACAGGGCTTAGCAACCTGGTAAAGTGCCTTGTACTCAGCCCTAGCACTTAGCCTTACGTCTGTGTGTTCCTTCAGTCAGAGCACTAGTCACAGAAGTTGCAGTATGGTAGATTCTCATAATGTAAGTTTCACCAGCAAGCTTTCCATCGCCATTGTTGCCCTCAGGTCTTCCAGCGAGAGGGTCCTCAAAATGGGGGAAGGGCCTTAGTGCATCACTGCTACATGTTGTGAAACTTGAGAAAGTTTGATAATAATCTGTTTCAGTAACTTCTGGTTATAGATTCATAGGCAAGTACTAGACTAGCTGCCCTTGCAGGCCATTTTAAGGCTCCCCTTTTGTTTTCAAAATAATCTGCCCTTTTTAGTTGTAGATTAGTTTTACCCATCCCATGGTCAATAATTATATAATATCCCAAATGAGAATAACCTGGATTATACCATAGATAATTTGAAGGGACCAATGCTTGGGATAAAGCATTTACAAGCTGTCTGTGTCCACTAGTACGGGGGCAGTCCTGAAGTAAATTTTTGTTTCCCATCCATATATTTGAGTTGCGCTTGATTATAGACAGGACTGAACTTTTTTTATGTGGCTGGAGAGTCTATTCCGCAGCAGTGATATCCCCTGCGAGGTATACCTGTCCCTCTAAACTGTTCTGTTGATATTGTGAAGGAGGTTTAGATCCCTAGACTGAGTATTTCTGATGCCATTTGACTTGATGATGTGCAGTAAATCCACCACTAATGAATCTGAGGATGCCTTGTATGCCAGACACAGGTCACTTCTTAGCAGTCTGTACGGTACCAAGTATAGCACTGGGGCTTTGAGTCAGTCTATATAGGACGTGTTATTTAGGCCTTGAATCCTTTTGGTTAGGTGGGTGTTCCAGTTGTTGCATGTGTCTGGATAAACACATGCCAAAGAGGGCATTATATTCAATGATCAGACTGATGAGGGCTAAGTAAACTGTGACAATAACACCTCTAGATCTGCACACAGTCCCTTTGTTTATAAGGTGTGCAGTATAGAAGGGCTTTTTTACAACAGTAGACAGATGTTGATCAAAAG
The DNA here is from genome assembly GCF_019279795.1 of Protopterus annectens. Classification (NCBI taxonomy): domain Eukaryota; kingdom Metazoa; phylum Chordata; order Ceratodontiformes; family Protopteridae; genus Protopterus; species Protopterus annectens. The sequence goes on from NC_056729.1 coordinate 1,338,182,838, forward strand.
TTATTGCTACTTTGTTCACAGTGTAAAGGTTTATAATTTGGTCTGTGATCAGAACTAGTTCACATTTTCAGAAATGTTGTTTAGAAGAATGACAAACTGGTTATGATCACACTTAATTTGTGTTTGCGATATTATGCCAAGAAGGGTTAACAGACTGGTTACACTTGACTGCAATTTTTTTTATTGAATCAATTATAACAGGGATGTTTAGTGAGTCATTGCTCAGAGTAAGAGGTCCAGGACAGTAGTACTAAAAGTTAAACTGTACTTGTTTGTGTGTGTGTGTGTGTGTGTGTGTGTGTGTGTTTTTATGTGTGTGTAAACTAGGGCTAGGTGCCATCTGTGTGACAGCTTATTTTTCTTTATTCTTTAACAGTGAGGCTCAGGTGCAAGAAACTTGCTTGTAACAAGCTTGTTATAGTAAGGTTTGTGTGCATCAAAGGTTTATTATGTATTCCATTTTCAGAGCATAATCAAGAATCTCAATTTTTGTAAATCCATAGAAATCCAGTACTTAAAAGTTATATACAAAATAACTTGAATATTAAGCTGTCATGGTGCTGTTTGCATATGGCCATGGTAAAGGAATGCATGTATACAAGTTGAGGAAATGGATATTAAACACTGGTTTTGCATATATTATTTATAGATGAAGTGTAATATTGGGTACTAAAAGTACTTTTGTAAGACTGGCAAATGGTTAATTATAAAGTCTCATTTATTGCCAGTGTAACGTAATAATTTCCATAAATGCCATTTCTGTTGGCATGACAGCAATAGGGTTCCTCACATTGTAGAATTAAAAGTGAACCTTTTGCCAAGTTGTATATGAATTAATGAAGTTTGCTAAAGTCATCGTGTCTTTTGTGTTCTTTTATGTCATTGAGCATTAATGTATGCTTTTTATCCTGTAGTCTTTTCCTTCCCTGGCCCCATCTGTGACGATGGATTGCTGAATTGCAACAGACTTCTGCCCAAGCAGCTGTGGGAGGCGAAAAGGGTAAGTCTGTAATGTATAGATTTGCTTATACTGGCTTTAAGATTGGGGACAGTAGAGTGTATTTCAGCCAAGTGGGGTAACTTTACTTGGGACTTGATAGACGTATATTTGAAGAAAATTGTTTTATTTAACTTTTTTTTCTTGGTGCTCTTTCTGTATTGACGTTTGCTCCTTCTGTTATCTTATTGATTATTAAATCTGCCTAACCTCCTCTTGTAAACCCTGTAAGGAGAAGAATATGGGACTGTGTGATATTCTTTTTTTTTTTTTTTTTGGGGGGGGGGCATTTTTCTCTTAGATATTTTTTCTCTCCTGATATTCATTTAGGAGAAGCTGCTTTACATTGTGCTCTACATTGTATTCAAGGTATGGATGGTTCCCCGTCATTGTAATTTGTACCCCCCCCGTCAAAAGCATATAGTTTTTTTCTTAATTTGGCAGCTTTATTAAATTACAAACTATATTACAGAACTTTTAGCTGAGGTGAAGTGAACATACAATCAGGGTCCTTAATTAGTCACACCGTAAATATAACCTGATTATTCCTCAGACTACAGCTCAGATAACCCAAGTTCAGGTAGCAAGGAAAAATCTAGAGGTAACAAGGTTATCTTTAATTTGAAACCTCAAAGCTTATTCCAGGTAATTAAACAAGAGATGCCATTTCCCTTAGTACATGTAGCCTACTTTAAGCTGGAAATTCTTTCCCTTACTTTCAGATAACTTATTCAGTACTGTCTTCATATTTTGTATGTAGGGAGGGTATTCTGACTTCCATTTCCTAGTAATTATTTTTTAGCTCCCATCAACATTTGAAACAAAATTCTCTTTTCATTCAGATTAAAAGAAAGCTCCAGGTGATAACACAGGACTAAAAGGGAGTGAGTAATCTTTACAGGCTGAGGAGGAGCACATTTAAAATGGCCTAGATTTGGCCCTAAAATGCTGTGGATGCAGTCAAAACATGTGATCACGATTATTTATAGCTTGAGTATTACATTTCTAACAGCTGCCTTACTCATTTGGAAATGAGATAGAAAATTTCCAGAGTATAAAAGTACCTATGTAGGCATTTCCAGGTGAAAATTCTGAATCTGTGGCATTTAGATGCATATCTGATTAGAAAACTTAAATTGCAATGATAAGTCTTTACCTACCCACTCTATATAGATGTTCATCGTGTTTCACTGTTGCAGTCATTACACTTGGGTTATCCTGCTGGCAGGCTACCCTCAGTCGGCCAGAATTCCAAAGTCTAGGTTCAGCGTCGGTTGCTGTCACCTCTTCCCTGATGTCAGTGCGCCAGGGGTATAAAAGATGCAGCTGACGCCATTTTCTTCAGTCTTTCTTGCCACGCGGTGCCCGAAGCAAAAGCAGTTCGCAAGTGCCGGTCGGCCGACTCCTGAGATTTTCAAATCCGAATTTCAGAACCGAAGTCTTCATTAAAGCTAAGTACCCCATTGGGGAAATTTTTTTCTTGCTCCAGACCAATGTCAGAAAAAGTTAACAATTGTATTTCTTTAGGGAAGCAAATACCTCATAATGATTTTCACTCTTACTGTATTCCTTGCCTAGACCCTGATCACAATGTTGCTAGCTGTCGGTTTTGTGCTAGATTTAACCAATGCACTATTAAGCGTCAGTTCAATTTTGCAGTTCATTACTTTGGCCAAAGATTTAATTATATAATGCCGTCGGAACAGCCGACAACCGGAGTTTACAAAAAATGCAAGAACAAGGAAAAGGATAGGCATCCGAGATCCAAAACCGACGACGAGGCCTCTGCCAGGCCAGTCTTCGGTTCGCCAGTTCTCAGTGAGGTGCTTTCGCAGCCCCTGGCGCCCGCTACCTCACAGCCACAGGCTGCTTCCGACTCCCACGTGGAGCCGACTGGGCCTCTGGATACCCAAGGTATTGGACACTTGGAAATCATTCCCTCAGATGGGTCCGGAGCCGCTGAGCAGGCATCGGCTTCTGAGGGTGTCTTCAGACCTACACAACTATATATTAAGCCATCTTCAGCTTCAACGACAAAGACTAAAGCAGCTCTAAAGACAAAGAAACAAGTACTGCATTCTCCTACTCAGACTTCAATGCCTAAAAAACAGATGCTCAAAATGGTCGAAGACCTAATTACTTTGATCAGGGGCTCCATCTCCCTCCTGATAAGAGGCCTAGGCAAGAGACAGAGTATGATTCTTCTGATCAGGTTTCTATTTCCTCTGATTCCTCTTCTGAACAGGATTACTCCATGCTCCCCTATGAAGATTCTAATGCTGAAGAATCCATTCCTTCAGCCTCTCCTCCTGAAGATTATTCTTTTGGGGGGGAACTTTGCATACCATGAGGGAGCATTTCCACTGGGAGAGCCAAGGTTATTCTGAATCTAAGAAAAGGCTCAGAGACTTTTTGCTACTTCTTCAGCACAGACCCCTTGCTATTCCACCTGTTCTAGACATTCTAGATGATGTATTTTCAGAGTCCGGACTGTCCCCTGACTCTTTACCCTCTGCATCTGCTAAGCCAGACAGATACTACAGGGTCCCGGATTCTCATAAATTCCTATATAAAAACCCCGCTGCTGACCCAGAAACTATATCTCAGGGTCCCAAAGGGGTTAAAGCTTCCACTGCAAAAAACCCTGTCCCCTCTGATAGGGATTCTAGGGCTCTAGACAGATGGGGGAAAAAAGTCTACACTTCTGCTACCTTGGCTGTAAGGGCTTTAAATTGCCAGTTTCATATGCTTAAATGTCAGCAATATTTAATGTCACTGCTTAAACAGAAATTGTTGACAAATACTGAATGTTCAGAGAACAAGGAATTGCAGGATTTATTGCATGCAGCTGAACAAGTGGGAAAGCATACTTTGCAATGTGGTTATGATTCATTGGAGGCCTCTTGCAGGGCCGCTGTTACAGGTTCTGTTATTAGAAGGCATGCTTGGTTAAAGGAACAGAATCTGCCTGATCATATTAAACCAAAATTATTAGATGCACCATTACAGCATGATACTTTGTTTGGTACTAAAGCAGAAGAGGTGTTGAAAAAAATTAAGGATAAAGCAAAATCCATGCAGACAGTTAAGGATTTCTTACAGGTACAGCCATGTAGGTTTAGCAGGAACTGGCCTTCTAAAAATCGGTCCACTTCCAGTGTCAGACCACAAAGAGGCAGATACAGGCGTCCCAGAGGCAGATCTCAGCCCCAAGGCTCTTACAGGCCTAAACAATGGGGTGCTCCTACCTCCAAAAGCAGAGAAGACAAATCTCAACCTTACAGGAAACAGTCCCAATGGCTTTCCTCTGCCAGATTCAAGCACTTTTCTTTTGGCAGCCCCCTTAGGGGAAAACTAGCACTTTTTTCATCAAATTGGCAAATGGTTACCAAAGACAAATGGCTCCTGAACATAGTGTCCCAAGGCTACAGGTTCCATTTTCACACTCTACCAAGGTCAAAAGGTATGCCAGAGCTGCCACACAATCAATGGGCAGAGGCACAAAAACAAATTACAGCCCTCATGGACATGAGGGCCATTCAGCAAGTACCACAACAAGAGCAGGGGCAAGGATTTTACTCCAGACTTTTCCTAGTACCCAGAAAGGACAAAACCTGGAGACCAGTACTGGACCTGTCTATACTAAGTACGTTTCTGGAAGTTCCAAAATTCAAGATGTTGACTCTACAGCTGCTACTGCCCATGCTGGGCAAGAAGGCTTGGCTCGTAACTTTGGACCTAAAAGAGGCATACCTGCATGTCCCAATCAGACAATCTTGCAGAAGATACCTCAGATTCATAGCTGGCTCAATGCATTACCAATTCTCTGCACTGCCCTTTGGCTTATCTACTGCACCCAGGGTCTTCACAAAATGCCTGGCACCAGTAATTGCGTTTTGCAGACAAAGAGGAATTCAAATATATCCCTATTTGGATGACTGCCTAATTCAAGCAGAGAACAAAGACATTCTTCTAAAGCATCTGGCGTTTGTAAAAAGATTACTAATTGGCCTAGGGTACACAGTGAACGAAAAGAAATCAAAACTAGTGCCCTCTCAAGAGATAATATTCCTGGGTGCAAGCTTAAATACAACTGCCCAGATGGCTTATCTCACGCCAGACAAACAAAAGCAACTGACTACTTACTTCAAGAAATTGGCAACAAAAACCCACTTATCTGCAAGGAAAATCCTGCAGGCCTTGGGTTTCTTGGCATCCTGCATTCTACTAATTCCATATGCCAGACTGCATATGAGGAAACTGCAATGGTATCTAAAAAGTGTTTGGACTCAGCATTGCCACAGCCTGGAGACAGTAATTGCACTCATTCCCTGCCTGCAACAGGAGTTTCGATGGTGGGCAGAAGCCTGTCACCACAACAAGGGTCTGCCATTCAGTTTACCCACAGCCAGACAGACACTGACAACGGATGCATCAGATTATGCCTGGGCAGGAAAATCTATTCAGGGCACATGGCCTGCAAACCAGATGCATCTTCACATCAATCAAAAAGAGATACTAGCTGGTCAAAATGCCTTGACAGCTTTCAAGGACCTGCTTCATCCAGGACATATTTTGATAAAGACAGACAACACTGCAGTCATGTGGTACATAAACAAGCAGGGAGGTACACATTCCTACCCCCTCTGCAGACAAGCAATGACCTTATGGGACACAGCATTGGCTCTTCAAGTTCACCTGCAAGCACAATTCCTGCCAGGAAAAACAAATACTCTGTCAGATGAACTAAGCAGAAACCTCATGGATCCCCACAAATGGAAACTGGATCCACAAGTCTTCAGCATGATAGTAAGGAAATGGGGATGCCCAGACATAGATCTATTTGCCTCCCCTCACAACTGCCAATTGCAGAGATTTTGTACAAGGATTTATCACAAGCAAGCATGGAAAGTGGACGCCCTATCCTTCAGCTGGAGAAATCTAACAGTATATGCCTTTCCTCCACTGCCTCTCCTTCCCAGGGTACTCCTAAAGGTCAGACAAGAGAAGCCAAAAATTATACTGATTGCACCAGACTGGCCACGCCAGCACTGGTACCCAATCCTAAAGAGCTTGTCTCAAGGTCCAGCATGGATATTGCCTCAAACTTCTCACTTGCTGACCCAACAAAACAATCAGATCCTGCACAGCCAACTCAGGACCTTAAATCTAGCAGCATGGCAGATAATGTAGCCATTCAGAACACTCCTCTTTCAAAAGCTGTTATGGATGTTATCTTGGAGGCCAGGAGGCCCAGTACCAGAAAATCTTATGCAGAAAAATGGAAGAGATTCTGTGCCTGGAACCAGGAACAAGGCATTGACACGTGTGTACCAAATATACCTCAGATTTTACAATACCTAACTGAGATGCTGAGCAAAGGCCTTTCTTTCTCATCAATTAAGATTCATGCCTCTGCCATTTCAGCACATTACAATATGGAACCACCTATCTTTTCTCATCCTTCAATAAGGCAGTACCTCAGAGGGGCCAAAAACATTAGGCCTACAAGGAGAGCATCAATTCCGGCCTGGGACCTCAATTATGTTTTGGAAAAACTCACACTGCCTCCTTTCGAGCCAGCATCAACAGCAGATATAAAATTGTTATCCTGGAAAACAGCTCTGCTCCTAGCAATAGCCTCTCAAGGCGAGTCTCGGAGTTACAAGCACTCATGGCTGTGGAACCTTTTATCATTTTTCAACCAGACAGGGTTTCTCTGAGGACAAACCCTACATTTATGCCTAAGGTGGTGTCCAGTGTGGCCCTCAACCAAACCATTCACTTGCCTACCTTTTATCCAAATCCACAGAACAAGGGTGAGAAAATTCTGCATTCTTTGGACATACACAGGCAGTTACACTTCTACTTGGACAGAACTAAAGTTATCAGAAAGACTGAGCAACTTTTAGTGTCATATGCTGCAGGATCACAAGGAAAGGCTATCTCAAAACAGACTATTTCTAAATGGATACGCCATTGCATCCGTTTCTGCTATTTTCAACATGGCAAATCAGTGCCTAAGGGCATTAGGCCTCATTCCACAAGAGTAGCAGCCCCTTCAGCAGCCTTCCTCAGAGGAGTACCAACCAAAGATATCCTAGAGGCTGCAACTTGGAGTTCACTGCACACTTTCACAAAGCACTACCACTTACCTCTTTACTCAAAGTCCAGAGCAGGCTTTGCCACTGCAGTTTTGCAGGGCCTCATAGCCTCTCCTAATCTTATTTAGCCCAGCCACACATCCTCAGCTTTGGGATTCACCCCAAGAGTAACGACTGCAACAGTAAAACACGATGAACATAGTACAGTTCTGTACCTACCATAAATGTAGATGTTCGAGTGTATTCACTGTTGCAGTCCAGGTTACCCACCCACCATCCCCCTTTTCTTTGCTGGGACTTATCTGCATTTCTCTATCCTATACAACCTATTTGGTGTATTTGCTTGTAGATGAAGGAAATGTTATTTTTGTGCATGCATTTTTATTGGCATATTTTTCAGCCTACCAATTTGGGGGCACCTGACATCTCGGGCAAGAAAAACGGAAGGAAATGGCATCTGCTGCATCTTTTATACCCCTGGTGCACTGATGTCAGGGAAGAGGCGACAGCAACCGATGCCGGACCTAGACTTTGGAATTCTGGCCGACTGAGGGTAGCCTGCCAGCAGGGTAACCCAAGAGTAATGACTGCAACAGTGAATACACTCAAACATCTACATTTATGGTAGGTACACAACTGTATTGTTCATAGGTTAGTACTAGGCTATCGGTCCTAGGGCCTATACAAGCCTAGCCATAACAATTCCCTGGCTTTTTCTTCCTACAATATTTACTTCCCTAGACCCCTGTCTCACCTCACTAGTCTGCGCATTAGAACAGTACGTTGAATTATGCCTCACTGATCTGAGCATTAGAATAGTATGTCACATTATACCTCACTGCTCTGAGCATTACAATGGGATGTTACATTGTACCTCACTGATCTGACCATTAGAATGGTCTGTTACATTATACCTCACTGATCTGTGCATCAGAACAGCACATTACATTATGCCTCACTTATCTGAGCATTAGAACAGTATGTTACATTATACCTCACTGATCTGAGCATTAGAATGGTATGTTAACATTACACCTCACTGATCTGAGCATTAGAATGGTATGGTACATCATACCTCGCTGATCAGAGCATTAGAATTATATGTTGCATTATACCTCACTGACCTGAGCATTAGAACAGTTTGTTACCTTATTTCTCACTGGTCTAAGCATTAGAATGGTATGTTAGATTAGAATGGTTTGTTACATTATAACTCACTGATCTGAGCATTAGAACAGTATGTTACATTATACATCCCTGATCTGAACATTAGAATGGTATGTTACATTATACCTCACTGATCTGAGCATTAGAAAGGTATGTTACATTATACCTCACTGATCTGAGCATTAGAACCGTACATTACATTGTACCTCACTGATCTGATCATTAGAATGGTATCTTACATTTTACCTCACTGATCTGACTATTAGAATGATCTGAGCATTAGAGCAGTACATTACATTATACCTCACTGACCTGAGCATTAGAATGGTATGTTACATTATACCTCACTGATCTGAGCATTAGAGCAGTACGTAACACTATACCTCTCTGATCTGAGCGATAGAATGATATGTTATATTAGAACGATATGATACATTATAAATCACTGATCTGAGCATTAGAATGGTATGTTACATTATAGCTCACTGATCTGGGCATTAGAATAGTTTGTTACATTATGCCTCACTGATCGGAGCATTAGAATGGTCTGTTACATTATACCTCACTGACCTGAGCATCAGAACAGCACGTTACATTATACCTCACTGATCTGAGCATTATAACTGTATGTTACATTATACCTCACTTATCTGAGCATTAGAGGAGTATGTTACATTATACCTCACTGATCTGAGCATTGGAATGGTATGTTACATCATACCTCATTGATCTGAGCATTAGAATGGTATGTTATATTATACCACACTGATCTGAGCATTAGAACTCTATGTTCCATTATACCTCACTGACCTGAGCATTAGAGCAGTTTGTTACCTTATTCCTCACTGGACTACGTATTAGAATGGTATGTTAGATTAGAATGGTTTGTTACATTATAACTCACTGATCTGAGCATTAGAACAGTATGTTACATTATTCCTCACTGATATGAGCATTAGAGTGGTGTGTTACTTTATACCTCACTGATCTGAGCATTAGAATGGTATGTTGCATTATACCTCACTGATCTGAGCATTAGAATGTTATGTTACATTAGAATGGTATGTTACATTTTACCTTACTGATCTGAGCATTAAAACTGTATATTACATTAACCCTCACTGATATGAGCATTAGAATGGTATGGTAATTTATACCTCACTGATCTGAGCATTAGAACAGTATGTTACATTATACCGCACTGATCTGAGCATTAGAATGGTGTGTCACATTATAACTCACTGCTCTGAGCATTACAATGGTATGTTACATTATACCTCACTGATATGACCATTAAGAATGGTCTGTTACGTTATACCTCACTGATCTGAGCATTAGAATGGTATGTTACATCATACCTCACTGATCTGAGCATTAGAATGGTATGTTACATTATACCACACTGATCTGAGCATTAGGACTGTATGTTACATTTTACCTTACTTATCTGAGCATTAGAATGGTATGTTACATTATACCTTACTGATCTGAGCATTAGAATGGTATGTTACATTATACCTTACTGATCTGAGCATTAGAATGGTATGTTACATTATCCCTCACTGATCAGAGCATTAGAATTGTATGTTACATTATACCTCACTGACCTGAGCATTAGAACAGTTCGTTACCTTATTCCTCACTGGTCTAAGCATTAGAATGCTATGTTAGATTAGAATGGTTTGTTACATTATAACTTACTGATCTGAGTATTAGAACAGTATACCTCACTGATATGAGCATTAGAGTGGTATGTTACTTTATACCTCACTGATCTGAGCATTAGAATGGTATGTTACATCATACCTCACTGATCTGAGCATTAGAATAGTATGTTGCATTATACCACAGTGATGTGAGCATTAGAACTGTATGTTACATTATACCTCACTAATCTGAGCATTAGAATGGTATGTTTCATTAGAATGATATGTTACATTATACCTCACTTATCTGAGCATTAGAATAGTATGTTACATTATACCTCACTGATCTGAGCATTAGAACAGTGCGTTACATTGTACCTCAGTGATCTAAGCATTAGAATGGTATGTTGCATTATACATCACTGATCTGAGCATTGGAATGCTATGTTGCATTATACCTCACTGATCTGACCATTTGAAAGGTATGATACATTATACCTCACTGATCTGAGCATTAGAATGGTATGTTACATTATACCTCACTGATCTGAGCATTAGAATGGTATGTTACATTATACCTCACTGATCTGAGCATTGGAATGGTATGTTACATTATAACTCACTGATCCTAGCATTAGAATGGTATGCTTTATTGTACCTGACTGATCTGAGCATTGGAATGGTATGTTACATTATACCTCACTGATCCTAGCATTAGAATGGTATGCTATATTGTACCTCACTGATCCGAGCATTAGAACATTATGTTACTAAGGTTTCACTGAGGATTTAACCCAGAACCTTCTGCGTGTAAAGCAGACGTGATAACCACTACACTACAGAACCTACTCATCTATATATCCAGGACTTTTGCATATCTGCCTGTAGTTCAACTTTTATCTCTCTCAGATCCTAATATGCTGTATTATTCAGCCTCCTTATACCATCCCTAGGGAACAGTAACCTTATCTATTTTAGAGGTGTAATATGCCTGTCAATGTTTGTGTAATTGAAGTCCCCAACCAGAATGAAATTGGTTTGATGTTTAACCCTCAGTGGTGTTAAGGTAATTCCCATGATCTGTGAGGGATATTAATAGGAATTTGTAGCTAGCAAAGAAGTAATAGTTGCCCCAGGTTAGGCTTAAGGTATTTGACATGAGATGGTGGTGTTTCTAACAAATATAGATAACTCTCTCTTGCAGTTACTCAAAGGCATGAAGGCATGACAGGTGCCAAATCCTAGTGTAGAGGAAGAGCATTCATTGCATTTAAACCATGTCTTAGTAACTACATATATATGTATGTGATTGAGCTGCAGTAGTGCCTCGAGTTGTTTTTGTTTAGACTCCAAGCATTTAGCAGTGCCATCTTAACATTGTCTTAATTAAGTTTGAGTTTGCTATGTAGGAATGTCTAATAGGGAGACTCTGTCTGAAAAGGCACTATGAGAACAGCAAAGGCTTTAGCCAGTATACAGAAGCCCTAGTATGAGAGGTGCAAGCCATACCTGGTGAAACAGGAACTCTTGCCTACGATCTCTTCGCAGGCCAACATGTAGTGGAGCCCCTTAGAATGAAACCAACTATTTAGCCAATCATTAAAGCCAGTTATCTTGGTATTGTTGCCATCTTTCTTCATGAAGGCAAGGTACCTACTTAAGCCAAGTGTCTTTCCTGTTGCTAACAGATGCATAGTAAATTCCAGCATGCCTCTCTTGAGGGAGTGCCTCAGGTAATTCTCGGCCACATGGGCCAACACTAGGTCATAGTCATACTTGTCTGGTTTAATGGAACTTGTTGCCTTTATGATCTAATGGATCCTGGTACCCGACCAGCAGCTTACAGTCACCCTTTCCTTATAGAGTCTGTATGCCCAGCTGTAGAGTCACCTATGGCTAAGCCTTTGCTTGTGTGGTAATAAACTTAGTGGGCCTTATGAGCTTAGGCTTATCATTTTCTGGGTGATCTTTATCTGATCTTTGTGGAGCTGCTGCAGAAAGATTAAGTGTTGCCTTGAATGCTGAAGGCTGAGATCTTTTATTGTGTGTTACCAAATGTTTACAATTTCTTCTTTATAACTTCTGTATAAGTTATGGACTTTGTGGTCTATTGTGAGTGATGTGATGCTGTAGAAATGTTAAACTTATCAATTGTGGGTTGATGTGTGAGGTTTGCCTCCATGTCGCTTAAATATTTACATCTCCTGCAGGTTGTACTTAGGTTCATAGGTTCATACTAGGCTATCTGCCCTAGGGCATTTATAAGCCTAGCCAGAGTGTGTTTGGCTTTCGCCACCCATTTTAAATTAATTTTGCTATGCCCTTTTTCGAGGTTAGTATACTGTGCCTCTGTCTAACAGTGACACAGAGCTGATACCCGGGGTAAACCTACGATCTCCCATCCACTCATCAAGATTCCTCTTTTAGAGAGTCAATGAGGGACTCTGCCTAACCAGAGTGAAGGGAGCCCCTGGGTTATGAATCTTTCCCTCCAGCATGTCCTATTTATTTCAGTGCTGAGGTTCAAGTCTCTCGAGCGTGTAGCTCGATGGGATTTGGATTTTCTGAGGTGCCGCATGTCCATTAATTCCGGGTTGGACATGGCTTTATACGTCAGGCACAGATCGCCTCTGAGCAGGCGGTATGCCACTGAGTAGAGCTGGAGTTTCTTTAACCGGGCAGCATATGGCATCTGTTTGAGCCCTTTGATCCTCTTGGTGAGGTACTTTTGGGGTCTTACCAGTTGCTGCAGGTATCTGGTAAGGTACATCCCAAAAGGGGCATTGTACTCAATTATGGGCATGATGAGGGATGAGTAAAGAGGCACGATGACCTCCCCTGATCTAGATGTGAATCCCTTCATGATTAGGTGGGCTATATAAAATGTTTTTCTAACCACTTTGGCCACGTGGTTGTCAAATGAGAGATTGCTATCAACTTGGGTCCCCAGGTCCCTAATTACTTCTTCTGTACTTAATGGATTACCACCTATGTGGTAATTTGTGGGCACTTTGTTTTTGCCAAAGGGGATGACTATACACTTTTTGACGTTTAGCTTGAGGCCATGGCTCTGGCACCAGTTGTCTGTTTCTATGAGCCCTTTTGGAGGATGCTTGTGTCGGCTGGAGAGTAGATTATGGCACCCAGTTTGCAGTCATCTGCGAACTTGGTCAGCCACAGTCCTTCCGTGTTTGCCTGTACCTCCGAGAAATATATACCGAACAAGAGAGGTCCCAGGACTGAGCCTTGTGGGACGCCACTTGTAACTGGTGTGGAGTTTGACATGGCTCCAGCAATTCTAGCCATATGGGTTCTGTCCTTGAGCCAGTTTGCAACCCATCTAGTGACATAGGAGTTTATATTTAAGCTGGCGAGCTTATCTATAATGCCCGAGTAGGGTATTGTATCGAAGGCTTTTGCGAGGTCCAGGTAGGCTGTGTGGACCACCTTCCTCTCGTCAATGACCTTGGTGACTGTTTCAAAGAAATCGACCAGGTTTAAGAGGCAGGATCTGCCCTTAACAAAGCCGAACTGGGTAGGATCCAGTGTCTGTAGGTCCCCAATATCTTTATTTATGAGGTCCATGATGATCCTTTCCACAGCTTTGCAGACCAAGCTAGTCAGGCTTATGGGGCGATAGTTTCCAGGATCCATTGAGGCACCACCTTTGTGGAGAGGGACCACTGTTGCTCTACGCCACTCTTTGGGTACATATCCTGTGGTAAGGCTTTGGGTACATATCCTGTAGTAAGGCTGAGATTGAACAGTAGTTTTAAGTTTGGGTTTAGTTCTTCTTGGAGTTCATGTAGGACGCAGCACGGAACACCGTCAGGTCCCATTGATGCTGTGTTTTTTGCTTTGGAGAGGGCGGCTCTTACCTGAGTATCTGAGATGTCAGGGGGGCACCACTGTGCCGGGATAGATATTTGCCCTTTTGGTGGGGAGGGGGGGTAGAAGTTTGCGCTGAACCTGTCAGCTAGGATGTTGGCAATGTCTGTGGGTTCGGTGTATTTTTTGTCATTTTGGACTAATTCTGAGCATATCTGGGAATTCCCACCCAGGTTCCTAACATAACTAAAGAAAGCCTTGTGATTATCCTTAGTGTCCTGTGCAATTTTTCTCTCGAAGCTGGCCTTAGACGATTTTATGAGTGCCCGTAGTTTTTTGCTAATACTGATCAGAGATGCCTTCCCTTTTTGGGATTTTGCTCTATCCTGTAGTAGCTTCCTCCTTCTAATGTATAGTGTGTTTATGGCTGGGGTCCACCAGACAGGACGTCTGCCTTTGGAGGATTGGGTCTTGGTTTTATTTGGGATTGCATGATCCATGCATTCCTGAAGGTGTTTATAGAATGCGTTTATAAAGGATTCTGCGGTCTGGGCCGTATTTTCCACAGGCCCGGGGGCTTTGAAGGATTCCACTTCTGTTTTGATGAGTGTGAAATTTGCTTTAGAGAAGTTTTTCACTGTGGTTTTCTGGGCAGGGGGTGGGGTCGGGATGTGAATATCCAGTGAGATTAGTTTATGGTCTGATCTTACCAGTGAGGGATACACTTCTGGTCTGGAGCATACAGTCCCCATGTTGGTGATGATCAGGTCCAGTATGTTTTCCCCTCTTGTGGCAGTGGTAACAAGTTGTTCCACAGCATTTGAGTTTATAAATTCTAGGAACCTTTGGGCTAGGGTGTTGGAGCTAGAGTAATGCTCCCAGTCTATGTTTGGGTAGTTGAAGTCGCCCAATATAATGGTGTTTGGAGAGACCTTCATATTTTCCAGTGTTCTCAGGAAGGCCGAGTGGGGTTCTTGGGTTTGGGAGGGTGGTCTGTAGCAGGCTATAAACTGGAAGGCAGTTTTACCCACTGTTAGTTGCACATGGATAGTCTCTGATGCTTCGTGCTGTGCCACCAACCTGGAGGTGTGGGTATCTGTAACGAATATTGATACTCCCCCTCCTTTTGTGGTTCGGTCCAAGTTTTGGGGCCGAAAAGCATGGTATGAGGTATAACCTGGTAGTGCTGGGGTGCTCTCGGGAGCCTTGAACCAGGTTTCTGTTACTGCACAGATATCGATGTTCTCCATGCTAAGGAGAGTTTCGAGTGCGTGCATCTTGAGGTTTACACTTCTGGCGTTGAGTAGCATTACTCTTAGTTTCTTATCCCTTGTGATACCTATGGAGGTGGGTTTGTCTTTTGAGCCTTCCCTAAAAAAGGCACTATGGGAGTAGCAAGAGCCTTTGCCAATATCCAAAAGCCCAGGGGTGACAGGTGCAAGCCGTCCCTAGTGAAGCATCGTGGCTTGTCGAGCATGTCATCCCAGGCTGACAGGCATTGGATCCCCTTTGAATGACACCAATACTTAAGCCAGTTGTTGAAATTGATCATCTTGTCTTCATATTGTGGCATTATTCTTGGTGAGGGTAAGATGCTACTCAAGGTCAGGGTCATACCGGCCTGGGCTACATGCTCAGAGAGGTCCTCTATGCCTCTTTTCATATAGTCCAGGGAGGTACGTCTCAGGTCATTCACACCAGCATGGACAATGACCGAGTTATATTTGTACTTGCCTTGGAGTGACCTGAGTGCTTGTGTTATGTGGCGGATCCTAGTGCCCGACAGGCAGCTCACCTTGACCTTCTCCTTGTTCAGCCTGGTGAGCGGGACGTCAGTGTGCCTGACGATAGAGTCACCTATTACAAGTGTATCAGGTGTGTTGTTTAGCCTTAAGGGCTGTGACTGTTCGGCACACTGGCTTTGTGAGCTATGTGTTGCACGTGTTTTGTTTTGGGGTAGTGGTTTCTTGGGTGTCTGCTTTGGAGGTCTCTGCTGCGTAGGCAGATTTTTATTTAGAGCCTCCGAGTATGTTTTTGTGTGTTTATGTGTTTGGTTTGCTGTCGTGGTAGGTCTCTGTGAGTCTGGAATTGTAGTGAGTGTGGTTTCCTTCTCCTCCTGACTGGTTACGCCAGTACTGAGTTGAGAGAGCTTAGCCTCCAGTTTGGCTATATGGTTGCATCTCTCACATGTGCTGGAATTTGTTGGGAGGAGAAGAGGGTTGTCTGTTTACATGAGGCAGTTGTAACATTGCCTCAAGATTCCCAGATTCACCAGCTGGACCGGAGAGGAGATTGACAACTGACCTTTGGACATACTAGAATAGTATTGGAAATTCCTTTATAATTGAAAAAAAGGGCCAGTGGGGAACAAGGTACTCAAGGGGAGTTTGTGAGGGTGTAGTGCTTTTAATTTTTTAGTGCTGCGTTATATAATTGCTTTAGTGAGCAAGTGCCAGGTAACTTGAATGCAATGTGTTACAGGTAACTTAAATGCAAAAACGACAAACAGTAACTTTCTTTCAAGTGAAACAAGGAAATAAGTACGGTAAGCAATGCAGATATCACTAGGGATCTACAGAAGTGCTGAAAAGCCGTGTTTTAGGTGGAATTAGCGTTTCAGGGAAATAACAAGCAAACAAACAACAAGCATACAAACAAAGCTAGATTCAGCAGGCCTGGATCTAGTCTATGCTGCAGCAAACAAGGTGTACCAATTTCAGTAAGAAGCAGTTAAAATATGCAGGCACTATAAGCCTTTAACCAGAAATTCCCAGCTCAGAAGGGCAGAGTCCAGCCTCTCCTCCCACAAGAGTGCAGACCACGAACCTCCTTAATATAAAATAACTAGCCTGAAGCCCAAGTGCTTAAACCAGAACTAATACACTTTTAGAATAACAGACACTGAGCCCTCAATCAGCAGTTCCCAACTTAGAAGGATGTAAGCTACCTGTCCTGCCACCACAATGCAGGCCACAAACCTTCCTAATGTAAAACAAATGGTCTGAAGCCCAAATGCTTAATCCAAAAGACTTAGAATGATAGCTACACTTTAATCAAGTTACTACCAAGCAGTAATAAATACAATTGAATACATTAAAGAATGCCTGGATTAGTGCTCAAGTTATACAAATAAAGCTAGAATGTTAAGTTGTCAATCTCACCTTCATTCTTGCTTGATGGGTTCGGAGCCGATCCTCGGCTCCGACTCAGCACTTTGCTAAGCTCGAGAGTCACTTTTACCAGCTCGAGGCAGCCCCATATCCCATGATGCAAGGCGGTAAGTACCCAGATCTCGTTTGCCGCTTCGCTGATGAGGTCCTCCTTTTGCCAGCTCCTGGTAAGTGTTTTATATAAAACTATCTTAGCCCCTTTTTCACTTTAAACTTTATATTTAACGTTTTTAGTTTATATTAAGCCCTTTTCTGACTAAAGTTTCCCTCACTCCTTAGTTTTTTTAGTCAGGCCTTCTCCCCTCCCATCCCCCCCTTTGTCAGGGTGTGTGTGTGTGTGTGAGAGGTTAGTTCTCAATATTTTTTTTTGTGATAACCTGTTCTTTGGGACTGTGTTGTGTGTGTGTTTTCTGCAACTATGTCTAAAGAAAGGGTCTCAGGCTTTAAGAAGTGTGACTCGTGCTGTCAGAAGATGTCTCTGACAGACGGTCACACTTCTTGCTTATACTGCCTGGGACCTCTCCACCTGCAGGACTCCTGTGCGATTTGTCATTCCTTTAGCCAGAGAGTCCTGCAGGAGAGGAGAAATAAATTGATTTTAAGGGGTCTTCTTAAACCGGAGGGCTCTCCGGCTAAGTCGGCTCCAAGCAAGACTTCTAAGTCTTCCAAGGCCCAGGCTTCTGTGTCCAAGCCTGCGGCCTCGGTTCCGACTCTTTCTGAGTCGAGATCGGCTCGGCTGGAGCCGATCCTAGTTCATAAACCGGCACCGATGGCTATCGGTGCCGATACTGGTTCACTCACATCGGTGTCGGCTCCGACTGGCTCCGACCACCATGTGGCTCAGGCTTCGGTGTCGGCGCCAACCGGCTCCGACACCCTTACCTTTATGTCTGTATCGGCTCCGGCCGGAGCCAATGTATCGAGAAGAAGGAAACAAATAGACTCCCCTGAGTCTATCACTTCAGATACCGACTTAGATGAGTCGGAGGGATCCCCAAGATCCCCCTCTGAGGATGTCTCCTTTTCAGACATCCTAGAACTCCTAAAACAGAGGGGAAACTGGCCCTCTAATAATCCCTCTGAGGATGAGTCGGTATATCTAGAGGCGTTTGGATCTCGGCCCTCCACCTCCTGGGTGTCTCCGCCTTTCGACCCCCTCATGGAGGTTATTGCTCGAAAGGCTTGGGCTGCTCCTGACTCTGCAGAGCCAGTTCCTAGGAGGCCGTCAAAATTTATTACTGCCCCTTCGGATAAGCAATTCCTTACGAAAGGTGTCCCTGCTGATGCCATGGTGGTGGCGGCTGCCACTAAGAAGGAACTTGCAGATCCTTCCGTACCTGTCCATCCTCCTAATAAGGACTCTAGGACCATGGATAGGTATAGTAAGCGGATGTTCTCTTCAGCGACCTTTGCTATGCATTCGCTGAACTACTTATGTCACTTCACCAGACTCCAAAGGGACATCCTTAAGGAGCTAGGTGAAGTAGTACAGGATCCCACAGCTGCAGGGGCTCAACAAAAAATTGCTTCGCAGCTAGGAACCCTTAATTCTATTGCTAACTCCTCCATGCGACTGATATCATATACAGCAGATGGAGCGAGTAGGGCCGCAGGTACAGGTGTGGCTCTTAGACGTCAAGCCTGGATGCGACTCTGTAATTTTGCAGATCCCTTTAAGGCGTCCTTCACAAACTCTCCCTTTGATGGGTCAGCTTTGTTTGGCCCTCAAGTGAAGGATACATTGACCAGGTGTGAGCAGGACGGCAAGACTCTTTCTGCCGTAGGGGTCCGTTTTTCCACTCCTTCTAGACCTTACCCTAAAGGACAGAAGGGTGGCAAGATGTGGTTCCGCAAATCCCAAGGAGTCACGCCGGATACACGTGGTCAGTTTACCCCTAGAGGCAGAGGGGGTAACAATAACAGACGCCACTCTAGAGGCAGAGGGGGTCCACAAAACCAGGGAAGCAGAGAGCCTCTCTCTGACAAGCCCTTTCAGCATCCCTGAGATGTTGCTCGACTGTCCATCCTTGGAGGCAGTTGAGGGAAGACTATCGCTGTACCCAGAAGCCTGGCGTTCCCTCACTCAAGACAGATGGGTACAGTCGATCATATCTGAGGGTTACAAAATTCCTTTCGAGGAAAGTCCTTTCTCTCACTTAAATTCCCTTCCAGATGTACCACCCGGTCTAAGGGAAATTGCAGAGTTAGAAGTTTTAAAACGTCTACAAAAAAGAGCCATTCAGCCAGTTACAACAGACCATTCAGAGCCCGGAATCTGCTCAAGATTCTTTTTGGTCCCCAAAAAGACGGGAGACTGGAGACCAATATTGTATCTCAGCAGACTCAACAAGTCTGTGAGAAAGACAAGATTTCGAATGGTCACACTTCAGTCAATTCTGCCCTTCCTAGAGAAGGACAACTGGATGTGCTCAATAGATCTTCAGGATGCGTACTATCACATAAAAATTCACAGACGCTCCAGAAGGTTTCTCCGCTTTCGGCTGGGGTCCAGTCATTTCCAATTCAGAGCCCTGCTCTTTGGTCTCACTACAGCCCCCAGAGTGTTCACCAAATGTATGGCAATGGTCACGGCTCACCTGAGACGTCAAGGATTCCAGGTGTTTCCGTATCTCGACGACTGGCTCCTTTCAGCCACCACCAGGCATCAACTTCTTCAAGCCAGGGATTACACAATAAATCTTTGCACTCAGGGAATTTCGATCAACTACGAAAAATCCTCCTTATTGCCCTGCCAGTCTATTACTTTCATAGGCGCAAACTTAAACACTGTTCGGATGTCAGCAACCCTCACAGACCAAAGAATCTTAGATATACAAAGTCACGTGAGGATCATCCTAGCCAGCAAGAAAGAACAAGCCAGAATGGTTCTAAAGGTGTTGGGTCTCATGGCTGCGGCCATTACCCTTCTTCCCCTGGCCCGCTTCTATATGCGCCTGCTTCAGTGGATGTTGTTCACTCAGTGGTCTTACCAACAACTTCCGATGCGTCACCAAATACTGGTGACACAAATTTGCAGGAATCATCTTTCATGGTGGGTTACTTCTCCCCAGATTCACCAAGGCAGACCCTTTGTACCCCCAGCCCCGGTAGCCACTGTCACTACGGACGCCTCCCTGATCGGGTGGGGGGTCATTATCAGGGCAGGATGGTTCATGGGACGTGGCAACCGTTCGAATACCACCTGCACATAAATGTCCTAGAGATGAGAGCAGTGCTTTTAACGTTGCAAGCCCTCAACGACTTTCTTCCCTTGGGAACAATTGCAGTTCACACAGACAACATGTCTGTAGTATGGTATATCAACAAACAGGGCGGAACCAAGTCCTACCCCTTGTGTCGAGAAGCTCTCAGACTTTGGCAATGGGCGATCTCCTCTCATCGGTTTCTGGTAGCAACGCATATCCCTGGGAAAACCAACATTTTAGCGGACAGATTGAGCAGAGCTATTCTCATGCCTCACGAGTGGTCTCTCAAACAATCTATAGTGGAGGAGATTTTTCTAGAATGGGGCCGCCCATGTTGCGATCTTTTTGCTACTCCCCAAAACAGCAAATGCCCAGACTTCTTCTCTCTCTTCCCACTGCCAGGCCATCCCCCAGAGGCTCTAACCCAGGATTGGCCCCAGGGACTTCTTTATGCCTTTCCTCCTTTTCCGCTGATTCCACAAGTACTCCAGAAAGCCACCGTTTTGAGAGCCAAAATGATTCTCATTGCTCCCTATTGGCCTCGACAGATTTGGTTTCCGTTCCTCCATCGTCATCTTTTGGTGCAGCCTTGGCATCTGGACCCAGTGCCAGACCTTCTGATTCACCAATCGGGTCAGCTGCACCGGTCTATCCCTTCTCTCAACCTCACAGCATGGTTGCTCCACTTCCTTCCTTAGCCAGGCTTCCTATGATCTCTAATCCTGTTAGAGACATCATAGTAGCTTCCCTAAAATCCTCTACTAGGAGGATTTATACTAGCAAATGGAAACACTTTTCTTGTTGGGCAAAAGCTAAAAATATTGATCCCTTTACTGCTCCAGTACAAGCAGTTTTGGATTTCTTAGCGGAAATCTTTCACACGGGCTCCTCTTCTTCCACGGTCAAAGTTCAGTTGGCTGCTATCTCGAACTTTCATGTCGGGTTCGCAGATCACAACATTATGTCCCACAGGCTCTGTAGAGCTTTCTTAAAAGGAATTTTTCTCCTGAAACCTCCAATCAGGAGTCCTCCTCCTCAATGGGACCTAAATTTAGTGCTGACATCCTTGATTCTTCCTCCCTTGAGCCAGCTGTTTCTTGTTCCCTGAAATTTCTTTCATGGAAAACTTTATTCCTGGTGGCTATTACATCAGCTAGGAGGGTGTCTGAACTCCATGCTCTCTGTTCGCCCCCTATTTAGTCTTCCACAAAGACAGAGTATCATTGAGAACTAATCCGACCTTTTTGCCTAAGGTCTCCTCTAAGAGTAATTTGAATCAGGCTATTGATCTTCCTGTATTTTTCCCAAACTACTCAAACAGATCGGAACAAAAGTTACATTATCTTGATGTTCACCGCCAACTCAGATATTATTTGGACAGAACAAAACAATTCAGGAAATCCGATCAGCTCTTTGTTTCTTATGCTGATAACAAAAAAGGCCTTCCTGTCTCAAAAGTGACCTTATCTAGATGGCTTTCTTCTGTCATCTCTGAAATTTATCAGCTCAGGGGAAAACAGCTGTGCTTGAAACCTAAAGCGCATTCAACCAGAAGCTTAGCCACTTCAACAGCTTTTCAAGCTAGACTTCCATTAGACACTATTTGTGCAGCAGCCACTTGGGCCACTCCTCATACCTTTGTTTCTCATTACAAATTGGATTTGGCCTCCAGGGACAGAGCCAGTTTTGGCTCTACAGTTCTCAAGAGTCTGTTCCATTGAGCCACCCAGGATAGAGGTGCTAGGGACGCGGTCCCATCAAGCAAGAATGAAGGCGAGATTGACAACTTAACATTGAGAAGTTATGTACCTACCATAACGTTCCATGTTAGTTGTCTTCTCTCGCCCATGTTGCGATCTTTTTGCTACTCCCCAAAACAGCAAATGCCCAGACTTCTTCTCTCTCTTCCCACTGCCAGGCCATCCCCCCAGAGGCGCTCTAACCCAGGATTGGCCCCAGGGACTTCTTTATGCCTTTCCTCCTTTTCCGCTGATTCCACAAGTACTCCAGAAAGCCACCGTTTTGAGAGCCAAAATGATTCTCATTGCTCCCTATTGGCCTCGACAGATTTGGTTTCCGTTCCTCCATCGTCATCTTTTGGTGCAGCCTTGGCATCTGGACCCAGTGCCAGACCTTCTGATTCACCAATCGGGTCAGCTGCACCGGTCTATCCCTTCTCTCAACCTCACAGCATGGTTGCTCCACTTCCTTCCTTAGCCAGGCTTCCTATGATCTCTAATCCTGTTAGAGACATCATAGTAGCTTCCCTAAAATCCTCTACTAGGAGGATTTATACTAGCAAATGGAAACACTTTTCTTGTTGGGCAAAAGCTAAAAATATTGATCCCTTTACTGCTCCAGTACAAGCAGTTTTGGATTTCTTAGCGGAAATCTTTCACACGGGCTCCTCTTCTTCCACGGTCAAAGTTCAGTTGGCTGCTATCTCGAACTTTCATGTCGGGTTCGCAGATCACAACATTATGTCCCACAGGCTCTGTAGAGCTTTCTTAAAAGGAATTTTTCTCCTGAAACCTCCAATCAGGAGTCCTCCTCCTCAATGGGACCTAAATTTAGTGCTGACATCCTTGATTCTTCCTCCCTTCGAGCCAGCTGTTTCTTGTTCCCTGAAATTTCTTTCATGGAAAACTTTATTCCTGGTGGCTATTACATCAGCTAGGAGGGTGTCTGAACTCCATGCTCTCTCTGTTCGCCCCCCCTATTTAGTCTTCCACAAAGACAGAGTATCATTGAGAACTAATCCGACCTTTTTGCCTAAGGTCGCCTCTAAGAGTAATTTGAATCAGGCTATTGATCTTCCTGTATTTTTCCCAAACTACTCAAACAGATCGGAACAAAAGTTACATTATCTTGATGTTCACCGCCAACTCAGATATTATTTGGACAGAACAAAACAATTCAGGAAATCCGATCAGCTCTTTGTTTCTTATGCTGATAACAAAAAAGGCCTTCCTGTCTCAAAAGTGACCTTATCTAGATGGCTTTCTTCTGTCATCTCTGAAATTTATCAGCTCAGGGGAAAACAGCTGTGCTTGAAACCTAAAGCGCATTCAACCAGAAGCTTGGCCACTTCCACAGCTTTTCAAGCTAGACTTCCATTAGACACTATTTGTGCAGCAGCCACTTGGGCCACTCCTCATACCTTTGTTTCTCATTACAAATTGGATTTGGCCTCCAGGGACAGAGCCAGTTTTGGCTCTACAGTTCTCAAGAGTCTGTTCCATTGAGCCACCCAGGATAGAGGTGCTAGGGACGCGGTCCCATCAAGCAAGAATGAAGGCGAGATTGACAACTTAACATTGAGAAGTTATGTACCTACCATAACGTTCCATGTTAGTTGTCTTCTCTCGCCTTCTTTCTTGCGACCCTCCCTCCTTCCCCCTGGCCTGGACAGACCTCTTCTCTCTACATGGAAGAATGCTTCTTAAGACCATACAGTACTGGTCCTCCAAAACCATCCTTCAGGCTTTTTCTCTCCTTCTTTCTTCCTTTTGGGAAGTTTTTTATGCTAGGTGTTATTGCCTATAGACAACAAACGAGATCTGGGTACTTACCGCCTTGCATCATGGGATATGGGGCTGCCTCGAGCTGGTAAAAGTGACTCTCGAGCTTAGCAAAGTGCCGGCTCCGAACCCATCAAGCAAGAAAGAAGGCGAGAGAAGACAACTAACATGGAACGTTATGGTAGGTACATAACTTCTCATTCAGCAGGCCTGGATCTAGTCTGTGCTACAGCAAACAAGGTGTACCAATTTCATTAAGAAGCAGTTCAAATATGCAGGCACTATAAGCCTTTAACCAGAAATTCCCAGCTCAGAAGGGCAGAGTCCAGCCTCTCCTCCCACAAGAGTGCAGACCACGAACCCTCTTAATGTAAAATAACTGGCCTGAAGCCCAAGTGCTTAAACCAGAATTAATACACTTTTAGAATAACAGACACTTAGCCCTCAATCAGCAGTTCCCAACTTAGAAGGATGTAAGCTACCTGTTCTGCCACTACAGTGCAGACCACAAACCTTCTTAATGTAAAACAACTGGTCTGAAGCCCAAGTGCTTAAACTAAAAGGCTTAGAATGAGTTACACCAAGCAGTAATAAATACAATTGAGTACTTATAAGATGACGCAAAAGCAAAATAAAGTAGGAAGAAACACAAATACAGTAAAAGCAGTTATTTATTTATTTTTTTTTCACAACTGAACTTCTTAGGTAACAGAAGGTTGAAACCTGAGACAGCTTTTAAGAAAGAAATCTCAAAAGAACCAATGAGGAGCTTAGTCTAAGCTGTAGTCCAGGTGACCTCAGTCAGCCAATGACCTCAAACAATTCTCTCTCACTGAAATGCCTGATGGCTTTGGCTAAACCAAGATGTCCCTGAATATGTGCTCAGACACTCAGCCTCCACAAACACTAGGCCCAAATACAAGCCTGAATATGGAAATGCTACAAATATCCCCACTACTTAGAACAAACTGCAGAAATTTTTCTCACAGCTGAAAAGCAGCAGTGAGCCTTTAAATGAAAGTTTTAAACAGCTAAAGGAGCCTCTTGAAAAAAGAGTTTAACTGCAACAAATTATCAGAAACAAACAACCCAACAGATGCTTAATAAAAGTGGACAATTTCCAGTTAATACCTCACACACAGTGAAACTAGCTAGAAAAATACACTACACAAAGTGCTATAAATAACAGAGAAATAAAGAACAAAATAAACAAAAAACAGGATACTTAATGTTATATATTATAGTTCCGAGTTTCCTCAGTGTCCTTCCTTCGATTAGCTCAGTTGGTAGAAGCAATTAACAGTTGTTAAGCATTTTATTTATTTATTTATTTAACATTTGTTGACCGGGAATGTCCGACTACGTTCCACAGAGCCTGTTTTCAGCGGAGGCCCGGGGAGAAACACTCCAGATGCATGTCTTTGGAATGTGGGAGGAAACCGGAGTACCCGGAGGAAACCCACGCGAACACAGGGAGAACATGCAAACTCCACACAGAAGGCACCCCAGCCGAGAATCGAACCGGAGAACCTCTTGCTGTGAGGCGACAACGTTAACCGCTGCACCACTGTGCCGCCCATAAGACAGTTGCTACACTGCCTTAGAACACCTAGTGAAATCAGACTGGCTACATGTGGTGAGAGCAGCCTGCTGAGCTGTGCTGTCAGAGAGTGGATGACCAGGGCCAATTATAATAGTCGGGGGTTGGAGAAAGATTGCAATAGAATATCCTGAAGATTTATGGGTCAAGTATGCCGACTGATATTTTGAGGGTTAGATGGTGGCTTATCTAGAAATAGTGAAAAGACAGACTTAGGTTTGCCAAGAATGATAAGTAGTGGTGATTTGCCAGTTAACTACTGTCCAGCTACTATAACTGCCATCTTAACACAGCTACACTCTGCTAAGAATCACTATCCCATAACTCCTTCTCTCACAAGAAGCAAAATGGTAACACTAATCTCATGCTGGTTTCTGAGAAGTAGGTGACAGACTCGTTGGAGATCAGCAGTGTCATTCCAAATGTTGCATGGGTTTTTAGGCCTGTTGTAGCCTTCTGATAAATGTCTTTGAACATGCAGCAGCTCATTACAAGAAAGCTAAGCTGCAGAATGGTCCAAAACTAGACCGGTCAGATAAGTCCCATATACACTGTTCAGTCAGAGACAGTCGGGAGTCAATGTCCCAGTGCTCATTTTCTCACCTGGACCAAAATAGTAACTAATGTCAAGCTGGTTGCTAAGAAACAGTTTTTGGGATTTCCAGTGATTGATTATAGGAAGGCTAGAAAATAATGTCCTTGTGCTTTTCTCACCAGAATTACTAATCCTAAGATAACTGAGGAAAAGTGGTTTGTAGGCTTCCAGTGATTGATCATTTTGCGCAGGTGTTTGTGGTTTTAAAAATACCATTAAAGAAAATGGGTTAATTAATGCTCACGTTTTTCAATGTGTGCTAAGCAGTGAGAAGACATGAAACGGAGAGCCTTCCCAGCTTGAAATTCTTTTGCTCACTAGTATGACCAACAAGATGTGCCAGGGAGAAGCTTTGAAAATCAAACGTACAGAGGGAGTAGGCTGCTTAAGAGCCACTGAGTGTAATAGCACAGTACATAAGGTAGGGGGATGTACAGTTAATCTCACAACAGTAGCAGTCACAGATCAGTGGCAGCTCCAAAAAATTAAAACCTTTTCTGTTCTGATTACCTAAAATAATATCAAAGAACTAAATTTTCTTAATGAAGGTTATAAGTTATACTTCCAAAAAATCACAAACTGCAGAACATTCCCATAATTCCAAAGGATAATTTAGACCGTATTCCTGTGGTCTTAAATGCAGTTGTCAAGGGCAATAGACAAGGTCCAATCTGCGGAGGAAGGAGACAGTACTTACTCCAGTCTCTTTTTTGTACCAAGAAGGGAAGACACATGGAGACTCATCCTGGACCTACCACACTTAAATTTCTCATTGTTCCAAGGTGCAAAATGTTAACTCTATAGAACATATTACCCTTAAAGCCAACCCAGGCCATCTTGATCACACTTGGCCTAAAAGTTGCCAATTTTCACATTTGTACAGCCAAACATGGTAAACAGATCCTTTTCATTCTGTTTGTCTGATTGCACTGTTGGGTCATTTTTTCCCCTTGTATTGCATCCATGCCGGCATAGCGATTGCTCCAGCTTTGAGCTTTTCAAACCTTTCCCTTCCACAATGCTTCTATCTTCTCTAGACCAGCTTCTTTTGCATCATATTTGCCACCATCATGCTAGGCTACGGTGCAGCTAAGTGCTTATTTGCCTTTCATAAATGTTTCAAATACTGCTACATTTTTTTCTCATGGATTGCTTTTAGAGTTTGCTTAGTAAATTATCAGTCTTGTTTAGACCTCAGTCTTTTAACTTTTCTTTGCAAATTTACTAAATAGTAAGCTATTTGATCTTTTATAGGGCTTTCTCTTTTCAAGCTCATGTACCTTAGGGTGTTCTGTTTTGGGTACTATAAAATCTTTAATATTTAAAATTTAGATATAGGGGAGAAGAGTTTTTTTTCACAACTTTAATGCTTATTTTATTAGTGTTTATTTGGAACTTGTTTAGTCGATTACTGTTCTACTTCTAGCTCCATGGAGCTATTTTTGCTGAAGGGGACAATAATGAAGAAAAGAACTTTAAAAGGTGTTCCAAGTGTGGGCACAAAATCCTCCACCCACAAGATATTCATGAAATTTGTTTACTTTCTGGGGGTGGAACATTTGACAGTAGACTGCTCCATATGTAAGTCTTCTGGGCAGAGGGCTCTTTGCAACTGAAAAAGTAAATTAATCCTGAAAGGACTTCTTCCCCCTGATCCTGAGGGAGACATGACCAAAAGAAGAAGGGAGAAGTGCAAGTTCATTGAAAAGAGAGGAAAACAGAGATAATCCTGAGAAAAGGAATGAGGATGACAAGGCTTCATTATTGGTGCCCAGCACTTCAAAAATGGCTTCTCCATTCAAGTCAGATCCAGAATGACACCCCCTTCTCTATCTCGGAACCCATCCTGATAAAGTGTGTGATGCCAGCCGGGTGTCTGTTTCCATTGGAGCAGGGACATTCTTGGATCCATTTCTGTCCTCTTTAGGTTTCTTTAATCAAGTCCTTTAGGGTCTCATAGGAGTGCTTCCTTCTTAGAACTGGATTCACATGAGGGCTTTTTTGGGAACACCAATAATTTTGGGTGTCATTGCTTCCCCCTAAGCAGGAGAGGACAGATCTTGTTTCCCTGATCCTTGTTCTTTCTTAGGCCCATCTCTCAGAGCCGATTTGGAACTGACACCCAAGCAAGAGTCCGTGTCTTTCATGACCTGACCACTGCTTATGCTTCTAGCAGCTTTGTGGTCAAGTCCTCCTTACTTGGTGCCAGAGTCCATAGATTGTCTGAGCTCAACTCCTTTTTTTTTTTTTATACAAATGTTGGACTTGGTCACTTTGACTTGACACTGCTTGCTTTGTGCCTTCCTTGAAGCCACCTTTGGGCGCTCTATGTTTTATGTTCTCAACCTTCAAAGGTTTTGGACTGATTCCTCTTTGAGGCCTTCCACTCTGTCGTGGTCAGGAGTCTTACTTTCAACTGGTGGTATTCATTCTTCAGGTGGAGTGGTGTTACCGGGGTTCATTGGATCCATTGGACATTGTATCTGCTTTTGAGTTAATGGGAAGGGTAATTTAATTTCCTTCAAGATTTTGATCAGCAGATTTTACATCACTAGTCTGTCTGTGGACATCCCTGCTATTGTACACCACAAAAAAACACCAGAGACAAGGTAAATAAGATCAACTCAAGAAAAAAACCTTATAAGACCAGTAGCCAGCAGGGAAATGAACAAGCTGGAATTAGCATATAAAA
Organism: Protopterus annectens; assembly: GCF_019279795.1. Classification (NCBI taxonomy): domain Eukaryota; kingdom Metazoa; phylum Chordata; order Ceratodontiformes; family Protopteridae; genus Protopterus; species Protopterus annectens. Next base: position 1,338,211,364 of record NC_056729.1, read on the forward strand.
TCTTTGTTATACAAGCACATTTTACATCGTCAGAGATATAAAAAAAATCCTCTTCTCTATTATAGAACAGGGATATTTTGATCTCGGGGGGGGGGGGGGGTTGTTAAAAATTATTTAGAACAAAAAGAAGCATTGTGTCAGATGAAACTGTTTGCTGATAAGTTACCTGGATTGAATGATATGGTGAATATTAAGTGTTTTTTTCAAAAATAGGAGGGTTTATATTAACTAAAACTGAATGTTTTTATGTATTAAATGTTTATGTATTTTAAATGAATGAGAGTGTTACTTTAACTTTAAATTATTGCCAGGTTAATTAGCAGGGCAGTTGTAATTGGTTAAACATTTGTATATAATTTTGGTTGATTTTGGAGATGTTCATTCTGAAGAAGTCTTTTGACAAAAGTGGTAATAAAAGATATTTTATACGCTAATTCCAGTTTGTTAATTTGTTGGTTTCCCTGCTCACTACTGATGCCTGCTATTGTGCTTTTCAGCCCACAAATGCTTCCATTGGTCAGAGTCAAGTCTTAAACCTCAAACATGTGGCACAGGAGCTGTCACACTTCTCTAAGCACTCAGATAGCCCATCATCTGATGTGTGAGAAAGAGAATATCTAAAAAAAGTTCTGGAGCTCATATGCCAAAAGGATAACTATCCCACTGAGGGCCTCCCCCCTCCCCCTTTCCTTTATGCCAGATATTCTGCTGAATAACCACCCTGAAATCCTTTCTATATGAAATGCACATGTTCGTTTCTTTCAAAATGTGTCTTTTGTAGCATAGCTATTTGCACTTTGCATTTTTAATATAGTTCACTACTCTTTCTTTTTTTGCATATACCTGTGTCACCATTCACATTCAAAATATAATATGGCAAGTGTTGCTATTGTAATAGGAAGTTATTATTCCACCTGTTATGGATGACAGCTTTTTATAAAAATGTCTAGTTTCAGCTTTTTGTGTTTCATGCATACACTAGTTTTTGCAGGTTGTTCCTTTATACAGTTGTTTCTTGTCATATCCATTTGAAACTATGTCACGTCTTACAGTACTTTCTGTTTTAATGCACACCCCAGAACGCATCCAGAAAATATTGACTTAATACAAAAACAGAAAGCTGTTTACATCTTCAGATAATTGTTTAATTCTACCAATTGTCCCAGATTGATAGCTACACTCACAGGCTTGAATTGACCTATAATGGTTAACCATGCTAAGATGCATGGTACAGCATCTGTTTCTTCTTACACTAAGTGCTGTCTGTTTTTGTCTCATCTTTATTCCTCACCTAGATGTGGAAAACAACTTGAATGCTTTCAGAAAATATTGGGGGGAATTCAGTAAAGCCTACATGGAGTGATTTTCCATGTAGGCATAGTGGCAAGGCCCCAAAATGGAAACGTGCAGCCATGAGATCCAGTAAATAGAGCAGAGGAGCATGCACGAGCGTGCGGACATGGAAGTGTCCTTGGAATGCAAATGTGCAGGTGAAATCCATGCAGATGAGCTTGATTTGTGATCCAGTAAGCAGAAAGGTAAGCGTGTAGGTGCCATGGAGTCAGAAATGTACACGGAAAATAACCATGTACAGAAATGTAACAATTAAACTGTGGCTATAAAAGCCCAAAAAGAAGGTTGACTATTGCAGTGTAGGCATGGAAATGCTCAAATCTATGCCCAGAGAGTCCAAAAAGCAATGCAAATCAATATACATTTTTTAATACATGTATTATGTTTGTGTGGCGCACAGTAATGCACAAATATGCAGTTATGCAAAAAATATTCAAATGTTGAAAAACTGAAAATAAGACATTTTCAAATTTAATGCATTATATGGCCCTGTATGTAAGGCATTCAGTCTGCTTTGACAAATATGTAAACTTACTGAGCTCCTCCTGTAAGTTATAATAGTGCTTTTATTATTGTCAGTCAGTTCAGTTATCAACATGAAAACCCTTCATACTTCCACAAGGAAATAAAGTATTCTTTCTCTTATATTTCCATGTTCAGTCTGGTGAGGGCCAGGGTAGGGACATAAAACCAAAATGTCCAATCAGTGCCAGATGGGGAGATGGCCGTAAATACATTTGTAACATCACTGACTTGCAACACAACACTCGTATCTCTCTGACTCTGTCTCTCAACCTCAAAAAAAAAAAAAAAAACTTGCTGCCCGCATTGCGTTGCATTTTTTTTTCTTAATTCCTTCTTTATGGTACGGTACCTGAAGGAGTGGGGGAAGAACTGGGTCTGGTGGTGCCGCTGGTAGTGGTGATATATTGTTTCATATTTGACCAGACCAGTATGACGACGAGTCCACTCCACTCCATTCCATTCACTGTCCAACCAGTGACTGCTGCAGACTTCCTGGACTAAGTAAGTGCACTGACAGTCTGTCTGCACTCTGCACTTAACTACCGTAAATGAACCATGAACGGCTTGCCTGCACGTGTACTTGGTAGATAGACATAAAAAAACAGTACTACACACCCCCTCAAGCCCATCCATATTCCTGCAGACTGTAAGTTGCTCACGAAGTTGATGTCATCACACACACCCTGCGTGTGATGACATCAACAAAAAATTTAGAAAAAAAAGAAAAAAGACTGAGAAATTCGGAAATTAAATTAGCCACTCGGGAATGCGTGGCATCCCAATATTTTAACCTCAAAACTGGTAAATACTGAGGAATTCAGTGCGGTTGAGCAGTATGTATATACCTGATTTGAGAAACAGAGATAAAACGTGCAAATTTAGTGATTTAAGGGATGAGTTGATAAAAGACAGATGTGTGTGGTATTAAAAGATGATGCTGTGAGAAAGATTTTGGTCCGTGACAGTGATTTAACTTTGAATAAGAGCACTGAGATTTGTCAGATATATGATCTTACAGAAAAGCACACAAATATGCTTTCAAATGAGAAATGCATGCTTCCAGTAACTTCTAAGGCTAATGCTGATAGTATTCAGCACATGGTTAAAAGAAACCGGCTCAAGCACATGGCAGCAACTGTAACCCCAGCAACAGTCATTGGTAAATCCCAGAGCTTTCTAGCAAATTCCTGAGTTTGCACAGTCTCAATGAAGCACAGGAGTGAGTCAGCAAACTCAAAGAATGGGCCCTTTCCCGGTTTTATTGCTAACTGTTGTAATTGTGGTGGAAATCATGAGTCTAAAACAGAAAAGCGCTTAGCTTTTGGTCAACAGTGCCACAAATGCAATAAGTGGAATCATTTCAAAAGGCTTTGTAACTCAAAAGGCACATATTCTTTTATTAAAAGGGAACATTTCAAGAAACAAGTTGATGAGTTAGAAAGCTGTGAGCCTTCTTTCTGTGTTGATGCTTAATGAAACAGTCAATGCAGTAGCCTTATGGGTAAAGATCCAAGGTAGAAACGGACGATATGAATCTTTCTGGCCAAAGTTTATTACAAGACACGATGCACTCAGTGAAAATGATCTCGCTGTACAGGTTCTATATTAAAATATAAAACATTAACGCTATTAACCACTTGCATTTTCGTCTGCTAATCTCAAACTTCATCAGATGAACCTTTGCTTAAATTTACACTCCCTTTTATAGTCTATCTAATGACTTTAATTGATAAACACGATCTGAATAATTAACAATATTTCAATTCCTTTACATGCTTTCCTTAATAAATATACTTCCCTATCTCTTAAAAACACTTCATTTAAAACAATATTAAACAAATAGAATCTTTCTATGGGTTAATATAAGCTCATTTCCTTTATATTTTTAAGAAATTAAAATGAAAGTATAAAAGAAAACATTTTATTTATTATTCCATAGTGTCCAACTGCCATCTAGTGGAAATTCATATTATTGTCATGTAAAACCTGATTAAAAAACCTTTAAAAATGCCCTTTTGTGTTGATAAAACCCCATTTTTGTGTTTGTAAATTTTATAAAAACACCTTTTTAACAAATAAATATAGTGAATATGTAAAAATTATTTCTGGATAAATTTTTATATTTGTTACAAAATTTTATTATAATTTAGCTGCCCTTAATTTCAGAATTGGCCATATAGACTAGCCCCATAGACTCACAATTGTAATAATTCTTATTATTGGTAATCAGTCTATTCCTGCTTGCAATATATAACCTATTAGTGTTTGAAATGTAAGGGCATTGGGCACATCTACCACACTTGTAAGTACCCATCTTCTTTGTCTCTTGTGGAGCCATGGTGTTCTTACTTTCTAAAATGTTTCTTATACTTTGGGCATTTTTGTACACTATTTTTGCCGAAATCCCTATATGGCCACCTGTGGGATTTGCGATTCCTTCTGTATAGGGAAAACAGAAAGAAAACTCAAAAGAAGGATATATGAGAAAGTAGAATATAGGGAGCTTTGGTGGCAGGTAACATTGGAAGCATACAACCCATCAGGGTTGAATGAGTATACAAGTATATTACCAATTCTGAAATTAAGGGCAGCTAAATTATAATAAAATTTTGTAACAAATATATAAAATTTATCCAGAAATAATTTTTACATATTCACTATATTTATTTGTTAAAAAGGTGTTTTTATAAAATTTACAAACACAAAAATGGGGTTTTATCAACACAAAACGGTATTTTTAAAGTTTTTTTAATCAGGTTTTACATGACAATAATATGAATTTCCACTAGATGGCAGTTGGACACTATGGAATAATAAATAAAATGTATTGTTTTATATTTTCATTTTAATTTCTTAAAAATATAAAGGAAATGAGCTTATATTAACCCATAGAAAGATTCTATTTGTTTAATATTGTTTTAAATGAAGTGTTTTTAAGAGATAGGGAAGTATATTTATTAAGGAAAGCATGTAAAGGAATTGGAATATTGTTAATTATTCAGATCGTGTTTATCAATTAAAGTCATTAGATAGACTATAAAAGGGAGTGTAAATTTAAGCAAAGGTTCATCTGATGAAGTCTGAGATTAGCAGACGAAAACGCAAGTGGTTAATAGCGTTAATGTTTTATATTTTAATATAGAACCTGTACAGCGAGATCATTTTCACTGAGTGCATCGTGTCTTGTAACAAACTTTGGCCAGAAAGATTCATATTGTCCGTTTCTCCGTTTCTACCTTGGATTTTTGGTTTTTGGAGTACTATTTTTCACCACTTTAACTTGGTTTTATGGGTAAAGAATTAAGTATTTTGTAGTGTTCAGATAAATGGGAAACCCGTAGAGCTCAAGGTTGACACAGGTTCAAAGTGCAATGCTATGTCAACAGAAATATTTGCTAGTGTGTGTTGGTGAGAAGCTTGATTTGGCAAAGTGTGTGAAACTTGTTTCTTATGATGGTGGAGAAATTCAGGCTGAAGGCTTTGTAGTGCTTTCATGTTTCTCTGATGGGAGAAGCTATGACTTGATATTTTATGTGGTCAAAAGGCACGTCCAGCCATTATTAGGCCTCAGAGACAGCTTGAAAATGGGACTGCTTTCATTTAACATAGATGTTCACCATGTTAGTTTGAAGGACCAATATTCTAATTTCACCCAGTATATATTCTCTGTAGCCACGGTGGTACGGCGGTAACATTGTTACCTCACAGCAAGACTTTTCCCTTTCGATTCTCTGCTGGGCTTGGGAGTGCCTTCTGTGTGGAGTCTGCATGTCCTCCCCGTGGTTGGGTAGCGTTCGAAAGACATGCGTGCGTAAATGGGCGTGCCTTCGTTGAAGGTTGAGCGTCGAGCTGGCACCTCGGCATTTCGTAAAAATCTGTTGCCAATCATTAGCGGACTGGAGCTCCGCTGTGGCGACACCTTACCGGGAAAAGCCGAAAGACAAACAACAACATATATTCTCTACCTATGTTGATCTCCTCGAAGATAAACTAGGCACGCTTCCAGTTGTGTACTCTATGAAGTTAGACTCAGATATCAGTCCATTTGTCAGATCAGCCGGGAAAGTTTCAGTAGCCATGCAGAACAGAGTCAAGGCCGAGCTAGATAAAATGATGCAACAATGTGTGATTTGTCTAGTAGATGAACCGAAAGAATGGGTATCCTCCATGGTGGTAGATGATAATAAAAGCTCACATGATATCAGAATATGTATTGATCCACGAGATTTGTACAAAGTACTGAAAAGATCTCTTCATCCAATGTGTGCAGTCGAAGAAGTCGCAGCTCTTATGCCAAATGCCACTGTTTTTTTCTGTCGTAGATGCAGAGAGTTCATTTTGACAAATTTTGCTTGACCGAAAATCCTCATTGCTAGCCATTTTCAGTACTTCATTTGGAAGGTACAGATTTTTGAGAATGACATTTGGGATGGATTCTGTCAGTGTAGTCTTTCAACATGCATTGGAGCAAATTTGTTTCTGGGTATCCGTGTGCTTTTATAGTAGATAATGTTCTAGTAGGAGGTACTGGTGAAGCTGAGCATGACAGAAACCTCAGGATAGTTCTGGAAAGAGCACATGAAGTGAATCTTAAGATGAATCCTCACAAGTGCAGATTCAGACTACGCAAAGTCACTTAAGTTGGTCATTTGTTTAAAAGTTCAGGCTTATGACCAGACCCTTCCAAGCAAACTGCTGTTCTGGAGATGCCAGCTCCAGGCAATGTTTAAGCCCTACAATGTTTTCTTGGCCTGGTTAACTACGTAGGCAAGTTCATACCAGACATGAGCCAACTTTCAACAGCAATTAGAGAGCTGACACATAAAGATGTATCCTGGTCATGCTAGGAACAGCAGCAGAGAGTAGTTGATGTCCTGAAACAGATAATTGCCAGTCCACCAACTCTGATACTATGATGTTCACAAACCTACTCTCTCATGTGATGCTTCGAAATTTGGTGTAAGTGCAGGCATTCTTCAAGAGGGTCAACCTGTTGTCTCTGCATCTAGAACTCTAACCCAAACTGAAATGCAGTATGCTCAGATAGAGAAAGAACTCTTGGTAATTGTGTTTGCATGTTCGAAGATGTTCATCATGTTTCACTGTTGCAGTCATTACACTTGGGTTATCCTGCTGGCAGGCTACCTGCAGTCGGCCAGAGTTCCAAAGTCTAGGTCCAGCGTCGGTTGGTGTCACCTCTTCCCTGACGTCAGTGCGCCAGGGGTATAAAAGGTGCAGCCGCCGCCATTTTCTTCAGTCTTTCTTGCTGTGCGGTGCCCAAAGCAAAAGCAGTTCGCAAGTGCCAGTCAGCCGACTCCTGAGATTTTTGAAATAGAGTTTCAGAACTGAAGTCTTCAATAAAGCTAAGTACCCCGTTGGGGAAACTTTTTCTTGCTTCAGACCGATGTCAGTAAAAGTTAATAATTGTATTTCTTGTGGGAAGCAAATTCCTCATAAGGACTTTTTTCTTACTGTATTCCTTGCCTAGACCCTGACCACGACGTTATTAGTTGTCGGTTTTGTGCTAGATTCAACAAACGCACTATTAAACGTCGGTTTGATTTTGCTTTACATTATTTTGGCCGAAGGTTTAATTACATAATGCCGTCGGAACAACCGATGACCAGAATTTATAAAAAACGCAAAGACAAAGAAAAGGACAGGCATCCGAGGTCCAAAACCGACGTTGAAGCCTCTTCTAGGCCAGTCGCCGGTTCTCAGTGAGGCGCTTTCGCAGCCCCTGACACCCGCTACCTCAGAGCCACAGGCCGTAACCGACAGCCACGTGGAGACACCGAGGCCTGTGGAAACTCAAGGTATTGGGCCTGCGGAAACTATTCCCTCAGATGGGTCTGGAGCTGCTGAGCAGGCATCGGCTTCTGAGGGTGTTTTCAGACCTTCACAGCTTACTATTAAGTCCACTACAGCAGCCAAGGCAAAGTCAAAAACACCATTAAAGACAACAAAACAAGTACAGCATTCTCATGAACAGTCATCCATGCCAAAGAAACAGATGCTTAAAATGGCCGAAGACCTAATTACTTTACTTTAATCAGGGGTTCCCATCCCCCTCCTGACAAAAGGCCTAGGCAAGACACTGACTATGATTCCTCTGACCAGCTTTCTATTTCCTCTGATTCCTCTTCTGATCAGGGATATTCTCTCCCTCCCTATGAGGACTCTGATGCAGAAGAGTCTATACCTTCAGCCTCTCCGCCTGAGGATTATTCTTTTGGGGAAACCCTGCTCACCATGAGGGAGCATTTCCATTGGGAGAGCCAGGATTACTCAGAATCCAAGAAAAGGCTCAGAGATTTTCTTTTATTGCCTCAGCACAGGCCCCTGGCTATTCCCCCTGTGCTTGATATTGTTGATGATGTTTTCTCTGAATCCAGTCTGTCTCCTGATTCTTTACCCCCTGCACCAGTCAAGCCAGATAGGTACTACAGGGTTCCTGACTCTCGTAATTTTCTTTACAAAAACCCTGCTGCTGACCCAGAAACAATTTCTCAGGGTCCTAAAGGGGTTAAGGCCTCCACTGCTAAAAATTCTGTCCCCTCGGATAGGGATTCCAGCGCTCTGGATAGATAGGGGAAAAAAGTTTGCACTTTGACTACTTTAGCTGTAAGGGCTTTAAATTGCCATTTTCACATGCTTAAATATCAACAGTATGTCATGTCCTTGTTAAAACAGAAAATGGTTATAAACTCTGAAAGTCCTGACAATAAGGAAATGCAGGATTTATTGCATGCAGTGAACAAGTGGGAAAGCATACTCTGCAGTGTGGTTTTGATTCATTAGAGGCTTCTTGTAGAGCCGCAGTTACAGGTTCTGTTATTCGTAGGCATGCTTGGTTGAAAGAACAAAGTTTACCTGAACACGTTAAAGTAAAATTATTGGATGCTCCACTACAGCATGATACTTTGTTTGGTGTTAAGGCAGAAGAGGTGTTAAAGAAAATGGAGGATAAAGCACAATCAGTGCAGACAGTAAAGGATTTCTTATAGGTTCAACCACCTAGGTTTAGCAGAAACTGGCCTTCAAAAAATTGGTCCTTTCCGGTATCAGACAGGCCACAAAGAGGCAGATACAGACGCCCAAGAGGCAGATATCAGCCCTAAGGCTCCTACAGACCAAAACAATGGGGTGCTTCAGCCCCCAAAGGAGGAGAAAACAAATCACAACCTTATAGGAAACAGTCCCAATGACTTCCCTCTACAAATGCCAAGCACTTATCTTTTGGCAGCACCCCTAGGGGGCAAGCTAGCACTTTTCTCAAAAAATTGGCACATAATCACCCAGGACAAATGGGTGCTGAATATTGTTTCTCAGGGTTACACGTTCCACTTTCACACCCTTCCAAAATCAAAAGGTATGCCAGACCTGCCACAAAACCAAAGGGCAGAGGCACAAAAACAAATTGCTGCTCTCATGGACATGGGAGCTATTCAGCGAGTACCACAGCAAGAACAGGGACAAAGATTTCACTCAAGACTTTTCCTAGTACCCAGAAAGGACAAAGCCTGGAGACCAATACTGGACTTGTCAATCCTAAATACTTTCCTGGATGTTCCAAAATTCAGAATGTTAACACTACAACTTCTACCCATGCTGGGCAAAAAGGCTTGGCTAGTTACTTTGGACCTCAAGGAGGCATACCTGCATGTCCCAATCAGACAATCTTGCAAAAGATACCTCAGATTCATAGCTGGCTCAATGCATTACCAATTCCCTGCACTGCCCTTTGGCTTATCTACTGCACCCAGGGTCTTCACAAAATGTCTGGCACCAGTAATTGCATTCTGCAGACAAAAAGGAATTCAAATATATCCCTACTTGGACGACTGCCTCATTCAAGCAGAGAGCAAGGACATTCTTCTAAAGCATCTGGCGTTTGTAAAAAGATTACTAGTTTGCCTAGGGTACACAGTAAACGAAAAGAAATCAAAACTAGTGCCCTCTCAAGAGATAATATTCCTGGGTGCAAGCTTAAATACAACTTCCCAGATGGCTTATCTCACGCCAGACAAACAAAGGCAACTGACTCATTACTTTCAAATGATGGCAACAAAGACCCAGCTCCCTGCAAGAAAAATTCTGCAGGCCCTGGGCTTCATGGCGTCCTGCATTCTACTAATTCCATATGCAAGACTGCATATGAGGAAACTACACTGGTATCTAAAAAGTGTTTGGACTCAACATTGTCACAGCCTGGAAACTATCATAACTTTAATTCCCTGTCTATAACAGGAGTTTCGATGGTGGTCCCAGGCCTGTCACCACAACAAGGGACAGCCTTTCACCTTACCCACAACCAGGCAGATAATAACAACGGATGCATCGGTTTATACCTGGGGGGCACATATGGCAGGAAACTGTATTCAGGGCACATGGCCCAAGGAACAAATGCATCTTCACATCAATCAAAAAGAGATGCTAGCTGTACAAAATGCCCTGACAGCTTTCAAGGACCTACTACATCCAGGACAACTATTACTAAAGACGGACAATACCACTGTTATGTGGTACATAAACAAGGGGGCACACATTCCTACCCCCTATGCAGGCAAGCCATGACTTTGTGGAACACAGCACTGACCTATCAAGTACATCTGCAGGCACAATTCCTGCCAGGAACAAAAAATACATTGGCAGACGAACTAAGCAGGAATCTCATGGATCTGCATGAATGGAAACTAAATCCACAGGTGTTCAGCATGATAACAAGGAAATGGGGACGCCCAGACATAGATCTTTTTGCCTCCCCTCACAATTGCCAACTACAGAAATTCTGCACAAGAACTTATCACTCTCAAGCATGGAAAGTGGATGCTCTATCATTCAGCTGGAAAACCCTGACAGTTTATGCCTTCCCTACACTGCCTCTTCTTACCAAGGTGCTCCTAAAAGTCAGACAAGAGAGGCCAAAGATGATCCTGATTGCCCCAGACTGGCCACGCCACCACTGGTACCCAATCCTAAAGAGCTTGGCTCAAGGCCCAGCCTGGCCTTTACCTCAAATTCCTCATCTTCTGACTCAACAAAACAATCAGATTCTGCACAGTCAACTCAGAACCTTAAATCTGGCTGCATGGCAGATAATATAGCCACTCAGATCACACCTCTCTAAAGCTTTTATGGATGTCATTTTAGAAGCCAGGAGGCCCAGCACTAGGAAATCTTATGCAGAAAAATGGAAGCGATTCTGTGCTTGGAACCAGGCACAAGGTCTTGAACCACTTGTTCCAAATATTCCTCAGATTTTACAATACCTAACTGAGATGCTGGACAAAGGCCTATCCTTCTCATCAGTTAAGATCCATGCCTCTGCCATTTCAGCTCATTACAACACGGAACCTCCAAGTTTTTCTCATCCACTACTAAGACAGTATCTCAGAGGGGCAAAAAACAAAACTGCTCTGCTCCTAGCAATAACTTCAGCAAGAAGAGTCTCAGAGTTACAGGCATTGATGGCAGTGGAAACTTTCCTCATTTTTCATCTGGACAGGGTTTCTCTAAGGACAAACCCAACATTCATGCCAAAGGTAGTATCCAGTGTGGCTCTTAACCAAACCATTCATTTGCCAACATTTTATCCAAATCCCCAGAATAAAGGGGAGATACTTCTGCACGCTTTGGACATACACAGAAAGCTACGCTTCTATTTGGACAAAACAAAAGCTTTCAGAAAAACTGAGCAAGTGTTTGTAGCTTATGCTGCAAGATCTCAAGGAAAGCCTATCTCAAAGCAGACTATTTCAAAATGGATAGGACACTGCATTCGTTTTTGCTATTCACAACATGGCAAGCCAGTGCCAAAGGGCATTAGGCCACATTCAACCAGAGCAGCAGCCACTTCAGCAGCCTTCCTCAGAGGAGTACCAACCAAAGACATTTTAGAGGCTGCAACCTAGAGTTCAGTGCACACTTTCTCCAAGCACTACCACTTACCTCTCTACTCTAAATCCAGAGCAGGCTTTGCCACTGCAGCTCTGCAGGGTCTTGTAGCCTCTCCTAATCCTATTTAGGCCCAGCCCCCCAACCTCAGCTTTGGGATTCAACCCAAGTGTAATGACTGCAACAGTGAAACATGATGAACATAGTACAGTTGTGTTCCTACCATAAATGTAGATGTTCGAGTGTATTCACTGTTGCAGTCCAGGTTACCCTCCCACCATCCCCCTTTCTTTTGCTCGGTCTCATCTGTACTTCTCTATCCTATACAACCTGTTTTGGTGTATTTGCTTGTAGATGAAGGAAATGTTATTTTTGTGCATGCATTTCTTTTTGCTATATTTTTCAGCCTACCTATTTGGGGCACCTGACATCTGGGGCAAGAAAAACTGAAGAAAATGGCATCTGCTGCATCTTTTGTACCCCTGGCGCACTGACATCAGGGAAGAGGCGACAGCAACTGACGCCGGACCTAGACTTTGGAACTCTGGCCGACTGTGGGTAGCCTGCCAGCAGGATAACCCAAGTGTAATGACTGCAACAGTGAATACACTCGAACATCTACATTTATGGTAGGTACACAACTGTACTTTCCATGATTATATTTATGGCCGACCTATCCAGATTGAAAGCGATCACCAACCTCTAGTTACTATTTTGAGAAAGCCTGTAAATGCGGCTCCTGCCAGACTAACAACATATGATGCTCAAGTTGCAAAAGTATCATTTCAGTCTTGTCAACACAAAAGGCAAACTTTATCTTGCTGATACATTATCCAAATCACCCAGAAATACCACTGAACAGCATGAGAATGAGCGACTTGATTTTGAAGTCATGGAAGTGAAAAATTTTTCTTCCTTCCACCCATATTGATGAGCATAAAAGTCACACAGTCACAGATCCAGTTTTACAGAAGATCAACTACTTTATCAAACAAGGATGGCCTTCAAAGCAGTCTTGTTTACCTCATGAAGTGCAGCCTTATTTTTCTTACAGAAGTGAGATTTTGTCTGACAGTGGTATTATGAAAGTTCCAAAAGTGATTATTACAAAGTCCTTGCAACAAGATTACATTACCATCTTACATCGTGGCCACCCAGGAGCAGATTCTACCAAAAGAAGGGTGAGAGGACTAGTATTTTGGCTTTCTGTGTCACAAGACATTGAGAGAGTACTATCATCTTGTTCTGTATGTACTAGTACTAAACCGCATCAACTGAAGGAACCACTTCAGCTAAACCAGATTCCTGAACTACCTTGGTCGACAGTAGCCACTGACATTTTCGAATGATATGGTCAGCATTACTTGGTGTTAGTAGACTCTTATTCAGTTTGGTTTAAGATTGACCTACTTCCTAATCTAGCATCCAGTACTGTCATTAGCAAGATGAAACATCATTTTACAGTCCTAGTTGGCACAAAGTTATTTCTTACAGTGGTACACAGTTTACAAGCCAACAGTTCAGAAGATTTGCTGAAGAGTGAGACTTTACTCATGTTACGAGTAGCCCTGAGTATCTACAGAAAAATGGTTTGTCAGAACGTGCAGTTCAAAGTGCGAAACAATTACTAGAGAAGTTGAAATGAGACAATAGTGATATTTTCCTGAATCTCTCGAATCTCAGAAATATTCCTCATGATAAACATCTTGGTTCACCTCCACAGAGACTTCTGTCAGAACAAACCAGAACCACTTACTAATTAGTAGCAAATTATTGGTTCCATGTGTCAAGAACAACAGACCAGTGAAAGCCAATCTGTTGAAGTGTTTATCCTAGAAGTCCTATTATTATAAGACCAACAAACTGCTCAGTCCATTATGTGAAGGAGAGACAGTGAGAATGCAAATGTGCAAAGGTTATGATTGGATTGGAGTCATGAAGGGTATTCACTCAGAGCCGCGGTTGTACATTGTGGAATCACAAGGAGTATAGTTTAGGTGTAATTGGAGACATTTGATGCCGGTGTCCGAACCTATACCACAGCACACAGCCTGTGAGAAAGACTCTAGGTCTCAGAGTGAGTTGTCCAGTTTTCCATTTCCAGAGGATGTTCCAGTAAATATCCCTGTTCCTGAGATGAATCCTGAAGTTCCTGATACGAGTTGTTCACCGAAGACTGTCCCTGTTTCTAAAACTAGTTCTGATTACTATATTACTAGATCAGGTCACATCTCCAGACCATGTTACAAATACACGGCAACTTGGACATGAACATTGCGTTTGCTTCTAATGTCTGTATTATTGCAAGTCTTATTCTAATGTCATTTCATATGAGGGCAATCTATTTAAGAGGGAGGATGTAGATCAGTATGTATGTATGCCTTTAAGAAGCATTCTAGGGCATTGCACAAGTGTATAAATACTGAGCATGTGCAAGCCTGACTGCCATTTTGTAGTAAGCTGTTGAGATGTAAGCATGCATGTCTGTATAGTCCTTCACTTAATCAGTGCGTTTATATTTTGTCATACTGCTATCCATCCTGATGTGTTCTTATGTAATAACGCATATAAACAAACTACCCCACCTGTTCGTCATCTATATTAGAGAGAGCTGAGCAATAGATGTTAAGCAGATGTTAAGCAGAGATGTGTTCCTGGATTTGTAAAAAAATAAGTAACATTTCAGACTTTTGGATTGTGGCAATCTAAACTTGAACATGAGTATAGCATTAAATTTTTGTAAATGTCTGTTATTTATACAAACATTGACAAACACTGATTGAGAAAATTAATTTTTTTCTAAATCAAAAATCACTATCTCACCATATATGCTACTGTAAATAACGACCAAACTGGAGTTGTCACCCCTGTACAGTCTTTTAAATCAGTTTCTAGAAGAAGCATGAAAAAATTCCTTTAACACTAAGGGCATATTTAAAATGCTAGGTTCATTTCAGTGGCAGGCAGTAGTCAGCATTACAACAGTCTGCAGTCATTTGGTTAATATTATGACGTACAGGAGTCCTTACCCCAGGGCACACTAATTCATCTTGCTTCTCACATCATGATGACATTAAAAAAAGAGGAGGACATGAAACACTTGACATCTGCAGTACAGCTCACCCTTGCAACATCGCATTGCACTTGATGAAGTTAAACCAGTAGTATCTATCAATTCCATGTCCGTTTATTTGGTCAAATGACCTCTCTCTTTCCATCTCATACCTCCAAATGAACATTTTATAACTGGTCATGTTCTTGTTCCAGTCCTTATTCCAGTTCCACTGTGTCCTGATTTTGATCCCCCCTTATCCCATTCCAACTCTGCAGATTTCTCACTCACCTAATCCTTTGAAATGTGACCGCTCTTGTAACCTGTCCTTCACCAGCTGAGCTAAGATAAACATCTACATCTTAGAAAAATACCTTTAAAATTGCTGGAAATAAATTGTTTTAACTTAACCTGTAGCAATTATTTCATGAAAGCTCCATCCACTGGTGCCATGGTTACCTTTGAGATAGCCTATATATTACGCAAATTATGACTATGTCCACAACTGTCTTCTTACCAGGCCACCAAAGCTGCAATCAGATCTGCTAATGTTCTTCATCTCACATTGCTGCAGTCCTTACATATGGGTAGTCCGCTGTCCTCGGTCGGCCCGAATACCAAAGTATAAGGCTGACGTCGGTCAAGGCGCTTAAAACTGACATCAGGACGTCAGGGTACAAAAGCGCATGACCGACGTCATTTCCTCAGTCTTTTTTGCCGCATGGTCCGATGCAGAAGCAGCGTTGCAAGTGCCGTTCGGCGTTCTGAAATTTTTCGAATTCGGAGTTTCAGACCGAATCCAAGTTGGCTAAGTACCCCGTTGGGGATTATTTTGGTTTTTCTTGCCTCAGTATTTTACGGATGTCAGAAAAAGTGAATAACTGTATTTCTTGTGGGAAACAGATACCGCATAGGGATTATCATTCTTTGTGTATTCCTTGTTTGGGGCCTGAGCACGGCGTTGTTGGGTGTCGCTTTTGTGCTAGGTTCAATAACGCACTATTAGCGAAGGTTAGATTGTGCTAGGCTGGTCTTTGGGAAGCGGTGCAATTATAATATGCCGTCGGATTCTCCGCCCGCTTCTGCAAAGAAGCGCAAAGACAAAGCAGTTAAACCCAGGCAAGATGAGTCGTCCGTTCGGACGCCGGTTCTTTAGAGCTTCAGTGGAACCGGTGGTTCCGGCGGAGACTTCTCTGGAGTCTCAGGGGAGACTTTGATTTTGCAGGAAGTAGTCTCTCAGGAGGCAGGTCAGGCGAAGGGGCTTCTCAAGTTACTGTACTCCCCTCCCTTCCTAGGGTGGTTAGGCCTTCTCCTTCGGTTTCCAAGGCTTCTCCCAGAGGCAGGCCAGTTTTAGCTCCTGTTGGCGTCTCTCCTAGTTCAGCAGGGTCTGTGCCTAAGAAGCACATGCTTAAAATGGCAGAAGATTTGATTACTCTGATTAGAGGTTCTATGCCCCCTCCTGATAAGAGGCCTAGGGTGGAGCCAGAGTTGGGAAGTTTTGAACAGGCTTGGATGTTTCAGAGTCTTGGCTGAAGACTTGCAGGAGTACTCTCCTTATTCTGATTCTGATGCAGATGATTCCACTCCTTCTGCTTCTCCTCCAGAGGATTTTTCTTTTTCAGAGACTCTTCATTCTATGAGGGAACATTTTAAGTGGGAAGGTCAGGACTTCTCTGATTCTAGGAAAAGGCTTAGGGAGTTTTGCTGTTACCCCAGCATAGGCCTTTGGCTATACCCCCTGTTCTGGATGTTGTGGAAGATGTGTTTGCAGAGTCTTCACTTAATCCTGATTCTCTGCCGCCTGCTCCTGTTAAGCCAGATAGGTATTACAGGGTGCCTGAGGCTCACAAATATCTTTATAAGAGTCCTAGGGCGGACCCAGAAACTATTAGTCAAGGACCTAAAGGTGTCAAGGCCTCTATTGTAAAAAATACGGTTCCTTTAGATAAAGAAGCCAGAGCTTTGGATAGATGGGGAAAAAAGGTCTATACATCTTCTACCTTAGCTATGAGGGCTTTGAATTGCCAGTTTCATATGTTGAAATATCAAAACTTTCTTCTTTCTCAGTTGTAGTCTAAGGTGGATGCTCTGGCGGAAGGCATTGAGTGTAAAGAATTGCAAGATTTGGTGCATGTCTCTGAACAGGTGGGTAAGCATTCTTTACAGTGTGGTTTTGATGCTGTGCAAGCCTCGTCTAGGGTGGCTGCCACTGGCTCAGTTCTTCGCAGGCATGCCTGGTTGAAGGATCAGAATTTATCTGACCATGTTAAGACAAGGATTTTGGATGCTCCTTTGCAGTCTGATGTGTTGTTTGGTTCACCTGTGGAGTCAGTCTTGAAGAAAATGGAAGACCAGGCTAAGTCTATGCAGACTGTTACAAGTTCAGCCTCCGAAGTTTAGTAGGAATTGGCCTGCTAAGGGGTGGACGTATCCTTCTTATGATTCTCAGTCTAGGGGTAGATCTAGACGTGGTAGGGGCAGAGCTCAGAATTCTTTCAGGCCTAGAACAGGGAGTTCCCCTGCACAATCTTCGGGTGAGGGCAGGGGCCAGTCCTTTCGTAAACAGGCCCAATGACCTACTTTTGCAGCTGCCAGATCCTTCTTGCCTGGCAGCACCTTTGGGAGGAAGGTTAGCACTCTTCAAGGAAAATTGGATGTTGGTTACCCAAGACAAATGGGTATTGGATATCATACACCAGGGTTACAAGTTTTATTTCCATACCTTGCCTCCTTTCAAAGGCATGCCGGACGTTCCTCCTCAGCAAAGACTAGAGGCTCGCAAACAAATTTCTCTACTACTTCAAATAGGGGCCATACAACGGTTCCTCTGCCAGAAGTGGGCCTAGGATTTTATTCTCACCTGTTTCTAGTACCAAAGAAAGGAACGTGGAGACCAATTTTGGATTTATCCATCCTCAACACATATCTGGACATTCCCAAGTTCAAAATGTTAGCGTTACAACAGCTTTTACCTCTGCTGGGCAAAGATCACTGGATGGTGACCCTGGATCTCAAGGAGGCTTACCTTCATGTTCCTATCAGGCCCAGTTGCAGGAAGTATCTGCGTTTTCGGGCTGGGACTTCACATTATCAGTTCTCTGCATTGCCCTTTGGCTTATCTACTGCGCCCAGAGTGTTCACGAAGGTTCTGGCTCCAGTGGTAGCTTTTTTCAGGCTAAGAGGAATACAAATTTATCCTTATTTGGACGATTGCCTGATTCTGGCCCAAGGAAAGGACGAACTTCTTCATCATTTACAGTATGTGATGGCAGTGTTAAGATGCCTGGGGTATTCTGTGAACGAAATAAAGTCCAGTCTGGTACCCTCTCAGGACATGTGCTTTCTGGGTGTGAGACTGAATACAGCATCCCAGATGGCCTTTTTGACCCCGGACAAACAAAAGAATCTTTCTCTTTACTTCCATCAGTTGTCTCATCAGTCCAGGCTGACTGCAAGGACAGTCCTTCAAGCCTTGGGGTTCATGGCATCTTGTATTCTGGTACTTCCCAATGCCAAACTGCATATGAGGAAGCTACAATGGTATCTCAAGAATGTATGGACACAGCACTGCCAAGATTTGGACACTGTCATTCAAATAATACCTTGCATTCAAAAGGAATTTTTGTGGTGGGCTCAGGAATGTCACCTAAACAAGGGACTCTCTGTGACCCGGCCAGAGGCGAGTCAGATTTTAACGACAGATGCCTCAGACAAAGCTTGGGAGCTCATCTAAATGGAAAATGGATACAAGACACGTGGCCTGCCAGACTTCAACATCTACA
The DNA here is from genome assembly GCF_019279795.1 of Protopterus annectens. Lineage (NCBI taxonomy): Eukaryota > Metazoa > Chordata > Ceratodontiformes > Protopteridae > Protopterus > Protopterus annectens. The sequence goes on from NC_056729.1 coordinate 1,338,229,973, forward strand.
TATCAACTTGAAGGAGATGTTAGCAGTCCAATTTGCATTGATAGCTTTCAAGGATTTACTTCTTCCAGGGCAGGTGTTGATTCAAACAGACAACACAACTGTCATGTGGTACATCAACAAGCAAGGGGAACGATTCTTATCCTCTATGCAGACAAGCAATGATTTTGTGGGAGACTGCTCTCAGTTTACAGCTAAATCTTCAGGCAAGGTTTCTGCCAGGAGCACAGAACTCCTTAGCAGATGTGTTGAGCAGACAAATTATGGATCCCCATGAGTGGAAATTGGATCCTCATGTATTTCAGAGATTGACAGTGTTATGGGGAACTCCAGACATAGATCTGTTAAACTTCTCCACTGAATTACCAGCTGCCAAAGTTTTGCACAAAAGGTTTCATCCCTCGGCATGGAAAGTGGATGCTCTCTCATTCAATTGGAGCAATCTTCACGTGTATGCCTTTCCACCTCTGCCTCTCCTCCCAAAGGTACTGCTGAAGGTCAGACAGGACAAGCCAAACATGATTTTAATAGCTCCAGATTGGCCTCGACAGCACTGGTACCCATTACTGAGAAGTCTGGTACAGGAGCCTCCATGGCCTTTGCCTTCAATTCCTCACCTGCTGTCTCAGGAGAACAGTCATTTACTCAATGTCAAACTTCATTCTCTACATCTGACAGCCTGGCATATTCTGTTTTAAACCCTGGAGGGTCTCAGCTTCCACAACAAGTTTTGAATGTTATTTTGGAGGCCAGAAGGCCTAGTACAAGGAAAGTTTACGCAGATAAATGGAGGAGATTTTTGTTTTGGAGTACTGCAAAAGATTTTGATGTTTCTAAACCTAATTTAAGTGTTACGCTTCAATACCTTACTGAGTTATTGGACAAGGGTTTGTCCTTCTCCTCTATAAAAGTTCATGCTGCAGCAATTTCTGCTCACTATGACTGTGACCCACCATTATTTTCTCAGCCTTTGTTTAAGCAATTCCTTAGAGGGGCAAAAAATATAAGACCCCCACGTAGAGCTCCTACTCCTGCTTGGGATCTCAATTTTGTGTTGGAGAAACTCACTCTACAACCTTTTGAGCCTGCAGCATCGGCAGAGTTGAAATATTTATCTTGGAAGACTGCTTTTTTGTTGGCCATTACCTCTGCGAGAAGGGTTTCTGAATTACAGGCCCTTATGGCAGTTGAGCCTTTCTTAATTTTCCACAAGGACAGGGTGTCTTTGCGTACTAACCCTTCTTTTATGCCTAAAGTGGTTTCTAGTGTGGCTTTAAACCAAACTATTCATTTGCCTACTTTTTATGCAAACCCCCAAAATAAAGGGAAAGGATTTTGCACACTTTGGATATACACAGACAGTTGCGATATTATTTGAACAGAACTAAAGGGTTCAGGCAGTCTCAGCAGTTGTTTGTTTCTTTTGCTTTGGGTTCTCAGGGCAAACCTGTGTCAAAACAAACTATTTCTAAGTGGATTGGGTTTTGTATTGCCTTCTGTTATTCCCATCATGGTAAGGAGATTCCAGCTGGGATTAGGCCTCATTCCACTAGGGCTACTGCCACTTCTACAGCCTTTTAAGGGGTGGCTACTAAAGATATTTTGGAAGCAGCTACTTGGAGTTCAGTGCATACTTTCTCTAAGCATTACCACCTTCCACTTTACTCTAAATCTAGGGCTGGATTTGCAACTGCAATTTTGCAAGGCATGTTGGCAGCTCCTAATTCCTTATAGTTTTGCCATCCTCCCTTACCTCTGCTTTGGGATTCTACCCATATGTAAGGACTGCAGCAATGTGAGATGAAGAACATAGTACAGTTTTGTACCTACCATAAATGTAGATGTTCAAGATCCACATTGCTGCAGTCAATTCCCTCCCGCCTTCCCCTCTGTTGTTGAAGGTGGTGGTGTGGTTTGTGTTGTACATAGTGTAAATATGGATGTCCTTCATGGATGCATCTGCAGTCATAACAAGTGGGTTGTCCTGTCGTCAGGCAGCCCTGCAGTCGGCAGTTCAAAGTCCGGGTCCGGCTTCGGCTGATGCACTCCACCCGATGTCATCTCTGTTGGTCTTGATAAAAGCATCAGCCATTTTCCCCAGTCTTTCTTGCGAAGCTGTTGGATCCAGAGATTACTTCTACCGAATACTACTTCGAAGACTTCTAAAGCTAAGTACCCCGTTGGGGACTCTTTCTTGCCTCAGCCGATGTCAGAAACAGAAATCCCACTAATTCCATGCTTAAAACAGGAGTTCCTATGGTGGGCTCAGGCATGCCAGTCAAACCCAGGCCTGCCCTTCCGCAGATGTCAACCAAGCCAGACCATCACAACAGACGCTTCAGACCTAGGATGGGGGGCCCACATGCTGGACAAATGCGTGCAAGGATTGTGGACACAGGATCAACTTCACCTGCACATCAATCTAAAAGAAATGCTGGCAGTAAAACTGGCAATCCAAAAGTTCAAACCATTCCTCAAAGAGGGCCAGTTGATGATAAGGACAGACAACACCACAGTCATGTGGTACATCAACAAACAGGGAGGCACTCATTCATACCCCTATGCAGAATGACCTTGGAGCTGTGGACCCTGGCACTCAGCTACAACATTCAGTTACAGGCAATATTTGTAGGAAAGACAATACTCTAGCAGACATACTAAGCAGAACCGCCCGGATGCCCACGAATGGAAGCTGCACCGGACATCTTCAAGACCATCTCAAAGAAATGGGGAATGCCACAGATAGACCTATTGCATCACCTCTCAATCACCAGCTCAAAAATTCTGCACAAGGACATTCCACCCACTAGCATGGAAAGTGGACTCACTCTCCTTCAACTGGAAAGGCCTAACAGCATATGCATTCCCACCTCTTCCTTTGATACACAAGGTACTACTAAAAATCAAGGAAGAGCGTCCAAGGATAATCCTGATAGCCCCAAACTGGCCAAGACAACACTGGTACCCACTACTGAAGAGCATGTCTCGAACAACATGTGGCCAATACCCTGATGCCTTTGATGTTAACTCAGAACAACTACAGCATCATACATCCAAACCTAAAACGCTGCAACTGACTGCATGGAACATCACATAGCAGCAGCTAATCCAGAACTTTCCCAAAGAGTTAAAGACATTATTCTTGAAGCAGACCTTCAACAAGAAAGAACTATGCTGGAAAATGGAAAAGGTTTGTCATTTGGAGTACCGAAGAGGAAAAGATGTGTCAAACATAGATATGCCTAACATTCTGGAGTATCTGGCGAACTTCTTCATTCAGGCCTGTCCTACTCCTCCATCAAGATACATGCATCAGCTATTTCAGCAGAATACAGCTTTGATCCACCTGTTTTTCCTTTGCTCAGGCAGTTCCTCAGAGGAATCAAGAATGTAAAACCTCCAAGGAAACCACCATTACCAGCTTGGGACTTAAACTTTGTGCTAGAAAAGTTGACACTAGCACCCTTTGAACCAGCAGCAACAGCAGACCTACAACACCTGTCATGGAAAACTGCTTTCCTACTGGCAATTACTTCAGCAAGGAGGGTTTCAGAACTACAGGCCTTAATGGCAGTGCAACCCTTCCTAATCTTCCACCAAGATAGAGTGTCCTTGAGGACTAATCCTACATTTATGCCTAAGGTGGTATCCAGAGTATCTTTAAACCAGGCAATCCACCTACCTACCTTCTTTCCCAACCCACAAAACAGAGGGAAAGAATACTGCATACCTTGGATGTACATAGACAGCTACGCTACTACTTGGACAGAACAAAAATAGCAGAAAGACTGACCAACTTTTGTAGCCTATGCAACAGGAAGGGAAGGAAAAGCTATTTCCAAACAGACAATCTCCAAATGGATAGGAAATTGCATACGATACTGTTACTCCTTCCATGGAAAACCAATTCCACAGAACATAAGACCTCATTCTACAAGGGCAGCAGCCACTACCACAGCCTTCTTGTGGCAACCAAAGACATTATTGAGGCGGCTACTTGGACCTCCGTGCATACATTTGCCAAGCATTATAATTTGCCTCTTTATTCCAGATCCCGAGCAGGGTTTGCCACTGCTGTACTGCAAGGGATCCTAAACACACCATAATCTACCTTTATCCTCCTCCCTAGTTGGCTATGGTATTCTACCCACTTGTTATGACTGCAGATGCATCCATGAAGGACATAGTACAGTTTTGTACCTACCATAAATGTAGATGTCCGAACTGGATAGCATCTGCAGTCACTCCCTCCTTCCCTCTGTGGTACTCCTAGGGTGTTTACCCTCCTAATAGCTAGCTGTTGGGGAGTCTTTATGGTGTATTTGTTTGTATATATGTACATATATGCTTATTGTTGTGTTTACCTCTATCTATTTGGAAACATTGGCATCTATCCAAATTTTACCCTGCAAGAGGGCTACTGGCATCTGGGGCAAGAAACACTGAGGAAAATGGCGTCGGCTGATGCTTTTATACCCGAAGACCAACAGAGATGACGTCGGGTGGAGTGCGACATCAGCGAAGCGGACCGGACTTTGGAATCCGGCCGACTGCAGGGCTGCCTGACGACAGGACAACCCACTTGTTATGACTGCAGATGCTATCCAGTTCGGACATCTACATTTATGGTAGGTACAAAACTGTACTTTAGTGCACGGGTGGTTGTTTAGGTTTTGCTGGTTTTTGGCTTTGGCCTTTCTTGTTAGGGACTTCTGACATCTGGGGCAAGAAAAGACTGAGGAAATGACGTCGGTCATGCGCTTTTGTACCCTGACGTCCTGATGTCAGTTTTAAGCGCCTTGACCGACGTCAGCCTTATACTTTGGTATTCGGGCCGACCGAGGACAGTGGACTACCCATATGTAAGGACTGCAGCAATGTGGATCTTCGAACATCTACATTTATGGTAGGTACAAAACTGTACTTTTCTTATACTAAGTCACAAGTTGTATTAAAGTCATTCTCAGTTGACCATATGATGTATCAACCACTGGCAGTTGCAGTATGTTTGCCTTTGCAGGGCTCGGTGATCTTAGGGAAAACAGCCCGTTATGCCATCATAATTTACAAGTTCCAAAATGTCAAATCGTTATTGCCTTCCTTGATTCAATACATGCACGTATTGCTGATTCTCACTTTGTCTTCCAATATTACTAATTTCTGTTTGTTGTATATTCCTTTGATTTATACTGCACTTCCATCTCCCTTTGCTGAAACAGCATCATGGAGTCAAATTGCTTTTTCAAAAAAAAAAATAAATTATTCCTGGATTCATCACCTGCACCTGCCAACTTGAACTGTTTAACATAATGCTTTAAAATATCATACAACACCTTCAGCTGCAGCCTTACCACTACCAAACCACCTGACATATTGTTTTGTTTTTAACTTCATGACAATTTACTGATTACTTTCCTGACCAGACTGAAGTCAGGCATCAGCAAGGTGCTACTCATACGTTAGTTTTAAAGCTGTCTTTCCAATGTCAACAAACTTCTACACGTGTTATACCAAAATCATACTGACAATCTTGCTTTAAGTTCTAGGGGTTTGGTTTTATTCAGTATATTTGAAAGCATGTCTTTAGGGAGCAGCCAACATTGTGAAGGACCAAAAGATTTCTTAGCACTTGTTTTATGGACTGCCATTGGATGTGCATCATGACTTCTGGAAAGGCAGCTGCTGTGGACAGCACTGGTTTAATGTACAGATTCAGTCTTTGAGCAGCTCTACCTAGGTGAGGTTATGGGGACTTATTTCTTGACCACATTTGCTCGTTTTTTTTTTTTTTTTTTTTTTTTTTTTTTATAGGTTCATAGGTTACTACTAGGCTATCTGCCCAAGGGCATTTATAAGCCTAGCCCAGAGTTTTGTGGCTTTCGCCACTCCTTTAGTTTGAAGGATACTATGCCCATTATTTTGCTGTGCCTCTGTCAAGCAGTGACACTGAGGTAATCCCTGGGGTATATCTGCGATCTCCCATCCATTGGTCAAGATTTCTCTTGAACAAGGCCAGTGAGGTGCTCTGCCTCACATGTACCGGGATTTTGTTCCACAGCATATGGAGTCTCTGGATGATGAATCTGTCCCTCCAGCACGTCCTATTAATAACCGTGTCAAGATTTAAGTCTCCCGCCTTTGTAGTTCTGAGGGATCTAGATTTTTTGAGGTGAAGCATGTTCATCAATTCTGGGTTGGACATGGCCTTGTATGTCAGGCACAGGTCACCTCTGAGCAGACGGTAAGCGACTGAATAGAGCTGGAGTTCCTTCAGTCGGGCAGCATAAGACATATTTTTGAGACCCTTTATCCTTTTGGTGAGGAACTTTTGGGGCCTTTCCAGCTGCTGCAGGTGTCGGGTCAGATACATCCCGAATGGGGCATTGTACTCAATCATTGGTCTGATGAGTGATGAGTACAGGGGGATGATGACCTCCCTTGATCTAGATGTGAATCCCCTTCATGATCAGGTGGGCAATGTAGAAGGTCTTTCTAACTACGTGGGCAACGTGAGTGTCAAACGAAAGGTTGTTGTCAACCTGGGTCCCCAGATCCCTGATAACCTCTCCTGTGCTCAGTGGATTGCCACCTATATGGTAGCTCCTCTCCTGTGCTCAGTGGATTGCCACCTATATGGTAGCTAGGGGTAACCTTGTTTTTCCCAAAGGGTATGACTATGCATTTCTTGGCATTCAACCTCAGGCCATGGTTCTGGCACCAGTTATCCGTTTCTATGAGACCCTTCTGAAGGATATCTGTGTCAGATGTGTTCTCGACTATGGCGCCCAGTTTGCAGTCATCTGCAAATTTTGTCAGCCATAACCCTACTGTGTTTGCTTGTACTTCTGAAAAGTAGATGCCAAACAAGAGTGGGCCCAGGACTGAGCCCTGTGGGACACCACTTGTGACAGTCTTTGAGCCAGCAACTCTGACCCTGTGGGTTCTGTCACTTAGCCAGTTTGCAACCCATCTTGTGACGTATGGGTTTACATTTAAGCTGATGAGTTTTTCAATGATACCTGAGTGGGGTATTGTGTCGAAAGGCCTTTGCCAGGTCGAGGTAGGCTGTGTGGACTGCCTTTCCCTCATCAATGGCCTTGGTGACTGTTTCAAAAAAGTCAACCAAGTTTAAAAGGCATGATCTGCCTTTGACAAAGCCAAACTGGGTTGGATCCAAAGTCTGCAAGTCCCCTATGTCTTTATTTATGAGTTCCATTATGACCCTCTCCATAGCTTTGCAGATCAGGCTTGTCAAGCTGATGGGACGGTAATTTCCTGGGTCGGTGGAGGCACCGCCTTTGTGAAGTGGGACCACAGTTGCCGTGCGCCACTCCTTGGGTACGTATCCTGAGGTGAGGCTAAGATTAAACAGCTGTCCTAACTGCGGGTTTAATTCCTCATTGAGTTCGTGGAGCACACAGCCGGGGACACCATCTGGTCCCATGGATGCTGTGTTTTTCGCCTTGGAGAAAGCAGTTCTCACCTGAGCGTTAGAGATGTTTGGGGGGCTACAAACCTCTGGTATAGATATCTGTCCTTTTGGGGGGGGGGGGGAGAAGTTTGCACTGAACCTGTCAGCCAGTATGTTGGCAATGTCTGTAGGTTCAGTGATTTTTACATCATTTTGAACTAGTTCTGAGCATATTTGCGAGTTTCCTCCCAGGTTTCTAACATAGCTAAAGAAGGCCTTATGATTGTCTTTGAGTCCTTAGCGATTTTTCTCTCAAAATTTGCCTTGGATGTCTTTATGAGAGATCGTAGTTTTTTACTTATAATGATCAAGGGTGTCTTACCTTTTAAGGATTTTGCTCTATCTTGTAGTAGCTTCCTCCTTTTGTTGTAGAGCTTGTTTATGGCTTGGGTCCACCAGACTGGACGCTTGCCTTTGGTACAAAGAGTCTTTGTTTTGTTTGGGATTGCCTGATCCATGCAGTCCTGTAGGTGCTGGTAGAAGGCATTTGTAAGTGATTCAGCGGCTTGAGTAGTGGTTTCCGCAGGCTCGGGGGCCTTAAAAGAGACCACCCTAGTCTTTAGAAGTGTGAAGTCGGCTTTTGAGAAGTTCTTCACTGTGGTCTTTTTTATCTCAGGTGGGGACGGGATGTGGACTTCCAGTGAGATTAGTTTATGATCTGATTTCACCAGTGAGGGGTATACTTCCGGTGTTGAACATTGTGACCCCATGTTCGTGATGATGAGATCAAGTATGTTTTCACCTCTTGTGGGGATGGTAACTAGTTGTTCCATGGCATTTGAGTTTATGAACTCTAGAAACCTTTGGGCTAGAGTGTTGGGGCTTGAGTAGTGATCCCAGTCTATATTCGGGTAGTTGAAGTCACCTAGTATGATGGTGTTTGGAGATACATTTATCCCCTCCAGTGTTTTCAGGAAAGCTATGTGAGGTTCCTGAGTTTGAGAGGATGGCCTGTAACATGCTACAAATTGCAGAGCAGTCTTGCCTATGGTTAATTGCACCTGGATGGTCTCCGATGCATCGTGCGTTGCCACCAACCTTGAGGTGTGGGTGTCCTTGATGAATATGGACACCCCCCTCCTTTCTTGGTGGTGTCCGGATTTTGGGGCCGGAACGCGTGATATGAGGTAAAACCTGATAGTGCCGGGGTGCTCTCAGGAGCCTTGAACCAGGTTTCAGTCACAGCACAGACATCGATGTTCTCCATACTGAGAAGGGCCTCGAGTGCGTGCATCTTGAGGTTGAGACTTCTGGCATTGAGCAGCATTACCCTTAGTTTTTTTTCCTTTTTTGTGTTCTAGGGTGGTAGGTTTAGAATTTGAGTCTTGCCTAAAAAAGGCACTATGGGGGTGGCAAGGGCCTTTGCCAATATCCGGAAGCCCAGGGGTGACAGGTGCAAGCCGCCCCTTGCGAAGCAGCGTGGCTTGTCCAGCATGTCATCCCAGGCAGACAGACATTGGATTCCCTTTGAGTGACACCAGAGTTTAAGCCAATTATTAAAGCTGATCATCTTATCTCTGTATTGTGGCATCATTCTTGGTGAAGGTAAGATACTGCTCAAGGTCAGGGTCATACCTGCCTGGGCTACATAATCAGAGAGCTCCTCTATGTCTCTTTCATGTAGTCCAAGGAGGTACGTCTCAGGTCGTTTACTCCAGCGTGGACAATGACTGAGTCGTACTTGTACCTGCTGTTGAGAGACCGGAGTGCTTGCGTTATGTGGCGGATTCTAGCACCCGTCAGGCAGCTTACTGTGACCTTTTCCTTACTCAATCTGGTGAGCGGGACGTCAGTGTGTCTGACTATGGAGTCACCAATGACGAGTGTGTCTGGCATTGTGTTTGGCCTTAAGGGCTGTGACTGTTTGGCACACTGACTATGTGGTCTATGTGTTTCATGTGTTGTGTCCTGAGGTGGCAGTTGTTTGGGTGTCTGCTTTGGTGTTTTGGTAGATTTTTGATCAGAGCCTCCGAGTATGTCTTTGTGTGTTTATGTGTATGATTTGAAGTTGTGATAGTACTATGTGAGACTGGGTTTGTGGTGTGTGTGGTTACCTTCTCCTCCTGTCTGGTCTTGCCAGTCCTATGTTGAGAGAGCTCAGCCTCCAGTTTGGCTGTATAGTTGCATCTCTCGCATGTATTTGTGTTTTGTGGGAGAAGGAGAGGGTTGTCTGTGTACATGAGGCAATTGTAACATTGCCTCAATATTCCCAGATTCACCAGCTGAGCAGGAGAGGACACTAGCAACTGATCCCTCGACATGCTAGAAGGAATACAAAAACTTTAAAAAGACTCCGGGGGATGTGGGTGATCGAGAAAGGGGTTATAGGCTGGTGGGGTACTATGTATAATAAAAGTGCTATATCAAAGTAAAAAAAGTACTTTAGGAGCAAGTGCTAAGCTTTATAGATAGAGAATAGTCTACTTAGGAATCAAGTAGAGCTGAACTTTTTAGATATAGAATACGGTGGTTTGATCAGCAGTACAGTTCAAGGAAGGCTGTTTTAAGGGAAAATTTGAAGAGTGGACTTTAGGTAGCCCGAATAGTTTAACCTTGAATCTGAAGTAGGAGATTCATTTGTCTGCAACCTGTGGGTTATGGATCCGATATCGGATCCGAACCGGCATGGTTTTACCAGCTATGGATCTGAGCTCCTAGCTCCTCCCCTCACCCATAATGCCCTGCTCTCCCTACATGACCTCAGATCTAGTTTGCCGCGCTGGTAACCAGGTCCTTGGATTCTGAGCTCTTCAGCTAAGTGTTTTTTCTAGTTAAAGAAAGCATTTTATTCTATAGTTATTAAGTTTTTTGAGTGATTGTGTTAGGTTCCCTTTCATAATTTGTTAGTTTTAGCTTAAAATTCTTAATTTTAAGAACTTTAGTTTACCCTCCCCTCGCTGGTCGTAGTTCTGTGTGAGTGTATTGTGTGGGGCCTTGTGTGTGTGTACTTTTAGTACCAGTTTCTCTTTGCCTTTTTTTTTTGTTAAAAAAAAAAAAAAAAAAAGACTTTACCATGTCAGAGGCCCCTAAGGCAATTTTCTCCAAATGCTCCGAGTGTGGCCATAAGCTATGCCCTGCTGATGGCCACACTCGGTGCTTGGGGTTGAACACCTCACTTCTGGATGTTCCATTTGTGCAGGGTTCAACCCCAGGGCATTGAAGGAGCGGAGGTCAAGCTGATCCTGGTGGGACTTCTGCCCCGGACTCGGCCGGCTCCGCTCCTGTGGTGGGAACCGTGGCGGTTCCGCCTCTCCTCTCCCTCCTCCACCTGGGACTCAACCTCCCGCTACTGGCTTGGAGGAGAGAGGCAGAAAAAGGACCGGAGAGAGAAGCACCACAAGCGGCGGGCCGAGACCTCCGTTTCAGCCCCGCCAGCTAAGCGGGCTTCTCCTCCGGCCTCCTTGGCTACTGGCTCTCCCCTCCCTCGGCTCCGGTCTCCGGTCTGCTTTTCACCGGGGCCTGAGGAGGAGGAGACCCGATCTCCGTCGAGGCTATCGAAAAGGCACTCAAGGCCTACCTCGGTAGCCTCTTCGAGATCCACTTATTCTCTTTCTGACGCCGATCTGGACCGGATGATGAGAAGGTTCATCCAGGCCCAGATGCAGATGGGAGTGCTCCTGCCTCCCCTCTGGGGAGCTCGACCCATTTTTCAAGCCTATAGCTCCTTCTCCGACCCGCTACCCGGGTTCGGAGCGTTCGGAGCTGGGCAGCTTCGGAGCCGGGGGTGGGTCGGCACCGATAGTACTAGGTACTTCGGATCCGACCTTGCCCTCGAGTGTTTTGGATCCGACCTCTCGGAGCCTAGCTCCGAGCTTCGGATCCGGGGGACTCAGTGTGCCTTCGGCGCCGTCTGTGTCGGAGCGCACTGGCCCTTCGGATCCGAGTGTCTCTGGGCAGGCTCCGATCCACTCTTCGGATCCGAGGGGGAGCCGACTTTCGGATCCTTTGGTCGAGGCTGGCTCCCCCTCGGCTTTTGATGTAGTGGAGAGGGCTCTGTTGAGGGCTTCCGGGCCCCCGGCACTTGCTTCGGCTCCATTCCGCGCTCCATCTGCACTGGGTCAGGCATCCACCATCCGGCCACTGGGACAGCCCGCTTCAGTGCCCCAAGCTGTTCCTTTGGAACAAGACACTGCTTGCGAGGGCTCCTCGGACAGCCCCTCCGAGGAAGCCCCTCGCAAGCATACGTGTAAAAGGAGGCACATAGACTCCCCCGAGTCTTTAACTGAAGACACGGATTTGAAGGAAGGGGAAGGCTCCCCAAGATCACCCCCCGAGGATGTCTCCTTTGGAGACATCATGGAAATGCTTCGCGTAAGGGGGGGTGGTCTGCCCCAAAGTCTTCCTCGGACGAGTCCGTGTTCTTGGAGGCATTCGAAGCGGGCCCGTCTACCTCTTGGGTGTCCCCTCCTGCCGACCCCTTGGTGGACCTCATTACCACCAGGGCGTGGAATGAACCGGACACCGTGGAGCCAATCCCCAAAAGGCCAGACCGAATCCTTAGCCCCCCTGCAGACCGTGCCCACTGGAGTAAAGGGCCCCCGGTAGATGCCATGTTGACGGCAGCAGCCACCAACAGGGAACTCGCTCAGGAGAGTCCCTCAGTCCACCCTCCGAGCAAGGAGTCTCGGATGATGGACCACTTGGGGAAGCGAATGTTTAGTTCTGCGACCTTCTCAGTGAGGGCGCTCAACTACTTGGCACATGTGATCAGGATGCAGCGCGATCTTATTAAAGAATACGCTGCATCCCCCCCTGAGTCCATGTCGGAAGAGGACAAACTCTTGCACTCTACCCGTATGGCCACTCTTCGATCCGTGACAAATACCTCTACGCGGTTGCTGTCCCATGCTACTGAGGGAGCCGCTAGAGCTGCAGGAGTAGGCCTAGTCACAAGATGCCAGGCCTGGCTCCGCCATTGCGATTTCACGGAGCCCTTCAAGGCGTCCTTCACGAACGCCCCCTTCGATGGTTCTGCCCTTTTTGGCAAGCCGGTTCGCGACACCTTGACCCAGAGCGAAAAGGACGGGAAGACGCTGTCTGCCGTCGGAATCCGCTCCTCTGTGCCCCAGAGCCCCTACTCTAGGAACCAAAAGGGCCAGAAGAAGATGTGGTTCCGGAAGTCGCAGCAATCCCATCCCGCTCCGGACAACCAGTCCTTCCGTGGCAGAGGAGGACAGGGAGGACGCCGCCCCAGAGGCAGAGGGGCTCCCAGGAACTTCGGGTCCAGAGAACCTTTCTCTGAACGGCCCGCAGCAGCTCCTGAAGGGTTGCCCGACTGCTCCACTCTGGAGGCAGTCGGGGGACGTTTTTCGGAGCACCTAGCGGCATAGGAGTCCATAACATCAGACCGCTGGGTCCTCCGCATTATATCCAGAGGATACAAGATTCCTTTCCGTCACCTTCCAAAATTAAAATCCCTCCCCGACGTTCCACCTGGTCAGCGGGAGGCCACTTCGGCAGAAATTGGCCATCTGCTGGGGAAAAGGGCCATCCAGCCCGTCCCCCCAGACCAGATCGGATCAGGGTTCTACTCCAGGTTCTTTTTAGTGCCAAAGAAGACGGGGGACCTAAGACCAATTTTAGACCTGTCCCTGTTAAACCTGGCAGTCCCCAAAGAGAAGTTCTGGATGGTCACCCTACAATCTATCCTTCCCCTTTTGGGAAAGAACCACTGGATGTGCTCTATAGACCTCAAGGATGCGTACTACCACATACTGATGGACAGACGTTCCAGGAGGTTTCTTTGCTTCCGGATGGGAGCCAGTCACTAGCAGTTCAGGGTCCTTCCCTTTGGTCTCACCACAGCCCCCAGGGTGTTCACCAAAGTATTAGCAGTGGTTGCGGCCCACCTGAGGCTTCAGGGGGTGCAGGTCTTCCCATACCTGGACGACTGGCTCCTTACCGCCCCAACAAGGCATCTACTATCATTGGCGCGAGACTCCTTTCTTCATCTAGCTCCCTGATTGGGCATCACGATAAATGTAGCAAAATCCAACCTGGCACCTACTCAGTTGATAGATTTTATAGGCGCCAGGTTAGACACCAGGGAGTTAAGAGCCTTCCTCACAACCGACAGAGTTCAGAGTTTGTGACTCCAGGTGCAGGCCATCCTACACTCCAGCTCTGTTCCGGCGGAATTGGTCCTGAGGGCTCTAGGGTCCATGGCGGTAGCAATATCTCTTCTTCCTCTCGACAGATTCAACATGCGGGTCCTTCAGTGGACACTTCAGGTTCAGTGGTCTTACCTTGCTCTACCTCTGCATCATCCCATTGCGATCAGCAAGGCTTGCAAGCAGTCCCTGTTGTGGTGGCTCCACTCACAGGATCTCCACAGAGGCCGCTCTTTTTGTGCTTCTCCCCCTCTCGCCACGGTGACCACGGACGCCTCCCGCCTCGGGTGGGGGGGCATATTGCAGGCAGGACAGTCCAAGGCACGTGGAATGACTCAGAGACCTCCCTGCATATCAATGTTCTAGAGATGAGAGCAGTGCTCTTGGCGTTGCGAGCACTTCAGGCCTTTCTTCCCCTGGGAACAATTGCGATTCAGTCAGACAACATGTCGGTGGTCTGGTACATCAACAAACAGGGGGGAACCAGGTCTTATCCCTTATGTCGAGAAGCCATGAGAGTGTGGGAATGGGCGATCTCCACCAACCGCTTTCTCATCACAACGCATATTCCGGGTCGGTCCAACATCCTGGCGGACAAACTCAGTCGCACCATTCTCTCCCCGTACGAGTGGTCTCTCAATGCTCAAGTAGCAAAACGTATCTTCGCACGGTGGGGAACTCCTTTTTGCTATCTTTTTGCGTCTCCCTTAAACACCAAGTGCGACAGTTTTTTCGCTCTAATCCCTCCTCCAGGGGATTCCCCGAGAGACGCTCTGGTGCATGCTTGGCCTCCCGGTCTTCTTTATGCTTACCCCCCTTTGCCCCTGATGCTCCAAGTTCTTCAGAAAGCCTCTCGGTTGGGGTGCAGAATGATCCTCATTGCCCCATTCTGGCCTCGACAGATCTGGTCCCCTTTCCTAAGGTCTCACTTGGTGAATCCACCTTGGATTCTAGATCCCATTCCGGATCTGATTTCGCATCCATTGAACCTACCAACTCCGAATCTGGGAAACCTGAAGCTAACGGCTTGGCTGCTCCAGTTCCACTCCTAATTAGGACTCCCGGTATCTCGTCTCCCGTTAAGGCCATCTTGGTAGCGGCTCATAAGCCATCTACCAGGAAAGTTTACCGCAGTAAATGGAAACGGTTTTCCATTTGGGCGGCAAGGTCTAGATCCCTTCACGGTTCCCCTTCCTCTGGTGCTAGACTTCCTCACCACTCTTTTTAATGATGGTGCCAGTAGTTCCACGGTCAAAGTGCAGCTTGCGGCCATTTCTCACTATCATGTTGGTCATGACTCTGGACCACTTATGTCTGCCAAATCGTGCAAAGTCTTCCTTAAAGGCACCTTTCTCCTTAGGCCCCCTGTTAAGCAAGCTGTTCCTCCTTGGGATCTGTCCTTGGTTCTTCAGGCCTTGACCGCTCCCCCATTTGAACCTGCGGCCACAGTAGATCTTAAAGTCTTATCCCTTAAGACTGCTTTCTTAGTGGCCATTACTTCGGCCAAAAGAGTTTCGGAACTTCAAGCCTTATCTTCAAAGCCTCCTTACTTGATCTTCCATCCGGACCGCGTATACCTCAGGACCAATCCCTCCTTACTTCCTAAGGTGGCCTCAGAAACAAATATTAATCAGTCCATTAACCTCCCTGTTTTCTTTCCTAAATATCAAAACAAGGGTGAATACAAGCTGCATTCCTTGGATGTTCAAAGGCAGCTTCGTTTTTATCTTAACAGGACAGCTGGTCATAGGCAATCCGACCAGTTGTTCATTTCCTTTGCCAAATTCAATCTGGGTAAGCCAATTTCCAAAGTATCCTTGTCTCACTGGATTTCACAGTGTATTCTTCTAGCTTATCAAGCCTCTGGGAGGCCCGCACCGGAGGGAGTCCGTGCCCATTCAACTCGGTCAGTTTCTACCTCCGCGGCCTTTAAGGCTAGGATTCCTCTGGATGACATTTGTTCAGCAGCCACTTGGGCTTCATCCCATATCTTTATTTCTCATTACAAGCTGGATATCACATCTAGAGGTAGAGCATCCTTTGGCTCCGCGGTGCTCCGGAATATCCTTCCATGACGGCCGCCCATGATTCAGGTAGCTGGGGACTCTGTCCCACAGGTTGCAGACAAATGAATCTCCTACTTCAGATTTAGAAGTTATGTACTCACCATAACGTTCCATCTGAGTAGGTGGATTCATTTGTCTGCAACCATCCCACCCTCCTATCCCCCTGGCCTTGTCAGTTTCCTGCATATTATATGTTACCCTTTTCAGGGTATTTTGATTCAGGGCAAACGTGATCTGAGGTCATGTAGGGAGAGCAGGGCATTATGGGTGAGGGGAGGAGCTAGGAGCTCGGATCCATAGCTGGTAAAACCATGCCAGTTCGGATCCGATATCGGATCCATAACCCACAGGTTGCAGACAAATGAATCCACCTACTCAGATGGAACGTTATGGTGAGTACATAACTTCTAATTAACCGCCGCTCCTCTTGTGTTCTCCTGTAGCAACTTCGCGCTAAATCGCGCTAATGCGCGCTTTAGCGTGCTTTATAGCAGGGGGTTGAAAAGAGCTAGGAATTGACCCAAAATGGCCAATGGACTACTAGTTTCTGGCTTGTACCACTCCGAAATGGACGAATAGGCTGCTCAGTGCTTCCCACTCCCACTGGTAAGCAAAGAAGCTTCCCTTTTCCAAATATGGATATGGAACAGTTTCAGGAACCAAGACAAAGCCCAGGGATCAGCAAACTCTGATACTGGACTATTCTAGTTCAGCAAGGCGGGAAAACAAGAGATATTTTTTTTTTTTTTTTTTTCAAATAGAGAAGAAAAAACAGTCAATAAATGCTTTAAATGCTATGAATCGGCTAGCGCACTTGAGTGTGTAGCCTACAGATACAATTTACAACAATTAGAAACTTTAAAGTGCAAAAACAGTTTAGACACAGAAAATCACTTAAAATGCAGTTGAAAACAGGTGAAAATGCAGTCGCTAGACAGTAAACAGTAGAAAAGCCACAAAATTATGGAATAATGTGTCGTGCTTTTGAGATTTTGAGTGAGATGGGTGAAGAAACTGAGCAGGAATTCGTTTGACTGAAGTGTTGACTAGCCAGGGTCACAGAACTGATTTTTAGTACGAAGTAGGCAGCTTTATATTGTGACCCTACCAGTGAAGACACTACACCAGGAGGTACAGCATTGTCCCAGGTTTGTGAGTACCAGGTCGAGTGTTTTTTTCCCTACTGAGATTAAGGAATATCTGGTCCAAGTTGTTTGTGTTTACAAAGTCCAATAATCTCTGAGCTTCTAAGTTTGGGGTCATGAGATATTCCAGTTTATAGTGAGATAATTGAAGCTGCCCATAATGGTGAGAGCCTTCAGTAAGTTCAAGTAGGAGATATGGTTTTCTTGGGTCGTACGGGGTGACCAGTATCTTACAGAGATGTGATATGAGACATTACCTATGGAAACCTAGACATGGAAAACTCAAGCACATCATCGTGTTTGACATGTATTGGGGTGCATTTGTTGCTGATATAGATTGAGACACCTCCACCTTTGGTCCCTGCCTGTGCAGTAGCTGACTTAAATGTGTGCAAAGCATTGTAGCCCTCCACTGCCAGGGTGCTTTCTGCAGCTTTAAGCCATGTCT
The DNA here is from genome assembly GCF_019279795.1 of Protopterus annectens. Classification (NCBI taxonomy): domain Eukaryota; kingdom Metazoa; phylum Chordata; order Ceratodontiformes; family Protopteridae; genus Protopterus; species Protopterus annectens. The sequence goes on from NC_056729.1 coordinate 1,338,247,210, forward strand.
CAGTAACATTACAGATGTCCACATTCTTCAGAATGAGGACATGTAGGGAGTACAGTTTCATGTTTAGACTCCTGGCATTGAGCAGTAACACCTATACATTCCCTTATGTTGGTTTTGCTATGTCGGAAGGTTTGTCAGTTTGTCAGTGTGTAAAAAAGGCACTATTTGGGAGAACAGTGTTTTAGCCACTATTCAGACTCCTAAAGGTGACCAGTGTAGACCATACTGCAGACTATACTTGATAAAGTAATGTGGTCTGTTGCCCATATCCTTCCATGCTAACAAATATTGTAACCACTTGGAATGACACCAGAAGCTAAGTCAGTTATTGAAGTCAGTCATCTTTTGTTCATATTGTGACGTCATCCTTGGTGAAGGTGCAACACTCCTCAGTGCTAGCCGTATACCGATCTGTGACACACAGTCTTAGAGCTCCATAATGTCTCTCTGTTCATGTAGTCCAGGGAGGTATGTCTCAGTTCATTTACAGCCACATGGAGTAAGACTGAATCGTATTGGCAGTGGTGGTTTAAGGACTTGAGTGCATGGGTGATTTGGTGGATCCTGACCCCCGATAGACAACTGGCCATGTTTTTCTCCTTATTCAGCCTGGTGAGCAATACATCTAAACAATGGAGTCTTCAATAATGAAAAATATTGAGTAATGTGTTGGCTCACCTTATGGGCTTTGTAGTTGAGGCTGCAAAAGGTGTGGCTGTATGTGTTGTATTGGGTATCGTTTTGGTGGAGTGCTTTTGGGGTTGCTGAGGATTCTTTATGTAGGACAAATGTCTAGGAGGTCTTTGGGTTTAGTAAGGTTGCTTTTAAATGCTTCAGCATATGCTGGTCTATTTGTTGAGCTCGTACTTTGTGAGGTGGCTGTAATGCTTATCTGTCTGGCAACCTGATAGTTATCATTGTTTTTGTGTGAAACTCTTGCTTCAGTACATTGTGTAATTGCATCTGTCACATACTTTATCTTTTTCTCTATGGATTAGTTGGTTTTCTGTGAACATGTGATAATTCCTGTATTAATTGAAACCAGTATTGCTCAGTTGTTTGCTTAATGTTATTGATCAGTGTTAAAAAAGGTTTCTTACATTAGCATCAAGCCACTGTGTCTTACTGCATTATGCCAGAAAATGGTGCTATAATTTTGAAGTTTGTAGACATGTCATTGTCATTGCATATCATAGGCATAAGGGATAAGGGATTTATGCTGTATTGTGTGATGCATCTTACTATATCATGGCAGAGTGCTGCTAACTATAATAATAATAATAATAATAATAATATGATGATGATGTACTATTGTGTGTGTGTGTTATTACACATTGTTCTTTGTATTGCAGGTTTACACAATGAATTGGTATTTTCATTAATAGTTGTCTTTTTTTCTTCTGCCTCATTAGGTACAGTCGTTGTCTTCACGGCCCAGGTCCTGTGAAGTTCCAGGAATAAAGTGAGTATAAAGTTTGTGATACACTATCGTTTTTGGTTCAGCATTTTCTGGAACTTTGAAATAAATGTGTATTCTACAGTAGAAAATGTAGTAGTTTGTACTGAAACTGTAACTGTAGTAGAATTGTTAAGTGGTAGTTCTATCACAGGCCTTCCTGCAGTGCAGCATCTGCTACCCTGTGTGTGGAACTACAAAGGTTATCACATTTTTTTACAGAGTTCTTCTGATTCAATTGGTGTTTGTTTGTTTGCGTATTTATTTCTTGGTTGAAACTTTGACCATGAAAGATGTAGTAAGATGTAGTAGAATTGTTTTAAATATAGCTTGGCAAAGCCTGCAGTGTTGAATCCAGAGTTGGAGGAGGGTGGAGCAGAGCAGACATGTGTAGGCCACATTCATCAGAAGAGGACTGTGTAGTACGATGAATGTCCTTGGGGTGGACTTTGGGTCATCAAGCCACTGCATAGAGGTAGCCTTCTTTTGTATGTGTGTGAGAAAGTGCTCACTTCTATAGGGAAAGCATAGTGATTCCCTGTGGTGACGCAAGTAACTGTTCTTCCTACCAGTGAGTGGGGTTAGGGCTGTAGAAATGTTCTGAGTTGCCAAGATGCTGGTGAGAGCACAGGCCTTCATGACTGCCTGTAGTGGAGCTTTCCTGTGTGGCTTTCATCATGAAGACACTGGTTTCATCCTTCATGCAGCAGGAATGAATGAGCTTTAGCCTGAGAAAAGAAGGCTTAATGGTCAGCATGCATGGAGACAAAAGGCTGTGTAAGTAGAACACTTAAGCCTGTAACAACCAACTCAACTTTGCAAAGGTGTGAAGGTTTAGACACTGATAAAAAGTGCAGCTCCATCCATGTCTTGCATTGACATTTAATTGCCTTGTTTTTCTGTCACTGCCTTTTTTGATCTGACAGTGGGACAGCAGTTTTACAATCCTGTCAATCATCTGGTGATAAAAAGTGGCAGTAATTTTCTTCATATTTTCAAAAGAAGCAAACAAAAACTTTAACATGTGAGCTTGATAATTAAGCATTCTAAAATTAAGAGTGGCAGAGAAATAAACTCTTTTTTTCACAAATTTATTAAAATCTTATCTGTCCTTATCTGTGGAGGAGTTTGCATTTGACAGTTGTTGAGCTACAGAAGAATTAGACAAGAAAATCACTACAGGGTCAGATATGGGTTTAGAAAACAAATGTTTATAAGACTTTGGAGTTTTACACAATTTATCTGCCTTCTTAGGGGCTGCATGTGGGCTGTCAGGCATGTTTCAGATTGTAGTAAAACATCTTCTGAGACTAGAAGAACAGGAGAAACAGCAGTAGTCTGTGGAAACTCCAGTTGTAATAATTCATAATATTTTTCAAAGAAACTGAAATGTCATTTTGTTTCTCCAGGAAAAATGGTTCATCCTAGAAATGGTTTGAGAAAAATAAACTTTTTACAGATAAAAAACACAGAAAGGAAAATTAGAAAAAACTGTGAACGCCACGGACATGCAGGTAGCTGGTGAAAAACTTCTTCTTTATTGCACTCTGGTACCTCGGCCTTCGCCTTCTCAAGGAATACGTTTAATTTGTGTTTCACCACACCTTATGAATCATTAGATTAATGTTTTAGAGCCAATCAGAACACTCCATCATGCACTTAAATAATTAAACACTTAAACACTTAAACAAACCATCACTCAACCAATCAAATTCATCTCTTCTTACAAAATATGAAACTTGAACCAAATAGCAAGACAATGGAACTATAAATGGCATGAAAATATGTATATATATGCCTTCAGGCACCCAATATATTAGGCATTTTTTGAAAGGGATTTGGAAGGAAAAACGATTTTTCCCGTGTGGGGGATATAGTTTAATTATGCGATTCAAGTCATTTATGACAAATGTAGTAAGGGACATAATGAAAAGAAAAAAGAACATTCTATTAGGTTTAGTCATTTTTTTCTTTCTTTTTCAAGTGACAGGAATCGCATTATGCATAAATGAAATGAAGTCATATAAAATAATATAGTAAGAGAAAGCATATGCCTTTTGTACATTTTAAACATTTTTAATATGCACATATTTTCATGCCATTTATAGTTCCATTGTCTTGCTATTTGGTTCAAGTTTCATATTTTGTAAGAAGAGATGAATTTGGTTGGTTGAGTGATGGTTTGTTTAAGTGTTTAAGTGTTTAATTATTTAAGTGCATGATGGAGTGTTTTGATTGGCTCTAAAACATTAAGCTAATGATTCATAAGGTGTGGTGAAACACAAATTAAATGTATTCCTTGAGAAGGCGAAGGCCGAGGTACCAGAGTGCAATAAAGAAGTTTTTCACCAGCTACCTGCATGTCCGTGGCGTTCACAGTTTTTTCTAAAAATAAACTTTTTCTAAGGGAACATTAGAAGAAATGTTCTCTTTTAGAGACAGAATCAGTTGCCTGAAGTGAAATAACACCATTTTTTCCTCAAACTCTGTGAAAAATATGAGAAGCATTACTGCCACTTTTTCTTCTTCTGAAGGCAAATCTTATCAAATTTATCTTATGGTTTGTGTCTCTGAAATACTTAAAACATTCTTTGAACTGTTGATACGATTTACATGGCTACATACTAGAAATATGCACAAAGATGTTAAAACTGACATTTTGAATTCTCCCCTGATTGAGAGGTTGTATTTGGACCATCTTCTGAAATCCTGAAAAAATGTAGTGAGAGAGCGAGAAACTGATTCAAGGGGTAACTCAGATTTTTCAGACATTCTTTTCATTTGTTAAAGGTTTCGTCCCTAACTCAGGATGGCTAGGTTTTGTACAGGTGAGGCAAACTTTCAAGAATATTATCAGAACAATGATGATCCTAAGGGAAGCCACATGTAAGAAAATAGCACTGTTGTTTTTGCAGAGAAACCATTTGATAGAGTACATTGTGATTTTATGAGTTGGACAATGGAAGTGTTTCCATTTCCTGACACACAAATAAAGTTAATTATAAAAGATATATGAGGGCTCAGAGGAGAAAATTAAAGTGCGAGGTCCTCTCTGATGGGTTCTGTTTGAACATTGGAACCAGGCAACGGTGTCCTATTTCCTTTTTGCTATCTGCATTATTTTAAGAACCATTGGCAAAGAAAATAAGGAACTCATGAATTCAAGGATGTAACTGGTACGGTAATCAGGAAAAGTTGACTTTATTTGCACATTATATTATTTTGTACCCAATAAAACCAAAAAAAGGACATTTCAGTGTTGTGGATTATTCATGTCTTTTCGGTATGCAAAATTTATGAAGATAAAACTAGGGCAATAGCTGTGAACTATGTACCCACATGCAAATTGGTTCAGCAATACCGTAATGGGGACATAATAAAATGAAGTGTTTAGGGTTTAGGAGTATGAATTAAAGAGGATTCTGTTGTGGCAGCTAAGGATATATGGTAAAAGATGGAACAAAGGGTAATACAAAAAATGAGAAATTCTAAGCTGTGTTTTATAGATATGGATAGCAAGATACAAGCAGTGAAAATGTTTTTAGTCCCTTTAATTTTATACACAGGTTAGGCTTATTTTTATAAACCTGAGGAGAAGTTGTAGATAGAAATTAATAAAGAGTTGAAGGTTTTTATCTGGGAGGGGAAGAGAGAAAGAGTCAAGTAGGATAAGTTGATTCTTCCATTAGAACAAGATGATTTGGGATCACCTAATTTGAAGGGATATTTCAGAACTACACAGTTAAGTCTCCTGTACATAGTACAAGCAGAAAGTTATAATTAAAAGTGAAAGATGATGATGAAACGAGTGGAAGCTCAAGAAATAGAGAGTGGGATTTTGGATCCAGATTCTTAAGGAGAGTAACATTAGACATAAACAATATTATATTCATAAAGTAGTAAAAAGTGTTCTAAGAACTTGGCCAACATGGGAAAGGAGAAACGAGATTTTGCCAGTAGGAGTGACTGCAATTAGGGGTACAGGAAATAGGCAAGAGGGAGCTAGAATTTGCTGGAGAAAACTGGCAGAGGAACCAAAGCATTGGGAGCAAATAATTTGAAAGGGAAAGGTAACAGACTGGGAAGAGGCCAGGAAAACATTTCAACTACAAGCTAGAGACTGCCTTCCCTAGCAAGGATTTATATCGGAGTATAGACAAAGAGAAAGGAAAAGGGGGATCCTAAGTCAAAGACCAACACTGTTAGAGTTTTTAGATAAATGTAGAATAGAAGCTGCTGTTAAAACAGAGGTAATTATAACTTTTTAAAATATTGCATGATAACTGTAGGAATCAATCAGATGACAGAAAGGATTGGAAAGAGAGATTAAATAAGGTTTTCAGTATTTTTTCAGAGATTAAATAAGCAGTTCACCAAAAAACAAAGGGAGAAAATATGTATGGCTCTCAAGTATGCAACAAAGTATTGAAAATCTAGGATTCTTGCTTTGAAGTTGATTGTTGCTTAATATCAGAGCTTTGGCCGGCTAGCATCTACCTGAAATCAGTTGGACTTATAAGTGAATTTAAGTACACTTTTATCTGCTCTTTTGCATATAGCACTGTATTTAATTTATTTGTGTTTTTCACTGAATATTAACTCAATTGAAGTTGTGGCTGTCTCTCTGCAGTTAGTTCCCCACTCACCCTCCTTGTTCTTGTTTTAATGTTCGTGGCTTTGAAATTGCCCGCCCCTTTTGTAGGATGTTCATCGTGCATACAGCTGCAGTAATTACAGATGGGTTCTCTGCCGTCGGGCGGGTCCTCGGTCGGCCGAATTCCAAAGTCTAGGTCCGGCGTCGGTTGTTGTCACCTTCTTTCCTGACGTCAGTGCGACAGGGGTATATAAGACACAGTCAACGCCATTTTCTTCAGTCTTTTTTGCCGCGCGGTGCCCGAAGCAGAAGCAGTTCGCAAGTGCCGGTCGGCCAGCTCCTGAAATTACAAAAATTTGGAAACCGAAGTCTTCTTTAAAGCTAAGTACCCGTTAGAAACCTTTCTTGCCTCAGACCGATGTCAGACAAAGTTAACAATTGTATTTCTTGTGGGAAGCAAATACCGTATAAGGATTCCCATTCCCTCTGCATACCTTGTTTAGGCCCAGACCACGACGTCTCGGGCTGTCGCTTTTGCGCTACTTTCAATAAACGCACTATTAAGCGTCGGGCGGAGTTCGCCCAGCACTTTTTTGGTAAAGCTTTTGATTATAAAATGTTGTCTGAGACTCCGACTACCGTTTTGTCCAAAAAACGCAAGGACAAAGACCGACACGCGAAGTCCGCGGTCTCCACCGACACCATGCCAAAACCGGCTACACGTGGTCCGGTTCTCAGTGAGGCGCCTACGCAACCCCTGACTACCGACGGCACTTCTCTGGCGGTGTCTTCTGTAACCGAGACCGCAGGTGCCTCGGCCCATACCCAGACTACAGCTACCGAAGCCACTGTGAGTGTTGAGCCTCCTAATGTGGACAGGTCCACTTCCACCCATGGTGTCTTTAGACCCTCATCTTCCTTTTCCATAAAGGCCTTTACTAAGTCCAAATCAGCCATGCATCCCAAGAGGCCTGTTGCACAGGGACCATCTCCAGGCCCCATGCCTAAAAAGCAGATGCTAAAAATGGCTGAGGATTTAATTACTCTTATCAAGGGTTCCCAACCCCCTCCGGACAAGAGACCCACAGTGGAGGAAGATTCTCCCTCTTCTGACCAGGGCTCGATTATTTCAGAACATTCTGATGAAGAGGAACACTCGTACTCCCCTTTTGAAGATTCTGATGCAGAGCAGTCCATTCCTTCTGTATCTCCCCCAGAGGATTTTTCTTTTGGGGAAACCTTGCATACCTTGAGGGAACACTTCCATTGGGAAGGCCAAGACTTTTCTGATTCCAAGAAAAGACTTAGGGAATTTCTTTTGCTACCTCAGCACAGACCTCTGGCGATACCTCCTGTCTTGGACATACTTGATGATGTTTACTCGGAGGCTTGCCTTAATCCAGATTCCCTGCCTCCTGCCCCAGTCAAGCCTGATAGGTACTACAGAGTTCCTAACTCTCACCAATTTCTTTACAAAAGCCATAATGCTGACCCTGAAACCATATCTCAAGGCCCCAAGGGAATGAAGGCCTCTACTGCTAAGAATCCACTACCTTCCAAAAGAGAGTCTAGATCCTTAGAAAGGTGGGGAAAAAAGGTATATACCTCGGCCACCCTAGCCATGAGGGCCTTAAATTGTCAGTTCCATATGCTTAAATATCAGCAGTTTCTGTTATCACAATTAAGGAACAAAATGTCACAACCTGAACAACCAGATTTGAAGGAGTTGCAGGATATGATGCATAGTGCAGATCAAGTGGGTAAGCACACCTTACAATGTGGCTATGATGCTCTAGAGGCCTCAAGTAGAGCTGCGGTTACAGGATCAGTCATTTGTAGGCATGCCTGGCTTAGGGAACAAACCTTGCCTGATCATGTTAAAGCTAAACTACTAGATGCTCCTTTACAAAAGGATGTATTATTTGGTACTAATGCTGAGGAGATACTACAGAAAATGGAAGAAAAAGCTAAATCTATGCAAACTGTCAAAGCTTTTGTACAGGTTCAACCACCACGTTTCAGCAGAAATTGGCCTTCAAAAAACTGGTCCTTTCCAGCCACGGACAAGCCCCAAAGAGGTAGATACAGGTGCACAAGGGGCAGAGGACAATCTCAAGGATCATATAGAGGCAGACAAAGGCAAACTCCAGCACCAAGAGGTGGCGAAGACAGTGCACAACAATACAGGAAACAAACCCAATGACATTCCCTTTTTCATGCCAAGCAAGTCTCAGCTGGCAGCACCCTTGGGAGGAAAGCTGGCATTATTTACAAGAAATTGGCATATTATCACAACAGACAAATGGATCCTGGACATTATAAACAGAGGCTACAGATTTCATTTTCACACTCTTCCAAAAATGAGAGGCATGCCGAACCTGCCACACAATCAAAGGGCAGAGGCTCAAATACAAATTTCAAAGCTCATGGACATGAAAGCTATTCAAGAGGTACCTACTCACGAACAAGGTCAAGGTTTTATTCCAGAATATTCCTGGTACCAAGAAAAGGAAACATCTGGTGGGCCATTTTGGAGTTATCCATCCTAAACACATTTCTACTGCACCAAAATTCAAGATGCTCACCTTACAGCAGCTTCTTCCCATGCTGGGCAAGGAGTTTTGGCTGGTAACATTGGACCTCAAGGAGGCATACCTGCATGTCCCAATCAGACAAAGCTGCAGAAGATACCTCAGATTTCTTGCAGGTTCGATCCACTATCAATTCTCTGCATTGCCCTTTGGCTTATCTACTGCGCCCAGAGTATTCACGAAATGCCTGGCATCAGTAATTGCCTACTGCAGACTTCAAGGGATACAAATTTACCCTTATTTGGACGATTGCCTGATCCAAGCGGACAGCAAACACATACTTCTGGAACATCTGGCTTATGTAACACGGTTATTGAATTCTCTGGGATACACAGTCAACAAAGAGAAATCCAGGCTAACACCATCTCAGAAAATAACTTTCCTGGGTGCCAACTTGGACACAACCACCCAGATGGCCTATCTTACGCCAGAAAAACAGGGGCAACTAATTCAGTACTTCAAAATACCAGCAAATTGTACCAGGCTTACTGCAAGGAAAATCCTGCAGGCTCTGGGCTTCATGGCATCTTGCATTCTTCTAATCCCATGTGCAAAGTTGCATATGAGGAAACTTCAATGGTACCTAAAAAACCTATGGTCTCAACACAGCCACAGTTTGGAAACAATAATACCAATAATCCCATGCTTGCAAGAGGAATTTCTATGGTGGGCCCAAGCATGCCAAACAAACACAGGTCTACCATTCTGCAAGTCTCTAGCAAACCAAGTCATCACAACAGACGCCTCAGACTACGCCTGGGGGGCACACATGACAGACAGGTGCATTCAGGGCAAATGGTCCCAAAAGGAAAAGCACCTTCACATCAATCAAAAGGAAATGCTAGCAGTGATAAATGCAATTACAGCTTCCAAGGACCTCCTGCATCCAGGGCAATTATTGATAAGAACAGACAACACCACAGTAATGTGGTACATAAACAAACAAGGAGGAACACATTCATACCCCTGTGCAGGCTAGCCATGTCACTTTGGAACTTGGCTCTGGAATGGCAAATCGAACTTCAAGCACAGTACCTGCCAGGATTGGAAAACACGCTGGCAGACAATCTAAGCAGAAATATGACAGACCCACACGAATGGAAGTTGCATCCTCAAGTGTTTACAAAGATAATCCAAGCGCGGGGAAGGCCAGACATAGATCTCTTTGCCTGCCACAGGAATCATCAATTGACAAAGTTCTGCTCAAGGACCTTCCATCCAAAGGCCTGGAGAGTGGACGCCCTTTCTTTCAGTTGGGCAGCTCAGACACTTTACGCCTTCCCTCCTTTGCCTCTTCTGCCCAAGGTGCTCTTGAAAGCAAGAGCAGACAGACCGAAGATGATACTGATTGCTCCAGACTGGCCAAGACAACACTGGTACCCACTCCTGAGGAGCCTAACACATACTCCTCCCTGGACCCTACCTCTAATGCCTCTTCTACTGACTCAGCACAGCTACAAAACTCTTCACAGTCAGCTGAAAACACTCAATCTGACTGCATGGAAAATTCCTTAACACCACAACAGACCCTACTCTCCAAAGAGGTGCAGGATGTCATTTTGGAGGCCAGAAGGTCATCTACTAGAAAGGCTTACTCCGCAAAATGGAAACGGTTTTGTGCTTGGAATGAGGAAAAAAGGCCAGGATCCTAGAAAACTGAATTTGCCTCAGATATTACAGTATCTAGCTGAGCTGTTGAACAGTGGACTTTCATTTTCCTCCATCAAAATTCATGCCTCAGTCATTTCTGCAGAATACAACACTGATCCACCCTTATTCTCTCACCCACTCTTAAGACAGTTCCTCAGAGGGGCTAAGAATATAAGACCTCCAAGGAAACAACCAATACCAGCCTGGGATCTTAATTACATTCTAGAAAAATTAACTTTACCTCCCTTTGAACCAGCTGCCTCAACAGATTTGCAATATTTGTCCTGGAAAACAGCTTTCCTTCTGGCCATTACCTCAGCTCGTAGGGTTTCGGAACTACAAGCCCTCATGGCTGTGCAGCCCTTTCTCATCTTCCATCAGGACAGGGTTTCCCTACGAACCAGCCCGTCATTTATGCCTAAGGTAGTATCCAGGGTAGCTTTAAATCAGGCCATACACTTACTTACCTTTTACCCCAATCCTCAAAACAAAGGGGAAAGGTTGCTACATTCCTTAGACATCCATAGACAGCTACGTTACTATTTGGACAGAACAAAGCCTTTCAGGAAATCAGAACAACTCTGTGTCCTATGCTGTAGGAGCTCAAGGGAAGCCAATTTCCAAACAGACAATTTCAAAATGGATAGGCCACTGCATACGGTTTTGTTACTCCTTTCATGGCAAATCTGTTCCTACAGGCATCAGATCCCACTCCACAAGGGCCACAGCTACCTCTACAGACTTCCTCAAAGGAGTCCCTACCAAAGATATTTTGGAGGCAGCCACTTGGAGTTCTGTGCATACCTTCACAAAACACTACCACCTGCCTTTATACTCCAAAACTAGAGCAGGCTTTGCCACTGCTGTGTTGCAGGGCATTCTGGCTCTTCCCAGTTCCACCTAGTGCCTACCACCCTGTGCGTAGCTTTGGGATTCTACCCATCTGTAATTACTGCAGCTGTATGCATGATGAACATAGTACAGTTTTGTACCTACCATAAATGTAGATGTTCGAGTGCTAATACAGCTGCAGTACAGGTTTCCCTCCCTCCTTCCCCTCTTGGTAAAGGCCTAGTGGCTAACACCTCCTCATACAACCTGATTGGGTTATCCTTCTATGGTGTATTTGCTTGCAACTACTGATTTTTGGATTATATTGCATTGCATGATTATATATATAATTTATGTATTGCCTTCCTTCTGGGGGTACCTGACATCTGGGGCAAGAAAGACTGAAGAAAATGGCATCGGCTGTGTCTTATATACCCCTGTCGCACTGACGTCAGTAAAGAAGGCGACAACAACCGACGCCGGACCTAGACTTTGGAATTCGGCCGACCGAGGACCCGCCTGATGGCAGAGAACCCATCTGTAATTACTGCAACTGTATTACCACTCGAACATCTACATTTATGGTAGGTACAAAACTGTACTTTTGTATTTGGATACTCCTTCTGGATCCATCTCATTTGCTCACTCAACTGAGTGTAGTGAGATCATATTCTGATTTCAGGCACTCCTATTGTGTACAAAGAGAGCATTTGGGAAGGACAACCCCTGTAGCCTCTTAATCCTGTTCTGTTCCCTCCCTCAAAAAAAAAAAAATATATATATATATATATATATGTATGTGTATATATATATATATATATATATATATATATATATTTTTTTTTTTTTTATTCAGCTGCTCTTACTGTAACTGTCTTAGTTGCTCTTCTGCGTGCTGTTATCTGTTCAGTCGCTCTTACTCTGCACTTATTGCTGCTTGTTAGTAGCCTTCTAATTTACTGCCTTCTGCACTTGTTTTTTAGTCATTTGTTAATTTAATTGCATTTATTTGAACTGTATTTGCCGTAGTGTTGCTACACACTCGGGTGTGCTGGCCTGCACTACAATTTGAATTGTATTTACTGCTGTTTTAGCTGCTTTTCTGTAAAAAAAAAAAAAAAAAAAAAAATTGCCTTTCCTGTAACTAGTCAAGTCCAGATACAGACTTGCTGTATCCAGGACTGTTGGTAAGCTTCTGAGCCCCCCAAGCCTTTCTGTGTTGGAGGGAAGCCTTCTAGCTTATCAGTGGGAGTGGTAAGCACTATGTAGCCTTTCCACCACTAGAAGAGTGGATTTTGGCTCTGAAATTGTAGTTCATTGGCCGTTTGGGCAGTTTTTCCATCTCTTTCTACTTTCTGATTAAAATACCGTTTTGCATTTGGTCCCCACCTTTCCTATAACTAGTGTAGTCCAGGTACAGATTTGCTGTATCCAGGACTGTTGGTAAGCCTCTGAGCCCTCCAAGCCTTCCTGTGTTGGAGAGAAGCCTTCCAACTTATCAGTGGGAGTGGTAAGCACTAGGTAACCTATCTACCACAGGAGGAGTGGTTTCTGGCCCAGAAATTATAGTTTATTGGCCATTTGGGAAGCTTTTCCATCTCTTTCAACCTTCTGATTTAAAAGCCTGTGTCTGCGCTTGTTTCCTGCCTTTCCTGTTACTAGTCTAGTCCAGGTACATATTTGCTGTATCAAGGACTCTTTGTAAGCTTCTGAGCCCCCCCAAGCCTTTCCGTGTTGGAGGGAAGCCTTCTAGCTTATGGTAAGCATCAGTTAGCCTATCTAACACAAGGGGAGCGGTCCCTGGGCCAGAAATTGTAGCTATTGGCTGTTTGAGTAGTTTTTTTCCATCTCTTTCAACTTTCTGGTTTGAAAGCCGCACTTGTGCCTGCTTCCCGCCTTTCCTATAACTAGCTTAGTCCGGTTACAGAGTTGCTGTATCCAGAATTGTTAGTAAGCTTCTGAGCCCCCCCCCCCAAGCCTTTCTGTGTTGGAGGGAAGCCTTCTAGCTTATCAGTGGGTGTGGTAAGCACTAGGTAGCTTATCCTTCACGGTAATAGTGAGTTTTGGGCCAGAAATTGTAGTTTATTTGGCTGTTTGGGCAGTTTTCCATCTGTTTCAACTTGCTGGCTTAGCCTATGTTTGTACTTGCTCCCCCGCCTTTCCTGTAACTAGTCTAGTCCAGGTACAGATTTGCTGTATCCAGGACTCTTTCTAAGCTTCTGAGCCCCCCAAGCCTTTCTGTGATGGAGGGAAGCCTTCTAGCTTATCAGTGGGGAGTGGTAAGCATTAGGTAGTATATCAACCACAAGAGGAGTGGTTCCTGGCCCAGAAATTGTAGCTATTGGCCGTTTGGACAGTTTTTTTCATCTCTTTCAATGTTCTGGTTTAAAAGCCGCACTTGCGCTTGTTTCCCACCTTTCCTGTAACTAGCCTAGTCCAGATACAGAGTTGCTGTATCCAGGACTGTTGGTAAGCTTCTGAGCCCCGCAAGCCTTTCTGTGTTGGAGGAAAGCCTTCTAGCTTATCAGTGGGAGTGGTAAGCACTAGGTAGCCTGTCTACCATGAGAGGAGAGGTTCTTGGGCCAGAAATTGTAGTTTATTGACCATTTGGACAGTTTGTCCATCTCTTTCAACTTTCTGGTTTAAAAGACCACATCTGCGCTTGTTTCCCATCTTTCCTGTAACTAACCTACTGGGTAGCACTAGAAAGCCTTAAACTGATACAAGCTTTCTAGCTTAGAAGAGAGACTTTCTAGTGATTCTTTCTTGCTGTACTTAACTGTTTTTCGCCTAAACGCAGATTTTCCAGTGTTTATTGTGATTTAAAAGCTTGTTTTTTTCACATATTGTACTTATTGCACTTTTAAAAAGTTTTTTGTTTAAATAATTTGTTTAACTGTTGTAGGCTACACACTAAAATGTAATAGCTTTTTATGATCGTTTGTAGTCGTTTAAAGCTGTTTTAAGTGTATTTTTTACTGTTTTTGCCTTATCTTTTCAAAAAAAAAAAAATTCCTTGTTTCCTGCCTTTCTAAGCTAGTATAGTCCAGTTTTCAGGCTAGTGCTGAATTCAGGGCTGTGATAACTAGTTGCTGAGTTGCCCATACCATACTTGGATAGAAGGAAGTTTCTCTGTTCACCTGTGAGAGAGGGGAGCTTTGAGCAACCTGTCTGTCCCTGGAGGAGTGGTTCCAGCCCAGAAGTTAGTAGTTTATTGGCCATTTTGGGCTAATTTCTATCTCTTTCATTTCCCTACTGTAAAAAACGTGTTTGCACGGTTTTGCGCACCGGGCAGTGCTGGTTAGCTACAGTTAAATTATTCCCGGCTCCACTAAGTCTCCTCTTCAGTTTTTCCCTTGAAACTAGTTTAATCTCAACTTAAGCACTCAGAAAGCATCTTACAGCCCAGCACTTGCTCAGACCTAATAGCAAGCACTAATATACCCTGACACTGATTGCCCAGCAGGGCAAGGCTCTTTATTCACCTGTCACCAACCAAGCAACTAAGCAGCTCACGCTACTATTCAGGCATGACCAAAGGGCAACTTCAGGTGCACTCTCCAGTCCAGCTAGTGAATCTGGGTGTCCTGAGGCAATGTTACAACTGCCTCATGTACACAGACAACCCTCTCCTCCCACCACAAAACACTAACATATGCGAGAGATGCAGTTATACAGCCAAACTGGAAGCTAAGCTGTCTCCACCCAAGACTGGAACAGACAGTCAAGAGGAGAAGGTTAACACTTGCACTACAACTCCAGCTGCACACAGACCTACTAAAACAGCACTGGCAAAAAATACACATAAATACACAAAATTATACTCGGAGGCTCTAAATAAAAACCTGCAAAAGCATCAGAGACCTCCAAAGCAGACACCCAAACAACCTGCACTTCCCGTCACAAACCAGTCAACACATAAAACACAAAATCATTGTGCCACACAATCACAGCCCTTAAGGCGAAATAACATACCTAACACACTAGTAATAGGTGACTCTGTAGTCAGGCACACTGACATCCCACTCACTAGGCTGGACAAGCAGAAGGTTACTGTTAGTTGCCTGTCGGGAGCCAGAATCCGCCACATAACACAAGCACTCAGGTCACTCCAGAACAAGTACAAATATGACTCTGTCATTGTTCATGTTGGTGTGAATGACCTGAGACGCACCTCCCTGGACTACATGAAAAGAGACCTGGAAGAGCTCTCTGATCATGTAGCCCAGGCTGATATGACCCTGAGTAGCATCCTGCCCTCACCAAGAATGATACCTCAGTATAAAAAAATTTATCAATTTCAACAATTGGCTAAGCTTCTGGAGTCATTCAAGGGGGATCCAGTGTCTGTCAGCCTGGGACGACATGCTCAACAAGTCACGTTGCTTCGCAAGAGATGGCTTGCACCTGTCACCCCTAGGCTTTCGAATACTGGCCAAGGCTCTTGCTGCCCCAATAGTGCCTTTTTTAGGCAAGGCTCAAAAGTCAAACCCACCTCCGTCAACAGCACACTTAACAAAAAACTGAGGGTTGTGCTACTCAACGCCAAGAGTTTAAATCTCAAAATACACATGCTCCAAGCACTCCTCAGTATGGAGAACGTCGACATCTGTGCAGTAACTGAAACCTGGTTCAAGGCTTCAGAGAGCACCCCAGCACTACCGGGCTACAACTCATACCACGCGTTTCGGCCACAGAATACGGACCGAAACACAAAAGAAAGTGGTGTATCCATATTCATCAAGGATACCCACACCTCCAGGTTAGTGGCACAGCATGATACCTCTGAGATCATCCATGTGCACCTAACATCGGGCAAATCTGCAATGCAAATTGTGGCCTGCTACAGATCACCCTCCATGACCCAGGACCACCACTCTGCCTTTCTGGAGACACTGGAAAACATGAAGGTCCTACCGAACACCCTGATATTGGGCAATTTCAATTACCCTACCATTCACTGGGAAAATTACTCTAGTACAAATTCCCAGGCCCAGCGCTTCCTGGAATTCATCAACTCAAACGCCCTGGATCAGCTGGTAAACTCCCCTACCAGAGGTGAAAACATATTGGACCTGTTCATCACCAACATGGGTGACAGGTGTTCCACATCGGAGGTCAACCCATCGCTGGTTAGATCAGACCGTAAACTAATCACTCTGGATGTCCACACCCCACCACCATCCCCAACTAAGGAAACCACAGTAAAAAACTTTTCTAAAGCAAACTTCACTTTACTTAAGACAGAGGTGGTAAGTTTCACAGCCCCCACGCTAAAGGGTAATGCTGCCCAAGATGCAGAAACCTTTACAAATGCACTCTGTGAGCACCTACAAGGATGCATGGATCATGCCATCCCTAGGAAAACCAAGACTCACTCCTCTAAGAGAATGAAACCAGTTTGGTGGACCCCTGCAATAAACAGGCTATACAATAGAAAGAGGAAACTAGTTCAGAAAAAAGCAAATCCCAAGAAGGAAAGACATCCTTGATCAGTATCAGTAAGAAACTAAGGTCCCTCATGAAATCATGCAAGGCTAACTTCGAAAGAAAAATAGCCAAAGATTCAAAAGATAACCACAAAGCCTTCTTTAGCTTTGTTAGGAATCTAAGTGGCAGCTCGCAGATATGCACTGAACTAGTGAAAAATAGCACAAAATATACTGAACCTACTGATATTGCCAACATCCTGGCAGATAGATTCAGTGCAAACTTCATCCCCCTCTCACCTCCAGAAGGGCCCATAACAATACCGGAAAAGTGTAGTGTCCCAAAAATCACAGACTCTCATGTGAAAACAGCACTTTCAAAAGCCAAAAACACAGTGTGAATGGGACCAGATGGTGTCCCAGGCTGTGTCTTGCACGAACTACAGAACAAACTAACCCCCCACCTAAACCCGCTGTTCATCCTTAGCCTCTCTACAGGCTATGTGCCCATACAATGGCGCATAGCAATGGTTATTCCTCTCCACAAAGGAGGGGCCACAACTGACCCTGGGAACTGTCCCCCCATAAGCCTGACTAGCCTGGTCTGCAAGGCTATGGAGCGCATCATCATGAAACTCATTAACAAAGACATTGGGAACCTCCAAACACTTGACCCGACCCAGTTTGGCTTTGTTAAGGGCAGATCATGCCTACTAAACTTTCAGCGAGACAGTCACCAAGGCCATAGACAAGGGAAAGGTGGTTCACACAGCCTACCTTGACCTCCCCAAGGCTTTCGACACCATTCCCCTCTCGGGTATTACAGAAAAATGCACCAGCCTGAACATAAACCCCTACGAAATGAGATGGGTTGTCAACTGGCTTACAGACAGAACTCACACGGTAAGAAGAGTGGGCTCCAGGTCCGACTCTAAACCAGTCACAAGTGGTGTCCCACAAGGCTCGGTCCTGGGACCCCTAATGTTCGGCATATACTTCTCAGAAGTACAGGCAAACACAGGAGGACTGTGGCTAACCAGGTTCGCTGATGACTGCAAACTGGAAGCCATAATTGACTCTCCGGCTGAAACGGACATCCAACAGGGCCTTAATGAGATGGACACCTGGTGTCAAAGTCATGGCCTCAAGCTAAATGCCAAAAAATGCATAGTCATCCTGTTTGAGAAACACAAAACACCCATGAATTACCACATAGGTGGCAGCCCCCTTAATACAGAAGAGGTAATAAGAGCTCTGGGGACCCAGGTAGATAGTAATCTCTCCTTTGACAATCATATTGCCAAAGTAGTTAGGAATCCTTCTATGTGGCCCATCTAATTACTAAAGGGTTCGCATCTAGAAATAAAGAGGTTATAGTGCCCCTCTACTCGTCGCTCATTAGACCCGTCATAGAGTACAATGCCCCATTTGGGATGTACCTCACAAGAGACTTCCAACAGCTGGAAAGACCATAAAAGTACCTCACCAAGAGGATTACTGGCCTCAACCACATGCCTTATGCAGCCTGACTGAAAAAACTCCGGCTGTACTCAGTGGCATATCGCCTACTCAGAGGTGATCTCTGCCTGACTTACAAAGCCATGTCCAACTCAGAATTGATGGACATGCTCCACCTAAAGAAATCCAAGTCACTACGAGCCATGCGCTGTAGTGAGCTAAACTTCGCCACAGCAATAAATAAAACATGCTGGAGGGCTAGATTCCTGTCACAAAGACTCCCCATGCTTTGGAACAAAATTCCAAATTACGTCAGGCAGAGCCCCTTACTAACACTCTTCAAGTGAAACCTTGACGAGTGGATGGGTAACAGAAAATATACCCCTGGGGTCACTTCATTGGCTCTGCTTGACAGAGGATCAGTTAATTAATCAATGGGGCGGCGAAAGCCGACACACTCTGGCTAGGCTTATAAATGCCCTCGGGCAAATAGCCTAGTACCTACCTATGAACCTATGAAGTACTTGTATAGGTATGTTTATACCCCAGGCAAACTACAAAGAATTTTTGCTTTGGTAGATTGCAAATGTTGGAGGTGTGATGGGGAAGAAAGTAGTAATTGGGAACACAGTTTTTGTAGTATTAGGAGTTGGCAGACTTTGAAATTTCATTACAGACTACTCTGTCAGAAGTACTGGCTGAACAAATTGGTGTAACTAAGGACATTTTTGTTAGCTGTGACACAAGATCTGAATTGGCTATACTTAGTCAGGTCTTGCTGAGTTTAATTTTCATAGTTTGAAAAAAAAGTTAGTAGAAAATGGAAATCGGAGTCTAAATCAACATTATTAATATTATTGAATATAGTAAAGGAGATAAAAAACCTGGAAGGGGGGATCTTTAGAAAAGAGTAGGCGCAAATTATATAGGAAAAATGGAATTGTGAGAACAGTGTATGCAGAATAATGTTTTGGAGGAGGTATGACATTATGGAAAGGCAGAAGTTGATTGAACTATGTCATGTTTGACAATGACTCTAAAGAAGATTATAGGTGCTGTATAATGTTTGCAATTGAAAATATGTCAGCATGGTTTGATTTCTTGCATTTGTCATAAGTGATTATATATATTATTTGTTTTGTCTTTTTTAGTGTGATATAAAAGGACGTTGACAATTTTTTGTCTCCTACCACAGCACATATCACCTTACCCCTCAATAACATGTAGGGCTGTCACTTATGAAAATATGAACTTAATATGAAAATATGATTAATAAGCGATGAACAGTGATTGATTTCTCTACTGCAGTATTTCCTAGAGTAGCAAACTTAATGTAAATTTGTTAACAAGTCCTTGCACTTTCTAACATTTCCTGTTATTATCTGGTAAATCATTTAGTAAATGAAGCCTGACCCAAAAAATTCTTGACGCCCTAAGGATCCATGAGTGTGAACAGGAAGTATGCAAAAAAGGCACTGTAAGCTTGAAGGAGTTAAAGGAGGCAAAGAAACCTGCTGTTAGTAAATCATATATAAGCAAGTAAAAAAGATTTTCTAGTCTGTGCCATATTAGGAACCAAGACCCTTTTAAGAGTAGTATTTTTCTCATTTTACAATGTTTATGTGAGTCCTCTTTCAAGGTTAATTTTTCATTTGTTTCAGCATGTCTGTCCATTGATCCCCTTCTCAATACATTCCCATGTCAAGATGTATTTGAAAAAGGTTTTGCTTACCATTTCACCTGTGAAACGGGTGGCTTCTCCTTGGGATCTTTATTTTGTTATGGAAAAATTAACTGTTGCTCCAGCTGAACCAGCTCATCATGCTATTTGAGGTTTTTAACATGCAAAAAAAGGATTGCTGATCAATTTGACTTCTGCACGAAGATTGTCTGAGTTGCAAGCTCTTAGGATGGGTCAGTCTTATCTCATTTTCCACAAAGATAGTGTTATGTGAGAAATAATCCTTCATTTATGCCTAAAAGTGCTATCAAAGTTTAGCTTAAGCCAAGCTATTCATCTCCCTGTCTTCTTTCAGGAAAGTAAATATGAAGGGGATGGATTCTTCATACTCTGTATGTCCACAGACAATTGAGATGCTGTATATTTCATTTATTTATTTATTTATTTTTATTTAGTTGTTTTTGGTCCCTTTGGAGCTCATGTTCATCATTCTGTCCGTGGGGCCTAGTCTAAAAAGTGTTGTCCACCCCTCCAACATACTTACTCTGATGTTCTTCATGTTTCACTGTTGCAGGCATTACATTTGGGTTATCTGCTTACAGGTAGCCCTCAGTTGGCCTGATTAACAAAGTCTTGAGTCCTGCATCAGTTGCCATCCCTTCTTCCATGATGTCAAGTCATCAGGGGTATAAAACATGCAGCTGATGCCATTACATCAGTCTTTCTTGCCGTGCGGTATCCAAAGCAGAAGCAGTTCGCAAGTGCTGGTCGGCCGACTCCTGAAATTTTTGTTTTCGAGTTTCAGAACCAAAGTCTTCAACTAAAAGCTAAGTACCCCATTGGGGAAACTTTTCCTTTCTCTTAACTGATGTCAGTAAAAGTAAATAATTGCATTACTTGTGGAAAGCGAATACCTCATAAAGATTTTCATTCATACTGTATTCCTTGCCAAGGCCCAGACCATGACGTACCTCGCTGTCGGTTTTGTGCCTTATTTAAACCACAAACTATCCGTCGTCGGTATAGTAATGCTTCTAAATATTTTGGTGCTCGGTTCAATTATCCTGATATGCCTTCGGTCAGCCATCCGACTACTGACATTCCGAAAACGCAAAGATAAAGACAGAGACAGGCCGCCTAGGTCCAAAGCTGCCGACAGCGCTTCTCCTAAGCCAGTCGCCAGTTCGTCGGTACTCAGTGAGGCGCCTTCGCAGCCCCTGATACCTGCTACTTCTGATTTGCAGGCCTCTACTGATACCCATTCCAAGTCCGGTATGCTGCGAGATGCTTCAACTGTGGAACTTGCGGATGTCTCTACCTTGGATGGGTCCGGAGCTGCTGTGCAGGCACCAGCTTCTGAGGGTGTATTCAGGCCTACTGACTTGCGTATTAAACCAATGCCATCTTCTTCTTCAAGGCCTAAATCTCGAACCATGCCTAAAAAACTGACACCGAGACCGCATGATCAGGCCTTTGTGCCTAAAAAACAGATGATAAGAATGGCTGAAGACCTTATTACTTTAATCAGGTAAAACCAGCCTTCCCCCTCTAAGAGACCTAGGACTGAGTTTGTTTATGATACTTCCGACCAGGATTCTGAATTTTCTGTTTCCTCTGATGACCAGGATTTACCTTTATCTACCTATGAGGATTCTGTTGCTGAGGACTCCATTCCCTCTGCTTCCCCCCCAGAGGATTTCTCTTTTGGTGAAACCTTGCATACTCTCAGGGAGCATTTTTGTTGGGAAAGTCAGGATTTCTCTGATTCTAAAAAGAGGCTTAGGGATTTCTTACTCCTGCCCCAGCACAGGCCTTTAGCCATACCTCCTGTATTATACATTGTTGATGATGCATTTGCAGAATCTAGCTTGGCCCCTGACTCTTTACCTTCTGCTCCCAGGAAACTTGATAGATACTACAGGGTCCCTGACTCTCACAGGTTCCTTTTCAAAAATCCTACTGCGGATCCTGAGACCATTTCACAGGGACCTATGGGCATTAAAGCTACTACTGCCAAAAATCCTACCCCCTCTGATAGAGACTTCAGGGATAGATGGGGTATGAAGGTATACACTTCTGCAACTTTGGCAGTTAGGGCATTTAACTGCCAGTTTCATATGTTGAAGTATCAGCATCATATTATTGGATTGCTTAAACAGAAAATGATGTTGTTTCCTGATTGTGCTGAAAATAAGAATTTACAGGATTTATTGCATTCAGCTGCACAGGTTGGAAAACATACTTTGCAGTGTGGTTTTGACTCTCTAGATGCAATCTTGCAGGGCTGCTGTAACTGGGTCTGTACTTAGAAGGCATGCTTGGCTTAAGGAGCAATCCCTACCAGATCATGTTAAAGCAAAATTACTGGATGCTCCCCTAAACCAGGACCTCCTTTTTGGCAACAAGGCAAAAGAAGTTCTTAAAAAGATGGAAGAAAAAGCTAAATCTGTGCAAACTGTTAAAGATTTTTTACAAGTACAACCTCCAAGATTTAGTAGGCATTGGCCTTCCAAGAATTGGTCTTTTCCTGCCTCTTCCAGATCTTCTCAGTCCAAACCCAGATCCAGCAGAGCTCCCAGGCTGCAGTCCCAGGGTACGCACAGGACTAAGCAGTGGGGGGGCCTCCACTTCCAAATCTGGGAGTAATAAGACTCTACCTATGGTAAGCTGTCTCAATGACTTTCTTTTAAAATTTCCAAGCACTTATCAACTGACTGCCCCTTTGGGGGGAAAGATTGCTCTTCATGCAAAGAACTGGGAACTCATTACCCATGACACATGGGTTTTAAATATAGTGTCCCAGGGACACAGATTTCACTTGCACATGTTGCCAACACCAAGCGGTTGGCCAGACCTACCCCCAAATCAGTGGGCAGAGGCCCAAAAACAAGTACTTTCTCTCTTAAGCATGGGGGCTATTCAGTTGGTACCAGAAGAGGAAAAGGGACAAGGTTTCTACTCGAGACTTTTCCTGGTACCCAGAAAAGACAATTCGTGGCGTCCTATCCTGTACCTGTCTACTCTAAACATCTTTTTGGAGATTCCAAAATTCAAGATGCTGACTCTTCATCAGTTGCTTCCTATGCTAGGCAAAGATGCCTGGATGGCAACATTAAATTTAAAAGAAGCATACCTGCACATCCCAATCAGAGAATCTTGCAGAAGATACCTATGCTTCAAAGCAGGCGACACGCACTATCAGTTCTCTTCACTGCCCTTTGGCTTATCTACTGCACCCAGGGTATTTACAAAGTGCCTAGCTCCAGTTATTGCATTTTGCAGGCAAAGAAATATTCAAATATACCCATACCTGGACAATTGTCTAATTCAGGCAGAAAGCCAGGAAATACTTTTGAATCATCTGGCCTTTGTACAAAGGGTTCTAATTTATCTGGGGTACTCCATAAACGAAACGAATTCACACCTGGTACCCTGTCAACAAGTTATATTCCTGGGAGCAAGCTTGAATACAACTTCCCAGATGGCTTTCCTCATGCCAGATAAACAAATTCATTTGACAACCTACTTCAAACAAGTGGCTACAAAAACCCTGCTATCTGCAAGACAAATACTGCAAGCCTTTGGGGTTCATGGCCTCATCCAGTCTTTTAATTCCATATGCAAAACTGCATATGAGGAAACTACAGTGGTATCTAAAAAGCCTATGGTGTCAACATCCTCAGGATCTAGAAGCAATGATTCCTATCATACCTTGCCTACACCTAGAGTTCCTTTGGTGGGCAGAGGCCTGCCACCAAAACAAGGGACTACCTTTCACACCACCCCCTGCCACCCAAACCCTAACAACAGACACATCAGACTATGCATGGGGGGCTCACCTGGCAGGGAAGTGCATTCAGGGCAAATGGAACCCAAGTCAAATGCACCTGCATATCATTCAAAAAGAAATGTTAGCTGTACAGAATGGTCTGACAGCCTTCAAGGACCACATTCTTCCAGGACAAGTAATGGTAAAGACGGACAACACCACTGTTATGTGGTACATCAACAAACAGAGGGGTACACATTCTTACCCCCTCTGCAGACTAGCCATGGCATTGTGGAACACAGCCTTGAGTTTCCAAGTGCACCTACAAGCTCAATTCCTGCCAGGAAAATTGAATACACTGGCAGACGGACTAAGCAGAAACCGCATGGACCCACACGAGTGGAAACTGGAACCAAGGATTTTCAACATGCTGACAGGCAAATGGGGGAGCCCAGATATAGACCTGATGTTCATCATGTTACACTGCTGCAGTCATTACACTTGGGTTATCCTGCCATCAGGCGGTCCCGCAGTCGGCCCGAATTCCAAAGTCCTGGTTCGGCGTCGGTTGCTGTCGCTTCTTCCCTGACGTCAGAGCACCAGGGGTATATAAGATGCATCCGACGCCATTTTCTTCAGTCCTTCTTGCCGCACGGTGCCCGAAGCAGAAGCAGTTCGCAAGTGCCGGTTGGCCGACTCCTGAGATTTTCGAAGTCGAACTTCAGATCCAAAGTCTTCAATAAAGCTAAGTACCCCGTTGGGGAAATTTTTTTCTTGCCTCAGACCGATGTCAGAAAAAGTTAATAATTGTATTTCTTGTGGGAAGCAAATACCTCATAAAGACTTCCACTCTTACTGTATTCCATGCCTAGGCCCTGATCACGACGTCACTAGTTGTCGGTTTTGTGCTAGATTTAACAAACGCACTATAAAAAAAGTTTTGATTTTGCTTTGCACTACTTTGGCCGAAGGTTCAATTATACTATGCCGTCGGATCAGCCGATGACCTCAGTACCGAAAAAAACGCAAAGACAAGGATAAAGACAGGCATCCGAGGTCCAAAACCGACGACAAAACCTCTTCTAGGCCAGTCGCCAGTTCTCAGTGAAGCACTTTCGCAGCCGCTGACACCCGCTATCTCAGAGCCACAGGCCGCTTCCGACTCCCACATGGAGACAACTAGGCCTGTGGAAACTTAAGGTATTGGGCCTATGGAAACTAATCCCTCAGATGGGTCCGGAGCCGCTGAGCAGGCTTCGGCTTCTGAGGGTGTTTTCAGACCGTCACAACTTACCATTAAAACAACAGCCAAGACAAAGGTACCATTAAAGACAAAGAAACAAGTACAGCATTCTCCTGGACAGTCCTCCATGCCTAAGAAACAGATGCTTAAAATGGCCGAAGACCTCATTACTCTAATCAGGGGGTTCCCATCCCCCTCCTGAGAAAAGGCCTAGGCAGGATACAGAGTATGATTCCTCTGATCAGGTTTCCATTTCCTCTGATTCCTCTTCAGACCAGGGATACTCTCTACCCCCTATGAGGACTCTGATGCTGAAGAATCTATCCCTTCAGCCTCTCCTCCTGAGGATTATTCTTTTGGGGAAACTTTACATACCATGAGGGAGCATTTCCATTGGGAAAGTCAGGATTACTCAGAATCCAAGAAAAGGCTCAGGGATTTCCTTTTATTGTCTCAGCACAGGCCCCTGGCTATTCCGCCTGTGCTAGATATTGTGGATGATGTGTTCTCTGAATCCAGCTTATCTCCTGATTCTTTGCCCCCTGCTCCAGCCAAGCCAGATAGGTATTATGGAGTCCCTGACTCTCACAAGTTTCTTTACAAAAACCCTTCTGCTGATCCAGAAACTATTTCCCAGGGTCCAAAAGGGGTTAAGACTTCCATTGCAAAAAATCCAGTACCGTCTGACAGAGATTCCAGAGTTTTGGAGATGGGGGAAGAAAATATACACTTCTGCAACTTTAGCAGTAAGAGCTTTAAATTGCCAGTTTCACATGCTTAAGTACCAACAATATTTAATGGCTCAGTTAAAACAGAAAATGCTTGCAAGCTCAGAAGCTCCTGATTGTAAAGAAATGCAGGATTTATTGCATGCAATTGAAGAGGTGGGAAACATACTCTGCAATGTGGTTTTGATTCTTTAGAGGCCTCTTGTAGAGCCGCAGTTACAGGTTCTGTGATTCGAAGACATGCTTGGTTAAAAGAACAGAGTTTACCTGATCATGTTAAGGCAAAATTATTGGATGCTCCTTTACAGCATGATGCCTTGTTTGGTGTCGAGGCAGAAGAGGTGCTAAAGAAAATGGAGGATAAAGCTAAATATATGCAAACAGTCAAGGATTTCTTACAGGTACAGCCACCTCGGTTTAGCAGAAATTGGACAACAAAGAATTGGTCCTTTCCAGTGTCAGGCCACAGAGAGGCAGATACAGACGCCCAAGAGGCAGATCTCAACCCCAAGGCTCAAACAGACAACGACAGTGGGGCACCTCAACCCCAAAAGGAGGTGAGGACAAGTCTCAACCTTACAGGAAACGGTCACAATGACTTTCCCCTTCGTACGCCAAGCACGTCCCTTTTGGAAGCCCCCTTAGGGGGAAGGCTAGCCCTTTTTCACCAAAACTGTCAAACAATCACCCAAGACAAATGGGTTCTGAATATTGTGTCTCAAGTTTACAGGTTCCACTTTCATACTTTACCAAGGCTAAAAGGAATGCCAGACCTGCCACAAAATCAGTGGGCAGAGGCACAAAAACAAATTTCAGCCCTCATGGACATGAGAGCTATTCAAAAAGTACCACAACAGGAACAAGGACAAGGATTTTACTCAAGACTCTTTCTGGTCCCCAGAAAGGACAAGGCCTGGAGGCCCATACTAGACCTTTCATTTCTGAATACTTACTTGGATATTCCAAAATTCAAAATGTTGACATTACAGCAGCTTCTACCCATGCTGGGCAAGAAGGCTTGGCTTGTTACTCTGGACCTCAAAGAGGCATACCTGCATGTCCCTATCAGACAAAATTGCAGACGATACCTCAGATTCAAAGCTGGTACAATGCACTACCAATTCTCTGCACTGCCCTTTGGCTTATCTACTGTGCCCAGGGTCTTCACAAAGTGCCTGGCACCAGTAATTGCATTTTGCAGACAAAAAGGAATTCAAATATATCCATACCTGGACAACTGCCTCATTCAAGCAGAGACAAAGGACATTCTTCTACAGCATCTGGTGTTTGTAAAAAGGTTGCTAATTTCTCTAGGGTACACAGTAAATGAAAAGAAGTCAAAACTAGTGCCCTCGCAACAGATTATATTCCTGGATGCCACCTTAAATACAACAGCCCAGATGGCTTACCTCACGCCAGACAAACAAGTTCAACTAACTCGATATTTTCAATTACTGGCAAAAAAGTCCCATCTCCCTGCAAGAATAATTCTGCAGGCCTTGGGATTCGTGGTATCCTGCGTACTACTAATACCGTATGCCAGACTGCATATGAGGAAATTACAGTGGTACCTAAAAAGTGTTTGAACTCAACACTCTCACAGTTTAGAAGTAGTAATACCAATGATTCCCTGCCTACAACAGGAGTTTCGATGGTGGGCACAGGCATGTCACCTAAACAAGGGTCAGCCTTTTACCCATCCCACAGCCAGGCAAACTCTAACAACAGATGCTTCGGATTACGCCTGGAGAGCACACATGGCAGGAAAATGCATACAGGGCAAGTGGACCACAGACCAGATGCATCTTCACATCAATCAAAAAGAGATGTTGGCTGTTCAAAATACCCTAACAACTTTCAAGGACCTTCTGCATCCAGGACAATTATTACTAAAGACAGACAGCACCACAGTGATGTGGTACATAAACAAGCAAGGAGGCACTCATTCTTATCCCCGCAGGCAAGCCATGACCTTGTGGAACACAGCTCTAACGTATCAAGTTCGCCTGCAAGCACAATTCCTGCCAGGAAAGAAAAATACTCTGGCAGACGATCTAAGCAGAAATATCATGGACCCTCACGAATGGAAATTGAATACACAAATCTTCAGCATGGTAACGCAAAAATGGGGATGCCCAGACAGATCTTTTTGCCTCCCCACTGAATTGCCAACTACAAAAATTCTGCACAAGGACTTATCACAAACAAGCATGGAAAGTGGATGCTCTTTTGTTCAGCTGGAAAAACCTAAAAGTTTATGCCTTCCCGCCACTGCCTCTCCTTTCAAAGGTACTCCTAAAAGCCAAACAAGAAAAACCACAGATGACCTGATTTCTCCAGGCTGGCCATGCCAGCACTTGTACCCTATCTTAAGGAACTTGGCTCAAGGCCCACCATGGATTTTGCCTCAAATTCCACACCTTCTGACTCAACAAAACATTCAGATCCTGCACGGTCAGCTCAAAATCCTAAACCTGGCTGCATGGCAGATACATTAGTTAAACAGGCAACACCTCTCTCCAAAGCTGTTATGCATGTCATTTTGGAGGCCAGGAGGCCTAGCACCAGGAAAGCTTACTCAGAAAAATGGAAGAGATTCTGCACCTGGAACCAGGCTCAAAGTCTTGACCCTCTTGTTCCAAACATTCCTCAGATTTTACAGTACTTAACTGAGATGCTGGACAGAGGCCTGTCCTTCTCATCAATTAAGATCCACGCCTCTCCCATTTCAGCACATTACAGCACATTACAACACTGATCCCCCTTTATTCTCTCATCCCTTGCTAAAGCAGTACCTCAGAGGGGCTAAAAACATAAGACCGTCCCAGAGAGCACCAACACCAACTTTGGACCTCAATTTCGTTTTAGAAAAACTGACCCTACCACATTTTGAGCCAGCCAATACAGCCTTTCTAAAATTTTTATCATGGAAAACAGCTCTTCTCCTGGCAGTAACCTCAGCACGAAGAGTCTCAGAGCTACAGGCATTAATGGCAGTGGAACCTTTTATAATTTTTCATCAGGACAGGGTATCGTTAAGGACAAACCCTACCTTTATGCCAAAGGTGGTATCTAGTGTGGCTCTTAACCAAACCATCCATTTGCCAACTTTTTATCCAAACCCCCAGAACAAAGGGGAGAAACTTCTGCATTCTTTGGACATACACAGGCAGTTACGCTTCTACTTGGACAAAACAAAGGCTTTCAGGAAAACTGAGCAACTGTTTGTAGCATATGTGCAGGATCATAGGGCAAGGCTATCTCAAAGCAGACTATATCCAAATGGATAGGACACTGTATTTGATACTGCTACGCACAGCATGGAAAATCAGTCCCAAATAACATTAGGCCACATTCCACCAGGGCAACAGCCACTTCAACAGCCTTTCTCAGAAGAGTACCTACCAAGGAAATTTTGGAGGCTGCAACTTGGACATCAGTGCACACCTTTACCAAGCATTACCACCTGCCTCTTTACTCTAAATCCAGAACAGGATTTGCCACTGCAGTTGTGCAGGGCCTCATAGCCAATTTTAACTCTTTATAGACCAGCCACCCAACCTCAGCTTTGGGATTCTACCCAAGTGTAATGACTGCAGCAGTGTAACACGATGAACATAGTACAGTTTTGTACCTACCATAAATGTAGATGTTTGAGTGTTCACACTGCTGCAGTCCAGGTTACCCTCCCTCCATCCCCTCTAAACTAGCTAGACTTATGTATACCTTTCTATCCTATACAACCCTTGGGGTGTGTTTGCTGGTAACTGAAGGTATTGTTTTTATTGTATATTTTTGATTAGCAATATGTATTGCCTACCTATTTGGGGGCACCTGACATCTGGGGTAAGAAAAACTGAAGAAAATGGCATTGGATGCATCTCATATATCCCTGGCGCTCTGACTTCAGGGAAGAAGCATCAGCAACCGACGCCGGACCAAGACTTTGGAATTCGGGCCGACTGCAGGACCGCCTGATGGCAGGATAACCCAAGTGTAATGACTGCAGCAGTGTGAACACTCGAACATCTACATTTATGGTAGGTACAAAACTGTACTTTTGCCTCTCCCCAGAACTACCAATTGGACAAATTTTGCAAAAGGACTCCCCACAAACAAGCCTGGAAAGTGGATGCTCTGTCCTTCAGCTAGAAAAACATAGTCTATGCCTTCCCCCATCTGCCTCTGCTCTCCAAAGTACTACAAAAAACTCAAACAGGACAAACCAAGGATGATTTTGATTGGTCCAGACTGGCCACGCCAACACTGGTACCCCCTTCTGTGCAGTGTGTCACGGTTATCCCCATGGCACCTGACTCAGACTTCTTCCCTGTTGTCTCAGCAGGAGAACCAGATTCTGCACCCTCAGTTTCTAACACTGAACCTAGCAGCCTGGCTAATTATCTAATCTCTCCTGTACCATCCCTCAGTAAACCTGTGATGGATATCATTTTAGAGGCAAGGAGGCCTAGTACTAGAAAATCTTATGCAGAAAAATGGAAAAGATTCTGTGCCTGGAACCAATCTCAAGGGATGAGCACAGCAGCACCCAATTTACCTCAGATTTTACAATACTTAACTGAGATGCTTCACAAGGGCCTGTCTTTTTCCTCCATCAAAATTCACACCTCAGCCATTTCAGCTCATTATAACACAGAACCTCCCCTCTTCTCTCATCCACTGCACAAGCAGTTCCGTAGAGGGGCAAAACATTTGAGACCACCCAGGAGAGCTCCAACCCCAGCCTGGGACCTTAACGTTTATTTTTATTTTATTTTACATTTGTTGACCGGGCTAGTCTAACTGGATATATGCCCATTGTCAGTAGAGGCCCTGGGAGAAAAGCTCCACATAAGCAAAATATTAGCAACTACAGGTACAAATAAGTAAAAAAATGTAACAAATTTAGGTGTAGTACTATTTTAAGGTGAAGAATACAAATGGTTTATAGACAAAAAATTAGTGTTAAAGTAGCAGAATAATTAGAAAAAAGATTAAACAATAAACAAATTTGAAGTAGTGCACTATTAAGAAAGAGAAATATAAAAAATGCAATAGCAAATATTACAGCTCCAGGTACAGTATTAAGCAGTGATTCATCCCATTACCCTATAGTAGCATAGCAACTTTAAGGCAGCATGAAATAAGAAATATAACGAATGTCTATAAAGATCTTTATATGTGATAGCAAGTTAATGCTGCAAGCAGCAATTTATGCAAGTGTAAAGTTAGTAGAGGATTGAGTGTAAGAGAGTGTTTTAGATACTAAAAATTACACTAGGTAGGCCTACTCTCTAAGGCATAGAGAGAACTGGAATGAAATTGCAAAAGGTTATGTAGGTAGGGTTCAGAGAAAGAGGTGGAAGGATTAGTCTGGGTTACTGCATGGGCATAACCAGTTGTTAATAAGGTATTCTCTGAGTTGTTTTTTGAACAGTTTTGTTGAGGAGAGAGATGAGTTTCATGGGAAGCAGGTTCCAGGATTTGCCAACAGTATTGGCAAACAGTGAATCACCGGCCTTATTTTTGGATTTGACTGTGGATACTAGTACTTTATTGGCTGACCGAAGGGTTGTCAAATTACTGTAGGGGGTAAGAAGGCTATTAAGTATAGGAGTATTTTTAGGAAGATAGAGGATCTTATGGGCAATAATAAGTTGTTGAAACTGAAGTTGATTATGAAGTTCTAGCCAATCGAGGTGTTTAAGGTTTTGACAGTGGTAAGTTCTATATGAGGAATCAGTAGCAAATCTGGCAATGTTATTATAGGAAGTAACTAGTTTGTTAAGGTTGTGTTTTGATAGGTTGGTATAAATGGGAGAGGCATAGAAGAGGGTGGAAATTAGATGGGTATAGGCAATAGTGGTTCTAGCTGTTAGGAAGGGTTTAATCCTATAGAGGGAGCCTAATTTTTTGTTTACTGTTTTTATTGTGTTAATATGTGTGTCAAAGCTAAGACTATGGTCTATTGTTACCCCTAAGAGCTTGGTAGTTGGGTCGGGAGATATAATGATGCCATCATTGGATAAAACTGTGAAGTCAATTGGGGGGACCTTTGAGTGGGAGTGAAAAGCAGTAGTTTTGTCTTTTTAGGAATCAGGAGGAGGCTGTGCTGTAGGAACCATTTTTCTACTTTAAGCACTGTTTGCATAATGGACTGAAGTTGAGGTGCAGAGGTAGCTGAGCATATTAGTGTGGAGTCATCAGCATATTGGATACATGTTGCTTGAGGAATGATTAGATTAAGATCATTGATGAAAACTGAGAAAAGGAGAGGGCCCAGGATAGAACCTTGGGGGACTCCTAGGGTAATAGGAAGGTGAGAGGATAGATTATTTTCCCAAAGCACAGCCTGTTGCCTATTTTCAAGGATTTAAACCATTGTAAAGCCTGTGTATCTAGAGAGAGAGACTTAAGTATGTTCAAGAGCAGTTGATGGTTGACCATATCGAAGGCTTTTGAAAGGTCAATAAAGAGAGCTGAGGATAGAGTGTTGTTGTTTCGGTTATTGTTAATACAGTCAGAAGAGGATAAGAGGGCTGTGGTGGTACTATGGTGAGGCCTAAAGCTATGATGACAATTAGCAAGTAAGTTATTTTTCATTAGGTGGTCTAGTAGTTGGCGGTGGATACATTTTGCCATAATTTTGGCTAAAGGAGAGAGTACAGCTATTGGTTGATAGAGAGTTTATGTGAGTTGCCCTGTTTGTGCAGTGGGATACTTTCCAGATTGATGGGATTGTTTCTTCAGTAATGGTTCTATTTATAAGGATGGAAATAGGAAGGGCTACTACAGCTGCAGCTTTCTGTAGATATTCTGCTGGTAAAAGGTCAGCTGAAGGGGTACAATGTTTTAGTTTAAGAAGAAGAGTGTATATAAGGGATGTAGGGACTGGTTGTAAATGAAATGAGGGGGTTAAATTAGTCAAGGAGGATGACAGATTTGAATCACAGCCCTTAAGGCCAAACACCATGCCTGATACACTAGTAATAGGTGACTCTATAGTCAGACACACTGATGTCCCGCTTACCAGGCTGAACAAGGAGAGGGTGACTGTGAGCTGCCTATCGGGAGCTAGGATCCGCCACATAACACACGCACTCAGGTCACTCCAAAGCAAGTACAAATATGACTCAGTCATTGTCCATGCTGGCGTGAATGACCGGAGACGTACCTCCCTGGACTACATGAAAAGAGACATAGAGGAGCTCTCTGATTATGTAGCCCAGGCTGGTATGACCCTGACCCTGAGCAGCATCTTGCCCTCACCAAGAATGATGCCATAATACAAAGACAAGATGATCAGCTTTAATAATTGGCTCAAGTACTGGTGTCATTCTAAGGGGATCCAATGTCTGTGCTTGGGATGACATGTTGGACAAGCCACGCTGCTTCGCAAGGGACGGCTTGCACCTGTCACCACTGGGCTTCCGGATATTGGCTAAGGCTCTTGCCACCCCCATAGTGCCTTTTTTAGGCAAGGCTCAAAAGACAAACCCACCTCCTTAGAAAACAAAAATGGAAAAAATCTAAGGGTAATGCTGCTCAATGGCAGAAGTCTAAATCTCAAGATGCAGGCACTCGATGCACTCCTCAGTATGGAGAACATCGACGTCTGTGCAGTAACTGAAACCTGGTTCAAG
The DNA here is from genome assembly GCF_019279795.1 of Protopterus annectens. NCBI lineage: Eukaryota > Metazoa > Chordata > Ceratodontiformes > Protopteridae > Protopterus > Protopterus annectens. The sequence goes on from NC_056729.1 coordinate 1,338,280,283, forward strand.
GCTCCTGAGAGCACCCCAGCGCTACAAGGCTATACCTCGTATCATGCTTTTCGGCCCCAAAACCTGGGCCGAACCACAAAGGGAGGGGGAAGTGTCCATATTCATCAAGGACACCCACACCTCCAGGTTAGTATCAACACATGAAGCATCGGAGACCATACAGGTGCAACTAACCATAGGCAAAACTGCTATACAACTGGTAGAATGTTACAGACCACCCTCCCAATCTCAGGAACCCCCCTCAGCCTTCCTGAAGACATTGGAGGATATGAATGTATCACAAAATACCATCATACTGGGAGACTTCAACTACCCTAACATAGATTGGGTACATTATTCTAGCCCTAACACCCTAGCCCAAAGGTTCCTGGAATTCATAAATTCAAATGCACTGGAACAACTAGTCACCTCTCCCACTAGGGGAGATAATATACTAGACCTGATCATCACAAACATGGGGACAGAATGCTCCACACCGGAGGTATACCCCTCACTAGTGAGATCTGACCACAAACTAATCACCCTGGATATATATATCCCACCTCCAACCCCAGCACAAAAGACCACAGTGAAAAACTTCTCAAAAGCAGATTTCACTCTTCTTAAGACTGAGATGGTATCCTTTAAGCCCACTGGGCCAGTGGATACCACATCCCACAATGCTGAATCCTTCACAAATGCTTTCTATGGACATCTCAAAGAATGCATGGATCATGCAATCCCAAATAAATCCAAGTCCCTCTCCATCAAAGGCAAGCGTCCTGCCTGGTGGACCTCAGCCATTAACAAATTGTATAACAAAAGAAGGAAGCTACTGCACGACAGAGCAAAATCCCATAATGGGAAGACATCTCTGATCAACACTAGCAGAAAACTACGTTCTCTCATAAAAACATCCAAGGCCAACTTTGAGAGAAAAATCGCTAAGGACACTAAAGATAACCACAAAGCCTTCTTCAGCTATGTTAGAAACCTGGGCGGAAACCCTCAGATATGCTCAGAGTTAGTTCACAACAACAAAAAATACACTGAACCCACAGATATTGCCAACATTCTGGCTGACAGGTTTAGTGCAAATTTCTCCCCTCCCTCACCCCCAAAAGAAGAAATACTTATCCCAGCTGAATGTAATCTCCCTGTCATCTCAGTTGTCCAGGTGAGAGCCGCCCTCAGCAAAGCTAAAAACAGAGCAACAATGGGACCTGACGGTATCCCGGATTGCGTGCTACGTGAACTCCAAGAGGAACTAAACCCACACATAAAAATGCTATTTAACCGTAGCCTTACTACAGGATATGTACCTGAACACTGGCGTACAGCAACAGTGGTCCCACTCCACAAAGGGGGTACCTCTACAGACCCAGGGAACTACCGCCCCATAAGCTTAACCAGCCTGGTCTGCAAAGCTATGGAAAGAATCATTATGGAACTCATAAACAGAGACATTGGGGACCTGCAGACACTTGATCCCACCCAGTTTGGCTTTGTAAAGGGTAGATCCTGCCTTTTGAACCTGGTTGACTTTTTCAAAACAGTCACTAGAGCCATTGATGAGTGCAAAGCAGTCCATACAGCCTACCTGGACTTGGCTAAGGCCTTCGACACAATACCCCACTCAGGCATCATAGATAATCTCAACAGCTTAAATGTAAACCCTTATGTCACTAGATGGGTTGCAAACTGGCTAAAGGACAGAACCCATAAAGTTAAAATCGCTGGAGCAATGTCAGACTGTAAGCCAGTCACAAGTGGTGTCCCACAGGGATCTGTCATGGGACCCCTCTTGTTCGGCATTTATTTCTCAGATGTTAAAGCAAACATGGGGGGGTTGTGGCTGACAAAGTTCGCAGATGACTGCAAACTAGGCGCCATAGTCGATACACCAGCGGACACATACATCCTACAAAAAGGCCTCACAGAAACGGACAGCTGGTGCCGGAGTCATGGCCTTAAACTAAATGCCAAAAAATGTATAGTCATCCCCTTTGGGAAAAACAAAGTACCCACAAATTATCACATAGACAGCAACCCACTGAGTATGGAAAAAGTAATCAGAGACCTAGGGACCCAAGTCGACAGCGACCTCTCATTTGACACCCACGTTGCCAAAGTGATTAGAAAGACATTCTACCTTGCACACCTTATCATGAAGGGATTCACATCCAGATCCAAGGATGTCATTGTACCCCTATACTCCTCCCTCATCAGACCCATGATTGAGTACAATGCCCCATTTGGTATGTACCTTACCCGGCATTTGCAACAGCTGAAGAGACCACAAAAGTACCTCAACAAGAGGATCAAGGGTCTCCAACATATGTCTTATTCTGCCAGACTAAAGAAACTCCAGCTCTATTCAGTAGCATACCGCCTGCTCAGAGGTGATCTGTGCCTGACGTACAAGGCCATGTCCAATCAGGAACTGATGGACATGCTCCACCTCAAAAAATCCAAATCCATCAGAACCACGAGAGCTAAAGACTTAAACCTCGGCACAAGTATGAATAGGACATGCTGGAGGGATAGATTCATAACCCAGAGGCTTCCCATGCTCTGGAACAGAATCCCAGTTCATGTTAGGCAGAGCCCCTCACTAACTCTCTTCAAGAGAAATCTTGATGTGTGGATGGAAGATCATAAGTTTACCCCAGAGGTCACATCTGTGTCACTACTAGACAGGGGCACAGTAAACTAATTCTATTATATAAGGGGACCTTCACTGTGTCACTACTAGACAGAGGCACAGTATTCTAAATCTATTCTGTGCATTTTTGTACCATTTCATGGGGTGGCGAAAGCCACATCACTATGGCTAGGCTTACAAATGCCCCAGGGCAGATAGCCTAGTACTAAACTATGAAACTAACAGGAGGTAGTGACTTGGCAAGACTTTGGACTGATTCAGTATTAAAGGTATTTGCTATATGATTTGGAGTTTCATAGGTGGATCCTGTTGGGGTGGGAGTTTTGGACTGACCCGGGTGTAGGAGTCTGTTAATGCCTGCCCAGAACTTTTGAGGTTTGTATTGGTGGGTTTGCTGGTTGTTGTGGAAGAAGTTTCTTTTATCTAGAAGTATGGATTTTTGGTAGCATTTCTTAGCTGTCTAAATGTTAGATGGTCAGCTGGGTTTTTAGTTGTTCTCCATTTGGTCTAGATTTTATTTCTTAGTATAATTTTGTGCCTTGTCTCTTTTGTTAACCATGGAGCAGTTTTGGTCCTATTTCTCATCGAGCGGGATGGGGCATGACATTCCAGGATTTCTAAGAATTTGTTATTAAAGAAGGATACTGCCTCATCTAATTGGATGTGTCTTAGGGGTGACCAGTCACATGTTTTCAGTTCAGTTTGGAAGTTAATAGGGTTAAAGTTTTTGTTGGTTCTAGTGGTTTTATATAAGGTTGGTTTATGAGCATTGATCTTTTGCCTGGTTATGTAGGTCAGTGAGTGGCCACTGACATCATCAGGAAGGATTCCTGCTTCATAGGAGAGGGGATGACTATCAGTATCCAGTCAAGATTAGTTTCTTTGTTATTAGGTTTATGGATCCTGGTGGGGTTATAGTTTGGGAAAAACCATAGAGGTTTATGTGGGTAGTCTGGTTTGCTGAGATGCAGGTATTCCAGTCAGTGTTAGTCACCCAGGGCAATGGTTTCTTGTGTGTAGTTAGTTGAAAGCCAGAAAAGAATATTTTCAAGGGTATTTATATTGTTACCTGGAGGGAGGTAGGTGCATATTATATAGATGGATTTATATGTGTTGATTTGGATTTTAGAGATAAGGATTTCAGTGCTGCTAATAGAAGGTGGTTGAACATTTATAGGTATAACTTGCAACTCTGTCTTGTATAATATTTGCTACACCCCCACCCTTTTTGATTGTTCGATCTAATCTCAGGATATTGTATCCTGGTGGGGTGAGTTCATTGTCCTGTGTTGCAGGTTTTAACCAGGTTTCTGTTAGGCAAAGGATGTCAAAGGAGTGAACATCTAAGAGGGCATGAAGGTGGGCAACTTTGTTTTTCAGGCTCTGTATGTTGAGATGAGCTATAAGGAGAGAGTTTGATGGTTTAGTGATGGATTGAGGAATACATGGATTTGGTTTAGGTGGGTTGGAGGTGGTAGTGGTGCTGGGGCCAGGGTTGGGATGGATGTCACCATCTAAAAGGTTAGTATTTTTAATTCTGTGTATGATATTTAGGAATTTACAGGGTGAGAATTTTGGTTGGTTATAGTTAAGGTGCACTAAACTATGAAACTTTGGCTCTAAATAGGAGGGTGTTGAGGTAATATTAATGTAGTTTAAGTAAGGTAGTAGGTCTGACAGGGTTGATTGTTTAAGGGATTGGTTGAAGATAGTTAAGGTTAGATGTTCATATTTAGTAAGGACATAGATTATAGATAGTACAGGTAGGATGGCAATTAAATGAAATAGTATTGTGTATTTGAATTTGCGTATGGTGGTCATAGTGAATGGTTAGTTAAATAGTAAGTGGGGAAAGGTATAATAAAGAGAAAGATTTGAAGAGGATGATAGTGGGAAGATTTTTCTAGGTATTGTAGAATATAGGGATAATGAGTTTGTAAATTGATTAAGAATTTACTAATTTAATGAGTATAAGTGGTGAGATAGGGTAATTAGCACTTAATGAGTGGGAGGTTGGGATTGGTTGTATAGGAATGTGGGTGTGGCCAGTGGATGTTTATAGTTAGGACCCCTGGGGTGGGTGGGAATTGGGGGTAGGGTAGGGGAGCGGAGAGGGTAGACCCAAGGAAAGAAGGCAGCAGGGCAGTGAAAAAAACAATCAGTATAGTGAAGGTAAGTATGGAGGAAGGTAAGCAGGGTGGTTAGAGGGATGCTTAGGGGGTGTTATTAGGGAAAGGATTTGAGTGATTGTCAGAGGTAGGTAGAATTGTTAACAAGCAGTTAAAGAATAACAGTAGAAATAGATATTATTTAAAAGTGAGAAGGTAAGTATTAGATTAATGGTGGTTGAAGACTGCCATCTGGTGGTCAAATCCTGTAACAGTAGAGAGTGGCGCAATTAAGGGAGGTAGAAGGGTGTAGGGCAGAAAAAAAGGCTCAAAAATAGGGAAATAGGCGGCAGTGATAAGGCAGGTATGGAGGGGTTTTCAGTAAGAAAGGTATGGCTGCTGGCTATTCTGGTCAGGATCCTCACTAGCTCCTAGTAAAGAAGTACAGCAGTATCACTTATAAAATTAAAGGTGTATCTTCATATAACATACTTTCTTTAATTCCTTTGAGGTCTCTTCTGAGAGAAGTTGTGACCTTTTTCTGTTAGGAAATGTGGCAAAACAAGGTGAGATTGGTGTCTTTTGACTGGTCTTGGAATGTCCAGGAAGGCAGGGCCGGTGAGCAAAACAAAAATAGGTAGAGAATGCTGGAGTGCTGGAGAAAATACAAGGAGAGAGAGTTTTGTGATTATAAAAAAGAACAAAAATAAGAGGTGTGATGGTTAAGCAGCAGGTGTGAGTAACATACAATTAACAGGTTAAGCAGCAGAACAACATTACACAAGTTAGCTCAGAATGCTTCAAATACAAGACCCTTCAGAAATTAGGCACAACAAGCAATGTATCAGTGTCAGTTTCCAATTACCCTATCTTGCTGTGAAGTTGAGGCTGTATATAATTACTCAAAGATAAGATACTACCCAATGTGCAGTAAATTCACGTTTGCTGGTAAGGTCCATTATCATAAAACAGTAATTACTAGTAAGTAATACAATATGTATCCATTTCCATCAAATTAAAAATACAAATTAACATTTTCAACACTAAACCTTTATGTATAGATAGACTGCTTAGCAGGAACGCCTTCCCTTTAGCTGGCTAAGGTAATTTCAATAAATTCTAGTGAGTAATATGATATATAACCATTTCCATCAGTTTAAAAATATAAAATTAACATTTTCAAATAATAAACCTTTAAGTATAGATAAAGAGGTAAGCAGGGACGCCTTCCCGTTTGTTGGATAAGGTCCATTTTTATGACTTACTTGTCGCTACTTAGCGCACTGCAAAATAAGATGTACAAATGGCAGGGAGACATTTAGCTTGCCATTAATAAAGTAGTAAGGGCCTCGAACACTGTGCAAACAAACAACTACCTGGTGTCTTCGTCACCTTACCCAGTTTAGTTATGCTATCAAAGGGTTTGTCCAATAGAGAAAGGACCAAAAAGTACAATTCTGTATGAGTTGAGCACAGCAGTAGATCAATTATTTGTAGGCTCATTCACAATTAAGTGTTGGAAGGCACTTCAGAAAAACTAACATTCGCAAATAGCAACATTTGTATCATACAGTCTGTTTAGTAGGATTCTCATTCACATTTGCTTGCTACGGTCAGTTCTTAAGAATTTGGTATTAATAGTTAAAGCAGAGTAAAAACATACCCCAGCAGAGAGACAATTGAAGTCACCAAATCAGAAAGGAATAAAGGGGCTCAGATTCGTAAGTGCAGACCTACAACTAGCTAGCAGCTCCGTTTCATTACCCAGTTCAGTTGTATTAAGAAACGGTTTGTCCGATAAGGACAGATTAATTAAATAGAGCTGCTTTAGAAATAGAGGAACAGCAGTAGTTTGTGTTTGTAGGCACAAACTCAGAAAAAATAATAACTGTCGGTGGTTATACTCAAAAAGCAGGAACGTCAACAGATGGCTATTTCCCTCGTTCATCGCTTTGTGGCTGATAAGTATTTGAATGAGTAAATGGGAATAACACAGTTGTTTGCTCGGCTACCACGTGGTGAAGATTAGTGGCATGGAACATATACTGGATTCAGGTCTAATGAGGACTGTTACTCTCATTACCGTCTTATGCGGCTGCTAAGCCTGTTTGGGAACAACGCAGCTGTTTACATACACAGCTTCTACGAGGTGGAGGTTGGCGTCGGGGAAATACCTATGCAGGACTGAGTTTTATAAAGCACAGTTCCTGATAAAGCAATCAAAGCCGTGTTACTGGTGCTTAATAACCCCGGTTGGGAGAATAAGTAAAGTATACAGTAATGGTTAATGCAGAAGCCGAAATTAGGGTATATAACCTAAAATAGCATGGGAGCCACTTTGTTTTGGAGAATCTCACTCTACCTCCTTTCAAACCAGCTGCTACTGCAGACTTAAAATTTCTTTCTTGGAAAACAGCTTTCCTTTTAGCAATCACTTCAGCAAGAAGGGTATCTGAATTACAGGCCCTTATGGCAGTGGAGCCTTTCATCATCTTTCATGCGGACAGGGTGTCCCTCAGAACCAATCCATCCTTCATGCCCAAGGTTGTATCCAGTGTGGCCCTTAATCAGTCCATGCATTTGCCAACTTTCTTTCCCAATCCAGAAAATAAAGGGGAACGGATACTGCATTCCTTAGATGTGCACAGACAACTTAGATTCTACTTGGACAGGACTAAACCTCAAAGGAAATCTGAACAACTGCTGGTGGCATTTGCTGTAGGGGCAGAGGGGAAGGCTATTAAAAAAGTAAACCATTTCTAAATGGATAGGCCATTGCATTAATTTCTGCTGTAAGCACCATGGAAAACCTATCCCACAGGGGATCAGACCTCACTCCACCAGGGCTGCATCTACCTCTACAGCCTTTCTCAGAGGAGTCCCTACCAGGAACATCCTAGAAGCTGCTACCTGGAGTTCTGTACATGCTTTCACCAAGCATTATCATTTGTCAATTTTCTCTAAATCCAGAGTTGGCTTTGCCATTGCAGTCATGCAGGGCCTTATAGCTGGTCCTAATGCTATCTGAATTCCTCCTTCCAACCATAGCTTTGGGAATCTACCCAAATATAATGACTGCAACAGTGAAACACGAAGAACATAGTACAGTTGTGTACACTTACCATAAATGTAGATGTTCGAGTGTATTCACTGTTGCTTTCCTGGTTACCCTCCCTCCAGGCCCCTAACTTCTTTTGGTTATACCTCTACTTTCCTTTACTATGCTTAAAAGCTTTTTGGTTTATTTGCTTTTTTTGTTGGAGGCATATCATTGTATTTTTATATTTAATTGCTTCCCATTAGGGGGACACCTGACATCTGGGGCAAGAAAAACTGATGTAATGGTGTCGCTTGCATGTTTTATACCCCTGACGACCTGACGTCATGGAAAAAGGGACCGCAACCGACGCAGGACCCAAGACTTTTTTAGTCAAGCTGACTGAGGGCTACCTGCAAGCAGATAACCCAAATGTAATGACTGCAACAGTGAATACACTCGAAACATCTACATTTATGGTAAGTGTACACAACTGTACTTTTTTGCTGGGGCTGGTTGTGGGCTCTCATCTTCTCTCTGCTTCCATCTTGGAGGGGATTTTTCTTATGACCTATCCACTCCCTTCGCCTGCCTCCTAGACATTCGTTGATTACATCCGAGGGCAACTCCCTTCATTGGACCACTCCTACCCTTAGGTAGTGCATCAGGGAGGGCACTCCCATCTCTCTCAGTTGCCTGAACTGCTAATTGAACTTAGGTTGACTTGGCCATAGTTAGGGCTTTATCCCTGTATGCTGCTGGAGTAACTAATTCAGATACTACTGGTTTGACCAAACTAAACCCCTCATAAATTCTGATCAATTATTCATTATGAAGGTGAGAAAAAAAGACAACTGATGTCAAAGCAGACAGTGGTTGTCCCATGCTGTTTCCTTTTGTTATTCCCACCATAACAAGTCAATTGCAGACAGTTTCAAGGTGCATTATACTAGGGACATGGCTTTTTCAGTGGCTTTTGGAAAGGGATGGATTCTAGATGTATTGTAGAAGCAGCAACTTGTTCCTCAGTGCACAGCTTTAGAAAGCAGTACAGATTAAATTTTGTCTCCACGTGTAAAGCAAGCTTGGCTAGGACCATTCTCCATGGGGATCATGGACTCTCATACTTTCTTCTCCTCCAACTCTGTAAGCTATGGCACTGTACCTGTATAGCATAGGCTGCTGCAGCAGTGATCTAGTAATGAACATAGTGCAGCTGCGTAAATAAACTTAACCATAGCAGTAGTACATGTTTGAATATATTACTGCTGCAGTAGCTGCTTCTTCCCTCCATCCCCCCTACTTCTTGTGTAATTTTTGTTGCCAGGGTGAGGCTATTGATTTTTATTTACCTAGCATTGACCTATTTAGGGTCTCAAGCCTCCCTCTTTCAGTTGGCTTGAATGCTTTAAATAGTTTGGCACCCAGCCCACTGATTTTCTCCAGATTTTTTTTTTTTCCGTTGTAAACTGTCTGGGCTTGTGAAAGGTGCCCTTAAGCTTTGGAAGCTGGGTGGCTGTTATATCCTAGGCAGGATGTAATCATTGTAGCTAGGGGTACTGCAGTAATGATTTATTTGAAGATCTACTGTTCAGTGTGGAGTCTAAATGTCCTCCCCGTGGTCTCGTAAACTTTAAAGACTTGCAGGTAGGTGCTTGCGTGAGTGGGTGTGCCGCCTTTGAAGGATGGGCCGGGCCTGCAACCCAACATGGTAAAAATCCACTGCCAGTCATTAGCAGATAGGTGATCTGCTGTGGCAACCCCTAACCGAGAAAAGCCGAAAGACAACAGCAGCTTTTATAGTAAGTTTACTTGCACAACTGTAATATATATTTCTTTAGATGCTGATAAGAGGATGATGCCTTCAGATAATATTTTACCAGGTGACAGAGAAAGCTGAGCCAGGGGTAGATTTTGGAAAAAAATCTCTCCTTTTGTATTACTCTTATATTTTGGGCATATAAGCTATAAACTGCTGGACCCTTGTACTGCAGTTTAAGGGTGATATTTAGAACCAGACAGAGAAAATGATTGGTGAAATGCAGAATGCAGCCGTGATGCAAAGACAAGTGAAACTTTTATAGGCTACAGTTAAAAGTCAGCAGATATGCTGTTAAATGTCTGTATGACTAGGTTGATGCATGCACCACTGCATCCTTCTCATACAGGTATCAGATGGCCTTTGTGGCTAAGATCTAGCATTTACCAGAAAACATAAGGGCCACCACTTTTAAAAGACCACTTCAGGAAAATTGTGTTTGGTTATCCGTCTCAAAAAGTTTTCAAAATGTTAGAGGAAAAGGAAAAACTGTTCAGATAATAAAGCAACTATTCATTCACCTAAAATACAGGAGAAATTTTCCACCTAAACAGTAGTCCTTTTACAGGTTACAGTCATGACCCAAATAATTCAAATGAAAGAATGTTTCTAGAAAAAAAGCAGTGGAGAGGGTGTAGGGACTTCAGGAGAGAACAGGACAGTGGCAAGAGGAATAACCCCATTCCCACACAGGAGAGTGCTCCTCAGTTTTACATATCTAAATTTACCCCTTTTCCCAACACCTACCCTGTCCCCTCCCCAGCCATATTGTAGTAGGTTGATTAAACTATTTTCCTCAAAAAGTTCAAACTGGCATACAACTTGGGTAGGGGAGATATTGCTCAAGATACAAGATCAATTGCAATCTTTTCCCCTTTTATGGTAATATCTTCCCTTCCCCAATATCAGATTGCCTTGGGAGGTTCCATACTAGACTGTCTCCTTTCTTCCACTACACTGGAAAGAGAGGGCAGGGTACTTTTCAAGACTATTGTTGGTCTGTAGGAAGGACCATTCTTGGGAATGGCATCTCTCCAAACTTAACAAAATTCTGATTTTACAAAATTCTGATTTCATAAAAAAAAGTTTAGAATGTTAACCATACAGACCTTGTTCCCATTGCTATTGGCAATCATGTTATGGCCACCCTGGTTTTGAAAGATAACTACCTTCACATCTCCATCTTTAAGGAGTATGGCAGATTTTACAGATTCCTTGTGGGGGCTCAGTGTTCTCAGTTTATTTCCATTCTGAAATGGAAAAGGTTTTCTACACCATGCACAACTTATGATATACAGGGAAAGGTAGCACAATTCTCCCAGGATACATTTCAAATGCTTATTTAGCTTTTACTTGTCACCAGCTGAGGCACATCCACATTACTGTTTTCTGGATAACAGCCTCATTCAGGCCCTCTTCCTGGAGGAACTTTTTAGTACGCTACCTTATTTCTGTCCAATCTGCATCTCCATTGGTTATCTGCAATTGTTCAGGCTTTCACTTAAAAAAAAAAAAAAAAAGGACCTTTTTAAGGGCAATCATAAATTTTAAGGAAAGTACAAGTTCTGTTCATAGGTGTGTACTATACTAATGGCCCTGGAGCCTTTACAAGCCTAACCCATAGGATTACCCTGGCATCATGCCACAGATCTGTCTCCTGAGCTCCGGCTTTTCCAAGGCTCAGGATTATGTCTACAGGAAGCATCTTGAAGATGTTATGGTATTTGTCAACCTCTTTAGTAATCACCCATTTTGCTAAACGTCACATGAGGAAAATACATTGGTACCTGAGGAGTTTATTGCAACAGACATACAGTCAGTGGATAGGAATGTTACCTGTCATTCATGCCACCCAGAAGGAGTTCAGATTATGAGCAGCCCAAGTGCAAATAAGACTAAAGATGTCTTTTATGATCCTCCAAGGATGAAAAAAAATATATGAATGTGGAAGCCTCAGGCTTTGTCTGGGGAGTACACACAAAATCTTTGAAGGCCCAGGAAAAATGGAACCACGAAAATAACATCTGACATATACAGGATGTTCATAGTGTTTCACTTTTGCAGTCATTACTCTTGGGTTATTCGCCGGCAGGCTACCCTCAGTCGGCCAGAATTCCAAAGTCTGGGTCCGGCGTCGGCTGCTGTCGCCTCTTCCCTGACGTCAGCGTGCCAGGGGTATAAAAGATGCAGCTGGCGCCATTTTCTTCAGTTTTTCTTGCCATGCGGTGCCCGAAGCAAAAGCAGTTCGCAAGTGCCAGTTGGCCGACTCCTGAGATTTTCAAAGCAAAATTTCAGAACTGAAGTCTTCATTAAAGCTAAGTACCCCATTGGGGAAACTTTTTTCTTGCTCCAGACCGATGTCAGAAAAAGTTAACAATTGTATTTCTTTTGGGAAGCAAATACCTCATAAGGATTTTCACTCTTACTGTGTTCCTTGCCTAGGCCCTGATCACAACGTAGCTAACTGTCGGTTTTGTGCTAGATTTAACTAACGCACTATCAAGCGTCGGTTTGATTTTGCATTTCATTACTTTGGCCGAAGATTCAATTATATTATGCCGTCAGACCAGCCGACAACCGGAGTTTACAAAAAACGCAAGGACAAGGAAAAGGATAGGCACCCAAGGTCCAAAACCGACGACGAGGCCTCTTCTAGGCCAGTCGCCGGTTCTCAGTGAGGCGCTTTCGCAGACCCTGGCGCCCGCTACCTCAGAGCCACAGGCCGCTACCGACTCCCACGTGGAGCATACTGGGCCTCTGGATACTCAAGGTATTGGACACTCGGAAATCATTCCCTCAGATGGGTCCGGAGCCGCTGAGCAGGCATCGGCTTCTGAGGGTGTCTTCAGACCTACACAACTATATATTAAGCCATCCTCAGCTTCAAAGACAAAGACTAAAGCAGCTCTAAAGACAAAGAAACAAGTACAGCATTCTCCTACTCAGACCTTCATGCCTAAAAAACAGATGCTCAAAATGGCCGAAGACCTGATTACTTTGATCAGGGGCTCCCATCCCCCACCTGATAAGAGGCCTAGGCAAGAGACAGAGTATGATTCTTCTGATCAGTTTCTATTTCCTCTGATTCCTCTTCTGAACAGGATTACTCCATGCTTCCCTATGAGGATTCTGATGCTGAAGAATCCATTCCTTCAGCCTCTCCTCCTGAGGATTATTCTTTTGGGAAAACCCTGCATACTATGAGGGAACATTTCCACTGGGAGAGCCAAGATTACTCTGTATCTAAGAAAAGGCTCAGGGACTTTCTGCTACTTCCTCAGCACAGACCCCTTGCTATTCCACCTGTTCTAGACATTGTAGATGATGTTTTCTCTGAGTCCGGACTGTCCCCTGACTCTTTACCCCCTGCACTTGCTAAGCCAGACAGATACTACAGGGTCCCAGATTCTCATAAATTCCTATACAAAAACCCTGCTGCTGACCCAGAAACTATATCTCAGGGTCAAAAAGGGGTCAAAGCTTCCACTGCAAAAAACCCTGTCCCCTCTGATAGGGATTCTTGGGCTCTAGACAGACGGGGGGAAAAAAGTCTACACTTCTGCTGCCCTGGCTGTGAGGGCTTTAAATTGTCAGTTTCTTATGCTTAAATATCAGCAATATTTAATGTCTCTGCTTAAACAAAAATTGTTGACAAATACTGAATGTTCAGAGAACAAGGAATTGCAGGATTTATTGCATGCAGCTGAACAAGTGGGAAAGCATACTTTGCAATGTGGTTATGATTCACTGGAGGCCTCTTGCAGGGCCGCTGTTACAGGTTTTGTTATTAGAAGGCATGCTTGGTTAAAGGAACAGAATCTGCCTGATCATGTTAAAGCAAAATTATTAGATGCACCATTACAACATGATACTTTATTGGTATTAAAGCAGAAGAGGTGTTGAAAAAAATGGAAGATAAAGATAAATCCATGCAGACAGTCAAGGATTTCTTACAGGTACAGCCACCCAGGTTTAGCAGAAACTAGCCTTCTAAAAATTGGTCCTTTCCAGTGTCAGACAGACCTCAAAGAGGCAGATACAGGCGTCCCAGAGGCAGATCTTAACCCCAAGGCTCATACAGGCCTAAACAATGGGGTACTCCTACCTCCAAAAGCGGAGAAGACAAATCACAACCTTACAGGAAACGGTCCCAATGACTTTCCTCTACCAGATCCAAGCACTTTTCTTTTGGTAGCCCCCTTAGTGGGAAAACTAGCACTTTTTTCATCAAATTGGCAAATGGTTACCCAAGACAAATGGGTCCTGAACATAGTGTCCCAAGGCTACAGGTTCCATTTTCACACTCTACTAAGGTCAAAGGGTATGCCAGACCTGCCACACAATCAACGGGCAGAGGCACAAAAACAAATTACAGCCCTCATGGACATGAGGGCCATTCAGCAAGTACCACAACAAGAGCAGGGGCAAGGATTTTACTCCAGACTATTCCTAGTACCCGGAAAGGACAAAACCTGGAGACCAATACTGGACCTGTCTATACTAAATATGTTTCTGGAAGTTCCAAAATTCAAGATGTTGACTCTGCAACAGCTACTGCCCATGCTGGGCAAGAAGGCTTGGCTCATAACTTTGGACCTAAAAGAGGCATACCTGCATGTCCCAATCAAACAATCTTGCAGAAGATACCTCAGATTCATAGCTGGCTCAATGCATTACCAATTCTCTGCACTGCCCTTTGGCTTATCTACTGCGCCCAGGGTCTTCACAAAATGCCTGACACCAGTAATTGCGTTTTGCAGACAAAAAGGAATTCAAATATATCCCTACTTGGACGACTGCCTAATTCAAGCAGAGAACAAAGACACTCTTCTAAAGCATCTGGCATTTGTAAAAAGATTACTAATTGGCCTAGGGTACACAGTAAACGAAAAAAAATCAAAACTAGTGCCCTCTCAAGAGATAATATTCCTGGGTGCAAGCTAAAATACAACTGCCCAGATGGCTTGTCTCTCACGCCAGACAAGCAAAAGCAACTGATTACTTATTTCAAAAAATTGGCAACAAAAACCCACTTATCTGCAAGGAAATTCCTCTAGGCCTTGGGTTTCATGGCATCCTGCATTCTACTAATTCCATATGCCAGACTGCATATGAGGAAACTACAATGGTATCTAATGTTTGGACTCAGCATTGCCACAGCCTGGAGACAATAATTGCACTCATTCCCTGCCTACAACAGGAGTTTCGATGGTGGGCAGAAGCCTGTCACCACAAGGGTCTACCATTCAGTTTACCCACAGCCAGGCAGACACTGACAACGGATGCATCAGATTATGCCTGGGGGGCCCATATGGCAGGAATTTGTATTCAGGGCACATGGCCTGCAAACTAGATGCATCTTCACATCAATCAAAAAGAGATGCTAGCTGTTCAAAGAGCGCTGACAGCTTTCAAGGACCTGCTTCATCCAGGACAGTTACTGATAAAGACAGACAACACTACGGTCATGTGGTACATAAACAAGCAGGGAGGTACACATTCCTACCCCCTCTGCAGACAAGAAATGACCTTATGGGACACAGCATTGGCTCTTCAAGTTCACCTGCAAGCACAATTCCTGCCAGGAAAAACAAATACTCTGGCAGACGAACTAAGCAGAAACCTCATGGATCCCCACAAATGGAAACTGTATCCACAAGTCTTCAGCATGATAATAAGGAAATGGGGATGCCCAGACATAAATCTATTTGCCTCTCCTCACAACTGCCAATTGCAGAGATTCTGCACAAGGATTTATCACAAGCAAGCATGGAAATTGGACGCCCTATCATTCACCTGGAAAAATCTAACAGTATATGCTTTTCCCCCTCTGCCTCTCCTTCCCAGAGTACTCCTAAAGGTCAGACAAGAGAAGCCAAAAATGATTCTGATTGCACCAGACTGGCCACGCCAGCACTGGTACCCAATCCTAAAGAGCTTGTCTCAAGGTCCAGCATGGATTTTACCTCAAACTTCTCACTTGCTGACCCAACAAAACAATCAGATCCTGCACAGCCAACTCAA
Source organism: Protopterus annectens (assembly GCF_019279795.1). Classification (NCBI taxonomy): domain Eukaryota; kingdom Metazoa; phylum Chordata; order Ceratodontiformes; family Protopteridae; genus Protopterus; species Protopterus annectens. Next base: position 1,338,295,915 of record NC_056729.1, read on the forward strand.
GACCTTAAATCTGGCAGCATGGCAGATAACGTAGCCATTCTGAACACTCCTCTTTCAAAAGCTGTTATGGATGTCATCTTGGAGGCCACAAGGCCCAGTACCAGAAAATCTTATGCAGAAAAATGGAAGAGATTCTGTGCTTGGAACCAGGAACAAGGCATTGACACGTGTACCAAATATCCCTCAGATTTTACAATACCTAACTGAGATGCTGGACAAAGGCCTTTCTTTCTCATCAATTAAGATTCACGCCTCTGCCATTTCAGCCCATTACAATACGGAACCACTTATTTTTTCACATCCTTTAATAAGGCAGTACCTCAGAGGGGCCAAAAACATTAGGCCTCCAAGGAGAGCACCAATTCTGGCCTGGGACCTCAGTTATGTTTTGGAAATACTCACACTGCCTCCTTTCGAGCCAGCATCAACAGCAGATATAAAATTCTTATCCTGGAAAACAGCTCTGCTCCTAGCTATAACCTCTGCAAGGCGAGTCTCGGAGTTACAGGCACTCATGGCTGTAGAACCTTTAATCATCTTTCATCCAGATAGGGTTTCTTTGAGGACAAACCCTACATTTATACCTAAGGTGGCCCAGTGTGGCCCTCAATCAAACCATTCACCTGCCTACCTTTTATCCAAACCCACAGAACAAAGGTGATAAAATTCTCCACTCTTTGGACATACACAGGCAGCTACGCTTCTACTTGGACAGAACTAAAGCTTTCAGAAAGACTGAGCAACTTTTAGTATCTTATGCTACAGGATCACAAGGAAAGGCTATCTCAAAACAGACTATTTCAAAATGGATAGGCCATTGTATCCGTTTCTGCTATTTTCAACATGGCAAATCAGTGCCTAAGGGCATTCGACCTCATTCCACCAGAGCAGCAGCAACTTCAGCAGCCTTCCTCAGAGGAGTACCAACCAAAGATATCATAGAGGCTGCAACTTGGAGCTCAGTGCACACCTTCACAAAGCACTACCTCTTTACTCTAAGTCCAGAGCAGGCTTTGCCACTGCAGTTCTGCAGGGCCTCATAGCCTCTCCTAATCCTATTTAGCCCAGCCACCCTACCTCAGCTTTGGGATTCTACCCAAGAGTAATGACTGCAACAGTGAAACACGATGAACATAGTACAGTTGTGTACCTACCATAAATGTAGATGTTCGAGTGTATTCACTGTTGTAGTCCAGGTTACCCACCCACCAGCCCCCCTTGTCTTTGCTGGGACTTTTCTACACTTCTCTATCCTATACAACCTTTTTGGTGTATTTGCTTGTAGATGAAGGAAATGTTATTTTTTTGCATGCATTTTTTACTGGCATATTTTTCAGCCTACCATTTGGGGACACCTGGCATCTGGGGAAAGAAAAACTGAAGAAAATGGCGCTGGCTGCATCTTTTATACCCCTGGCGCGCTGACGTCAGGGAAGAGGCGACAGCAGCCGACGCCGGACCCGGACTTTGGAATTCTGGCCGACTGAGGGTAGCCTGCCGCCAGATAACCCAAGAGTAATGACTGCAACAGTGAATACACTCGAACATCTACATTTATGGTAGGTACACAACTGTACTTTTATCTGTGCATCTTATATTTTCAGGACAGCTTGGAAATTGAGTGTACTAAGAGCTACTACAGACTGCAGTGCAGTCAAGTGATAAAAGGGAGCATGAAGCATATTTTTATGGTGTATACAGACTGAAGATGATGGTCTCTAGTCTTGTTACACAACAGAACCTACATTTGTAAATTATTTGCATTCCATTGCCTATAATGCCCAAGCAGATCATCTTGCAGCAACACAAGTGGAAGTTGGATTCACAGGTGTTTCACAGGCTAACCTTTTTTCTGGTGGCTTCAGAGATAGACTTGTTGTATACGTCTTTGTGTCATTACCAAAGAAAATTCATTTCCAATTACCCATGCAAAGAAATATAGACATTTAGTGCCTTTTTCCTGCATTTTAATAAGGGACTAATGCATGCATTTCTGCCATTTGCTTTCTTTCTCAAGATACTATTAAGGCAAGAGAAAACAAAACAAAAGTCATCCTAATAGTTCCCTTTTGGCTGGAAAACCTTGGTTCTCCCAACTAATACTGCTAAGTAGGGAAGAGCTGTAAATTCTTTCTGTTCATTGCATACTTTTGATGTACCAGAGAAAGACATCAAATCTCAAAAGTCTCATATTGCCAGTCTAGAGGCAATGGCCTTGGCTTCATGCTTGAGTACCTTTCCACCTTAAGTTCCATGTTTGTTGCAGGAGGCCAAGAAACCAGCTGCTAGGAAGTCCTGCCTGCTGAAATGTAGAAGATTTGATCTGTCATGCATGACTAATGATATTTAGTGTAAGAAAGCACCAGTACAGCATGCTTTGAGTTACTAAACAGTCTAGCTTGACAGAGGGGCTAGTATATGTGTATCAGTTAAAGGACATCCTTTTGCCATGTCAGCTTTCTTGCCCTTGGGCCCACTTTTGACACCCATTCCCATTTGAAAGTGGCCCTCTGAGTCCACAAAGGAGGCCATCTCATTTCATTGGAACCTTAGTTTTATGACTGAAAAACCTGTGATCTGATGTTGTCAATTTTCATTTATTCCTCAACAATGTCGTTTGGATCAGACTCGGATTTTTTTTTACAGCTCATGGCCACTAGAACTGTCGAGCTCCTCCCTTACCTATAATGCTCTCTCCCCTAACATTGCTCAGATCTCGTTTGCCACTTTCACATATACAGGGGGTTGCAGTAAACTCTCGAGCGTTAATAGAAAATTTTCAGATAAGTGATGTCTTTCATTGCCTTATTAACCCTTTTGTTCCTTTCAATCTATTATTATATCTTTCCTATCTGCACTATTTAGTGTAATTCTAATTTACTATTGTTAGTATTTTCTTCTCTCCTCTTCACTTTATTATACCGTTGTTGGTGTTACTTTCATTCCTTTTTTATTTCTGTTTAATTAAAAAAAAAAAAAAAAATCTCAACCCCTTTTCCCATTTTTGCACATGGGGTCGGGGTGTCACTTCAGCAGTGACAATCATCTTGAACCAAGGATGTTAAGTTGTCTATCTCGCCTTCATTCTCGCTGGATGGGTTCGGAGCCGACCTCGGCTCCGACTCGGCCACTCTAAAAGCTCGAGAGTTGGTTCCACCGGCTCGAGGCTCCCCCTATATCCCACAATGCTAGGCGTGAGTTACCTCAGATCTCGTTTGCCGCTACAGCAATCGAGGTGTGTTTTCTACCGGCTCCAGGTTAGTGAAAGTTAGACTAGTTTAAAATTCTTAGACTTAGGCTAGCTCTGTGTATTTTTCTTTCCCTTTAGTGTAGTGGACTTATTATCCCTTCTACCCTTTATCCAGCCCCCTTTTTTTCTAAAGAACTTATAGATGTGATAGTGTTCAATCTCGCCGTTTGTTCTTACACATGGGTTCGGAGCCGATCCTCGGCTCCGTGCCGGCCTCTTGCAAGCTCTGCATCGAGAAGAAGCTCGAGACAATCTAATACCCACAATCCCCCTCTGCCTTTACCTCAGATCTAGTTTGCCGCTGCTGCGTTCGCATCGCTGGGAGCTAGCTCGAGCATCTAAAGTTAAGATATAACTTAATTTGTTATATTTTATTGGATATTTTTGTTCTATTTGATATAACTTGATATACTGAGTGATTGTGTGTTGAGTGGCTTAAATTCTCGGTACCGTTAATCTTATTAATCGGTTAGAGTTTTTCGGGGCCTACCAACCCTTCTTAAATTTAAACGGATTTGACATTTAAATCGGATTTGACACTGATTTTTCGGATTTGACTATAATACTGGACTTGTCTTTTTCTTGTAAAATGTCTGATAAGGTAAAATCAGGATTTAAGCGTTGTCAGTGTGGCCAGAAAATGTCAGTGACTGACAACCATAGTTCCTGCGTCTACTGCCTTGGCCCTCTCCACTTGCAAGAGGACTGTTCTATCTGTCACTCTTTTAGTGGGAGGGTCATGACAGATAGGCGCAGGAAACTTATGGACAGAGGTTTATTAAAACCTTCTTTTCAGGAGGCTCTGGATGCTTCTGACCAGGCATCGAAATCCTCTAAGGAATCGAAGACGTCGGAGCCAAAGTCATCGGCTCCGAGCTCTTCAGCAAAAGTTAGATCACCGGTTCCACAGACTTGGGCCGAGTGTTCAACTGGTATCGGTTCCTGAGCCTCGAGTCTTGGAACCGGTGATGGAGCTCCCTCTTCGACCTTATTGAGGTCGGCGCCGTCTTCGGTTCCTTCGACCCGTTCTTCTTCCAAACTCTCCGATATCGATGTGGATCGTGTGGTGCAGAAGTTATTGGAGCATTCGCCCTGTACAAACTTATTTCGGTTTCCACCCAGTTGGTGTCGAAACTTGAAGGCCTCCCAGTGTCTCCATCCATTCCTCCTCCGAGACCTGTTCAGTCTTTGGAGCCGGAAGAGGCTGATCTTCTGATTGTGGAGCCCTCGGGTCCAGAACCGTCTTTTCTCGGTCTGTTCCTCTCACCTCGACTCCGGACCCGATACCGGAGTCTCGAGCCGACGATCTGTCCTTGGTTCCGGGGCTGAGAGTCGAACCGGCGTTGGTTCCGACTCTTCCCTCGGGGCCTCGCACGGATCGATTCGCTCCGTCCTCGGGTCGATGCCTTCGGTGCCTGTTTCGGGATTCTTCCCATTTCTTCGAACCGGGAGATTCTTCGATCACGGGACCGGGGCGTTCGACCTAATGAGGAAGGTGTTGTCTACCCAGACAACCACATCAGTGGAAGCAACCTCTCCTCCCCATAAAGGGCCGTTATCCTCCTCTGCACCCACGGCCACATCCAAGCGTCGGGCACCAGTGTCTCAGCCACCCCTGGAGGGTGCCCCCTCTTCCTCGGAGGCTAAGTCCCTAGGAAAAGATTGTGTAAGAGGAGACACTTGGATTCTCCACAAGAATCCTTGACATCTGATACTGACTTAGATGAGTCAGAAGGGTCCCCTAAGTCACCTTCAGAAGATGTCTCTTTTCCGGACATATTGGAGATCCTGAAACAGAGAGGTGACTGGCAGTCCCTTCCCCCTTCTGAGGATGAGTCAGTTTTGCTGAAGGCATTTGGTGCTCGCCCTTCCTCCTCCTGGGTCACTCCGCCCTTCGATGAATTAATGGAACTAATTGCTCGAAGGGCGTGGGAGGCTCGTGACACAGTGGAACCAGTCCCAAGGAAACCCAATAAATACATCACGGCACCTCAGGACAAGACCTACTTAACAAAAGGAGTTCCAGTGGGCTATGGTGGCAGCGGCCACGAAAAAGGAGATGTCAGAGTCTTCCTCATCTGTCCATCCCCTAATAAAGATTCTAGGACGATGGATAGGTACGGGAAGTGCATTTTTAGTTCAGCGGCTTTTTCCATGCGATCCCTGAACTATTTGACCCATTTTACACGTCTACAGAGGGATCTAGTCAAAGAGTTGGGAGATACCCTCCAGGGTACTACAGATGCGGCTGTCTCAGACAAAGTGGCAGCGCAACTTAATACCCTTACATCCATTGTGAACTCGTCCATGAGGCTGATTTCCTACGCAGCCGAAGGTTCGAGTAGGGCAGCAGCTTCAGCGATTGCTCTTCGTAGACAATCCTGGATGCGCTTATGTTCCTTTGCGGAAGCCTTCAAGTCTTCCTTTACTAACGCCCCATTTGACGGTGCCACTCTCTTTGGCCCCAAAGTAAAGGAGACCCTTACCCGGTGTGAACAGGAGGGAAAGACTCTGTCTGCTGTCGGAGTCCGTTTTCCACCCCAACCAGACCGCACCCCAAAGGGCAACGTGGTGGAAAATGTGGTTTCGAAACCCCAAGGATCTTTCCCAGGCACACAGGGAGATGCCCCTCTAGAGGCAGAGGAGGGGCAGAGGTGGAAGACACCGCCCAGGCGGCAGAGGGGTCCGCAACATCAAGGTGACAGGGATACACTCCTGGTAAACCTTTCCAGCACTCCTGAGAGGAGGCCCGACTGTCCTGCTCTGGAGGCAGTCGGGGTCGCTAGCTTTATACCCTCAGGCCTGGCAAAATGTAACTACAGACAAGTGGGTAAAAGCGTGGTTACCAGAGGTTACAACATACCCTTTCTATCCCATCCCATTCCAAAGAAAAGACTCCCAGATGTACCGCCCCATCTGCAGAGCCAGCAGCTATAGAAATTTCAAAGCTGCTAGAAAAAGAGTCATCCAACCAGTCCCAGCGGACCAGCAAGGATTCGGGACTTACTCAAGGTTCTTTTAGTTCCAAAGAAACAGGGGACTGGAGGCCCATCCTGGACCTAAGCTACCTCAATACCTTCGTCAGGAAAGAAAAGTTCAATGGTCACGCTTCAATCGATCCTTCCATTCTTACAGAAGGACGACTGGATGTGCTCAATAGATCTAGAAGATGCATACTACCACATCAAAATGGCCAGGGCATCCAGAGATCATTTGCGCTTCCGGCTGGGGCCAGTCACTTTCAATTTGAGCCCTGCCCTTTGGTCTGACCTCAGCCCCAGGGTCTTCACCAAATGCATGGCAGTGGTAGCGTCTCACTTGAGACGCCAAGGATTCCAGGTGTTTCCGTATCTGGACGACTGGCTCCTTTCTGCCACCACCCAGCGTCATCTATTACAGGCCAGAGACTTTACTCTTCAACTGTGTGTTCACCTAGGGATTTCCGTAAACTTCGGAAAATCCTTGCTTCAGCCATCACAAAATATTTTGTTCATAGGAGCAGAATTAAACACACGTCAGTTAATTCTGAGACTTCCCCCAGAAAGGATACTATCACTTCAGACTCACATACGTCTTCTACTTCTGTCAAGGAAATCTCCAGCAAAACTGGTACTGAAGGTTTTGGGACTCATGTCAGCCTCCCTTATTGCAATACCCTTGGGAAGGCTGCACATGAGAGTTCTTCAATGGCTACTGTTTGCACAATGGTCGTTTCAACAACTACCTCTAACACACGAGATTCTTATAACGAAAACATGCAAGACACATCTAAACTGGTGGCTTCAAACGTGCAACCTTTCCAAGGGGAGACCATTTGTGCTACCCACGCCTACAGTTACGGTGACCACGGACGCTTCCCTGATAGGGTGGGGGCATCTTTCAGGGACAGACAGTCCAAGGCGAATGGACCAATTTGGAGTACAATCTGCACATCAATGTTCTAGAGTTGAGGGCAGTGTTTCTAGCGTTGCAACACTTTGCTCCCCTTCTTCCTCTAGGAACTATTGCAGTTCAGACGGACAACATGTCGGTAGTCTGGTGCATAAACAAGCAAGGGGAACCAAGTCCTATCAGCTATGCAGAGGCCATGAGAATCTGGCAGTGGGCGGAGTCCACGGGTCGCTTAATAGCAACGCACATCCCGGGTCATCCAACGTCATAGCCGACAGGCTGAGCAGAGCAATTCTGTTACCGCACGAGTGGTCCCTAAAACAGTCAGTGGCGAAAAGGATTTTTCGTGGGGCCAGCCTTCCTGCGATCTGTTTGCGTCTCCAATGAATGCCAAATGCAGGAGCTACTTTGCCCTATTACCCCTCCAGGGGAAGTCCCCAGGACGCACTGATTCACGATTGGCCCCGGGACTCCTGTACGCATTTCCTCCATTTCCCTGATATCAAAGTTTCTCCAGAAAGCCAGAAACCTTCACAGGACAATAATCCTCATTGCCCCATTCTGGCCTCGTCAAATTTGGTTTCCCTTCCTGAAGACACACTGCATTCGGGGACCCTGGATTCTGGACCCAGAACCAGATCTATTGACTCACTGTCAGGGGCTCCCCATCCCGCCGGTCCCTCCATCTAGCAGCTTGGTTGCTGCAATTCCCAACTTAGCCAGGTCTGATCTTCTTTCGCCAGCAGTTCGGGATATATTGGTGGCTTCTCATAAAGCTTCCACTACTAAAACATATTCTAGTAAATGGAAGCGATTTGTATTCTGGCGAATACACAGCAAGTGGATCCTTTTATAGCTCCTTTGAATAAAATATTAGAGTTTTTAACGGACTTATTCCATCAGGGTGCTTCTCCTGCTACACTAAGAGTTCAATTGGCTGCCATTTCAAATTTCCATGTGGAAGAATGTGGGGCTCCTGTTATGGCCCACAGACTTTGTAAAGCCTTTTAAAGGGGTTTTTCATATTAGACCACCAGTCAGATCTCCTACGTCACCTTGGAGTCTAAACTTGTTGTTATCTAAATTAATGTTGCCCCCCTTTGAACCTGCCTCTTCTTGCCCATTAAAATTTTTGTCCTGGAAGACTCTCTTTCTGGTAGCCATTACTTCCACTAGGCGAGTATCTGAACTTCAGGCTCTCTCCATCAAGCACCCTTATTTGATCTTTCACTCTGACAGAGTTTCTCTTCGAACTAATTCATCCTTCCTCCCTAAAGTGTGTTCTATTAACAATATTAATCAGTCAATTGAATTACCCACTTTCTTCAAAAATCACTCCAACAAAATGGAGTATATGTTGCACAAATTAGATGTTCACAGACAACTAAGATTTTACTTGGATAGAACAAAAGATCACAGAAAAACTGATCAACTTTTTGTGGCCTTTGCTGATAGCAGGAAAGGACTAGCGGTTACCAAAAGAACTCTTTCTAAGTGGCTAACGGATTGTATAATCTATGTCTATGATTCCTCAAATCTAACTCTCTTACACAAACCCAAAGGACATTCCACAAGGTCAGTGTCTACATCTCTGGCTCATGCAGCCCGCCTACCACTAGACGCTATTTGTGCGGCTGCTACTTGGTCTAAGCCACATACATTCATTTCTCATTATAAGGTAGACAAGGTTTAGGGACAGAGCAACCTTTGGTTCCACTGTGCTCAAGAACGTCCTTCCGTGAGTTCCTCAGGAACAAGGAGCTAGGGACGCTACCCATGTGTAAGAACAAACGGCGAGATTGAACACTATCACATATAGAAGTTTTGTCCTTACCATAACGTTCCATGTGGAGTGTTCATCTCGCCTTTGTTCTTACATTCCCACCCTCCCGCCCTTAAGAAGAACGTTCTTTTGATGCCTGGCCGGGAGCATTCTGCTTCTGCTTTGCAGATGTTGTGTACATAGTTGGCATGTATATATATATATATATATATATGTCTATTTGTTCTTATATATATATATAGTTATGTATAGACTCCTATTCTGTGCATATGTGATGTAAGCATGAATGTGCTCTCTCTAGAGATTGGTTTGCTTGCAAACTAGATCTGAGGTAAAGGCAGAGGGGGATTGTGGGTATTAGATTGTCTCGAGCTTCTTCTCGATGCAGAGCTTGCAAGAGGCCGGCACGGAGCTGAGGATCGGCTCCGAACCCATGTGTAAGAACAAAGGTGAGATGAACACTCCACATGGAACGTTATGGTAAGGACATAACTTCTATTTCTTTCCCAAGGCCTTCGGGCCCTTCCTTCCCTATTCTTAGGGTGCGTATGTGTTTTAATTAGGGAGTTCTTATTTAACTTACCTTTAGTTTAAATAATTCCCTTTGAACCCTATTAGTGTAATCTGTGTGTGTGTGTCTTCTGTGTGTGATTACACTTTGGTTCCTTGAATATGTCCAAGGATACAAAGGTCTCAGGCTTCAAGAAGTGTGACTCGTGCTGTCAGAAAATGTCTCTGACAGACGGTCACACTTCTTGTGTGTATTGCCTGGGACCTTTACACCTGCAGGACTCTTGTGCTGTATGCCATGGCTTCAGCCCTAGAGTCCTGCAGGAGAGAAAAAATAAACTCATTTTGAGGGGTTTAATTAAGCCTGAAGGTTCCCTTTCTGTGTCATTGGGCAAACCTTCTAAGGCTTCTAAGACCTCGACTCCAGCTTCAGAGTCGAGGCCTAAGGCTTCGAAGCCTACTGCTTCATCGGCTCCGGCTGGAGCCGATGAGTCTTTGACTGCAGTATCCGTGGTTTCCTCGGCTCCGGCTGGAGCCGAGGCATTAGAGATTCCTGGGTCGGCTCCGATCAGACCATCGGAGCCGACATCTAGAAAGAGATCGAGGTCACCGTCCCTTGGCTCCGTTCATTCGGCTCCAGCGTCTCCCCTGCTGTCTGAACGGAGCCATAGATCTCACTCCTCCAGGTCATCGAGGCTCGGATCACGACCTCCAGAGGGTAGTGAGTAGACTTTTGAAGTCCGAGGCACTGGCCCAAATGCTCCAGAGTCCGACTCATCAGTCGATGCCTCAACTTGTTCCAATAAATATTCCTCCTCCGACTCCTTTGAGCTCGAGCCGGGCGCCTCGGGACCGAGACTGTGGTAGCGCCGGAGCCGATACATTTGTCTTCGGCTCCGTCGTCGGCCCCGATTTCTTCTTCAGAAGAAACTCGGCGCGGCTTCCTCGTCGGCTCCGAGGGTGAGTGGCATCGGACCCTTGTCCGACCCCTCTCCCTCTCGGTGCTTGGTGCTGGTGAGTTCGGCTCCGACATCGGCCTCGAGCCATCTCTGTCGGTGCCGAGGGAGGTTCTCAGCTCGGAGCGGGACCTCTGGCTCTGCCTGACAGGGGTGCATTCGAGGTCATGCGGAGTGTGTTGGAACCTTGTTCGACTCCACAGTCGGCTCCGTCCGCCCCTCCCACTTGGTGCCTTTGGTTATGTCGACTCACTCCCTCATCCCAGACCGCAGAGAGCAAGCTCCTCAAGAATCCCCTGTGGGATCTCATCCTCTTCGAGGCCTCTCCTGAATTGGCAGGGAGCCCCTAGGAAGAGAAAGTGTAAGAGGAAGCACATAGACTCACCTGAGTCTGTCACCTCTGACACAGATTTAGAGGATTCCGAGGGTTCCCCACGTTCCCCTTCTGAAGATGTCTTTTGCAGACATTCTAGAGATCCTGAAACAGAGGGGAAATTGGCCAGCCCTTAACCCTTCGGAGGATGAATCTGTGTATCTTGAGGCGTTTGGCTCTCACCCTTCCACCTCCTGGGTGCCCCCCCCCCTTTGATCCCCTCATGCAGGTGGTTGCAAAGAAGGCTTGGACGGCTCCTGATTCAGTGGACCCTACCCCCAGGAGACCCTCCAAATTTATAACAGCACCAACTGACAAGCAATTTCTCACAAAAGGTGTTTCTGTGGATGCTATGGTGGTAGCTGCTGCCACCAAGAAGGAACTAGCTGATCCTTCAGTGCCTGTTCATCCCCCTAACAAAGAATCTAGGTCTATGGACAGGTGCGGAAGCGGATGTTCTCGCTCGTCAGCGACCTTTGCTATGCGTTAAGCTGAACTACCTATGCCATTTTACTCGTCTTCAAAGAGACTTGATCAAAGAAGCGAGTGACATGTTGAAGGATCCTACGGCTGCAGGTTTTCAAGACAAGATGAACACCCAGCTGGCTACCCTGAACTCCATAGCTAACTCCTCCATGCGCCTCCTTTCTTATGCGGCTGATGGAGCGAGCAGGGCCGCAGGGACAGGTGTGGCCTTACGCAGGCATGCCTGGATGCGGCTATGCAACTTTGCGGACCCCTTTAAAACGTCTTTCACTAATTCCCCGTTTGATGGATCATCTCTCTTTGGTCCTCAAGTGAAAGAAACCTTGACTAGGTGCGAGACAGATGGCAAGACTCTTTCTGCAGTTGGAGTCCGTTTTTCTACTCCTTCTAGGCCTTACCCCAAAGGCCAGAAAAGTGGGAAAATGTGGTTCCGCAAACAATCTCAAGGGACTTCGCCTGACCCACAAAGTCGGTCCCCCGCCAGAGGCAGAGGGGGGAACAACAATGGTAGACGTCGCCCTAGAGGCAGGGGGGGTCCGCAGAACCAGGGCAATCGAGAAGCCTTCTCTGATAAGCCCTTTCAGCATCCCTGAGGTGTTGCCCGACTGCCCACCTTCGAGGCAGTCGGGAAGATTGTCACTGTACCCAGAAGCCTGGCTATCCCTGACTCAAGACAAATGGGTACAGTCCATCATTTCCGAAGGCTATTCCATTCCCTTCGTTCGCATTCCAAACCAATCAAAAAAATCCCTTCCAGATGTTCCACCCGCTCAAAGGGATCTTGAAGTTTTGGAAATTTCAAAGCTGCTTGCAAAAAGAGCAATTCAGCCAGTTCCAGCAGACCAGCAAGGATCCGGAATCTACTCCAGGTTCTTTTTAGTTCCAAAGAAAACAGGGGACTGGAGACCAATTTTGGATCTCAGTATCTTGAACAAGTCAGTCAAGAAAACAAGATTTCGGATGGTCACGCTGCAGTCCATCCTTCCCTTTTGGGAAAGGGAAACTGGATGTGCTCTATAGACCTTCAGGATGCGTACTATCACATAAAAATGAACAGACGCTCCAGAAGATTCCTCCGCTTCAGGCTGGGAACCAGTCATTTTCAATTCAGGGCCCTGCCCTTTGGTCTCACCACTGCCCCCCGGGTGTTTACCAAATGCATGGCAGTGGTAGCTTCTCACCTGAGACGTCAAGGATTCCAGGTGTTTCCATATTTGGACGACTGGCTCCTCACAGCTCCCACCAAGCATCTTCTCCTAATGGCCAGGGACTACACCTTTCGCATTTGTCAAAAGTTAGGCATTTCAGTAAATTGCGAAAAGTCTGTTTTGTCGCCTTGTCGTACTATTACCTTCATAGGCGCAAATCTAGACACAGTCAACATGTCTGCAAGACTAACACATCAGAGAATAGCAGACATACACAAACTGGTCTCACTCCTCTTCAGCAGCAACAGAGTCAAAGCCAGGTTAGTTCTGAAAGTGTTGGGGATTATGGCGGCTGCCATACCTCTGCTTCCATTAGCCAGGTTCCACATGAGAATCCTTCAATGGATGCTCTTCACACAATGGTCATACCAGCAACTCCCGATGTCCCATACCATTATGATCACGCAAACATGCAGAAATCATCTTCTGTGGTGGATGTCTTCCCCTCAGCTCTTATTGGGAAGACCTTTTGTACCTTCCCCTCCGGTTGCTACTTTGAGAACGGACGCCTCCCTGATCGGGTGGGGGGGGGCATTATCAGGGCAGAACTGTCCAGGGCACATGGCAACCAGACGAATGCCACTTGCACATAAATGTTCTAGAGATGAGAGCAGTGCTTTTAGCGTTGCAAGCCCTTCAAGACTCTCTTCCCTTGGGAACGATAGCAATCCAGACGGACAATATGTCTGTAGTGTGGTATATCAACAAACAAGGCGGAACCAGGTCCTACCCCTGTGTCGAGAAGCACTCAGACTGTGGCAATGGGCGATTTCTTCTCAGCGGTTTCTGATAGCAACGCACATCCCCGGGAAGTCCAATCAAATTGCGGACAAGTTGAGCAGAGCTATCCTCATGCCTCACGAGTGGTCTCTGAAAGACTCTGTGGTGAGAGAAATTTTTCTCAAATGGGGTCAGCCTTGCTGCGATCTTTTTGCTACTCCCCAAAACAGCAAGTGCAGAGATTATTTCACCCTATTCCCGCTACCAGGCTAGCCCAGCAGAGACGCTCTAGTCCAACTTTGGCCCCGGGGACTTCTGTATGCATTTCCTCCCTTCCCACTAATCTCTCAAGTGATACAGAAAGCTATCGCTCAGAAGCAAGAACCAAATCGCTCAGAAGGCCTGCTTGATCCTCATTGCTCCTTACTGGCCTCGACAGGTTTGGTTCCCCTTTCTACATCATTTTCTGTTGGAGCAACCTTGGCATCTGGACCTAGTTCCAGATCTTTTGATCCATCAGTCGGGTCAGTTTCATCGCTCCCTTCCCTCTCTGAACCTCACTGCTTGGTTCCTCCTATTCCAACCTTAGCCAGGCTTCCTCAAATATCTCACTCTGTTCGAGATATTTTGATAACTTCACATAAATCTTCCACTCGAAGATTTATTTGAGTAAGTGGAAACGTTTCGCCTATTGGGCTCAAGGAAGGGACATAGATCCTTTCACTGCTTCCATCCAAATGGTCCTTGATTTTCTAGCTGAACTCTTCCATGCAGGTTCATCTCCTTCTACTCTTAAAGTTCAATTGGCAGCTATTTCTAACTTTCATGTGGGCATTTCAGAGTCTGCCATAATGTCCCACAAGCTTTGCAAAGCTTTTTTGAAGGGAGTTTTTCTACTCAGACCTCCTATAAGAAATCCTCCTCCTCCTTGGGACCTAAATTTAGTTCTTAGTTCTTTGATTCTTTCCCTTTCGAACCTGCAGCCTCCTGTTCTTTAAAATTGCTATCATGGAAGACACTGTTTCTGGTAGCTATTACTTCAGCTAGAAGAGTTTCAGAACTTCATGCACTCAGCTGTCGACCTCCTTATCTGTTGTTCCATAAGGACAGGGTATCTTCTGAACCAACCCGTCCTTTTTACCTAAGATAGCCTCATGCCTAACCTGAATCAAAGCATTGACCCTCCTGTTTTTTCCAGAATATTCTAACAGGTCTGAACAAAAATTGCATTGGCTAGATGTTCATCGTCAGTTAAGGTACTATTTGGATAGAACCAAACAATTCAGAAAATCTGACCAGCTGTTTGTCTCTTATGCAGAAGGCAGAAAGGGACTTTCAGTTTCAAAGGTATCATTATCTAGATGGCTAACATCTCTGATTTCCCTTGTTTATGAAATTAGACACCAAAAGCTGCCTAACAAACCTAAAGCCCATTCCACCAGAGCTTTGGCTACTTCTATAGCCTTCCAAGACAGACTGCCTATTGACACCATTTGTGCAGCGGCTACTTGGGCTACTCCTCACACTTTCATTTCTCATTATAAGTTGGATTTAGCTTCTAGGCATAGAGCTAACTTTGGTTCCACTGTTCTCAAGAGTCTGTGCCGTTAGGCCACCCGGGACAAGGTGCTAGGGACGCGGTCCCATCCAGCAAGAATGAAGGCGAGATAGACAACTTAACATATAGAAGTTATGTTCTTACCATAACGTTCCATGTTAGTTGTCTTCTTCTCGCCTTCTTCTTGCGTCCCACCCTCCTTCCCCCTGGCCTGGACAGACCAAGAGGAGTTTTGATTGTGACCTCTCTTTCTACCACCTCTTTACTTTAGGTATATGCTGCTGTGCATAATTTCCTGGATCAGGATGTAGGTCACCCTTCTCTTCTCCCTGGTTTATAGAGGTGGACTTTGTTTATAATTATTCTATTGCTATTATAAGCTGGGCCTAGCTTACAAACGAGATCTGAGGTAACTCACGCCTAGCATTGTGGGATATAGGGGGAGCCTCGAGCCGGTGGAACCAACTCTCGAGCTTTTAGAGTGGCGAGTCGAGCCGAGGTCGGCTCCGAACCCATCCAGCAAGAAGAAGGCGAGAAGAAGACAACTAACATGGAACGTTATGGTAAGAACATAACTTCTATTTTGCATTGCTGGGTGGCTAGCCCTGCCACTGTAATTAATTTGTTCCACTCACTCATGCTCGCACACACACGCACTCATATACGGCTAATTTAGAGTGTCCAGTCCACCTACTGCATGTCTTTGAAATGTGAGAGGAAACCGGAGCACCCAGAGGAAACCTATGTGACTGCAGGGATGACATTCTGACTTCGCAAAGAAGGTACCCCAACCGAGAATTGAACCGGAGTACCTCTTGCTGTGAGGCGACAATGCTAACTGCTGCACCACCATGGCCACAAATATAAAAAATATTGGCACAAACTCCCCTTATGTGATGCAAACGATTGCTGTGTTTATTGTTTGGGCCGTGATCACCTCAAAATGGATTGTGAAATATGCATGTCTTTCAATTGTAGAAAGGTCATTGATCATAAAAACAAACTGATACTGAAGGTTCTTCTTCCTTCGACCTTATCAGAGGTACTATCTGGGGCTCAACCCACAAGATCCAAAAAAATAGAGCACAGAAAGAGGCCATTGGATCCATCTGACTCTTCTAATCCTTCCTCTAATCTGCTGTTAAAGCCAACTCAGAAGAAATTGAAGAAGTCGGATTCAAAGCCATGATCTTCTGATCAACTGGCATTAGATTTTTGATCTACTTCCTTGGATTCAAAGCCCTTACCCCAAGTGAGGTCTGTATCCCTTAGGTCCAGTGCCCCCTAGAGTTCCTTCACCTTTTTTGAGAGACGCCAGCATTCCAGGTCCCTCTCTGTAAGCCTCATCCTCTCGTTCTTCCAGAAGCTGACATGGATAGAATAAAGAGGAAGTTTCTGTCTGCACAGATTCAATTGGGAGTTCTTTCGGCTCCTACCCCTTCAGGTCAGGGAGCTCTTATCAGTACTACACCACCTATCTTGGCTCCTTCTCCGATCTGACCCATGGTTTTGGAGCCCTTGGATCTGAGTTTTGCAGCACTGTCTGTGCCAGATCCAAAGATCATTATATGCTTGGCTCCAGTGTATTTTTTGAATGCACCAGCTCTTTGCTTGTCGAAGCCGAGGTGTCCGTGTTGGATGCAAGATGTTTGAGTTGAATCTGACATTATTTGAGCTGTCTCTGCCCCTTTGAGCCTGTACATTAGCTCAGCTCCGACCTTGGGTGGACTGCCCTCGGGTCAGGGGGAGCTGATGGCCCATAGGTTTGGCTTCTCGGCTGCATCTGCCTCCTTCTCCCTGGAGCATTCTGCCTTTGAGGTAGTGGAAAAAGTGTTTTCTACATTTGCAGGATGGATGGTTCTTCCTCCTCAGATCTCCCCTCTGGATCAAGTGCGTCTCTGTGCCTTGAACTTCCTCACTCTGCTCCAGACTACCAAGCAGGTTATTCTCATTTCTTCTGACACTTCTCCGGAACATCCCACAGAAGAATGCCCGTAGGAAGAGAAAGTGTAAGATGGAAGCACTTAGACTCCCCTCAAGAGTCGGACACTGGAGATGCTGATTTTGATGAGAGGAAAGGATCCCCAAGATCTCCACCTGATGCTGGAAATCCTCAAGCAGAGGGGTGGTTGGTCTACTGATAACCTTTTTAAAGAGGAATGGGTATTCCTGGAAGCCTTTGGGTCTAGCCCATCTTCCTCCTGGGTGACTCTGCCTACCGATGAGGTCATTGATTTGATCTCTAGGCAGGCATGGAAGGAAATAGACCAGACAGGATTTCGGCACAACCAAAAGGAAGAGAGTTTTAGAGCAAGGGAGTACCGGTAGATGCCATAGTTATTACTGCAGCCACAAAGAAACAACTTGCGGAACAGAATTCTTCTGTCCATCCCCCTAACAGGGTGTCATGACCATTGGACAGATTTGGGAAATGTCTGTACACTTCAGTGAGCTTTGCTTTCAGGTTACTGAATTATTTGGCACACTTCACTAAACTGCAGAGGGATTTGGTTAAAGAAATCTCCAAATCCCTTGCTGGGACCAGTACTTCTGAGGCTCAGACCTCTGCTGCCTCACAGTTGGCTACGCTAAAGTCAATCATTAATTCGTCCATGAGGCTCATTTCACATGCAGCTGAAGGTACCTCAAGGGCAGCAGGGTCAGGCATGTCTATTAGGAGACACTCCTGGATGCACCTGTGATTTTCTGGAGCCCTTCAAGCCCTCCGTCATCAGTGCACCCTTTGACAGAAGCTCTTTGTTCGGCTCTAATGTAAAGGACATGCTGTCCAGGTGCGAGCAATATGATAAGACCCTCACTGCAGTAGGCATACGTTTTTCAATCCCTCAAAGAACCTTTTCTCAGAATCAATGAGTGGGTTGAAAAATGTGATTCAAAAAGTCACAGAGTCCTTTCCACGTGGAGATAGTTCCCCCAGGGGCAGAGATGGGAACTCAAATGGAAGACCCTACCCATATGGCAGAGGAGGCCCGCAAAACCAGGGGTCAAGAGATTCCTTTTCTGACAGACCCTGTCAGTGCTCTTGAAAGGGAGCCCAATTGTCCACCTATGGAGGGGTCGTTTTTCCCCTGCACTAGAGAGACTGGCTAGATGTTACAAAGGATACGTTAGTGCAGAGGATTATTTCCAGAGGTTACGTAATTCCCTTTTCACTACCACCCCCACTGACATTAAACAAAATTCCCAATGTTCCACCCAGTCAGAGGAAGCGGCAGGTCTAGAAGTAGAAAAGCTACTAGAAAAAAAAAAAGTCATCCAATAGGTCCCCTCAGACTAGATAGAATCCAGAACTTATTCAAGAGTTTTTTTGGTGTCAAAGAAAGCAGGGGACTGGAGACCAATTTTGGATCTCGGCTTTTTGAACAAGTCAGTCCAGTACACCAAGTTCCGGATGGTCAAGGTTCAGTTCATTCTGCCTTTCCCCGCACAAGAACAAGTGGGATGTGCTAAATAGATCTTCAGGATGCACACTAACACATAAAAGTGAACAGATGATCCAGAAGATACCTACGCTTCTGGCTGGGAGCCATTCATTACCAGTTCAGAGCAATGCCCTTTGGTGTCACCACAGACTCTCAGGGTGTTCACCAAATGCGTGGCAATAGAAGCAGCTCACTTGAGACTGCAGGGATTCTGGGTATTTCAGTGCTTGGATGACTGGCTCATAACTGCTCAGACCAGGCATCAACTGACAAGAGCTCAGGATTATGTACTCCAGACGTGCTTTCTTCAACCTCAACAAATCTCATTTAGAACCTATTCAAACAGTAGAGTTCATATGAGCCGTATCAGCGCAATATCAGTGACAGCTTCCTTCCCTTTTATAAGGGTACAGACTATCTCATTTTAAGTCAAAAAGATAATTCAGTATACTTCTCTTTTACAGCAGAGTCCGAGGTGTGCACCATGTGCTGTAAGGACAGAGCTCTGCCCAAATATCTAAACAAACGAGTGAACAGAATCACAGTCCCAGATAGATAAAATCCAAGGTTTATTAATAAAACCATACAAACGAAAAAACTGCAGTGGTAAGCGCTTTCACGTTGTACCCAACGCTTCATCAGACTGTCCTTACAGCACATGGTGCACACCTCGGACTCTGCTGCATTTGTGTTTTTCTCTTTTCATCGAGGGTGCTTCACCTGGCAAACCATTGGTTTTTTCGTTTTTATACTTCTATTTTAGCCCGATTGATTCTACAAGCCTAGTGTCTCGGTGATAGTTCTAGTTCCCCTAGCAAGATATCATATGAGAATTCTTCAGTGGACATTAGCGACTCAGTGGTTCATTCTACACCAGCCTGTTTCCACCCAGATCAATCTAGGCATGAAAAAAATACTTTGGTGGTGAATCGCTGAGATCAGGTTCTATAAAGCAGTCCCTTCATTCCTCCTCAGCCCAAGGCCATAGGGACCACGGATGGTTCTCAAATGGGGTGGGGGGGGGCACTTCTTGAGAAAGACAGTCCCAAGGCACATAGTTTCCAAACAAGGCCAACACATACATCAATACCCTGGAAATGAGAGCAGTGCTCTTAGCATTACTGGCTTTCCAAGACTCTGTCTTTTTGGAAAATTGTGATTCAGACAGTATGTCTTTGGTTTGGTACATTAACAAACAAGGAGAGACCAGATCTTACCTCTTGTGCTGAGAACCTCTGAGAGTGTGGCAGTGGGTGATCTCATCCAGCTGATTTCTGATAGCAATGCACATTTCGGGAAAATCCAACGTGACAGCAGACAAGTTGAGCGGGTCCGTTTTGTTACCTCATGAGTGGTCGGTCAACACAAAAATTGCGGAAGTGATATTTTGCCAGAAGGGACATCCATGCTCTGACCTTTTTGCTTCTCCCCTCAACAACAAATGCGGTAGGCTCTTTGCCCTAATCCTTCCACTGGGGCAATCACAAAGAGATGCTGTCCTTCATAATTGGCCCCCATTCTCCTCTATGCATATCCCCAACCTCCTTAATCTCAAAATTTCTACAGAAATCTACCTGATTGAAAAGCAAAGTCATCCTCATTGCCCCTTATTGGCCTCAGCAGATTTAGTTCCCCTTTCTTTGGCTTCATTTAGTTTACCCTCCATGGATTCTGGATCCAATTTCAGACCTCCTATCTCACCTGACAGATGTGATTCACCGGGCATCTCAAACCTAAAACCAACTGCATGGCTTCTCCACTTCCATTGATAACTAGACAAACCAGGCTCTCTTCTTCTGTCTGTCATATACCTTTTGTCTTCCCATTAAAGCTTCCAGCAGGAAAATTTACAGAAGTAAATGGAAAAGATTTGTTTTTTGGGTGCAGCAAAAATATATTTACCCTTTTTTAGCACCAGTACTTAAAGTTCTTGAGTTTTTAGCAACAATCTTTAATGAAAGGGCCAGTTCCTCTACTGTTAATGTTCATCTAGCTGCCATTTCTTATCTTCATATAGGTGTTATAAATTCCACCTTAGCTTCATCAAAACTTTGTAAGGCCTTTTTAAGAGGTACCCTTCTTTTGACATTGCCTTATAAAGATCCACCTCCATCATGGGACTTAAATTTAGTACTACAAGCCTTGATTTAGTCTCCATTTGAACCAGCAGCAAAATGTGGATTAAAGTTTTTAACCTGGAAAACTGTTTTTTTGGTAGCCTTTACCTCTGCTTGAAGACTTTCAGAACTTCAAGCTTCGTCTTCTAGACTTCTTATTTAATATTTCATAAAGACAGGGTAGCACTGTGAAGCATCCTTCCTTTCTTTCTAAGGTGGTGTCAGAATCCAACATCAATCAGTCCATTAATCTTTCAGATGTTCATCGTGTTACACTGCTGCAGTCATTACACTTGGGGTATCCTGCCGTCAGGCGGTCCCGCAGTCGGCCAGAGCTCCAAAGTCTTGGTCTGGCGTCGGTTGCTGTCGCCTCCTCCCTGATGTCAGTGCGACAGGGGTATATAAGATGCAGCCGACGCCATTTTCTTCAGTCTTTCTTGCCGCGCGATGCCCGAAGCAAAAGCAGTTCGCAAGTGCCGGTCGGCCGTCTCCTGAGATTTTCATTCCGAATCCAGAACCGAAGTCTTCTGCAAAGCTAAGTACCCCGTTGGGGAAACTTTTTCTTGCCTCAGACCGATGTCAGTAAAAGTTAATAACTGTATTTCTTGTGGGAAGCAAATACCTGATAAGGATTTCCATTCCTATTGTATCCCATACCTAGGCTCTGACCACAACGTTACTGGTTGTCGGTTTTGTGCTAGGTTTAACAAGCACACAATTAAATGTCAGTTTGATTTTGCCCGACATTATTTTGGTAGAAAATTAAATTGTACCATGCCGTTGGAACTTCCGACGACCGGAATACACAAAAAGCGCAAAGACAAGGATAGGCATCCGAGGCCTAAAACTGACGACGAAGCCTCTTCTAGGCCAGTCACCGGTTCTCCGGTTTTCAGCGAGGTGCCTTCGCAGCCCCTGATGACCGCTTCTGCAGAACCACAAGCTGCCTCTGACTCCCACGTGGAGATGGCTGGGCCTTCGGACGCACAAGCTCTTCAGCCTACCGAGTCTAACCTTTCAGAGGGATCCGGAGTAGCTGAGCAACCCACAGCTACAGAGGGTGTCTTCAGACCTACTCAGTTAAGCATTAAACCCTCAGCTAAGTCTAAGCCTCCTTTAAAGTCAAAGAAACAAATACAGCATTCTCCAAGACAGGCCTCCATGCCTAAGAAACAAATGCTCAAAATGGCCATAGACCTAATTACTCTGATCAGGGGGTCCCATCCCCCTCCTGATAAAAGGCCTAGACAGGATGCAGACTCTGACTCATCCGTCCAGGTGTCCATCTCTTCTGATTCATCCTCAGACCTAGGATACTCTTTACCCCCTTATGAGGATTCTGATGCTGAGGAATCGATTCCTTCAGCCTCACCATCTGAGGACTACTCCTTTGGGGAAACCCTACATACCATGAGGGAGCATTTCCACTGGGAAGGCCAGGATTACTCAGAATCCAAGAAAAGGCTCAGAGACTTCCTTTTATTACCTCAACACAGACCCCTTGCTATTCCGCCAGTGTTAGATATTGTGGATGATGTGTATACTGAATCCAGCTTAAATCCTGATTCCTTACCTCCAGCCCCTGTTAAACCTGACAGGTACTACAGAGTCCCTGACTCACATAAATTTCTGTATAAAAGCCCTGTAGCTGACCCTGAAACTATTTCTCAGGGACCCAAAGGAGTTAAGGCCTCATCAGCTACAAATCCAGTTCCCTCTGACAGAGATTCTAGAGCATTAGACAGATGGGGAAAGAAAGTATATACGTCTGCAACTTTAGCAATGAGAGCCTTAAATTGCCAGTTTCACATGCTAAAATATCAGCAATTTTTACTGTCTCAGTTAAAACAAAAAATGCTTCCAGAATCAGATCCTCCTAATTTTAAAGAAATGCAGGATTTATTGCATGCAGCTGAACAAGTGGGAAAACATACTTTGCAATGTGGTTTTGATTTTCTAGAGGCCTCCTGCAGAGCAGCAGTTACAGGCTCTGTCATTAAAAGACATGCTTGGTTAAAAGAACATACGTTACCAGATCATGTTAAAGCAGAATTATTGGATGCACCTTTGCAGCAGGATGTGTTATTTGGAGTTAAGGCAGAAGAGGTATTAAAGAAAATGGAGGATAAGGCAAAATCTATGCAAACGGTGAAGGATTTCTTACAGGTTCAGCCTCCTAGATTTAGCAGAAACTGGCCAACTAAGAATTGGTCCTTTCCAATTACAGACTGACCTCGAAGGGGAAGATACAGACGTCCAAGAGGTAGAGGTCAAACACAAGGTCCTTACAGGCCTCGACAATGGGTTGTATCAGGCCAGAAAGAAAGGGAAGACAGGCCCCAACCATATAAAAGCAGATCCAATGACTTCCCATTACAGCTGCCAAACAAATCCATCTTGGCAGCCCCCTTGGGAAGAAAACTGGCACTCTTCTACCACAATTGGCAAATGATCACCAAAGACAAATGGGTTCTCAACATTGTATTTCAGGGTTACAGGTTCCACTTTCACACTCTGCCAAGGTTAAAAGGAATGCCAAATCTGCCACCAAATCAATGGGCAGAGGCTCTCAAAAACAAATTACAGCACTCATGGATGTGAGAGCTATTCAAAAGGTACCATCACAGGAGCAAGGACAAGGATTTTACTCAAGACTCTTTCTGGTACCCAGAAAGGACAAAGCCTGGAGGCCCATTCTGGATCTTTCATCTCTAAACACTTACCTGGATGTTCCGAAATTCAAAATGTTGACATTACAGCAGCTTCTGCCCATGTTGGGCAAGAAAGCTTGGCTCGTGACTTTGGACCTCAAAGAGGCATACCTGCATGTCCCTATCAGACAAAACTGCAGAAGATACCTCAGATTCATAGCTGGTTCAATGCACTACCAATTCTCTGCACTGCCCTTTGGCTTATCTACTTCGCCCAGGGGCTTCACAAAGAGCCTGACACCAGTAATTGCATTTTGCAGACAGAAAGGAATTCAAATTTATCCGTACCTGGACGACTGTCTGATTCAAGCAGAGAGCAAGGACATTCTTCTAAAGCGTCTGGCATTTGTAAAAAAAAGTTAAGTTGCCTGGGGTACACAGTAAACTAAAATAAATCAAAACTAGTGCCCTCACAAGAGATTATATTCCTGGGTGCCAGCTTGAACACAACGGCCCAGATGGCTTATCTCACGCCAGACAAACAAGGACAACTGACTCAATGCTTTCAATTGATGGCAACAAAGACCCAGCTCCCTGCAAGAAAAATTCTGCAGGCCTTGGGTTACATGGCATCCTGCATACAACTAATTCCATATGCCAGACTGCATATGAGGAAACTACAATGGTACCTAAAGAATGTATGGTCTCAACACTGTCAAAGTTTGGAAACAGTTATACCACTAATCCCTTGCCTTCAACAGGAGTTTCAATGGTGGGCTCAAGCTTGTCACCTCAACAAGGGACAGCCTTTTACACAACCCACAGCCAGGCAAACACTGACAACAGATGCATCGGATTACGCCTGGGGAGCACACATGGCAGGCAAATGTATTCAGGGCACGTGGACCGCAGAACAAAGGCATCTTCACATCAATCAAAAAGAGATGCTAGCTGTACAAAATGCGCTTATAGCTTTCAAGGACCTGCTGCATCCAGGACAACTACTACTAAAGACAGACACCACAGTTATGTGGTACATAAACAAGCAAGGGGGCACTCACTCCTACCCCCTATGCAGACAAGCTATGACCTTGTGGAACACAGCTATAAACCTTCAAGTTCATCTGCAAGCGCAATTCCTGCCAGGAGAGAAAAACACACTGGCAGTCGACTTAAGCAGAAACATCATGGATCCCCACGAATGGGAGTTGAATCCACAAATATTCAGAATGATAACACAGAAATGGTGGAGCCCGGACATAGATCTGTTTGCATCCCCAATAAACTGCCAGCTGCAAAAATTCTGCACAAGGAGTTACCATCCACAAGCATGGAAAGTGGATGCCCTCTCATTCAGCTGGGAGAACCTACAAGTATATGCTTTCCCACCACTACCTCTCCTGCCAAAGGTACTCATAAAAGCCAGGCAAGAAGAGCCAAAGATGATCCTGATTGCACCAGACTGGCCACGCCAGCACTGGCTCCCAATCTTTAGGAGCTTAGCACAAGAACTACCCTGGATTTTGCCTCAAATAGCACATCTGCTGCCTCAGCACAACAAACAAATACTACACAGCCAGCTAAAGACCTTAAACCTAGCTGCATGGAAGATTCCTTAGTCAAGCGAGCAATGCCTCTCTCCAAAGCTGTTATGGATGTCATTCTGGAGGCCAGAAGGCGTAGTACCAGGAAAACCTATTTGGATAAATGGAAGAGATTCTGTGCCTGGAACCAAGCTCACAGCCTTGACTCTCTTGTCCCAAGCATTCCTTAGATACTACAATACTTAACTGAGATGCTGGACAAAGGACTCTCCTTCTCATCCATCAAGATCCACGCCTCTGCCATCTCTGCTCATTACAACACGGATCCACCAATTTTCTCTAATCCTCTGTTAAAACAGTACCTCAGAGGGGCTAAAAACATAAGACCACCCCATAGAGCACCTACTCCAACTTGGGACCTCAGCTTTGTTTTGGAGAAGCTAACTTTACCTCCTTCTGAGACAGCCAACACAGCAGAATTAAAATATATCTCTTGGAAAACGGCTCTGCTCCTGGCAATAACATCAGCACGAAGAGTTTCAGAATTACAGGCACTAATGACAGTGGAACCTTTCCTCATTTTCCACCAGGACAGGGTGTCTTTACGAACTAACCCTACTTTTATGCCAAAGGTGGTATCCAGAGTGGCTCTAAACCAAACTGTTCACCTGCCATTTTTTTTATCCTAAACCACAGAATAAAGGGGAGAGACTACTGCACTCTTTGGACATTCACAGGTAGTTATGCTTCTATTTGGACAAAAAACAAAGCTTTCAGAAAATCTGAGCAATTATTGGTAGCATATGCTGCAGGAGCACAGGGAAAAGCTATTTCAAAACAGGCTATTTCAAAATGGGTAGGACATTGTATAGGTTTCTGCTACACATACCATGGAAAACCTGTACCTAGCAGCATTAGATCTCACTCCACCAGGGCAACAGCCACTTCAACTGCCTACCTCAGGGGAGTACCTACCAAGGATATTTTGGAAGCAGCAACTTGGAGTTCTGTACACACCTTCACCAAGCATTACCATCTGCCTGTATACTCTAAATCCAGAACTGGCTTCGCCATTGCAGTGCTGCAGGGCCTTATAGCCACCCCTAATGCCTTATAGGACCAGCCACCCTTCCTCAGCTTTGGGATTCTACCCAAGTGTAATGACTGCAGCAGTGTAACACGATGAACATAGCACAGTTTTGTACCTACCATAAATTTAGATGTTCGAGTGTAGATACTGCTGCAGTCCAGGTTACCCTCCCTCCTTCCCCTCTTACTGGCTGGTACGTACCTATGTCTTCTACCCTTACTACCTATGGGGAGTATTTGCTGGTAGCTGTAAGTTGTTTTTTGCTTTTCTTATGTATGTTGTATTAGCAATTGGAATTGCCTACATATTTAGAGGCACCTGACATCTGGGGCAAGAAAAACTGAAGAAAATGGCATCAGCTGCATCTTATATACCCCTGTCGCACTGACGTCAGGGAGGAGGCGACAGCAACCGACGCCAGACCAAGACTTTGGAACTCTGGCCGACTGCTGGACCGCCTGACGGCAGGATAACCCAAGTGTAATGACTGCAGCAGTGTCTACACTCGAACATCTACATTTATGGTAGGTACAAAACTGTACTTTTTCTTTCCAAATTTCACAAACAAAGGTGTGGATGTTCACATGCAATTACATTTTTATTTACACAGAACAAAGAATTTCAGAAAAACAGACCAATTGTTTGTTTGCAAGTCCGTTACAAAAGTAACTATAACCAGATGGTTGACTGACTGTATATCCTTTGTTTATAACAAATTGGGCCTATCCATACCAAAACCTTTGAGAGCCCATTTAGCCAGGCCCATGGTAACATTGTTAGTATTTTTATCCAGGGCTTTCATGGACAGTATCTGTGTGGCTGCACCTTTGGCTAATCTTCATACTTTTATTACTCTTTATAAATTGGATGGATTGTCAAGGGGAAGAGCAGCATTTGGCTCAGGAATATCCTTCCTTGGATTTGAGGTAGCTGGGGAGTCTGTTCCAGTTGTTGAGGAATGAATGAAAATTGACAACATCAGATAAAGAAGTTATGTGCTCAGTATAACATACTGTCTGTGTTGTCCATTTTCATTCTTCCTCATCTCCCCTCCCTCAAGCCCCCTACCTTTGCACCAGCATCTATTGGAAGAGCAAGAGGTAACAATGGAACCGGTGTTCCTGCTGTTGTGCTTCAGATGTTTGCCTCTTTGAGGTATGTTAGGGGATATAGCATTATGGGTAAGGGAGGAGTTTGAGAGTTCTAGTGACCACAAGCTGTAAAAAATGACCAAGTCAGATCTGAACCCAGTTGTTGAGGAAGAGTGAAAATGGACAATACAGATGGAATGTTATGGAGAGTACATTTTTTTGCTGTATTTGACTCCTGCATTACACCTGCTACAGAATTCACATACTGGAACTTTTTGTTGCTCTTTTTATTGAAAAAATGAACTCCATTAAACCATAAGTAGCAAAACAGTAAACGTAATATTTTAACAAGTAACAATCAGCACTTTCAGTCAGTCAGTCAGCTTTTTTTCATTCTTATATATACCTGTAACCCCAAAACTGCATTAAAGTGTTCGGCTTAAGTATTGGTGTCATTCAAAGGGGATCCAATGCCTGTCAGCCTGGGATGACATGCTTGACAAGCCACGATGCTTCGCTAGGGACGGCTTGCACCTGTCACCCCTGGGCTTTCGGATATTGGCAAAGGCTCTTGCTTCCCCCATAGTGCCTTTTTTAGGCAAGGCTCAAAAGACAAACCCACCTCCATAGGTATCACAAGGGATAAGAAACTAAGAGTAATGCTACTCAACGCCAGAAGTCTAAACCTCAAGATGTACGCACTCAAAACTCTCCTTAGCATGGAGAACATCGATATCTGTGCAGCAACAGAAACCAAGGCTCCCGAGAGCATCCCAGCACTACCAGTTTATACCTCATACCATGCTTTTCGGCCCCAAAACTTGGACCGAACCACAAAAGGAGGGGGAGTATCAATATTCGTCAAAGATACCCACACCTCCAGGTTGGTGGCACAGCACGAAGCATCAGAGACTATCCATGTGCAACTAACAGTGGATAAAACTGCCTTCCAGTTTATAGCCTGCTACAGACCACCCTCCCAAACCCAGGAACCCCACTCGGCCTTCCTGAGAATACTGGAAAATATGAAGGTCTCTCCAAATACCATTATATTGGGCGACTTCAACTACCCAAACATAGACTGGAAGCATTACTCTAGCTCCAACACCCTAGCTCAAAGGTTCCTAGAATTTATAAACTCAAATGCTATGGAACAACTTGTTACCACTCCCACAAGAGGGGAAAACATACTGGACCTGATCATCACAAACATGGGGACTCTATGCTCCAGACCAGAAGTGTATCCCTCACTGGTAAGATCAGACCATAAACTAATCTCACTGGATATTCACATCCCAACCCCACCCCCTGCCCAGAAAACCACAGTGAAAAACTTCTCTAAAGCAAATTTCACACTCCTCAAAACCGAGGTAGAATCCTTCAAAGCCCCCGGGCCTGTGGAAAATACGGCCCAGACCGCAGAATCCTTTATAAACGCATTCTATGAACACCTTCAGGAATGCATGGATCATGCAATCCCAAATAAAACCAAGACCCAATCCTCCAAAGGCAGATGTCCTGTCTGGTGGACCCCAGCCATAAACAAACTATACAATAGAAGGAGGAAGCTACTACATGATAGAGCAAAATCCCAAAAAGGGAAGGCATCTCTGATCAGTATTAGCAAAAAACTACAGGCACTCATAAAATCGTCTAAGGCCAGCTTCGAGAGAAAAATTGCACAGGACACTAAGGATAATCACAAGGCTTTCTTTAGTTATGTTAGGAACCTGGGTGGGAATTCCCAGATATGCTCAGAATTAGTCCAAAATGACAAAAAATACACCGAACCCACAGACATTGCCAATATCCTAGCTGACAGGTTCAGCGCAAACTTCTCCCCCCCCCCTCCCCACCAAAAGGGCAAATATCTATCCCAGCATAGTGCTTGCCCCCCTGACATCTCAAATGCTCAGGTAAGAGCCACCCTCTCCAAAGCAAAATAACACAGCATCAATGGGACCAGACGGTGTCCCGGGCTGCGTCCTACATGAACTCCAAGAAAAGCTAAACCCAAACCTAAAACTACTGTTCAGTCTCAGCCTTACTACAGGATATGTACCCAAAGAGTGGCGTACAGCAACAGTGGTCCCTCTCCACAAAGGTGGTGCCTCAACGGATCCTGGAAACTATCGCCCCATAAGCCTGACTAGCTTGGTCTGCAAAGCTATGGAAAGGATCATCATGGACCTCATAAATAAAGATATTGGGGACCTATAGACACTGGATCCTACCCAGTTTGGCTTTGTTAAGGGCAGATCCTGCATCTTAAACCTGGTCAATTTCTTTGAAACAGTCACCAAGGCCATTGACGAGGGGAAGGTGGTCCACACAGCCTACCTGGACCTCGCAAAAGCCTTTGATACAATACCCCACTCGGGCATTATAGATAAGCTCACCAGCTTAAATATAAACGCCTATGTCACTAGATGGGTTGCAAACTGGCTCAAGGACAGAACCCACATGGTTAGAATTGCTGGAGCCATATCAGACTCCAAACCAGTTACAACTGGCATCCCACAAGGCTCAGTCCTGGGACCTCTCTTGTTCAGTATATATTTCTCGGAGGTACAGGCCAACACGGAAGGACTGTGGCTGACTAAGTTCGCAGATGACTGCAAACTGCGCGCCATAATAGACTCTCCAGCCGACACGAGCATCCTCCAAAAGGGCCTCATAGAAACAGACAACTGGTGCCAGAGCCATGGCCTCAAGCTAAATGCCAAAAAGTGTATAGTCATCCCCTTTGGCAAAAACAAAGTGCCCACAAATTACCACATAGGTGGTAATCCATTAAGTACAGAAGAAGTAATTAGGGACCTGGAGACCCAGGTTGGTAGCAATCTCTCATTTGACAACCACGTGGCCAAAGTGGTTAGAAAAACATTTTATATAGCCCACCTAATCATGAAGGGATTCACATCTAGATCAGGGGAGGTCATTGTGCCTCTTTACTCATCCCTCATCAGGCCCATAATTGAGTACAGTGCCCCTTTTGGGATGTCCCTTACCAGACACCTGCAGCAACTGGAAAGACCCCAAAAGTACCTCACCAAGAGGATCAAAGGGCTCAAACAGATGCCATATGCTGCCCGGTTAAAGAAACTCCAGCTCTACTCAGTGGCATACCGCCTGCTCAGAGGCTATCTGTGCCTGACGTATAAAGCCATGTCCAACCCGGAATTAATGGACATGCTGCACCTCAGAAAATCCAAATCCCATTGAGCTACGCGCTCGAGAGACTTGAACTTGACCCACTCGGCACTTATCCTGCCAATAATTGAGTATAACTCCCCATTCAGTATGTACCATACTAAGCACCTGCAGTAATTGGAGAGACCTCAGAGTTTTCTAACAAAGAAGATCAAGGGCTTCCAGCATGTGCCTTACATGGACTGACTAAAGTCCCTATCACTATACTCTGTATCATATAGACTTCTTAGGGGAGACTTATGCCTGGCTTACAGGACAACCCGAGACCCAAACCTAATGAACTTACCGCATATCCATAAATCAAATGGGTCTAGGGCTAAATATGGCCTGTGACTTAAAAAGAAATTGCTGGAGGCACAGATTAATCTCCCAGCGACTGCCTCGTCTTTGGAACAGGCTACCAATTCATGTAAAACAGAACACCTATATGACACTGTTCAAGAGAAATCTGGATGAGTGGATGGGGCACTATAAATTCTTACAGGGGATAGTGCCCACAACCCTCCTGGACATGGGCAGTCATCGCTAAATGCAATCTTCGGTATTGACTAGTACTTCTAGGGTATTACATTGGGTTGAAAAGGCTAGGCTTAAAATGACGTCTGGGTCGATAGCCTAGTAATCTCCTATGATCCTATGATCCTATGAACCTCAGCATTGAAATAAATAGGACATGCAGGAGGGACAGATTCATAACCCAGAGGCTCCCTTCACTCTGGAATAAAATCCCAGTCCAGGTTAGGCAGAGTCCCTCATTGACTCTCTTCAAGAGGAATCTTGATGAGTGGATGGGAGATTGTAGGTTTACCCCGGGTATCAGTTCTGTGTCACTGTTAGACAGAGGCACAGTATACTAACCTTGAAAAAGGGCATAGCAAAATTAATTTAAAATGGGTGGCGAAAGCCAAACACTCTGGCTAGGCTTATAAATGCCCTAGGGCAGATAGCCTAGTATGAACCTATGAACCTATTTCTATGGTACTTTTCAGTCTTTACTCAGTACAGATCTTCTTTCAGACAGTAATTCTCCCATCAGTCATTATTTATTGTTTAACTGGGTAACCATTTGAAATTTCAGGACCAGCTAGAGTAATTCCAGAAGTACAGAGACTGAATGGGCAAAAGAATGGACATACATATACTAAGTTCGAGGTGTCATTTTTCAAAATATTCACTTTTTCTCCATGGTATGGCAATCTTGGAGTTGGTATATATAAGTTCTGAGGGTGGCTTGCAGAGTTTCCCTTTACTCCGGGTTTTCTGTCTTTTTTTCGGCTTGTTGGCACTCAGCATTTTGAGTGCTGCCATTTTAATAGGGAGCCATTCACTGTTATTGAGTAGAAACTTCACTGTTTATACTCATTGACCAAGTCATCCATTTATTCATGGTCTTTTGTTTAACCTTAAAATTCTTTGTTGATTGTTCCAAGTCTTGTATTTCCATTTTCTCAGTCGCATCATATTTTGTTGGTGCTGCATCTTGCTTCCATTTATGTGTTGTAGCCATCTTTGCTGCTAACATTAACAAAATGTTAAATAGTACATTTTCTAATTTACGAAGCAAAGTTATGTCTAAGAAGAGTACATTAGAGAAAGTGTGGCTTGATTGGGTCATACACCATGACTTATGACAAAATGTTAAGTAGTACATTTTTAATTTACCAAGCAAAGTTATGTCTAAGAAGAGTACATTACAGAAAGTGTGGCTTGATTGGGTCATACACCATGACTTAAATTCTGGAGTGCAGTTCTGTGACTACTAAGACTTTCACAATCCCAAACTGTATGCATCCAGTTCCCTAGCTCATCATTCTTGCATCTGTAACAACAGGGAGAAACAAAGAAACATCTGATGTCATGTAGTCCTATCTCGCCGTAATTCTTGCTGGATGGATTCAGAGCCGATATTCGGCTCCGACTCGACAGATACTAAAGCTCGAGACTAAACCCTATCCCATGGTGCCTCATGGCAATTCCCCAGATCTCATTTGCCGCGAAAGCTTTGAGGTTGTCTCCTTACTGGCTCGTTGGCTAAGTAGAAGATTTAATTACTAAATCTTGTCTTTTCACCACCTTTTTTCTTCATCTTTTAATTCTTGTAATTAATAGCATTTTGTGTGATTGTACTGAGTGTTTGACCCCTATTTCCCCCCCATAGGATTGTACGGCCCGTTTCAGTTAGAGGGCCGTCCGTAGTTGCCCGTTTAAGTTAGAGGGGCTTTCCTACCTGTGTGTTTAAAAAAAAAACTATATATATATATATATATATATATATATATATGTTTGTGTGTGTGTGGGGGGGGGGGTCTACTACTATTCACTGAAAGCACATTTCACTGAAAGCTCAATTCACTGAAACACATTTCACTGAAAGTTATATAGGGCCTTTTCCCCACTGTAGTGCAACCCTGGAGTTAGTATATATAGTAAGGGTGGTGTGGGGGGCACCCCCCCCACATTGGGGGGTGTGGAGGAGCATAGCACCCCACATATTTTAAATATTTAGAACTACATACATGGATACTTGCAATTGCAATATATTACTGTTCTCTGAAAATAATATGTATACACCATCCAGTGTGGGGGGGGGCGGTGCCCCTCACACCCCCCCCCTTACTATATATACCAACTCCAGGGTCGCACTACAGTGGGGAAAAGGCCATATATAACTTGAAATGTGTTTCAGTGAAATGTGTTTCAGTGAAATGTGTTTCAGTGAATTGTGTTTTCAGTGAATTGAGCTTTCAGTGAATTGTGCACAGTCAAATGTGATGTTCATCGTGTTTAACTGTTGCAGTCATTACAATGGGGTTATCCTGCTGGCAGGCTACCCGCAGTCAGCCTGGTCCGGCGTCGGTTGCTGTCGCCTCCTCCTTGACGTCAGTGCACCAGGGGTATAAGAGATGCAGCCAACGCCATTTTCTTCAGTCTTTCTTCTCGCGCGGTGCCCGAATCTAAAGCAGTTCGCAAGTGCCGTTCGACCGAATCCTGAGATTTTCAACTTCAAATTTCAGATCCGAAGTCTTCATTAAAGCTAAGTACCCCATTGGGGAAACTTTTTTCTTGCTCCAGACCGATGTCAGAAAAAGTTCTTGTGGGAAGCAAATACCTCATAATGATTTTCATTCTTACTGTATTCCTTGCCTAGGCCCTGACCACGATGTTGCTAGTTGTCGGTTTTGTGCTAGATTTAACCAACGCACTATTAAGCATCGGTACGATTTTGCTTTTCATTATTTTGGCAGAACATTTAATTATATTATGCCACCAGAACGGCCGACTACCAGAGTTTATAAAAAGCGCAAAGAAAAGGACAGGCATCCGAGGTCCAAAACCGACGATGATGCTTCTGCTAGGCCAGTCGCCGGTTCTCAGTGAGCCGCTTTCGCAGCCACTGACGCCCACTACCTCAGAGCCACAGGCCGCTTCTGACTCCCACGTGGAGCCGACTAGGCTGCTGGAAAATCAAGGTATTGGAACCTCAGAAACTATACCCTCAGATGGGTCCGGAGCCGCTGAGCAGGCATCAGCTTCTGGGGGTGTTTTCAGGCCTACAGAGTTACATGTGAAAATGACTTCTGCCTCAATGGCAAAGACTAAAGCACCTTTAAAGACAAAGAAACAAGTACAAGATCCCCCTGGACAGGCCTCTATGCCTAAAAAACAGATGCTTAAAATGGCCGAAGACCTAATTACTTTGATCAGGGGTTCCCGTCCCCCTCCTGATAAGAGGCCTAGGCAAGAGACAGAATATGAATCTTGAGATCAGGTTTCCATTTCCTCTGATTCCACTTCTGAACAGGAATACTCTCTTCCTCTCTATGAGGATTCTGATGCTGAAGAATCTATCCCTTCAGCCTCTCCTCCTGAGGATTATTCTTTTGGGGAGACCCTGCATACTATGAGGGAGCACTTCCACTAGGAGAGTCAAGATTACTCAGAATCTAAGAAAATGCTCAGAGACTTCCTTTTACTACCTCAGCACAGGCCCCTTGCTATCCCTCCTGTTGTAGACATTGAAGATGATGTTTTTTCAGAGTCCAGTCTGTCTCATGACTCTTTACCTCCAGCTCCTGTTAAGCCAGACAGATACTACAGGGTTCCTGATTCACATAACTTTCTTTATAAGAACCCTGCTGCTGACCCAGAAACTCTCTCTCAGGTTCTCAAAGGGGTCAAGGCTTCTACTGCAAAAAACCCTATCCCCTCTGACAGGGATTCAAGGGCCCTGGACAGATGGGGGAAAAATATTTACACTTCTGCTGCCTTGGTTGTAAGGGCCTTAAATTGTCAGTTTCATATGCTTAAATATCAGCAATACCTTATGTCACTGCTTAAACAGAAAATGTTGACAAATTCTGAATGTGCAGAAAACAAAGAAATGCAGGATTTATTGCATGCAGCTGAACAAGTGGGAAAACATACTTTGCAATGTGGTTTTGATTCTCTGGAGGCCTCCTGCAGGGCCGCTGTTATGGGTTCTGTCATTAGGAGGCATGCTTGGTTAAAGGAACAGAATCTGCCTGATCATGTTAAAGCAAAATTATTAGATGCTCCATTACAGCATGATATCTTGTTTGGTGTTAAAGCAGAAGAGGTGTTGAAGAAAGTGGAAGACAAAACTAAATCTATGCAAACAGTCAAGTATTTCTTACAGGTACAGCCTCCCAGGTTTAGCAGGAACTGGCCTACAAAGAATTGGTCCTTTCCAGTGACAGACAGGCCACAAAGAGGCAGATACAGATGCCCCAGAGGCAGATCCCAGCCCCAAGGCTCAAAAATGTTGGCAACAAAGACCCAGTTTTCTGCAAGACAAATTCTGCAGGCTTTGGGCTTCATGGCATCCTGCATTCTGCTAATTCCGTATGCAAGACTGCATAAGAAGAAACTACAATGGTATCTAAAAAGTGTTTGGACTCAACATTACCACAGCCTGGAAACAAAAATTACCCTCATTCCCTGCCTGCAACAGGAGTTTCGATGGTGGGCAAAGGCCTGTCACCACAACAAGGGACAGCCATTCACTTTACCCACAGCCAGGCAGACATTAACAACAGATGCATCAGACTATGCCTGGGGGGCCCATATGGCAGGAAAATCTATTCAGGGCACATGGTCCGCAAGCCAAATGCATCTACATAGCAATCAAAAAGAGATGCTAACTGTTCAGAATGCCCTGACAGCCTTCAAGGATCTACTTCATCCAGGACAACTATTGATAAAGACGGACAGTACTACAGTCATGTGGTACATAAACAAGCAGGGGGGCACACATTCCTACCCCCTCTGCAGACTAGCCATGACTTTGTGGGACACAACATTGACTTACCAAGTAAATCTGCAAGCACAATTCCTGCCAGGAAATAAAAATACTCTGGCAGACGAACTAAGCAGAAACCTATTGGATCCCCACGAGTGGAAGTTGGATCCACAAGTCTTCAGCATGATAACAAGGAACTGGGGATGCCCGGACATAGACCTATTTGCCTCTCCTCACAACTGCCAACTACAGAGATTCTGCACAAGGACGTATCACAAGCAAGCATGGAAACTGGATGCCCTATCTTTCAACTGGAAACACTTAACAGTATATGCCTTTCCTCCACTGCCTCTCCTCCCCAAGGTACAACTAAAGGTCAGACAAGAGAAGCCAAAAATTATCCTGATTGCCCCAGACTGGCCCCGCCAGCACTGGTACCCAGTCCTAAAGAACTTGTCTCAATGCCCAGCCTGGACATTACCTCATATTTCTCACTTATTGACCCAACAAAACAGTCAGGTCCTGCACAGCCAACTCAAGACCTTAAATCTGGCTGCATGGCGGATAATGTAGCCATTCAAAACACACTTCTCTCTAAAGCGGTGATGGATGTTATTTTGGAGGCCAGGAGGCCTAGCACCAGAAAATCATATGCAGGTAAATGAAAGAGATTCTGTGCTTGGAATCAGGCACAAGGAATTGACACAATTGCATCAAATATTCCTCAGATTTTGCAATACTTAACTGAGATGCTGGACAAAGGCCTATCCTTTTCATCAATTAAGATTCATGCCTCTGCCATTTCAGCTAATTACAATACAGAACCACCTATTTTTTCTCATCCATTACTAAGGCAGTACCTCGGAGGGGCCAAAAACATAAGACCTCCAAGGAGAGCACCAATACCTGCATGGACCTCAATTATGTTTTGGAAAAACTCACACTGCCTCCTTTTGAGCCAACCTCTACAGCTGATATAAAATTCTTATCCTGGAAAACAGCTCTGCTCCTAGCAATAACCTCTGCAAGACAAGTCTCAGAGTTACAGGCACTCATGGCTGTGTAACCTTTTATCATTTTCCATCCTGACAGGGTTTCTCTGAGGACAAACCCAACATTTATGCCTAAGGTAGTGTCCAGTGTGGCCCTTAACCAAACAATTCATTTGCCTACCTTTTATCCAAACCCACAGAATAAGGGTGAGAGACTTCTGCATTCTTTGGACATTCACAGGCAGCTACGCTTCTACTTGGACAGAACCAAAGCTTTCAGAAAGACTGAACAACTTCTAGTGGCATATGCTGCAGGATCACAAAGTAAGGTTATCTCAAAGCAGACTATTTCAAAGTGGATAGGCCACTGCATTCATTTCTGCTATTCACGGCATGGCAAATCAGTGCCTAAGAGCATTAGGCCGCATTCAGCCAGAGCAGCAGCCACTTCAGCAGCCTTCCTCAAAGGAGTACCAACCAAAGATATCTTAGAGGCTGCAACTTGAAGTTCAGTGCACACTTTTACAAGGCACTATCACTTCCTCTCTACTCTAAATCCAGGGCAGGCTTTGCCACTGCAGTTCTGCAGGGCCTCATAGCCTCTCAGAATCTTATTTAGGCCCAGCCTCCCAACCTTAGCTTTGGGATTCAACCCAATTGTAATGACCAACAGTGAAACACGATGAACATAGTACAGTTGTGTACCTACCATAAATGTAGATGTTCAAGTGTATTCACTGTTGCAGTCCAGGTTACTCACCCACCATCTCCCTTTCCTTTACTGGAACTTATCTGTACTTCTCTTTTCTATACAACCTATGTGGTGTATTTGCTTGTAGAGGAAGGAAAAGTTTACTTTAGTGCATGCATGCTTATTGGCATAATTTAGCCTACCCTTTTGGGGGCACCTGACATCTGGGGCAAGAAAAACTGAAGAAAATGGCATCGGCTGCATCTTTTATACCCCTGGCACACTGACGTCAGGGAGGAGGCGACAGCAACCGACGCCAGACCAGGACTTTGGAATTCAGGCCGACTGCGGGTAGCCTGCCAGCAGGATAACCCAATTGTAATGACTGCAACAGTGAATACACTCGAACATCTACATTTATGGTAGGTACACAACTGTACTTTTCAGTGATATGTGCTTTCAGTGAATAGTAGTAGATCCATATGTATATATATAAAATAGTATCTTTCCTTTCTGTCTTTATTATTGTTGGTATTTACCTCAGTAGATATCTTTGTTAATATAGTTTCAGTTGGTGTCTCCTTCTAAGTAGCCTATTAGTTTTTTCTTGTTACCATGTCTAAAGAAAAAGACAGAGAACACAAGGACCATCACCGTTCGTGGTTTAAGAAATGTGATAAATGCTCACAGAAGATGTCTTTGACAGACAGTCTCACTAGCTGTGTGTACTGCTTAGGTGAAGCATACTTTGCAATGTGGTTTTGATTCTTTGGAGGCCTCTTGCAGGGCTGCTGTAACTGGCTCTGTGCTACGAAGACATGCTTGGCTCAAAGGGCAAACTCTGCCTGATCATGTTAAAGCAAAATTGTTGGATGCTCCTTTACAACAGGACCGCCTCTTTGGTAATAAGGCTGAAGAAGTTTTAAAAAAGATGGAAGATAAAGCTAAATCTATGTAAACTGTGAAAGATTTCTTACAAGTGCAACCTCCAAGATTTAGTAGGCACTGGCCTACTAAGAACTGGTCCTTTCCAGTTCCTTCGAGAGCTACTCAAGTCAAACCCAGACATTCCAAAGGCTCCATGTTTCACTCACAAGGGACTTTTAGAACAAAACAATG
The DNA here is from genome assembly GCF_019279795.1 of Protopterus annectens. NCBI lineage: Eukaryota > Metazoa > Chordata > Ceratodontiformes > Protopteridae > Protopterus > Protopterus annectens. The sequence continues at coordinate 1,338,333,861 of NC_056729.1, forward strand.
GGGTGCCTCCACCTCCAAATCTGGAAACAACAAGGCACCTCCCTATGGTAAACAGTCTCAATGACTTCCCTCTACACTTACCTTTTAGCCGCCCCTTTGGGGGGGGGGGGACTGGCACTTCATGCAAGAAACTGGCAACTTATAACCCAGGACAAATGGATTTTAAATATAGTATCCCACGGATACAGATTTCATTTCCACACGTTGCCAATCCCAAACGGATGGCAAGACCTGCCCCCAAATCAGTGGGCAGTGGCCCAGAAACAAGTACTGTCCCTCATGAACATGGGGGCTATTCAGCCAGTACCAGAAGAGGAAAAGGGACAAGGTTTCTATAAGACTTTTCCTGGTACCCAGAAAAGACAAATCACGGCGTACAATTCTGGACTTGTCTACTCTAAACACATTTCTGGACATTCCAAAATTCAAGATGCTGACGCTTCGACAGTTACTTCCTATGCTAGGCAAAGATGCCTGGTTGGTAACTCTAGACTTAAAAGAGGCTTACCTGCATATCCCAATCAGGGAGTCTTGCAGAAGATACCTCCACTTCAAAGCAGGCTACTTGCATTACCAGTTCTCTGCACTGCCCTTTGGCCTATCTACTGTGCCCAGGGTCTTCACAAAGTGCCTGGCTCCAGTAATTGCATTTTGCAGGCAAAGAAATATTCAAATATATCCATACCTGGACGATTGTTTAATACAGGCAGAAAACAAGGACATTCTTCTAAAACATCTGGCGTTTGTAAAAAGGGTTCTAACATGTCTAGGGTACACCATAAACAAAAATAAATCGCAACTGGTACCCTCTCAAAAAAATTACATTCCTGGGTGCAAGCTTGAATACAACTGCCCAGATGGCTTACCTTACGCCAGAAAAGCAAATTCATTTGGTAACTTACTTCAAACAGGTGGCCACAAAATCCTTGCTATCTGCAAGACAAATTCTGCAAGCCTTGGGGTGCATGGCCTCCTGCATTCTTCTAATTCCATATGCAAGACTGCATATGAGGAAACTTCAGTGGTACTTAAAAAGTTTATGGAGTCAACATTGTCACAGTCTGGAAACAATAATTTCTATCATACCTTGCCTGCAACTAGAGTTCCTATGGTGGGCAGAGACATGCCACCAAAACAAGGGACTGCCATTCACTCCACCCCCTGCCACCCAAACCCTAACTACAGACGCATCAGACTATGCTTGGGGGGCTCATCTGGCAGGGAAGTGCATTCAGGGCAAATGGAGGCCAAATCAAATGCACCTTCATATCAGTCAGAGATGCTAGCTGTACAGAATGCACTGACAGCCCTCATGGACTACCATCATCCAGGACAATTAATGATAAAGACAGACAACACCACAGTTATGTGGTACATAAACAAGCAGGGGGGTTACACATTCCTACCCCCTTTGCATACTAGCCATGGCATTGTGGAACACGGCCTTAACCTACCAAATATAACTACAAGCTCAATTCTGCCAGGAAAGCTCAATACTCTGGCAGACGAACTAAGCAGCCTCACCAACACTGGTACCCACTCCTGCGCAATGTGTCACACCCTCCACCGTGGCACCTGCCTCAGACACCTTACTTACTGTCTCAGCAGAACAGTCAAATTCTGCACACTCAGCTCCAAACCTTGAATCTTGCAGTGTGGCTAATCACCTAAATTCACCCTTAGCATCCCTCAGCAAACCTGTGATGGATGTCATTTTGGAGGCAAGAAGGCCTAGTACTAGAAAATGTTATGCTGACAAATGGAAAAGATTCTGTGCCTGGAATCAGTCACAAGAAATAAGAAGAGCAGTGCCAAATATTCCTCAGATTTTACAATGCTTAACTGAGATGCTTCATAAGGGCCTGTCCTTTTCTTCCATAAAAATCCATGCCTCTGCCATTTCAGCTCATTACAACACAGAACCTCTCCTCTTCTCACATCCTCTGCTAAAGCAGTACCCCACAGGTGCCAAAAACTTAAGACCACCCAGGAGAGTTCCAACCCTTGCCTGGGACCTCAATTTTGTATTGGAAAAACTCACTCTCCCTCCTTTCGAGCCAGCTGCTACTGCAGACTTAAAATTTATCTCCTGGAAAACAGCTTTCCTTTTAGCAGTCACTTCAGCTAGAAGGATTTCTGAATTACAGGCTCTTATGGCAGTGGAACCTTTCATTATTTTTCATGCGGACAGGGTGTCTCTCAGGACAAATCCATCCTTCATGCCTAAGGTGGTATCCAGTGTGGCTCTTAATCAGACCATTCATTTGCCGACTTTCTTTCCCAGTCCACAGAACAAGGGGGAGCGGATTCTGCATTCATTGCATGTACACAGACAACTTAGATTTTACTTAAACAGGACAAAATCTCTAAGAAAATCTGAGCAACTACTGGTGGCATTTGCTGCAGGAGCAGAGGGAAAGGCTATTTCAAAGCAGACTATTTCCAAATGGATAAGCCACTGTATTTGTTTCTGCTATATGCACCATGGTAAAACTATCCCCCAGGGGATCAGATCTCATTCCACCAGGGCTGCATTTACTTCTACAGCCTTTCTCAGAGGTGTTCCTACCAGAGACATTCTAAAAGCTGCTACCTGGAGCTCAGTTCATACGTTCACCAAACATTACCATTTACCTTTCTTCAAATCCAGAGCTGGCGTTGCCACTGTTGTCTGCTGGGCCTTATAGCTGGTCCTAATGCTGTATAAATCCATCTTCCCAACCATAGCTTTGGGATTCTATCCAAATGTAATGACTGCAACAGTGAAACAAGAAGAACATAGTACAGTTGTGTATTCTTACCATAAATCTAGATGTTCGAGTGTATTCATTGTTGCAGTCCTGTTACCCTCCTCCAACCCCTGTTTTTCTCTTACTATACCTCTACTTTCTTTTACTATGTTTAAAAGCCTTTTTGGTGTATTTGCTTTGTTTGGAGGTATATTTTTGTGTTTTAATGTATATATATATATATATATATATATATATATATAAATATATGTATATGGGCACCTGACATCTGGGCCAAGAAAAACTGATGTAATGGCGTCAGCTGCATGTTTTATACCCCTAACGACCTGACGTCATGGAAGAAGGGACAACAACCGATGCAGGACCCAAGACTTGGTTAATCAGGCCGACTGAGGGCAACCTGCCAGCAGATTACCCCAAATGTAATGACTGCAACAGTGAATACACTCGAACATCTACTTTTATGGTAAATGTACACAACTGTACATTTTGACCATGGACGCCTCTCAGATGTGGGGGATGAGGAAATTATCTGGGAATGACGGTCCAAGGTACTTGGCAGAACCATGAGAACCACTTGCACATCAATGTTCTGGAGATGAGGCGGTGCTCTATGCATTGCAATCACTACACAGTTCTCTTCCCACAGGAATGATTGCGATTCAGTCAGACAACATGTCTGTAGTGTGGTACATAAACAAGCAAGGGGAACCAAATCTTACCGCTTTGTCGAGAGGCCTTAAGAGTTTGGAAACGGGCGAATGACACTCGATGCTTTCTGGTAGCAGCGCACATCCCGGGGAAGTTCAGTGTGATAGCAGACAAGCTCAGTCGAGTAATTCTCATGCCTCACAGTGGTCCCTGAATACAGAAGTTGCGAAAGAAATCTTTCACAGATGGGGCCAGCCTTGCTGCGACCTATTCGCCACTCACCTGAACACCAAATGCAGCAGCTACTTTGCCTAATTCCCCATCCGGGACGTCACCCAGGGATGCTGTAGTCCACGATTGGCCCCCAGGACTCCTTTATGCCTTCCCATCTTTTCCTCTCATTCCAAAGGTAATTCAGAAAGCAAAACAGTTGAGGAGTACCCTGATCTTCATTGCTCCTTACTGGCCTCGTCAAGTCTTGTTTCCCTTCCTATGGCCCTACCTGTTGGAGGAACCATGGATTCTGGAACCATCTCCAGACCTCCTGATTCATCAATCGGGGCAGTTCCATCCGACCATCCACACCCTAAAATTGACAGCGTGGCTGCCCCAATTCCACGAATAGCCAGGTGCATTTCCCTCTCACGTTCAGTCAAACACATTCTCATTTCTTCCCACAAGCCTTCCACTAGGAAGTTATACTCCAGCAAATTCTTCTAAAACATCTGGCGTTTGTAAAAAGGGTTCTAACATGTCTAGGGTACACCATAAACAAAAATAAATCGCAACTGGTACCCTCTCAAAAAAATTACATTCCTGGGTGCAAGCTTGAATACAACTGCCCAGATGGCTTACCTTACGCCAGAAAAGCAAATTCATTTGGTAACTTACTTCAAACAGGTGGCCACAAAATCCTTGCTATCTGCAAGACAAATTCTGCAAGCCTTGGGGTGCATGGCCTCCTGCATTCTTCTAATTCCATATGCAAGACTGCATATGAGGAAACTTCAGTGGTACTTAAAAAGTTTATGGAGTCAACATTGTCACAGTCTGGAAACAATAATTTCTATCATACCTTGCCTGCAACTAGAGTTCCTATGGTGGGCAGAGACATGCCACCAAAACAAGGGACTGCCATTCACTCCACCCCCTGCCACCCAAACCCTAACTACAGACGCATCAGACTATGCTTGGGGGGCTCATCTGGCAGGGAAGTGCATTCAGGGCAAATGGAGGCCAAATCAAATGCACCTTCATATCAGTCAGAGATGCTAGCTGTACAGAATGCTCTGACAGCCCTCATGGACTACCATCATCCAGGACAATTAATGATAAAGACAGACAACACCACAGTTATGTGGTACATAAACAAGCAGGGGGGTTACACATTCCTACCCCCTTTGCATACTAGCCATGGCATTGTGGAACACGGCCTTAACCTACCAAATATAACTACAAGCTCAATTCTGCCAGGAAAGCTCAATACTCTGGCAGACGAACTAAGCAGCCTCACCAACACTGGTACCCACTCCTGCGCAATGTGTCACACCCTCCACCGTGGCACCTGCCTCAGACACCTTACTTACTGTCTCAGCAGAACAGTCAAATTCTGCACACTCAGCTCCAAACCTTGAATCTTGCAGTGTGGCTAATCACCTAAATTCACCCTTAGCATCCCTCAGCAAACCTGTGATGGATGTCATTTTGGAGGCAAGAAGGCCTAGTACTAGAAAATGTTATGCTGACAAATGGAAAAGATTCTGTGCCTGGAATCAGTCACAAGAAATAAGAAGAGCAGTGCCAAATATTCCTCAGATTTTACAATGCTTAACTGAGATGCTTCATAAGGGCCTGTCCTTTTCTTCCATAAAAATCCATGCCTCTGCCATTTCAGCTCATTACAACACAGAACCTCTCCTCTTCTCACATCCTCTGCTAAAGCAGTATCTCAGAGGGGCCAAAAACTTAAGACCACCCAGGAGAGTTCCAACCCTTGCCTGGGACCTCAATTTTGTATTGGAAAAACTCACTCTCCCTCCTTTCGAGCCAGCTGCTACTGCAGACTTAAAATTTATCTCCTGGAAAACAGCTTTCCTTTTAGCAGTCACTTCAGCTAGAAGGATTTCTGAATTACAGGCTCTTATGGCAGTGGAACCTTTCATTATTTTTCATGCGGACAGGGTGTCTCTCAGGACAAATCCATCCTTCATGCCTAAGGTGGTATCCAGTGTGGCTCTTAATCAGACCATTCATTTGCCGACTTTCTTTCCCAGTCCACAGAACAAGGGGGAGCGGATTCTGCATTCATTGCATGTACACAGACAACTTAGATTTTACTTAAACAGGACAAAATCTCTAAGAAAATCTGAGCAACTACTGGTGGCATTTGCTGCAGGAGCAGAGGGAAAGGCTATTTCAAAGCAGACTATTTCCAAATGGATAAGCCACTGTATTTGTTTCTGCTATATGCACCATGGTAAAACTATCCCCCAGGGGATCAGATCTCATTCCACCAGGGCTGCATTTACTTCTACAGCCTTTCTCAGAGGTGTTCCTACCAGAGACATTCTAAAAGCTGCTACCTGGAGCTCAGTTCATACGTTCACCAAACATTACCATTTACCTTTCTTCAAATCCAGAGCTGGCGTTGCCACTGCTGTCTGCTGGGCCTTATAGCTGGTCCTAATGCTGTATAAATCCATCTTCCCAACCATAGCTTTGGGATTCTATCCAAATGTAATGACTGCAACAGTGAAACAAGAAGAACATAGTACAGTTGTGTATTCTTACCATAAATGTAGATGTTCGAGTGTATTCATTGTTGCAGTCCTGGTTACCCTCCCTCCAACCCCCTGTTTTTCTCTTACTATACCTCTACTTTCTTTTACTATGTTTAAAAGCCTTTTTGGTGTATTTGCTTTTGTTTGGAGGTATATTTTTTGTGTTTTTAATGTAGATATATATATATATATATATATATATATATATATAAATATATGTATATGGGCACCTGACATCTGGGCCAAGAAAAACTGATGTAATGGCGTCAGCTGCATGTTTTATACCCCTAACGACCTGACGTCATGGAAGAAGGGACAACAACCGATGCAGGACCCAAGACTTGGTTAATCAGGCCGACTGAGGGCAACCTGCCAGCAGATTACCCCAAATGTAATGACTGCAACAGTGAATACACTCGAACATCTACTTTTATGGTAAATGTACACAACTGTACATTTTGACCATGGACGCCTCTCAGATGTGGGGGATGAGGAAATTATCTGGGAATGACGGTCCAAGGTACTTGGCAGAACCATGAGAACCACTTGCACATCAATGTTCTGGAGATGAGAGCGGTGCTCTATGCATTGCAATCACTACACAGTTCTCTTCCCACAGGAATGATTGCGATTCAGTCAGACAACATGTCTGTAGTGTGGTACATAAACAAGCAAGGGGGAACCAAATCTTACCCGCTTTGTCGAGAGGCCTTAAGAGTTTGGAAACGGGCGAATGACACTCGATGCTTTCTGGTAGCAGCGCACATCCCGGGGAAGTTCAGTGTGATAGCAGACAAGCTCAGTCGAGTAATTCTCATGCCTCACGAGTGGTCCCTGAATACAGAAGTTGCGAAAGAAATCTTTCACAGATGGGGCCAGCCTTGCTGCGACCTATTCGCCACTCACCTGAACACCAAATGCAGCAGCTACTTTGCCCTAATTCCCCATCCGGGGACGTCACCCAGGGATGCTGTAGTCCACGATTGGCCCCCAGGACTCCTTTATGCCTTCCCATCTTTTCCTCTCATTCCAAAGGTAATTCAGAAAGCAAAACAGTTGAGGAGTACCCTGATCTTCATTGCTCCTTACTGGCCTCGTCAAGTCTTGTTTCCCTTCCTATGGCCCTACCTGTTGGAGGAACCATGGATTCTGGAACCATCTCCAGACCTCCTGATTCATCAATCGGGGCAGTTCCATCCGACCATCCACACCCTAAAATTGACAGCGTGGCTGCCCCAATTCCACGAATAGCCAGGTGCATTTCCCTCTCACGTTCAGTCAAACACATTCTCATTTCTTCCCACAAGCCTTCCACTAGGAAGTTATACTCCAGCAAATAGAAAAGGTTCTCTATTTGGGCTATAGACCAAGACTTAAATCCATATACAGCTCCTATACAATCTGTTCTGTCCTTTTTTGTGTCAATTTTTCATGAAGGAGCTGCAGCTGCTACAGTTAAAGTTCAGTTAGCTGCCATCTCTAATTACCATTTTGGCTTCATGGGAAATCCCATCATGTCCCACTCCTTGTGCAAAACCTCAGGCCTCCAGTCAAACAGCCACCAGAACCCTGGGACCTAAACTTAGTTCTCAGACCCTTAATTTCTTCACCATTTGAACCCTCTTCATCGGACCTGAAATTACTATCCTGGAAAACGCTATACTTGGTAGCCATAACCTCTGGCAGGAGAGTCTCAGAACTGCATGCTCTTAGTATTCGACCTCCTTACATTGTTTTCCACAAGGATAGAGTCTCACTTAGGACTAACCCGTCCTTTCTTCCCAAGGTATGCTCAGAACATAATCTAAACACTACTTTTGAGCTACCAGTATTTTTTCCAAATCATTCTAATAAATCTAAATACAGGCTACACCAATTAGACGTCCACAGAATTCTCAGGTTTTATCTAAATAGAACTAAAGAATTTAGAAAATCAGATCAATTATTTGTTTCCTTTTCGGACAAAAAGAAAGGCTTACCTGATGTCCTTCAAGGATGCATCTGCAGTCATAACATATGGGTTGTCCTGCCTCAGGCAGCCCTTCTGTCGGCCGGATTCCAAAGTCTGGGTCTGGCCTCGGCTGATGTTGCACTTTCCCCAACGTCAGAGCGTCTGAGGCATAAAAGCATCAGCCGACACCATTTTCCCCAGTCTTTCTTGCCGCGCGGTGCCCGAAGCAGAAGCTGTTCGCAAGTGCCGGTCGGTCAGATCCAGAGATTTCAGCTACCGAAGACTTCGAAAAAAGCTAAGTACCCCGTTGGGGACTCTTTCTTGCTCAGCCGATGTCAGACAAAGTAAATAATTGTTTAACTTGTGGGAAACAAATACCTCATAAGGATTTCCATTCTTACTGCCTTCCTTGCTTAGGCCCAGACCACGACGTATCAGCTTGTTTAGCCTGTGCCTCCTTCAACCGACGAACTCTTAGACGTCGGTCGGAGTTTGCAGAGGAATTTTTTGGAGCCGCTTTTGCTTATAAAATGCCGTCGGAGACTCCGACTTCGCATATGGTCAAAAAACGCAAGGAAAAGGACCGACTTCGCGCCCGGTTTCTGCTGAAACCACAGCTAGGCCTACCGCGAGTGTCTCGGTTTCAGCCGAAACCGAGTCCATGGCGATTCCTACTTCCGAAACCATACTTCCGACAACCGAGGCCAGAGAGGCCCCAGCTGAGTCTGCTTCAGAACTCCCTACCGAAGCTAGTGTTCAGGAATTGTCCGACACCATACCTTTGGACATTTCTACCCCTGCACGTGGGGCAGCTAGGCCCCCAGCTTCTATGTCTATTAAGGCCTTCTCCAGGGCTAAAGCTGCCAAACTTTCAAAAGCTTTTCCTGCCAAATCTACATCCCAGAGGCCTTCCTCTAGTTCACAGATCCTCAGCGTTGCTGAGGACCTTATCTCCTTAATTAGGGGTTCACAACCTCACCCAGACAGGGCCTCTCAACCTCCTCCAGACAAAAGGCCCAGGACTGACCCCTCTGAACCTCACTCCTCAGATTACTCCACGGATGGATCTGATTTGTCAGACCACCAGGAAGGGGCTTACTCGCCTTATGAGGATTCAGATGCAGAGGAATCTATCCCTTCTGCCTCCCCTCCTGAAGAATTTTCCTTTGGGGAGACTTTACACTCCATGAGAGAGCACTTTCAATGGCAGGGTCAGGATTTCTCTGATTCTAGAAAAAGATTAAGGACCTTTTTGCATTTGCCTCAGCATAGGCCCTTAGCTATACCTCCTGTTCTAAATGTAATTGATGATGTGTACAATGATGACAGTACAGCCCCTGATTCTCTTCCTCCGGCCCCTGCCAAACCTGACAGATATTACAGGATCCCGGATTCTCATTTCCATCTGTATAAAGCCCATGCTGCAGACCCAGAAACTATTTCTCAGGGCCCTAAAGGGGTTGCAGCCGCTACTGCCAAAAATCCCCTACCCTCTGAAAGAGAGTCTAGAGCTTTAGAGAGATGGGGAAAAAAAAAGGTTTATACATCTGCTACTCTTTCTGCCAGGGCATTAAACTGTCAATTCCATATGATACAGTACCAAGAATTTTTGTTAGATCAACTGAATAAGAAACTTTCTTCTCCTGAACCCTTAGACCGTAAATCTCTTCAGGATTTGGTACATAACTCACAACAGGTTAGTAATCATTTTTTAAAATGTGGCTATGATGCACTGGAGGCTTCATTTAAATCAGCTATGACTGGGGCAGTTATTCGTAGGCATGCTTGGCTGAAGGAGCAGTCTTTGCCAGACCATGTCAAAGCTAAACTCCTCGATGCTCCAATGGAGAAACAAAATTTATTTGGCTCCCCTGCACAGGAGATTCTAAAAAAGGTTGAAGAAAAAGCAAAATCTGTGCAAACAGTTAAAGATTTCCTGCAAGTTCAACCACCAAGGTTCAGCAGAAACTGGCCTACAAAGAATTGGTCCTTTCCAGACTCGTCCAGAGCACAGAGAGGCAGGAACAGGCGCCCTAGGGGCAGAGGCCAATTGAAGGGCCCCTACAGAGGCCGTCAGTAGCAGCCTGCCAACCAGAGGAGTAGTGCAACAGCTGCAACTACAACCACTACTACAGGACAGAACCAATGACTTGACTCTGACTCCGCCTACCAGGGATCAACTGGAAGCACCCTTGGGCGGAAAGCTAGCTTTATTCTCAAAAAACTGGCATTGCATTACAAAGGATACATGGACATTGCAAATAATAGACAAAGGATACAGGTTTCACTTCCACACTTTGCCCAAAAGAAGCGGAATGCCAAACCTTCCACCAAACCAGAAGGCAGAGGCTTTAAGACAAATCAGCAATTTACTTCAGATGAAAGCTATAGAAAGGGTACCATGTACAGAACAAGGCCAAGGATTTTACTCCAGACTATTCCTTGTACCAAGAAAAGAAAACCAATGGAGGCCTATTCTCGACCTGTCCGCACTGAACACTTATCTCATTGTGCCAAAATTCAAAATGCTGACCCTACAGCAACTTCTTCCCATGTTGGGCAAGGAGTCTTGGCTGGTGACTCTAGATCTCAAGGAGGCAAACCTGCTACGTCCCTATCCGACCAGATTGCAGAAGACACCTCAGATTTCTTGCAGGATCAGAGCATTATCAATTCTCAGCATTGCCCTTTGGCTTATCTACTGCGCCCAGAGTATTCACGAAATGCCTAGCATCAGTAATTGCACATTGCAGACTTCAGGGAATTCAAATTTATCCATACCTGGACGACTGCCTAATACAAGCGGACAACAAGAAAAAATTGTTAAAGGACTTGGCCTATGCCATACACCTGCTTCAGACCTTGGGATACACAGTCAACATCCAAAAGTCAAGACTAGTACTGTCCCAAAGGATAACTTTTTTGGGTGCAGATCTGGACACAATCACCCGGATGGCATTTCTCACAGAAGAAAAACAAAAACAACTTCCAGATTACTTCATGATTCTGACAAGACAAACTCAGCTTACTGCAAGGAAAGTCCTGCAGGCCCTGGGTTACATGGCATCCTGCATAATTTTAATCCCACATGCCAGGCTGCATATGAGGAAATTACAATGGTACCTAAGGAGTGTATGGTCTCAACACAGTCACAGTCTAGAAACCATGATACCAATCATTCCATGCCTTCAAAAGGAATTCCTGTGGTGGGCTCAGGCCTGCCAGTCCAACAGAGGGTTGCCTTTCAACAAACCAAACACAAGGCAGACCATCACCATGGACGCCTCAGACCGAGGATGGAGAGCACACATGGAGGACAAATGTATCCAAGGCCTATGGCCTCAAGGGCAGCTAAGCATGCACATAAACCAAAAGGAAATGCTGGCAGTGAGGCATGCAATCGAGGCATTCAGACCCTTCCTCCAACAAGGACATCTGTTAATAAGGACAGACAACACCACGGTCATGTGGTGCATAAACAAACAGGGAGGCACACATTCCTACCCTCTATGCCGGATGGCTATGAATCTGTGGAATCTATGCCTGAATCTCAATATCCAGCTGCAGGCCAAATTTGTACCAGGAAAAGAAAATGCACTAGCAGACAGCTTAAGCAGAACTACCATGGATGCTGCATCCAGACATCTTCAAACTCATAACAAAGACATGGGGAATGCCGGAGATAGATCTGTTCGCCTCCCCACTCAACCACCAACTGAAGACATTCTGCTCAAGGACATACCACCCACTAGCATGGAGGGTGGACTCTCTCTCTTTCAGCTGGAATGCCCTAACAGTATATGCCTTTCCACCTCTCCCATTGATGTACAAGGTTCTACTGAAGATCAGGGAGGAACAGCCAAAAGTGATACTAATAGCTCCGGACTGGCCAAGACAACACTGGTACCCACTATTGAGAAGCATGTCTCAGGCAAATTCATGGCCTCTTCCCCTATGGCCTCTTCTTCTAACGCAGAACAATTTCAAGACCCTGCATCCCAACTTGAAAACATTGCAGATAACTGCCTGGAAAATTCCTTAAATCCCAACCAAACTGTTTTATCTCAGAGGGTGAAGGACATTATCCTGGAGGCTCAGACCTTCCACAAGGAAGACATACTCAGCTAAATGGAAGAGATTTCTCATTTGGAGCACATCAAAGGGAACAGATGTCACAGTGGCAAACCTAGCACACATCCTAGAATACTTAGCAGAATTGTTCCACAATGGCCTGTCTTATTCTTCTATTAAGATTCATGCTTCAGCAATTTCAGCAGAATACAATATGGATCCACCTATCTTCTCACACCCTCTTCTCAGGCAAATTTTGAGAGGGATCAAAAATGTTAAACCTCCAAGAAGACCCCCTCTACCTGCATGGGATCTCAATTTTGTGCTGGAAAAACTGACACTACCTCCTTTTGAACCAGCAGCATCAACAGACCTACAGTTTTTATCTTGGAAAACTGCATTCCTTCTGGCAATCACTTCAGCAAGAAGAGTATCTGAGTTACAAGCATTAATGGCAGTGCAGCCTTTTCTTATTTTTCACCAGGATAGAGTGTCACGAAGAACCAATGCTTCTTTCATGCCAAAGGTGGTATCTAGGGTATCCTTGAACCAAGCTATTCACTTGCCTACGTTCTTCCCTAACCCACAGAACAAAGGGGAAAAACTTTTGCACACCCTGGATATACACAGACAACTATGCTACTATTTGGACAGAACGAAAACTAGCAGAAAAACTGACCAACTTTTTGTAGCATATGCAACTGGGGTACAAGGAAGAGCAATTTCCAAACAGACAATTTCAAAATGGATAGGAAATTGCATTCGCTTTTGTTACTCCTTTCATGGAAAGATAGTTCTTGAAAATATCAGGCCTCACTCAACAAGGGCCACAGCCACCACTACAGCTTTCCTACGAGGGGTGGCTACCAAGGACATTTTAGAAGCTGCTACTTGGAGCTCCGTGCATAGATTTGCCAAGCATTACAATCTACCTTTATACTCCAGATCCCGAGCAGGGTTTGCAACTGCAGTGCTGCAGGGGATCTTAACTACACCATCCTTCTCTTAGTACCTCCTCCCCCAGATTGGCTATGGTATTCTACCCATATGTTATGACTGCAGATGCATCCTTGAAGGACATAGTACAGTTTTGTACCTACCATAAATGTAGATGTCCGATAGGTATGCATCTGCAGTCAGGATTACCCACCCTCCTTCCCCTCTGTGGTATTCCTAGGGTACTTACCCCTCTTTCAGCAAGCTGGGGGAATCTATTATGGTGTATTTGTTTGTTTATACATGTATATAATTTGCAAATGTTTGGAACTTTTCAGCATTTATCCAAATTGAGCCTTCCTAGAGGGCACCTGGCATCTGGGGCAAGAAAAACTGAGGAAAATGGCGTCGGCTGATGCTTTTATACCCCAGACGCTCTGACGTCGGGGAAAGTGCGACATCAGCCGAGGCCAGACCCAGACTTTGGAATCCGGCCGACCGAAGGGCTGCCTGAGGCAGGACAACCCATATGTTATGACTGCAGATGCATACCTATCGGACATCTACATTTATGTTAGGTACAAAACTGTACTTTTCCAAGGTTACCATTTCAAAATGGCTTTCTGACTGCATTTCCTTTGCTTATCAGACTGCTGGCAAGCAATTAACCAGCAAAATAAAAGGACACTCTACAAGGCAGTATCAGCTTCATGTGCCTTTAGATCTAGGCTCCCATTTGATACTGCTTGTGCAGCAGCTACTTGGGCAATACCACATTGTCACTCATTACAAATTGGATTTGGCCTCCCGAGACAGGTCATCCTTTGGGTCCACTGTGCTGAAGAGTCTCTTCACTTAAGCCACCCGGAATAAAGGTGCTTGGGATGCTGTCCCATCCAGCAAGAATTACGGCGAGATAGGACTACATAACATAAAGAAGTTATGTACTTACCATAACGTTCCATGTTTGTAGTCCATCTCGCCTACATTCTTGCGTCCCTCCTTCCTGCCCCCTTCCTATTCCTGGAGGATGTGGTGGACTATACTTATGCTGTCTAACCTGGTTGTAGCTGTGGTCCATCTGGCTTAGATAACGTTACACAATGTGTAGTCTTTATGTACACAGTTATCCATAATTTCATAATTATTAGATAATTACTGCTTTTTTGCAAACATACGGAATTGCCGTGAGGCACTATGGTATAGGGGGTTAGCCTCGAACCAGTAAAAGCTCTCGACCTTTGTATCGGCCGAGTCGGAGCCGAATATCTGCTCCGAACCCATCCAGCAAGAATATAGGCGAGATGAACTACAAACATGGAACGTTATGGTAAGTACATAACTTCTTTTTTCAGATAGAAGTGTGTACAAAACTTAACTAAGCTCTGCCACCCAAAGAATATGAATTTTCAGGACCTAGTGTTGTATCTAGGAAGAGAGGCCAACTCTTCCCATCTTTCTTCTGTAATCTGTTCAAATGTCTCTCCCATTCCAGTGAGAATGTATTCACCTCTGCTTGCCTGTTGCCCACTAAGTTATGTATGCATGATTAACCACCCCTTTCTAACTTTGGTTCAGTTCTAATTCTCATTAGTCAGTTAACTAGTAGGGACCAGTCTTCTTTCTTCTCTGAGTAAAGTTTAATTTAAGAACTGTAATTAGCAGCACATGCAATGCTTTAAGACGCCTCTGTCCCCTGTATCTAATTTCAGACTGCTATCAACTCAAAGGCAACCCCATGTTCATCATATGTTTCCAGTATATTAAATATTGGCTGTTTTAGTTTCCTATTTATTTCCACCCTGAGGGTTCTCCAGTGCTTATATGTCTATTGATATATTTCTTTTTATGTCTATTCTTATATTTCTTTCCCCCATCCTCTTGATGTTTTCTCCATCATGACCCAATTAGTTCCATTGAAATCTCTATCCCCCCTTATTTTCCTCCCATTCTTTTTTCCTGTTTTTGTATTCAATGTTATATACAGCCTCTCTAGACAAAATTTAGTGGATGGAGAGAGAGAGAGAGAGAGAGAGAGACTTTGTGCAGCATAGAAAACTGTTGGTAAAACAAACCAGAGTAAAGTCTGTACTGTCTGCATTATGCCCAAACTTATTCCTTTCCATTTTCTAATACAATCCAAATTTTATTAGGTATACTGTAGGTTAGTTCTACTAGGGGGCTAGTCAGTATTTTTTTTTGCCAAAGTGTGCTGTGTAATCTGGGTAATTAGAAATCCTCAAATATGCGTGTTCCTCATTATTTCTGCTCCTGATCTCTGTGTAGCTTTTGTTGATTTTATATCCAAAATCTCCCCAGATTTCTTAAATTTTGAGAAAACTGTTGATAAATCTTTATCAGGTTCAGACAGATTTACTAAGATCTTCCGGATGTAATGAAACTTTGCAGAGCTGGTCTCCTGCTGTGTACCACTTGAAAGCACATTCTCTTTTTGGAGGGGGACAGTTTCTAAATATAATGTGAACAGTAAGAGAAAGTAGTCATCCCTCTTGTATGTCAGCTCATGGTCAGCATCCATGAACCTATTGTTATTCTAGCCTTAGCTTCCCATTACAGTATCATCACTAACTCCACAACTGTTGGGGGAACAACGTATGGCTTAAAACACCAGTGCAAATCTCAGTTTACATGAACAAATGCTTTTTCTGAATCCATACTATCCACCTGTAATGGTTTAAATTACCTGGTTTCATCCTAGATTGCCAAAGAAATTTTAAACAAATTGTCAAAAGTTGTTCTTCCAGAGACCGACCCTGTCTGATAATGATGTATATGCATAGAGAGTATGTTTGCTAGCCTTTTAGCCGGTAATACTGTGAGTAATTTATAACTGTGATTCAGTATAGAAACCAATCTATAGGATCTTAACCTGCATGGGGTCTTTTCTTGGTTTTAATGTGACAGTGTCTTGCTCCACAACTGTGGAATTTGACAAGTAGTCATAGCATAATTAACTAACCGTAAAACCTCTCTTAAACACTTCTTTAACCTACTTGTATACTTTTTATTGATATACTATATGGTCTGGGTATCTTCCCTTATATTTATTTATTTTATAGTTCCTGAATCTACCTACATCAAAGTAGATAAAGCATCTCCTGCTGAAGAGAATGTGATCAGTCCTGGGGGGGGCTTTTAACTATGCAGAATATAGTATATGGAATTTTAGGAAGGCCAGATTTTTATAGTGGGAAGGAAAGCCAGTTTCTTCATTCTAATTACTTTCACTGGAGTCCTGATTGCAACCAGAACTTTTTCTCTTACTGCATAAGTCTCAGAAATGACTAAAATTGAGCATGCTATTCTGACCCTTGTCTTAACTGCCGAGGAGTAAAAAAGTCTTGTGTGCCCTTTCCATCATTACTTGTTCAGCTATACCTGCCCTCTCTGGAGTTTTCCTTCACACATAGCATAAACACTCTGATCCCTCATCCTGCTCGGGAACCCCAGCAAATTAAATTCTTTTTTTTTTTTTCTTGCGTCTTCTGCATTATTTAACAGGGCTTCCAACAGTTACAGGTTTTCTTTTACTGCAGCTGACCTGTTTTTAATATCTTTGACATTGACATCCATTTATGCCAGATGATCAGAGTGAGCTGTAATCACACTCTTCATGTCTGTCATCATTTTGTGTGATCCCCCATTATCTTATCTAGTTGATTATTTCTTCTTTTTCAGTTGATTGCCTGCATTCTGAGTTAACAAGCATTTGCCTCCTGTCTGATCAGCTATTAAACCACTCATTTGCCCTTGCCTCTTTTGTATAGCTGCTACTTTTTTATGCTTCTTCCATGATGTGAATTGATCTTGCAGTTCTTTAATCGCTGTTTTCCAAATATGGGTGGTTTTAAACTAAATGTCTCTAAGTGATGCCCTTTTTTAGACAGAGGAGAGGCAACCTCTTCATTGAGTGTGTTGTATAATCACTACCTCAACCAGAATGGAAGATGCTGTCTGAGCTGTAGACCTTTGGTGTGCACAGATCTTTACAAAGTCTTTCACAGAAGGAGGGTGTTATGGACTAATCCCTTATTCAAGACTAAGCTCATTACCTTGCATCAGACCATTTATCTTTTAATCTTTTTTTCATGAACCTCAAAACAAGAGGGAAATGTTTTTGCATCTAAAGAATGTACACAGATTGCTAAGGCACTATGTTGAGAGAACCAGAAAATGCAGACAAACAGGACAGCCACTTCCTATAAATCGAGAAAAATTATGCAGACCAGTATTTATACAAGCTGTCTGTAAATGGCTGGCAATTTTTGTTTTATTATCACTACCATGGGAGAAAGCCTGCAAGAACAGGCCAAAGCTAATTCTGCAAAGGCAACAACTGCCATAATAGCCTTTTTCAAGAATGTTATTGCCCAAAGTGTGTATGAGGCAGCTATCTGGACATCGTTCCACAACTTTTCTAAACATTATAGTTAGACATTCATTTTGTGATGTAGAGAAAACTGTTACATTTTTGCATTACATACTGTCTCCCCCACCTTTGCCCTGTGTTCAAGACATATACATATACTGCTTTAGTACTTTTTTGTAACTAATGAATTGAACTACAACAGTGATCCTTATGACAAACATAGCACAACTGGGTGAGCAACTCACAATAACAACAGAAAGTGTAATGGACGGATCACTTTTAAAGTATAGGCTTCTTCCCACCCACCTCTGACATACCTGTCAACCTCCTAGTGCATGAAATCTGGAGAAAGCCTAAATAATGGGGGCAGAGGCTCAAAAATAGGGACAGATTTTAAATATTGCTGTTATAAACTTAGAAAGTTGCTAGAATAACAAGATTTGTTTTAGCATGCATTTTTCTGAAGGGGATGAAGTCTGAAACTGAAATGTATGCCATCATTTTGTGACTTCAGTCCTCAGTGGTTTGACAGAATACAAATTCTGTAAGGAAAACACCAAAATATGAGACATAAATCTGGACAATTGAGAGGTATGCCACCCCATGATACTTTTCCTAAAAACTGGGATGAAAGGTATTATCTTTCCTCTCCCTTCCCCCACTGAAAGTCTGAGAAAATATTGACTTTTGAACTGTCTTAGAGAAACAGACAGACACACTCTGTCCTCACACATAGAAGAACTAAATATGATGAAGTCTGTTCTCCCTTTCTACCCTGTGTCTGCTGATGTCTTTGGATGACATTGGTGAGGAGGAGACCATCCCTTTTTTGGGGACACTTGGTACTGTAGAAGTCTGGCCATATTGAAGGAAATCCGTGGCCAATTCCTAGCCATTATGAATGACAAAGCAATGTCGATCCTTGCATTCTGACATTTTTTATAGTGAGTTGCTTAAACAAGTGTATTTTTCTACAAATGGGAGCTTCTGGGGCAGTTTACAGTTATCTTGGAATATCAACAATGTAAAACCAAAACAGAAATCTAGCCCTTAGTCTTCATGGCCATTTGATATGTTAAAGACCATTCTGAACTCTGATATTGACACCACTGAGTGCTATTCATGTCTGTTTGCCTGTACAAGATAATGAAGTTTCATATTTCACTCCCTCCACAATAAATGTATGAATCTGACTTTGTAAAGAAAGGTGGCAACTTAATCATTACCCAGTATATCCCTTACCTTAAAAGCTCTTCTGCTTATTCGCTTATCTTATCTTTTTTTTTCCTTCTTTAATCTCCCTCAGTCTCAAGATCTGATCTGAAGTAGTTAACTTCATTTGTCCATCAACCTGTGGGTATCGGATCCATATTGGATCCGAGCCGGCTGCTTCAAACAGCTAAGATCTGAGCTCCAAGCTCCTCCCCCTTACCCATAACCCCCTGCTATCCCTTCCTGACCTCAGATATCATTTGCCGCGGTTCAGTCAGCAGCTCTGAACGAGTTCCAGGCGTGGGAGTAGATAGTTTTTGTGAGAAAAATCCTTTTTCTTTTCTATTTTAGCAGTAAAAAATTGTGTGTGTGTTGCTCCTTAGTTAGTTTGCAGTTGTTAACTGTTTTTGTAGGTAATTTTAGTTAAATTACCTCCCCCCCCGTGTGTGTGAAGGTGTGTCTGTCTTTGGGCGTAGTATAATTTTTGTCCTTAGTCATGTCCGAGCCCCTAAAACCTTCTTTTCTAAATGCGAGTGTGGCCATAAGCTGTCCCCAGCGGTTGGCCACACTCGGTGTGTTATCTGCCTTGGGCTTGACCACCTCTCCTCAGGCTGTACCATTTGTGCAGCCTTCAACCCCAGGGCTTTGAGAGACAGGAGGTTGAAGTTGCCCCTGGACCCGACTTCGTCCTCCTCTCCCTCTGTGACACCTGCCACGGCAGTGCCACCTTCCATCCCTGCTCCCTTGGCCAGGACTCACCCTCCCACCTCAGGTCAGGAGGAGAGGGAAGCTAGGAGGGAGAGGAGAAAAGAGAAGTACCACAAGCGGTGGGCCGAGTCTTCCTCCTCGGCCACGCCGGCCAAGCAAGTAGCTTCTCCCAGGGCCTCCGGGCCTTCTCCTTCATGGCTCCATTCACCACGTTTTTCCCCGGAGCCGGAGGAGGAGGAGACCCAGCCGCCTTCAAGGTCATCGAGGCGGCACTCCCGGCCCGCCTTGGTGGCCTCCTCTAGGTTAACTTGAAGCTTGTCCGATGCAGACATGGACCGGATGATGCGTAGGTTCCTCCAGGCCCAGCTGCAGATGGGAGTGCTCCTGCCTCCCCCCTCCGGGGGGAGCTCGACCCCCTTTTTCGCCCCGATTGCTCCTTCTCCGACCCACTTCCGGGATTCGGAGCTGGGTAGCATGGGAGCCGGGGGAGTGTCGGTGCCGATAGTACCTTGTACTTCGGCGCCGATGGCACCCTCGAGTTTGTCGAGTCAGTTCCAGGAGCCGAGCTCTCGGAGCCGAGAGCTGAGCTTCGGATCTAGAGGTGTCGATGTGTTTTCAGCTCCATCTTGGTCGGAGCATACTGGCCCTTCGGATTCGATTGCTTCGGCGACGGCTCCGATCCACACATCGGATCTGAGGGGGCTGCTCTCGGATCCCAGAGAGAGCAGTTCTCCTTCGGCGTTCGATGTCATGGAGAGGGTATTGTCGAGGGATTAGAGGCCCCAGGCTCCTTCTACGGTTCCACCCTGCACTCCCTCTCAGACGGGCCTACCTTCCATCACCCGGCCCCAGGGACAGCCTGCGCCTATGTTCCAGATAGTTCCCTTGGAGGAACAGGATGTGGATGGTGAGGCCTCTTCGTACAGCCCCGCCGAGGAGGTTCCTCACAAATGTCAGTGCAAGAGGAGGCACTTGGACTCACCTGAGTCCTTGACAGAAGACACAGACCTAGATAAAGGGGAAGGTTCCCCAAGGTCACCTCCCGAAGACATCTCCTTCGGAGACATCATGGAAATGCTTCGTATTAGAGGGGGGTGGTCAGCCCAAAAACCTTCCTCTGATGAGTCTGTGTTTCTGGAGGCGTTTGACGCAGGCCCATCTACCTCTTGGGTGTCCCCTCCCGTCGATCCCCTGGTAGACCTGATTACTACCAGGGCATGGAAGGAGCTGGACACTGTGGAGCCCATTCCAAAGAGACCAGATAAAATTCTCAGCCCCCCTTCTGATAGGACATGTTGGAGCAAGGGTGCTCGTGTAGATGCCATGTTGGTGGCGGCCGCCACCAGAAAGGAACTAGCCTAGGAGAGTTCCTCGATCCATCCTCCAGACAAGGAGTCTCGGACGATGGACGATGGACCGCTTGGGGAAGCGGATGTTCGTTTCAGCCACCTTCTCTGTAAGGTCGCTGAATTATATGGCACATGTGATACGACTCCAGCGGGAACTCATCAAAGAATACTCTGGGTCGCCCCTAGAGGATAAGAAAGTATTCTCAACCCGAATGGCCACTCAAATCCATTACAAACACCTCTGTGCGGCTCCTCTCTCATGCTACGGAAGGAGCCGCTAGAGCTAGCAGAGCGGGCATTGTCTTACGACGGCATGCTTGGCTCCGCCATTGCGATTTTGTGGAACCCTTCAAGGCATCCTTCGCTAATGCCCCATTTGACTGTTCTTCTCTGTTTGGCAAGACCGTAAGCGACACACTAGTCCAGAGCGAGAAAGATGGGAAGACGTTATCTGCCGTTGGAGTCCGCTTCTCTGCTCCCCAGAGGTCCTTCTCTAGGAACCAAAAGGGACAGAAGAAGATGTGGTTCCGGAAGTCTCAACAGTCCCGTTTCGCTTCGGACCCCTCGTCCTTCAGAGGCAGAGGAGGGCAGGGTGGACACCTGCCCAGAGGCAGAGGGGTACCAAAGAATTTCGGGTCGAGAGAACCCTTTTCTGATCGGCCCGCGCAGCAACCCTGAAGGGTTTACCCAACTGCTCCACTCTGGAGGCAGTCGGGTGGCATTTCTCGAGGCACCTAGCAATTTGGGAGTCCATTACAACAGATCGCTGGATGCTTCAAATCATATCCAGAGGTTACAAGATCCCCTTTCTCAATCTTCCTCCCAAACCCCGCAGCCTCCTCGATGTCCCACCCAATCAAAGGGAGGCAGCAGCTGCAGAAATACTCTAGCTGCTAGAAAAAAGAGCAATCCAGCACATCCCCCCAGACCAATCCGGATCAGGCTTTTACTCCAGGTTCTTCATGGTGCCAAAAAAGACGGGGGACTTAAGACCGATCCTCAACCTGTCCTTTCTAAACCTGTCAGTGGTCAAAGAAAAGTTCCGGATGGTCACCATTCAATCCATTCTCCCACTCCTGCAGGAGAACGACTGGATGTGCTCTATAGACCTCAAGGATGCGTACTACCACATTCTGATGGACAGCAATCCAGAAGGTTTCTCCGCTTCCGGCTAGGAGCCAGCCACTACCAGTTCAAGGTCCTTCCCTTTGGCTTCACCACAGCCCCCAGGGTGTTCACCAAAGTCTTGGCAGTTGTAGCGGCCCACCTGAGACTCCAGGGAATACAGGTCTTTCCGTACCTGGACAAATGGCTCCTGACCGCTCCCACCAGGCATCTACTATGTTCAGCCAGAGATTACTTCCTTCACTTGGCCTCCTGACTGGGAATCACAATCAATATCAAAAAATCTTCTCTTCAACCAACCCAGATCTTGGACTTCATTGGGGCCAGATTAAACACAAACCTTTTGCAAGTCTTCTTAACTCCGGACCGGCTTCGAACACTAAAGCTCCATGTGCTGGCCCTTCTACACTCCACGGCTCCTCCAGCGGAATTGGTCCTGAGGGCTCTAGGTTCCATGGCGGCAACAATCAACCTGCTACCCTTAGCGCGCTTGAACATGAGGGTACTACAATGGACATTACAGGTTCAATGGTCCGTCCTGCAACATCCACTGAGTTCACCCATCCCCCTCAGCAGGGTTTGCAGGAAAGCCCTATTCTGGTGGCCCAGTCCCCGGACCTCCAGAAAGGGCGCCCCTTCTCTGTGTCTCCTCCTCTAACCACGGTAACCACAGACGCTTCTCGCTTCGGGTGGGAGGGGCATTATATGGGCAGAACCGTCCAAGGCACGTGGACCCATTCAGAGACCTTGTTGCATATCAATGTCCTACAGATGAGAGCGGTGCTTTTGGCATTGCAAGCACTCCAAGCCCTTCTTCCCTTGGGGACAATTGCAGTTCAGACAGACAACACGTCAATAGTCTGGTATATCAACAAGCAAGGGGGAACCAGATCCTACCCACTTTGTCGAGAGGCCATGAGAGTCTAGGAATGGGCGATCTCCACCAACCGCTTTCTCATAGCGACGCACATTCTGGGCCGGTCAAACATCTTGGCGGACAGGCTGAGTTGAACCATCCTTTCACCGTACGAGTGGTCTCTGAACCCGAGAGTAGCGAAGCAAATCTTCCTCAGGTGGGGTCAACCTTGCTGCGATCTCTTCACGTCTCCTTCGAACGCAAAGTGCAGCAATTACTAAGCTCTAATCCCCCAGAGACGCTCTGGTGCATGTTTGGCCATCCGGTCTACTTTATGCTTATCCACCTCTTCCCCTAATGCTAAAATTCTTGCAGAAAGCCCATCAGTTGGGGAGCAGAGTGATCCTCATAGCCCCATTCTGGCCTCGTCAAGCGTGGTTCCCATGTCTATGGTCTCATCTAGTGAATCCCCCCTGGATTCTAGATCCCACTCCGGATCTGATCTCTCATCCACTAGGATTAACAACCCCGAACCTGGACAACCTCAAGCTTACAGCTTGGTTGATCCAGTTCCAGTAATAGCTAGGACTTCCGGTATCTCGCCCTCTGTTAAGGCTATTCTAGTAGCCACTCACAAGCCTTCTATGAGAAAGGTTTATAATAGCAAATGGAAACGCTTTTCAATTTGGGCGGAGCATATAAACGTAGACCCCTTTACAGTTCCGTTACCAGCAGTACTAGAATTTTTGTCAATCTTATTCGACCAGGGTGCTAGCTCCTCTATGGTCAAAGTCCAGTTAGCCACAATCTCCCACTATCATGTGGGAAGTGATCTCTGTCCCTTGGCCTCTTCCAAATTATGCAAGACCTTCTTAAAAGGTACTTTCCTCTTGAGGCCTCCTGTTAAAGATGCAGTTCCCCCATGGGATTTAACTCTTTTTCTCCAATCTCTGACAGCTCCTTCCTTTGAGCCTGCAGCTTCGGTAGATTTAAAATACTTATCTTGGAAGACGGCTTTTCTTATTGCCATCACTTCGGCCAGAAGGGTTTTGGAGCTTCAAGCCCTTTGCGCCAAACCACCATACTTGGTTTTCCATAAAGATAGAGTTTCTCTCAGGACCAATCCCTCCTTTTTGCCCAAAGTTGCTTCGGAGCCCAATATCAATCAATCTATTAATTTACCAGTACTCTTTCCAAATTATCAGAACAAGGGTAAATACAAGATGTAATGTGATCCTATCTCGCCTACATTCTGTACATATGGGTTCGGAGCCGATCCTCGGCTCCGACTCGGCACGCTATACTATAGAACGAAGTCTCTTATTGGCTGAGCCTCCTCATATCCCAGGATGCCCCACTACTGCTTCCCCAGATCTCGTTTGCCGCTTCTACAGCATAGACGTGGTCTCGGACTTGGCTGAGCTAAGTGCCTCTAGTATTTAAATATCTGTCAGAAATTTTGCTAAAATTACCCAAAAGCTGTTTTAACAGCTATTTATTGTTGTGTGACTGTTTTTCTTCAAAAGTTTGTGGTAAAATATTGTGTTTTTTGTCAACGGTAAAGGACCCCGTTTAAGTTAGAGGGGCCTTTGCCTAGCCCTCGCGCTTTAGTTAGGGCTGTCTAATAGCTACTCTCTGTGCGTTTTCTAATTGTTTCAACTTTGTGGTAAATTGTATTTTTTTCTTGGTGGCAAGTGTTCCCGTTTAACTTAGAGGGACCTTGCCTTAGCCTACCTGTTTTTTTATTTTAGTCAGTGTTGAAGTTTTTCTTCCTTTAAAGTTTAGTGGAAGTAGATAGCCATGTCAAAAGAACATAGGCCATCTGGTTTTAAAAAATGTTCGAAATGCTCTTACAAAATGTCCATTACGGACGACCATTTGCTTTGTGTGTACTGTTTGGGGCCGAAGCACTTACAGGAATCCTGTAGCGTTTGCCACGCTTTTTCCTCTCGCGTGCTGCAAGAGAGGAAAAATAAGTTGATTTTGAAAGGGCTTATTACCCCTTCTTTTGAGGAAGCCCTATCTTCTTCTTCTTCCCCGTCGAGGAAGAAAAAATCTTCGGCTCCGACCAGCCCGTCGGATCCAACAGCAAAAAAGTCTAGGCAGGCTTCTCCGTCTGCTCCACGGACTTCGGAGCCGAGGGCGGAACGGTCTTCCTCGATGTCTCCAGCCTCGACTCCTCTGACTTTGGAGCCGAGAGCTCGGGCGTTGAGAGGCGAGTCACCTTCATCGGCTCCACTGCCTTCGGAGCCGATGAAGGTTGCCCGCTCAGACTCTTCCCCTTCGGTGCCGAAGTTCACATCGGCTCCGAGGGAAATTGCAGTAGTGGTGGAACCTCCCTCGGCGCCGATACCTCTCGAATCCATTCGGAGCCGGTCCCCCAGTCTTTCGGAGCTGGTGGAGAAGTCAACTCGGACCCGGTCGGTCTCTTCTCGGTCGTCGAGGATGTCCGATTCGGATGTAGACAGGGTGCTTCAAAGGCTTTTTCAGTCTCCGGTCTTTCAAAAGTTGGTCTCGGCTCTGGCCCAGTCGGCTCCGGAGCCGATTTCCCACCCTGCCATCTTAGTTCCTCCTCCAACAGCTTCGGCACCGTTGGAGTCTGTGTTGGTGGAGCCAGTGGATGTTGTAGGGTCGGCTCCGACCCTAACTCCAACCCCGCCCTTCGGGTCGGTGTTCGGTACATGGACCTCCTCTGTCGGCCCCAGGGGTGACGCTTCGGGACCGATTCTTTCGGTTCCTAGCCTCCCTCTCGGTGCATCGGCGGCGGGAGTTCCGTCTGCTGTTGTGGCCTTGGGGGTTGAACCTTCCCAGGACTCTGGGGGTCCCGCCTTCATGGCCATGAGGAGCGCCTTGGCCATATCCTCTCTGGCCACTTCTACCTTCTCACCACCACCTTCCCTTGGCACGGAGACTAGTTCCTTTGCAGTCCCCCTGTCTCATGACAGCGGAGACCTGGGGCCTGAGGTTACCCCCGTCGGGGGTTCCCTTCTTCCGGGAGGTCCCTCCGAAGCGTCTTCGGAGGAACCTCCGAGGAAGAAACAGTGCAAGAGGAAGCACGTCGACTCCCCTGATGAGTCTCTCACCTCGGATACCGACCTCGATGATGCGGAAGGGTCCCCCAAGTTGTCCTCGGATGATGTATCCTTTGCGGACATCTTGGAAATCCTTAAGCAACGAGGCGACTGGCAGTCCAAGCCCCCTTCTGCTGAAGAGTCTGTGTTCCTCAAGGCCTTCGGGGCTCAGCCCTCCGCCTCCTGGGTGTCTCCGCCCTTCGATGAGCTCCTGGATTTGATCTCTCGAAGGGCGTGGGAACATCCGTATTCTGTTGAACCGGTGCCAGCTCGCCCCAATAAATTCCTTTCGGCACCCCCGGATAAGGACTTTCTTACCAAAGGCGTGGCTGTAGATGCCTTGGTGGTGGCATCTGCTACCCAACAAGATGTGGCAGAGGCTTCAACGTCCGTCCATCCTCCTAATAAGGAATCTAGGAGCATGGATCGGTACGGGAAGCGCACCCTTGCTTCAGCAACCTTTACATTAAGGTCTCTGAATTACCTGACTCATTTTACGAGACTGCAGAGGGATCTGGTCAAGGAGCTTTCAGATACCCTCTCTGGTAACCTACCTGAGCAGTTGGCCCAGACAGTTAACTTTCAGTTGGCTACCCTGTCCTCCCTATCCAACTCGTCCATGAGGCTCATTTCGTATGCAGCCGAGGGAGCGAGCAGAGCGGCGGGCACAGGTGTTGCTCAACGGAGGCAAGCCTGGCTACGCCTGTGTCATTTTGCAGAGGCCTTTAAGTCTTCCTTTGCCGATGCCCCCTTCGATGGGTCCTCCCTTTTTGGACCCAAGGTAAAGTTCACTTTGACTCGCTGCGAGCAGGAGGGCAAGACTTTAACTGCCGTAGGGGCCCGGTTTTCCACTCCCTTCAGGCCTTATCCCAAGGCTCGAAGAGGAGGGAAAATGTGGTTCCGTAAGTCTCAAAAGTCTTACTCATCGCAGCAGAGCAATTCCCCTTCTAGAGGCAGAGGAAGGGGAAATTTTTCAGGGAGACGCCGTCCCAGAGGCGGCGGAGGCCCCCACAACACTGGAGACCGCGAGTCCTTTCATGGCTCCTCCTCCTTCCAGCATCCCTGAAGGAGTGCCCGACTGTGTAGCTCCGGAGCCAGTCGGGGGTCGTTTTTCGAGGCAGCTAAAGGCCTGGGAAAGTATCACCCAGGACCAATGGGTGCTCCAAATCATCGCCGGAGGTTACACCATTCCCTTCTCTCAACCCCCCCCACCGTCCCAAAGAATCCCGGACCCGCCACCCAGTCAACGGGATATGGCAGCCATCGAAATTTCAAAGCTGCTTCAAAAAGGAGTCATCCAACCTGTCCCCGCAGATCAGACCGGATCAGGGACTTACTCGAGATTCTTTTTGGTACCAAAAAAGACTGGGGACTTGAGGCCCATTTTGGATCTCAGCAAATTAAACCAATCAGTGAAAAAGTCCAAATTCCGGATGGTCACCTTGCAAACCATTCTCCCGCTTCTGGAGAAGGGTGTTTGGATGTGCTCCATAGATCTCAAGGACGCCTATTATCACATTCTGGTAAATCAGGCATCGAGGAGACACTTGCGCTTCAGCCTAGGGGACAGTCATTTCCAGTTCCGTGCACTGCCATTTGGTCTCACCACAGCCCCCAGGGTGTTCACCAAATGTTTGGCAGTGGTGACTGCTCACCTGAGAAGTCTAGGATTCCAGGTGTTTCCATACCTAGACGACTGGCTCCTAACTGCCACCTCAAGGCATCTACTCTTAAGAACTCTAGCTGCCACTATCTCTCTAGGCAGCTCCTTAGGAATCATCTTCAATTGAACAAAATCCGTATTGCGGCCATCACAGCGTATTCTGTTTATTGGTGCAGAAATAGACTCAAGGCAGATGCGAGTCTATCTTCCTGCGGAAAGGATAGCAACATTGCAGTCTCAGGTACGGGCGTTACTCCTCAGATGTCGAGCTCCAGCGAGAATGGTCCTGCAGCTGTTGGGTTCCATGTCAGCCACCATTCTTCTCGTTCCTTTTGCAAGGTTACATATGAGGATACTCCAGTGGCTCCTCTTAGCCCAATGGTCTTATCAAGACCTCCCCCTCAGTCATCACATTTTGGTAACAGAGACGTGCAAGCAGGATCTTCGTTGGTGGCTTCATTCCTCCAACCTGGATCAGGGGCGACCCTTCGTTCCCCCATCCCCCTCAGCCACGTTGACTACGGACGCCTCCCAGACAGGGTGGGGGGGACATTATCTGGACAGGTCGGTCCAAGGCACGTGGCACTCCGACGAGAATCTTCTCCACATCAATATCCTGGAAATGAGGGCGGTGCTTCTAACGTTGCAAGCACTACACGACCACCTTCCCCAGGGGACGATTGCCATTCAGTCCGACAACATGTCGGTAGTCTGGTACTTGAATAAGCAAGGAGGGACCAGATCTTAACCCCTTTGCAGAGAGGCCATGAAGGTATGGGATTGGGCGATTGCTACCAAACGCTTTCTAGTGGCAACACACATTCCGGGGACATCCAATGTGATAGCCGACAGACTGAGCAGGACTATTCTCTCCCCACACGAATGTTCCTTGAATCACAAAGTGGTAACACAGATTTTCTCGAGATAGGGAATCCCATGTTGCGATCTTTTTGCAACTCCCCTCAATGCAAAATGCCAGCAGTTCTTCTCTCTCATTCCAGCTCCGGGGGAGACCCCCAAGGATGCTCTAGTCCAAGCTTGGCCCCCGGGTCTGCTATACGCCTTTCCTCCGGTTCCCCTTATCCCCAAGGTGGTTCAGAAGGCGATTCGCTTGGGAAGCAAAATGATTCTAATCGCCCCATACTGGCCTCGTCAAGTATGGTTCCCCTTTCTTCGCAAGTATGCATTGGACGGTCCCTGGTTCCTGGACCAAGTTCCGGACCTTCTGATTCATCAGTCAGGACAGCTCCATCAGTCCCTCCATTCATTGAAGCTAACAGCTTGGCTACTCCTCTTCCGACCATAGTTAGAAGCCATTCTTTCGACCCTGAGGTTATGCATATTTTGTCCTCGGCCCACAAGTCCTCTACAAAAAAGATGTATAGCAGTAAATGGAAGAGGTTTGCTATTTGGGCTCAACTCCGAGGATTAGACCCTATGACAGCTTCTGTGTCAGAGGTTCTGAAGTTTTTAACCTCCCTGTTCAACCAGGGTTGTTCGGTGTCCACCATCAAAGTTCAATTGGCGGCTATTTCCAATTTTCATGAGAACGTAGAACCACCTTTAATGAGCAATAAACTGTGCAAAGCCTTTATTAAAGGAGCTTGGCTTCTTAGGCCACCTATATCGCATCCTGCACCACCGTGGGACCTTAACGTAGTGTTAGGCGCATTAACCGCACCCCCCTTTGAGCCAGCAGCAACCTGTGACTTGAAATTTCTTTCTTGGAAGACTGCCCTTCTAGTTGCTATCACATCAGCCAGGCGAGTTTCAGAACTTCAAGCCTTATGCATCAATCCACCATACCTGATTTTTCACAAGGATAGAGTTTCTCTAAGACCAAACCCATCATTTATACCAAAGGTTTGTTCTAAATTTTGCATGCAACAATCTGTGGAATTACCAGTTTTTTTCCCTAAATATACAGACAGAGCTGAGTATACTTTTAACACCTTAGATGTGCACAGACAGTTACGTTTCTATTTGGATAGGACACAACAAGCACGAAAATCAGATCAACTTTTCGTGTCTTTTTCAGACAATAAATTGGGCAAAGCCGTCACGAAAGTCACTATTGTCAAATGGATCAGAGACTGTATTAGTTATATTTATCGCATTTCAAATAAAGAGCTTACAATTCCTGTGAAAGCTCATTCTACCAGGGCTATGTCCACTTCGGCAGCTTTTCATTCCAAACTCTCTATTAATGACATCTGTGCAGCTGCTACGTGGTCTTCTCTACATACCTTTATTTCTCACTACAAATTGGATGTGGCATCCAGGGGCCGAGCTTCCTTCGGTTCCACGGTTCTCCGGACCGTTTTCCAGTGAGCCACCCAGGATTTAGGTGCTAGGGACACTGTCCCATATGTACAGAATGTAGGCGAGATTGGATCACATTACATCTTTTAGTTATGTACTTACCATAACTTTAGATGTATGGGATCCATCTCGCCTACATTCCTAATAACCCACCCTCCTTCCCCCTGCCTTGGAGGCCAGAAGAGACCGAACGGTCCGAATACAACTGATTTTTTCCTCTCTTGAAACACCTGGCAATCTTATAACAACAGTCTATGTGTGTGTGCGGACAAACAAGATCTGGGGAAGCAGTAGTGGGGCATCCTGGGATATGAGGAGGCTCAGCCAATAAGAGACTTCGTTCTATAGTATAGCGTGCCGAGTCGGAGCCGAGGATCGTCTCCGAACCCGTATGTACAGAATGTAGGCGAGATGGATCCCATACATCTAAAGTTATGGTAAGTACATAACTAAAAGTTACATTCTCTGGGCGTACACAGGCAATTGAGGTTCTACTTGCACAGGACCGCTGATCACTGAAAATCTGAGCAACTCTTTGTATCCTTTGCTAAGCCCTCTTTGAGAAAACCAGTATCAAAAGTTACATTGTCCAGATGGATCTCCCAATGTATACTTCTTGCATATAAGAGTTCTGGCCGACCTGAACCCGAAGGAGTCCACACCCACTCTACTTGATCTACCTCCGCTGCCTTTTGGTCCAGAGTATCGTTGGATGACATTTTCAGCAGCCACTTGGGCATCATCTCACATGTTCATTAACCATTACAAGTTGGATATAATTTCCAGAGGGAGAGCATCTTTCGGCTCTGCAGTGCACCGGAATATCCTTCCATGAGGACCCCCCAAGGATTGGGTACCTGGGGACTCTGTCCCACAGGTTGATGGACAAATGAAGTTAACTACTTCAGATAAAGAAGTTATGTACTTACCATAACATTCCATCTGAGTAGGTAAACTTTATTTGTCAGCAACTGACCCACCCTCCATCCCCCTAACCTATAGTACGTTCTAAAGGATTCCTTGCCCTTGTTTCCGGATAACTCTAGGTTAGGATGTGCAGGTGATCCTTTGTGTTGTAATGCTGTGTTACTAAGCAAACTCGATCTGAGGTCAGGAAGGGATAGCAGGGAGTTATGGGTAAGAGGGAGGAGCTTGGAGCTCGGATCTTAGCTGTTTGAAGCTGCCGGCTCGGATCCGATATGGATCCGATACCCACAGGTTGCTGACAAATGAAGTTTACCTACTCAGATGGAACGTTATGGTGAGTACATAACTTCTTTTTATTTACTTAAACAACTAGGTAAAACGGGAAGAAATGCATTACAAAAGGAATGTCATAGAGCAACAGGTTTTGTGAAGATTTCTGAAGACATTCTGAAACACCCCACAGAAGACTATAAATGGTACTACTGTAGCTGCTGTATTTGTGACTGAGACATGTATATCATTTAGTTTGACTTTTTATTTGTTCCTACAGAATGTTAGTATAACTTCTTCCCTGTCAATATTGCTTTCGATAGATGTGCACAACAGTGAACCAAACGCAGAAAAACACAAAAACATACTCGGAGGCTCTAAATAAAAATCTACCTAAGCAACAGAGACCTCCAAAGCAGACATCCAAGCAAACGCTACCCCAAAACAAAACACGTACAACACATAGCAGACAAAGTCAGTGTGCCAAGCAGTCACAGCCCTTAAGGCTGAATAACACACCTGATACCCTTGTAATAGCTGACTCTATTGTCAGACACACTAACGTCCCGCTCACCAGGCTGAATAAAGAGAAGGTCACAGTGAGCTGCCTGTCGGGCGCTAGGATCCACCACATAACGCAAGCACTCAGGTCACTCCAAAGCAAATACAAATATGACTCAATCATTGTACATGCTGGCGTGAATGACCTGAGACGTACCTCCCTCGACTACATGAAAAGAGACATAGAAGAGCTCTCTGATCATGTAGCCCAGGCCGGTATGACCCTGACCTTGAGCAGCATCTTACCCTCACCTAGAATGATGCCACAGTATAAAGACAAAATGATCAATTTTAACAATTGGCTAAAATTTTGGTGTCATTCAAAGGGGATCCAGTGTCTGTCAGCCTGGGATGACATGCTCGACAAGCCATGTTGCTTCACTAGGGACGGCTTGCACCTGTCACCCCTGGGCTTTCTGATATTGGCAAAGGCTCTTGCCACCCCCATAGTGCCTTTTTTAGGCAAGACTCAAAAGCCAAACCCACCTCCATAGACAGCACAAGGAACAAGAAACTAAGGGGTAATGCTGCTAAATGCCAGAAGTCTTAACCTCAAGATGCAAGCACTCGAAGCTCTCCTCAGTATGTAGAACATCGGCATCTGTGCAGTGACAGAAACCTGGTTCAAGGCTCCAGAGAGCACCCCAGCACTACCAGGTTATACCTCATATCATGCTTTTCGGCCCCAAAACCCGGACCAAACCACAAAAGGAGGGGGAGTTTCCATATTTATCAAGGATATCCACACCTCCAGGTTAGTGGCAGTGCATGAAGTATCGGAGACCATCCATGTGCAACTGACAGTGGGCAAGACTGCTTTTCAGTTTATAGCATCCTACAGACCACCCTCTCAAAGTCAGGAATCCCACTCGGCTTTCCTGAAAACATTGGAGAACACTAAGATCTCTCCGAACACCATTATATTGGGGGACTTCAACTACCCAAACATAGACTGGGAGCATTACTCAAGACCCAGCACCTTAGCCCAAAGGTTCCCGGAATTTATAAACTCAAATGCTATGGAACAACTAGTCACCACTCCCACAAGAGGGGAAAACATACTAGACCTGATCATTACCAACATGGGGACTCTATGCTCCATACCAGAACTATATCCCTCATTGGTAAGATCAGACCATAAATTAATTTCACTGGATATCCACATCCCGACCCCACCCCCAGCCCAGAAAACCACAGTGAAAAACTTCTCAAAAGCGAACTTCACACTTCTCAAAACTGAAGTGGAATCCTTCAAGGCCCCAGGGCCAGTGGAAACTACGGCCCAAACTGCAGAATCCTATATAAACGCATTCTACGGACATCTCCAGGAATGCATGGATCATGCTATCCCAAACAAAATCAAGACCCAATCATCCAAAGGCAGGCGTCCAGTCTGGTGGACCCCAGCCATAAATAAACTGTACAACAGAAGGAGGAAGCTACTACATGATAGAGCAAAATCCCTAAAAGGGAAAGCATCTCTGATCAGTACTAGAAAAAATTACGATTCCTCATGAAATCCTCCAAGGCCAGCTTCGAGAGACAAATTGCACAGAACACTAAAGACAATCATAAGGCTTTTTTCAGTTATGTTAGGAACCTGGGATGCAACTCCCAGACTTGTTCTGAGTTGATTCTAAACGACAAAAAAATACACTGAACCCACAGACATCGCCAGTATCCTGGCAGACAGGTTCAGTGCAAACTTCTCCACCCCCTCCCCCCCAAAAGAGCAAGTATCTATCCCGGCAGAGTGCAGCCTCCCAAACATCTCTGATGCTCAGGTGAAGGCCGCCCTCTCCAAAGCAAAAAACACTGCTTCCATGGGACCAGATGGCGTCCCGGGTTGCGTCCTACATGAACTCCAAGAAGAACTAATCCCTCAAGTAAAACGGCTGTACAATCTCAGCCTCACTACAGGATATGTGCCCAAAGAATGGCGTACAGCAACAGTGGTCCCAGTCCACAAAGGTGGCGTCTCTGCGGACCCTGGAAACTATCGCCCCATAAGCCTGACTAGCTTAGTATGCAAGGCTATGGAGGGGATCATCATGGAACTCATAAACAAAGACATTGGGGACCTACAGACACTAGATCCTACCCAATTTGGCTTCATCAAGGGCAGATCCAGCCTTTTGAACCTGGTCGACTTCTTCGAAACAGTCACCAAGGCCATAGATGAAGGGAAGGTAGTCCACACAGCCTATCTGGACCTCACAAAGGCATTTGACACAGTACCCCACTCGGGCATCATAGATAAGCTATCCAGCGTAAATATAAACCCCATGTCACAAGATGGGTCGCAAACTGGCTCAAAGACAGAGCCCACAGAGTCAGAGTTGCTGGAGCCATGTCAGACTCGAAACCGGTCACAAGTGGCGTCCCACAAGGTTCTGTCCTGGGACCTCTCTTGATCGGTATTTACTTTTCTGAGGTACAGGCCAACGTGGGAGGACTATGGCTTACCAAGTTCGCAGATGACTGCAAACTGGGCGCCATAATCGACTCTCCAGCTGACACAAACATCCTTCAAAAAGGTCTCGCAGAGACGGATAACTGGTGCCAGAGCCATGGTCTAAAGCTAAATGCCAAAAAGTGTATAGTCATACCCTTTGGAAAAAACAATGTGCCCACAAATTACCACATTAGGTGGTAACCCATTAAGTACAGAGAAAGTAATTAGGGATCTGGGGACCCAAGTTGATAGCAATCTCTCCTTTGACAACCACATTGCCAGAGTGGTTAGAAAGACCTTCTACATAGCCCACCTCATCATGAAAGGATTCACATCTAGATCAAGAGAGATAATCGTGCCCCTTTATTCATCCCTCATCAGGCCCATCATAGAATACAATGCCCCCTTTGGGATGTACCTTATCCGACACGTGCAGCAATTAGAAAGACCCCAAAAGTACCTCACCAGGAGGATCAAGGGACTCAAATAGATGCCATATGCTGCTCGGTTAAAAAAACTCCAGCTCTACTCAGTTGCATACCGCCTACTTAGAGGCGATCTATGCCTGACATATAAAGCTATGTCCAACCCAGAATTAATGGACATGCTCCACCTCAGTAAATCTAAATCCCTTAGAGCCATGCGCTCGAGGGACTTGAACCTCAGCACAGAAATAAACAGAACATGCTGGAGGGACAGATTCATAACCCAGAGGCTCCCTTCGTTCTGGAATAGAATTCCAATTCATGTTAGGCAGAGCACCTCACTGACTCTCTTCAAGAAGAATCTTGATGAATGGATGGGGGATCATAGGTTTGTCCCGGGGATTACTTCCGTGTCATTATTAGACAGAGGCACAGTAAACTAAACTTTAAAAAGGGCACAGTATACTCAAATCAAGGGGTGGCGTAAGCCAAACACAATCGGGCTAGGCTTATAAATGCCCCAGGGCAGATAGCCTAGTATGAACCTATGAACCTATAACTGAAGTGAAATTGTTAGTCTGACTTAACAGTGCAGCTATTCTTTTTATGTAGTAGCATTCTAGATGGCAGTGATAATAGTGTTGCTGATGCTAAGCACTACTGCTTGCTTGTTAAGAAATATTTATGCATGCACGATCACACATTTTTGTTTACATATTTATTTGCACTTAATAGTTTGTGGACTTTGTGTGTTCACTGCTGAATTCATTTCATCGTATTCAGATTTACAGGTCAATTGTTGGAGCACTAGACACAGCTTTATTTATATATATATATATATATATATATATATATATATATATATATATATATATATATATATTATTAAAGTGATTTGCCAATGTTTATATGCATATGTTGAGGTATTTACGTTGCAATGTTCAATGATTCAAGTGATGCAGTGTGTTTCAACTCTTGTCTGTCCTTAAGCTTTTGGACAATTTTTTAATAAAAAGCTTCGTAAACTTTTTATTAAACCATAACCAAATACATTTACTATCTCCTACCTTGAAGTCAACTTAAGTTAACACGCTGTCATCCATAGATTTTAATAGGGTACCCTTGCGCATGCATAGTGGTGCACCCATTAAATTCAGTGGATACAACACATTTTTCATACACTGACACCTCTAATGTTAAAGATAGCTGTTTTTATTTATTTATTTATTTATTTATTTATTTGTATGATTCCACTGGGCCCTACAAGACCCCTTTTCAGCAGATGCCTGAGGAGAAAAGCTCCATTTGTAAGTATGCAAATGTTTTTTCTACATACAAGGGAGTACAGGATGTCATATGTTATGCGATATGCAGCTGCAATTTTCACAAACTTAACATTATGAGATATGCAGAAAATGGGATCTACGAGAAGCTTGTTTGCATCCCCTCAGAGCAATCCGTTCATAAAGTTTTGTTCCTGGAACCTTCACTAGATGATTTCAGCTGTAGATATGATCTTCATGAACTTGAAGGGCAGTTCCTTTACACATTCCCACCTCTGCTGCTTATGCCAAGGGTGATACAGAAAATTATCGAGGAGAAACCCAAAATGATCAGCCCCTTGTGGTGCTAATAGACCTTGATCTCACAAAAGGGGATGTTACACTGACCCTTCAGTATATGTTACTGTATTCTATTCAGGCTTAGTTTGCATGCGTTTTCACTGGGGGCTGTGCCTGCAAGTGGCCAGTACTGATCAGAGTGCTACATATGTAAGTAAATAAATGAAGGAATGAAGTCAGCCAGTCTGCTATTGCGATATACTTAGCATTTGGTCCCACTTTTACCTCAAGAGGATTTTACATCTCAGGCCATCAAAAAGTGCAGTTGTACCACCTTGAGACATAAACTTTATGCTGAAAAATTACTTTCCTTTCAGCCAATATCTTCAGCCCACCTAAAATGCTTGTCATTGTGTGCAGTCTTCCTGTTGGTAGTGACTTCAGCTAGGAATGTCTTGGAACTCTACACTGGAATATGTAAATTTCCTTTCTTAATCTTCCACAAAGTCAGATTCACTTTGCATACCAACTTTTCCTTCATGTCCAAGGTGTTGACTGAGGTGACCCTAAACCAGGCAGCACAACTTCCAATTATTTTCTGTAAGCCACAAAACAAGGGTGAACGAATTGCACTCCCTGGATGGGCATAGGCAGCATAGATAATGACCTGAAAAAATAAAGATGTTCAGTAGGACTTTGTGTTATTTGGAGAGAGCAAAAATTGACTTCCTGTTTCCAAAAATACTATTTCCAAATGGATTTCCCACTGAATTATTTTCTTCTGCAAGCAGGAGAGGTGAGGACTCACTTTACCAGGGGCATGGTCATTTAGAGAGAGCAAAAAGAGACTTCCTGTTTCCAGATAGATTTCCTACTGAATTATTTTCTGCTACAAGCAGGAGAGGTGAGAACACACTTGACCTGAGGCATGGTCACTACTAAAGCTTTCCTGAAAGTCATTTCATCTGAAGAAATCCTAGAAGTTGCTATCTGGTTTTCTGTCCACACCAACTCCATACACTACAGACTAGATCTCATATGTGGGACTTGAACAGTGTTTACTTCAGCAATCTTGAAAACCATATTTGGATTTCCCTGAAGCTATAACTGCAGAAGTGACTTAACTTGAAGAACATATTACACTTGTGTTATCCACTACAGTAATTGCAGATGTCTGAGTGTAGTCATTGCTGCAGACCTACTCCCCACCCCCTGTTGCCAACCATGCTTCTACAAGGCAGGGGGTCAGTAACCCTTTCCCCTTCTGTCTTGTTACCCAGATAGCCTTACCCCTCTTTTCCCTCGTTCATAAAGCACAGAATGACACTCAGTATTTGATTTTGTGTCTTATAAGTGGATATCCCCTTCAGGCGTACAACTGTACTCCAAATAATGATAAGTACTGGGAACAAGAAAGAAAGAAGTGAAGATAGCTGAGCATATATCTGCCTTTATGCCAGGATGTGGAGATGTATAAAGTGGAAGGGATTATGGTTGGCATAGAAGGGAAGGAGCTTAACTGTAAAATTCTGGCTGGACATTGGACTCTATCTGCAAAAGAGAAACCTTACATTATGAATGAATTTACTGATTGCAGCAGTGGCTATACTCGAACATACACAGTTATGGCAAGTGAATAACACAACTATGTTATCTTTGCAGTAGGCCAAGTCCTCCTGCACTCCCTCATGACAAGCTGTGCCTCTCATATCCCTTTTTAATATACCATAGCTATCTTACTAATATATTCTTCTTCTAACATTGCACAATCTGATAGTAAAGAAAAATAAATTATTTTTTTGTCAAAACCAGCTGTTTATCTTGTTCCATGGTTTGTGTGATCCTGAAGCGAGAATATATTAGTATGGTGGGGTGTGTTAGCAGGGAAGTTTGCCTTACTCCAGAAGTGTGTGTATGTAGCATGGTGTAATGCAACAATAATGCTAGTGTACCTATCAATGCAGTGAAACTTTTGCAAGTAGAGGGAGCAATGCAGTGAAATCTGCACAGATAACTGTGACGATTGGGGAGAGATGGCGAAGGCTGCCAGATTAGTCAAATAGAATTTGATACATAATTCTATCAACTGTATAAATTAATGTAAAATACAGGCATGTTTTCTTGATAATAAATGTAAAATACAGGCATGTTTCTTGAGTGTAAAGAATACTGTGAAAAGTGGAACTGCAAAATATGTGGCAACATTGCACTATACTGGCCCAGTGAAGCATGTTGTGACCCTTTCATGTTAGAATTCAGCTCCACTGCGGATGGATGAAGGTTTCATGCCCATTGTTTTAAGGCTAAAGTTTATAACCAGAATTTAGATGTGGAAGACGCTTTATTGCTCTAGTTTCTGAATATACATGTGAAATGACTCCTATTGTTGAAAGTTTCTTTGCAGGTGTTAGATTGCTAAGTAATGCAGATGCCCTTCAAGGATGCATCTGCAGTCATCACATATGGGTTGTCCTGCCTCAGGCAGCCCTTCGGTCGGCCGGATTCCAAAGTCTGGGTCCGGCGTCGGCTGATGTCGCTCTTTCCCCGACGTCAGAGCTCCTGGGGTATAAAAGCGTCAGCCGACGCCATCTTCCTCAGTGTTTCTTGCCGCGTGGTGCCCGAAGCAGAAACAGTTCGCAAGTGCCGGTCGGCCATCTCCTGTAATTCAGCTACCGAAGACTTCAAAAGCTAAGTACCCCGTTGGGGACTCTTTCTTGCCTCAGCCGATGTCAGATAAAGTTAATAATTGCTTAACTTGTGGGAAACAAATACCTCATAAGGATTTCCACTCTTACTGCCTCCCCTGCCTAGGCCCAGACCACAACGTCTCGGCCTGTTCAGACTGTGCTTCTTTCAACCGACGCACTCTTAGACATCGGGCGGAGTTTGCAGAGGAATTTTTTGGGGCTAGTTTTTCATACAATATGCCGTCGGAGACTCCGACTTCACATTTAATAAAGAAACGGAAGGACAAGGACCGACACACGTGGGCCGCGGTTTCGGCTGAAACCATGGCCAGGCCTACCGCGAGTGTCTCGGTCTCGGCTGAAACCGAGTCCTTGGTACTTCCGACCCCCGAAACCGCTCAACCGACAACCTCGGCCCCGGAGGCCCCTGCTGAGTCGGTTATTGAATTTCCTTCAGAAACTGGTGTCTTGGAAACTTCCGACACCATTCCTCTAAACAAAACTACTCCAGCACGTGGTGCAGCTAGGCCTCCTGCATCCATGTCCATAAAGGCATTCACCAGGGCTAAAGCTGCTAAACATACAAAAGCTATGCCTCCCAGGGTTATTCCTCAGGGACCCTCTATAAGTTCACAGATTCTTACTTTAGCAGAGGACCTTATTTCCTTGATTAGGGGCTCTCAACCCCATCCGGACAGGGGCTCTCAACCTCCTCTAGACAAAAGGCCCAGGGTTGAGCCCTCTGATCCCCATTCCTCAGAGGAGGCCTCTGATGGCTCTGCTCTCTCGGACTACCAGGAGGAGGCTTTTTCGGCCTACGAGGATTCTGATGCAGAGGAATCAATCCCCTCAGCCTCCCCTCCTGAAGAACTATCCTTCGGGGAGACCCTTCACACTATGAGAGAGCATTTCAAATGGCAGGGCCAGGAATTCTCTGATTCCAGGAAAAGATTAAGAACGTTTCTGCATTTACCTCAGCATAGACCTTTGGCTATTCCTCCTGTTTTGAATGTCATTGATGATTTGTACTCTGAGTCTAGCATAACCCCTGACACTCTTCCTCCGGCCCCTGTCAAACCCGATAGGTACTACAGGGTCCCGGACTCACATCATTTTCTTTACAAGGCCCACTGTGCTGATCCAGAAACTATTCCCCAGGGCCCTAAAGGGGTTGCAGCTGCCGCCACTAAAAATCCACTCCCCTCTGAAAGGGAGTCCAGGGCTTTAGAGAGATGGGGTAAAAAAGTGTATACTTCTGCTACTCTTTCTATGAGGGCATTAAATTGTCAATTTCATATGATACAGTACCAAAAGTATTTGTTAGATGAATTGCATAAGAAACTGTCTTCACCTGAACCCCTAGATCGCAAATCACTACAGGATCTGGTACATAACTCCCAGCAGGTTAGCAACCATTTCTTACAATGTGGTTATGATGCATTGGAAGCTTCATGTACGTCAGCTATGACAGGTGCAGTCATACGTAGGCATGCTTGGCTGAAGGAACAATCTCTGTCAGACCATGTTAAAGCTAAGCTTCTGGATGCTCCACTGGAAAAGCAAAAGTTATTTGGCTCCACTGCTCAGGAGGTCTTAAAGAAATTTGAGGAAAAGGCAAAATCTGTACAAACAGTCAAAGATTTTCTACAAGTCCAACCACCAAGATTCAGCAGAAATTGGCCTACCAAGAATTGGTCCTTTCCGGACACAGAAAGATTTCAGAGAGGCAAGAACAGGTGTGCCAGAGGTAGAGGGCAAGCTAGAGGCTCCTACAGAGGGCGTCAATGGCAGCCTCCCAACCAGAGAGGTGGTGCAGGACCTACAACTGCTGCACAAGGACAGACTCAATGACTTTGCTTTGACTCCGCCAACCAGGGCTCAATTAGAAGCACCTTTGGGCGGAAAGCTTTCTTTATTCTCAGACAATTGGCACAGTATTACAAGAGACAAATGGACACTGCAAATAATAGACAGAGGATACAGGTTCCATTTTCACACATTGCCAAAAAGAAAAGGCATGCCAGACCTGCCAACAAATCTCCAACTTAATGCACATGAAAGCTATAGAAAAGGTTCCTCTTTCAGAACAAGGCCAAGGATTTTATTCCAGACTATTTCTTGTTCCAAGAAAAGAAAATCAATGGAGGCCTATTCTCGACTTGTCCACACTGATTACTTATCTCATTGTGCCAAAATTCAAAATGCTGACTCTACAGCAACTCCTTCCCATGCTGGGCAAGGGGTCTTGGCTGGTGACTCTAGACCTCAAGGAGGCATACCTGCATGTCCCTATTCGACAAAGCTGCAGAAGACACCTCAGATTTCTTGCAGGGTCAGAGCATTATCAATTCTCAGCATTGCCCTTTGGCTTATCTACTGCGCCCAGAGTATTCACGAAATGCCTGGCATCAGTAATTGCACACTGCAGACTTCAGGGGATTCAAATATACCCATATCTGGACGACTGCCTTATACAAGCGGACAGCCAACAAACTTTGGTAAAGGACTTGGACTATGCCATCCACCTGCTACAGGCCTTGGGATATACAGTCAACATCCACAAATCAAGACTGGTTACATCCCAAAGAATAACCTTTCTGGGTGCGGATCTAGACACAACCACCCAAATGGCCTTTCTCACAGAAGAAAAACAAAAACAACTACCAGATTACTTCAAGAATCTGATAAGACAAACTCAGCTGACTGCAAGGAAAATCCTGCAGGCCCTGGGTTACATGGCATCTTGCATTCTTCTGATTCCGCAAGCAAGACTGCATATGAGAAAATTACAATGGTACCTAAGAAGTTTATGGACACAGCACAGTCACAGCTTGGAAACTCTGATCCCACTCATTCCTTGCCTACAAAAGGAATTTCTGTGGTGGGCTCAAGCCTGCCAGTCGAACAGCGGGTTGCCCTTCAGCAAGCCAAGAGCCAACCAAGCCATCACCACGGACGCTTCAGACCAAGGTTGGGGAGCACACATGGAGGGCAGATGTATCCAAGGGCTATGGTCAAAAAGAGAACTGTGCATGCACATAAACTAAAAGGAAATGCTGGCAGTGATACACGCATTCGAGGCCTTCAAACCTTTTCTTCAGCAAGGCCACCTGCTCATAAGGACAGACAACACCACAGTTATGTGGTACATAAACAAGCAAGGAGGCACCCATTCCTACCCTCTTTGCAGACTGACTATGAATCTATGGGAACTTGCTTTAAAACTCAACATACAGCTACAGTCCCAGTTCGTGCCAGGGAAAGACAATATACTGGCAGACAGCTTAAGCAGAACTACCATGGATGCACATGAATGGATGCTGCACCCAGACATCATCTTACTCATCACACAATCATGGGGAAGCCCAGAAATAGATCTGTTCGCTTCCCCCCACAATCATCAACTGAGGAAATTCTTCTCAAGGACATACCACCCACAAGCATGGAAAGTGGACGCTCTCTCTTTCAGCTGGAAATCTCTAACAGTGTATGCTTTCCCACCTCTCCCATTAATGACCAAGGTCCTACTGAAGATCAGGACAGAGCAGCCCAGAGTGATTCTGATAGCTCCAAACTGGCCAAGACAGCACTGGTACCCACTGTTAAAGAGCATGTCACAGACGAAACCATGGCCTCTCCCCCTATGGCCACTT
This sequence comes from Protopterus annectens, assembly GCF_019279795.1. NCBI lineage: Eukaryota > Metazoa > Chordata > Ceratodontiformes > Protopteridae > Protopterus > Protopterus annectens. The sequence goes on from NC_056729.1 coordinate 1,338,376,236, forward strand.
CTACTGACGCAGCACAATTTCAGGACTCTGCACTCCAACCTGAAAACCTTGCAGCTAACTGCCTGGAGAATACCATGACTACTCCTCAGGATAACCTATCCCAGAGAGCGAAGGATATCATTATTGAAGCTTGCCGGCCTTCCACAAGGAAGGCATATTCAGCAAAATGGAAAAGATTTCACACCTGGAACACAACAAAGGGCCTAGATGTGACAGTGATGAACATGGCACATATACTGGAATGTTTGGCAGAATTGTTCCACAATGGCCTGTCTTACTCTTCCATTAAGATACATGCCTCAGCAATCTCAGCAGAATACAATGTTAATCCACCTGTCTTCTCTCATCCTCTGCTAAGACAGTTTCTAAGAGGAATCAAAAACATCAAACCTCCAAGGAAACCACCTCTACCTACTTGGGACCTTAATTTCGTGTTGGAAAAGCTAACACTTCCTCCCTTTGAACCAGCAGCATCGGCAGATCTACAGTTTTTGTCTTGGAAAACTGCCTTCCTTCTAGCCATAACCTCAGCAAGAAGAGTATCTGAGTTTCAAGCTTTAATGGCAGTGCAGCCTTTTCTTATCTTTCATCAGGACAGAGTTTCTTTGAGGACCAATCCTACATTTATGCCAAAGGTGGTATCCAGGGTATCTTTGAACCAAGCTATTCACTTGCCTACATTCTTCCCACAACCACAAAATAAAGGGGAGAGACTTCTGCACACCCTGGACATACACAGACAATTGCGCTACTACTTGGACAGAACTAAGTGTTACAGAAAGACTGACCAGTTGTTTGTAGCATATGCTGCTGGGGTACAAGGAAAAGCAATTTCCAAACAGACAATTTCAAAATGGATAGGGAATTGCATTCGTTTTTGTTACTCCTTTCATGGAAAAACTGTGCCAGCTAACATTTAGACCTCATTCCACGAGAGCCACAGCCACCACCACGGCCTTCCTAAGAGGGGTGGCTGCCAAGGACATTTTAGAAGCTGCTACATGGAGCTCCGTGCATACATTTGCCAAGCATTACAATTTACCTTTATACTCCAGATCCAGAGCAGGTTTTGCTATGGCAGTCCTGCAGTAATCTTAACTACACCATCCTTTACTTAGTACCACCACCCCCAGATTGGCTATGGTATTCTACCCATATGTGATGACTGCAGATGCATCCTTGAAGGACATAGTACAGTTTTGTACCTACCATAAATGTAGATGTCCGATAGGTATGCATCTGCAGTCAGGTTTACCCTCCCTCCTTCCCCTCTGTGGTATTCCTAGGGTGCTTACCCCTCTATTAGCTAGCTGGGGGAATCTATTATGGTGTATTTGTTTGTATATACATGTATATATTTATATTTTTGCAAATGTTTGGAATTTTATTGCATTCCTCCAAATTTAGCCTTCCTAGAGGGCACCTGGCATCTGGGGCAAGAAAAACTGAGGAAGATGGCGTCGGCTGATGCTTTTATACCCCAGACGCTCTGACGTCGGGGAAAGTGCGACATCAGCCGAAGCCAGACCCAGACTTTGGAATCCGGCCGACCGAAGGGCTGCCTGAGGCAGGACAATCCATATGTGATGACTGCAGATGCATACCTATCGGACATCTACATTTATGGTAGGTACAAAACTGTACTTTGTTGCTTACCTTGATCTCAGTTTCTTTAGGACCTTATGCACCAAAAAACGTGTCAAGGACACTGCTATTCCTTAAAATCTTTATTGCACATAAACACAAGATGAGCTTTGACTTCTCCTTCATCAGATAAAATTACAATAAAACAACCCCTTCTTTTAAACTAGTGCATATCCAATAGGATTCAGTAAAAAGCCCGCCTTTTTTGAAGGGTGGGCTTAACAGGTATTACATCATTTAAACCTGGTGTACGATTGGCCATAAGCTCAATGATCCATCTGGATTCTGCTAATTCTGTCAAATGCTTCACATCACGCCCTCTAGTGGTAAGCCTTATGTTTACTATAGCCCTGAAAGTGAATTTGTGTGTTGCATTATCCATCACATGTCTGCTCAAAGCATTATGCACATCCCCATTCCTAATGCTAGATAGGTGCTGTAATATCCTGGTCTTTAACATCTGGTTAGTTTTCCCTACATAAAAACTAGGGCAATGGCTACACTCAGCTAAATATACTATATCCGCTGCTCGACAGGTAGCCCTCCCTTTTAACACAAATTGCCTATGTGCGACAGGATGCTCAAAGTTAGTCTTCTTATTAATGTGGCCACAAGCTTTGCACCTCCCACACGGGAATGTGCCCGTCGTTATTGTTGCCAATGTATTTTGACAACTTAGCCTTTCTTTGCATAACAAATCCTTCAGATTCTTGTTTCTTCTATATCTGAAGTTAGGTCTACAACCTACTATATCACTCAGCCCTTCATCACTAGTCAGAATGTTCCAGTTATTCTGTACAACATTACAGATATCACCTATGTTGCTACTGTAGGTAAACATTAACTGGGGACTCCTTACAATCGTGGGTCTTTTATTTTTGTCTATCAGGGCTGGAGTGCGTCTAAGCCAAGGTTTATATTTGCTTTCCCTAAAGCCTTTGCTGGTGTTTATCAGCTTATCCACTTTATCTTCCCGATAACCCCTCTGTTGTAAACAGCCCTTAAGTGTAGCTAGTTCTTTATCATAATCACCATTATCCAAACATATCCTGGAGATCCTACTCGCCTGCCCCTGTACAATATTCGAATATGTATAACGTATAATTTTGAGAAGTAATCCCCTTTTTGACACTTAATGAGCACTGCTTCTGTTAATACAGATCCCAACAGGCCAAAACCAAGTAAATACAGAAGAGCTAAGCAAGTAATTTACCAATACTTGGTCCCATGCAAAATCAAAAAAAAAAAAAAACAAGATATGTCTGAGGAGTCTCATTCCTGTCCAGTAATAAAGTTTTTTTATCTTAGAGTAGTGGGGTTCTTTTAGAAGACTTCATCGTATCACATTGTTACTGTGTGTGCTTGTGGTTGTGTGTTTGTGTGTGTGTGTGGGGGGGGGGGGTTATTCCGTATGGACATTGTATTTTAACATTAGGCACAGTGCGCATTTACTATCTAGATAGTGTGTGGAATTTCACTATGAATAAGTGGTGATGTAAGTGAGATGTGCACCAGGTATATGAACCGTGCAAGCTCCCTGGGGTGCTGTATGGACACACATTTTATGTTCCCACATGCTTCACACACTTATCTGGAAGTTCACAGAATGTTTTCTCTCCTTCCTGTTTGCAAACCTTTGCTTCTAGGATCCATGTGAGGCTTTTATTGCTGCATCTGTGCAGTCTGTGGCACTAAGTACCTCAGGAAGGCATGCAAGGTGCTAGCTTTCTCCTGTTGTTTAGTGATGAACCATTTATGATTATTCACATGTAGAAGCATTATATTGAGAAGTATGCTGAGTATTGTAGAGTTTGAGGCCTGTGAAATGTACACCCTGTCATCAGTTGGTCTCTGTAAGGTCCCTGTATCTAGTTTTTAAGGAATTATATGTACTGCGCCACGATGGTGGTGCTGCGGTAGCATTGTCGCCTCACAGTAAGATGCTGTCCGGTTCGATTTTCAGCTAGAGCGTCTTCTGCGTGGAGACATGCGTGAATGGGCGTACCTTCATTGAAGGTTGTGCGTCAGGCCTGGCAAGCCGGTACGTAAAAATCAACTGCCAATCATTAGCAGACCGGAGTTCCGCTGTGGCGACCCCTAACCAGGAAAAGCCGAAAGACACAATATGTACTGTAGTCTCTGCAGGTAAAGGAAGACCACATATTCATGTTGATTACTTGTGTGGGTGATGCATGGCTAACAAGAGCTATACAGTCTCCAGGACAACATTAAATTGATCAGTAATCTCTTGATCAGTGAAATTTTGATAAGTCAGAAGCTGGATGGCACCATGTGAAGACTGGCAAGAAATGGCAACACTAAGGACTATACTACACCACTGCATGATGGGTACTATGACTCCAGTCATTCTTGTTACATTTAGTGATTACATTTTTTGAGTGTTTTGCCTTTTTATAGTCAGGCACATGCAGATGCAGAGTTTTCTGTGTAGATGACTATGAATTTTGACTTTGTACACGTTGCCATGCAGTTTAATATGATTAGGTCCTCATTTTAATACCCTGTTTTATTTGCATGCCATTGTGCAGTTATTTGCATTTTGTTTGCCTGGACTGGAGTGTAGTGTGGGACTATGAATCACTGATTTTTTTTCTGCCACTGCTTTGCCGATACTGGTGCAAGTGTATACCACATACTGTAAAACTTGTCTATGAATCTCAGCAGTCAGCCTTAATCAGTTAAATGACATTTTTTCTTCTGGCATTGAAGCTACTGTTATGAATCTCTCCCTGAATCTGTGTATGTTCATTAAGTTATCAAAAATAGTTTTAATGTTTGGCAGTTAATTGATGTTCTTCATCTCACATTGCTGCAGTCCTTACACTTGGGTAGTCCGCTGTCCTCGGTCGGCCCGAATATCAAAGTATAAGGCTGACGTCGGTCAAGGCGCATTTGACTGACATCAGGACGTCAGGGTACAAATGCGCATGACCGACGTCATATCCTCAGTCTTTTTTGCCGCATGGTCCGATGCAGAAGCAGCATTGCAAGTGCCGGTTGGCGTTCTGAGATTTTTCGATTTCGAAGTTTCAGACCGAGTTCAAAGTTGGCTAAGTACCCCGTTGGGGAATATTTTAGTTTTTTCTTGCCTCAGTGATTTACCGGATGTCAGAAAAAGTCAATAATTGCATTTCTTGTGGGAAACAGATACCGCATAGAGATTATCATACTTTGTGTATTCCTTGCTTAGGGCCTGAGCACGACGTTGTTGGCTGTCGCTCTTGTGCTAGATTCAATAAACACACTATAAAGAGAAGGTTGGATTGTGCCAGGTTAGTCTTTGGGAAGCGGTGCAATTATAAAATGCCGTCGGATGCTCCGACACCCGCTTCTTCGAAGAAGCGCAAGGACAAAGCAGTTAAACCTAGGCTAGAAGAACCGTCTGTACCGGACGCCGGTTCTTTAGAGGTATCGGTGGAGCCGGTGGCTCCACCGGAGGTTTCTTTGTGTTCCCAGGGTGAGACTTTATTATTGCAAGATGTGGCCTCTCAGGAGGCAGGTCAGGCTGAGGGGGCTTCTCAGGTTACTATACTCCCCTCCCTTCCTAGGGTGGCTAGGCCCTCTCCTTCTGTTTCAAAGGCTTCTCCCAGGGGCAGGCCAGGTTTAGCTTCAGTTGGTGTTACCCCTAGCTCTTCAGGAACTGTGCCCAAGAAGCATATGCTTAAAATGGCAGAAGATTTGATTTCTTTGATTAGGGTTCTATGCCCTCCTGATAAGAGACCTAGGGTGGAGCCTGAGTTAGGGAGTTTTGAGCAGGCTTCAGATGTTTCAGAGTCTTGACTGAAGACTTGCAGGAGTACTCTCCTTATTCTGATTCTGATGTGGATGATTCTGCTCCTTCTGCTTCTCCTCCTGAGGATTTTTCTTTTTCAGAAACTCTTCACTCCATGAGGGAGCATTTTAAGTGGGAAGGTCAGGACTTCTCTGATTCCAGGAAAAGGCTTAGGAATTTTTGTTTTACCCCAGCATAGGCCTTTGGCTATACCTCCTGTTTTGGATGTAGTGGAAGATGTTTTTACAGAGGCTTCTCTTAATCCTGATTCTTTGCCTCCTGCTCCTGTTAAACCGGATAGGTATTACAGGGTGCCTGAAGCTCATAAGTTTCTTTTAAGAGTCCTAGGGCAGACCCAGAAACTGTTAGCCAGGGGCCTAAAGGTGTTAAGGCTTCTGTGGTAAAGAATCCGGTTCCTGCAGACAAAGAGGCCAGGGCCTTGGATAGATGGGGAAAGAAAGTTTATACTTCTTCCACTCTTGCTATGAGGGCTTTGAATTGCCAGTTTCACATGTTGAAATACCAAAACTATCTCCTTTCACAATTGAAGTCTAAGGTTGATGCTCTGGCAGAAGGTATTGATTGTAAAGAGTTGCAAGATTTAGTACATGTTTCTGAACAGGTGGGTAAGCATTCTTTGCAATGTGGTTTTGATGCTGTACAGGCCTCGTCTAGGGTGGCTGCCACTGGGTCAGTTCTTCGCAGGCACGCCTGGCTGAGGGATCAGAATTTGTCTGAACATGTTAAAACAAGGATTTTAGATGCTCCTTTGCAATCTGACGTGTTGTTTGGTTCTCCTGTTGAGGCAGTGTTAAAGAAAATGGAAGACAAGGCTAAGTCTATGCAGACTGTTAAAGATTTTTTGCAGGTCCAGCCTCCAAAGTTTAGTAGAAATTGGCCTACTAAGGGGTGGACGTATCCTTCTTATGATTCCCAGTCTAGGGGTAGATCTAGACGGGGTAGGGGCAGAGCTCAGGGCTCTTTCAGGCCTAGAACAGGGAGTTCTCCTGCACAATCTTCGGGTGAGGGCAGGGGTCAGTCCTTTCGTAAACAGACCCAATGACCTACCTTTGCAGCTGCCAGAGCCTTCTCGTCTGCCTGGCAGCACCTTTGGGAGGAAGGTTGGCACTTTTCAAAGAAAATTGGAGTTTAATTACCCAAGACAGATGGGTATTGGATATCATACACCACGGCTACAGGTTTTATTTCCATACCTTGCCTCCTTTCAAAGGCATGCCAGACGTTCCTCCTCAACAAAGAATAGAGGCGCACAAGCAAGTTTCTCTGTTGCTCCAAATAGGGGCCATACAGCCGGTCCCTATGCCAGAAGTGGGCCTAGGATTTTATTCTCGCCTGTTCCTAGTACCAAAGAAGGGGAACACGTGGAGACCAATTTTGGATTTATCTATCCTCAACACTTATCTGGACATTCCCAAGTTCAAAATGTTGACGTTGCAGCAGCTGTTACCTCTGCTGGGCAAAGATCATTGGATGGTAACTTTGGATCTCAAGGAGGCTTACCTTCATGTTCCTATCAGACTAAGTTGCAGGAAGTATCTGCGTTTTCGAGCTGGGACTTCTCACTATCAGTTCTCTGCATTGCCCTTTGGCTTATCTACTGCGCCCAGAGTGTTCACGAAAGTTCTGGCTCCAGTGATAGCTTTCTTCAGGCTAAAAGGAATACAGATCTATCCTTATTTGGACGACTGCCTGATTCTGGCTCAAGGAAGGGAAGAGCTTCTTCATCATTTGGAATATGTGATAGCAGTGCTAAGATGCCTGGGGTATTCTGTGAACGAAATAAAGTCCAGTCTAGTACCCTCTCAGGAAATGTGCTTTCTGGGTGTGAGACTGAATACAGCATCCCAGATGGCCTTTTTAACCCCGGACAAACAAAAGAGTCTTTCCCTTTACTTTCATCAACTATCTCATCAGTCCGGGCTGACTGCAAGGACAGTCCTTCAAGCCTTAGGGTTCATGGCATCTTGTATTCTGGTGCTTCCCAATGCCAAACTGCATATGAGGAAGCTACAATGGTATCTCAAAAATGTATGGACACAGCACTGCCAGGATCTGGACACTGTCATTCAAATAATACCTTGCATTCAAAAGGAATTTTGTGGTGGGCTCAGGAATGTCACCTAAACAAGGGACTCTCTGTGACCCGGCCAGAGGCGAGTCAGATTTTAACGACAGATGCCTCAGACAAAGCTTGGGAGCTCATCTGAATGGAAAGTGGATACAAGACAAGTGGCCTGCCAGACTACAACATCTACATATCAACATGAAGGAGATGTTAGCAGTCCAGTTTGCATTAATAGCTTTCAAGGAATTACTTCTTCCAGGGCAGGTGTTGATTCTAACAGACAACACAACTGTCATGTGGTACATCAACAAGCAAGGGGAACGATTCTTATCCTCTATGCAGGCAAGCAATGATTTTGTGGGAGACTGCTCTCAGTTTACAGCTCAATCTTCAGGCAGGGTTTCTGCCAGGAGCACAGAACTCCTTAGCAGATGTGTTGAGCAGACGAATTATGGATCCCCACGAGTGGAAATTGGATCCTCATGTATTTCAGAAATTGACAGTGTCATGGGGAACTCCAGACATAGATCTGTTCGCTTCTCCACTAAACCATCAGCTGCCAAAGTTTTGCACAAAAGGTTTCATCCCACAGCTTGGAGAGTGGATGCTCTTTCTTTCAATTGGAGCAATCTTCATGTGTATGCCTTTCCACCTCTGCCTCTCCTCCCAAAGGTACTTCTAAAGGTCAGACAGGACAAGCCAAGGATGATTTTAATAGCTCCAGATTGGCCTCGACAGCACTGGTACCCATTACTGAGAAGTCTGGTACGGACGCCTCCATGGCCTTTGCCTTCGATTCCACACCTGTTGTCACAGGAGGACAGCCATTTGCTCAATGTCAAGCTTCACTCTCTGCACCTAACAGCCTGGCATATTCTGTTTTGAACCATAGTGGGCCTCCACTTCCTCAGCAAGTTTTGAATGTTATTTTGGAAGCTAGAAGGCCTAGTACAAGGAAAGTGTACGCAGACAAATGGAAGAGATTTTTATTTTGGAGTGCAGCAAAAGATTTTGATGTTTCTGAGCCTAATTTGTGTGTGGCTCTTCAATATCTTACTGAGTTACTAGACAAAGGTTTGTCTTTCTCTTCTATTAAAGTTCATGCTGCAGCAATTTTGGCTCACTATGATTGACCCACCATTGTTTTCTCATCCTTTGTTCAAGCAATTTCTTAGAGGGGCAAAGAATATAAGACCCACCGAAGAGCTCCTACTCCTGCTTGGGATCTCAATTTTGTGTTGGAGAAACTCACTCTACAACCTTTTGAGCCTGCAGCTACTTCTGAGTTGAAATATTTGTCATGGAAGACTGTTTTTTTGTTGGCCATTACCTCTGCAAGAAGGGTTTCTGAATTGCAGGCCCTTATGGCGGTTGAGCCTTTTTTGATTTTCCATAAGGATAGGGTATCATTACGTACTAATCCTTCCTTTATGCCTAAGGTGGTTTCTAGTGTGGCTTTAAACCAAACTATTCATTTGCCTACTTTTTATGCAAATCCCCAAAATAAAGGGGAAAAGATTTTGCACACTTTAGATGTACACAGGCAGTTGCGTTATTATTTGGACAGAACTAAAGGGTTCAGGCAGTCTCAGCAATTATTTGTTTCTTTTGCTTTGAGTTCTCAGGGCAAGTCTGTGTCAAAACAAACTATTTCTAAGTGGATTGGGTTTTGCATTGCTTTCTGTTATTCCCATCATGGCAAGGAGATTCCAGCTGGGATTAGGCCTCATTCCACTAGGGCTACTGCCACTGACAGCTTTTTGAGGGAGTGGCAACCAAGGATATTTTGGAGGCAGCTACTTGGAGTTCAGTGCATACTTTCTCTAGGCATTATCACCTGCCACTTTACTCTAAATCCAGGGCTGGTTTTGCCACTGCTGTTTTGCAGGGCATTTTGGCAGCTCCTGCTTCTTTGTAGTTTAGCCATCCTCCCTTACCTCTGCTTTGGGATTCTACCCAAGTGTAAGGACTGCAGCAATGTGAGATGAAGAACATAGTACAGTTTTGTACCTACCATAAATGTAGATGTTCAAGATCCACATTGCTGCAGTCCACTTTACCTCCCTCCTTCCCTCTGTAGTTAGAGGTGGTTGTGTGGGTTGGGTTGTACATATTGTGTATATTGTATATATTGTACATATAATTAGTGCAAGGGTGGTTGGTTGGTTGTTTGCTGTCTTTTGGTTTTGACCTTTATTTTTAGGGTCTTCTGACATCTGGGGCAAGAAAAGACTGAGGATATGACGTCGGTCATGCGCATTTGTACCCTGACGTCCTGATGTCAGTCAAATGCGCCTTGACCGACGTCAGCCTTATACTTTGATATTCGGGCCGACCGAGGACAGCGGACTACCCAAGTGTAAGGACTGCAGCAATGTGGATCTTCGAACATCTACATTTATGGTAGGTACAAAACTGTACTTTTCGATAAATGCAATAATCTGGATCCTGGTGGTACGGTGTCATCCAGCCAAATGTTCTGCTTTTCTATAAAGTATAATGTAGTCCTATCTCACCATAATTCTTGCTGAATGGATTTGGAGCCGAGACTCTGTTCCGACTCAACTGATACTAAAGCTCGAGAGCTTTTATTGGCTTGAGGCTTACGCCTATCCCATGGTGCATCATGGCAATTCCCCAGATCTCGTTTGCCACGAAAGCTTCGAGGTTGTTTGATACTGGCTCCTTGGGTAAGTAGAAAGATTTTTTACTAAAATCTACCTATTATAATTCTTTTTCTTCATAAATTTTCTTATAATTCCTTTACTGTTACTTCTGTTACTGTTTGAGAAGAGTGTTTAACCCCGAATCCCCTTAGGATTGTACGGCCAGTTTAAATTAGAGGGCCTTTCCTCCCTGTATGCTTGTTACTGACTTTTTCTTCTCTTAAAAGTTTCTGTTCTAAGTTTTTCTGTTGCTGCCAGTTAGTTTAGCTTCCTAATTATGTCAAAGGATAAAGAACATAAGGACCACAGCCCTTCGGGGTTTATAAAATGTGACAAATGTGCACAGAAAATGTCTCTAACAGACGGTCACACTAGCTGTGTATACTGCCTAGGTGAACCTCACTTACAAGAACCGTGTACAGTTTGTCATGCATTTAATACAAGGGTTTTGAATGAGAGAAAATGCAAGCTCATAGATAGGGGTCTTATGACCAGTTCTTTCCAAGAACAGCTGGATATTGGTCAGACAGCTCCTAAGACACCAAAAAGAAAAACTTCGGCTCCAGCATTGGAACCGACAAAAAAATCCAAGACGGGATCCGAGGAGTTCCGGCTATGACTCAGCATCTTCTGCCTCGTGCCATCGGGCTCTTCGGCGCCCACACATCCTTCGGTGCCGACACAATTACAAATGGATCCTATTTCACCTACTTTGAGATTTCCTATATTGGAGAGAAGATGATCTCCTTCTGTATCCACCAGATCCTCCAGGACGCTATCAGATGAGGATATTGAGCGAGTGGTAAAGAGGTTGCTTTCCGATCCAGCTCTGGCAAGAAAATTGACCCCTCCAGACCCAAAGGCTTCAGACCCCACCCCTTTACAACCTTCTATTCCTCCTCCGACTGTTTTACTTTCGGAGCCAACTGTTTCAGGTTCCTCAATATTTCACCCTTCGGTTCCGAGGATTCTTCCTGCTTCCTCGGAACCAATAACTCTAGCCTCGGTGACTCGGTCTGGAATCAAGGGATCAGGGAGCTGACGCTCTCGGGTCGACTCCAAGGAGGATAGTCATCCTGGGTTTTCTTTGGAACCAACCCTCCCCCTTGGTGCTTCTGCTTGACTCAGCTCTGATCCCACATCTGCTTTGGAGCTGTTCCCTCCTGCTCGGAGCCGACCATCTGCATCCTCAGAATGGAGGTCTTCTTCGGAACGGGGAGGAAAGGCTTTCGAAGCAATAGGGAAGGCTTTATCCTCTGCAAAAGCCATTCCCTTGGAACCGATATCCCAACAGTAGCTGGTACCAACCTCTTCTCCCCTGCAACCCCTTCACCACAGGGAACCAGACCCTCAAGCAGTCCCTGTTATAGGTGTCCCCTCTTCCAAGACCTCCCCCAGATTATCCCACTGGTGAACCCCCTCGGAAGAGACTGTGTAAGAGGAAGCACATAGACTCACCTGAGTCTGTCATGTCTGACACTTGATTTGGATGAGTTAGAAGGGTCCCATAGCTCACCCTCTGAGGCTGTATCCTTTGCTGACATCCTGGAAATCCCTGCAGAGGGGTGATTGGAAGACCTCTAACCCTACTGAGGATGAATCAGTGTATCTTGAGGCCTTTGGTTCCCGACGTTCCACCTCCTGGGTGACACCTCTTTATGACTAACTCTTGGAGGTCATATCACGGAAAGCTTGGACCTCCTCAGACACAGTGGAACCTGTCCCGAGGAGGCCAAATAAATTTATGACGGTGCCAGAAGACCAGTCATTTCTTTCTAAAGGGGTTCCGGTTGATGCTATGTTGGTAGCAGCGGCCACCAAGAAAGAGTTATCTTCCAATATCCATCCTCCTAACAAGGAGTCCAGGACGATGGATAAATATGGAAAGCGTACATTCTCTTCAGCGGCATTTACCCTAAGATCACTGAATTACTTATCTCACTTTACCAGACTTCAAAGGGATCTCCTAAAGGATCCACAGACAAGGTATCTGCACAGCTCTCTACCCTTTCATCCATCGCTAACTCATCCATGACGCTGACCTCATACACAGCTGAACAAGCGAGCAGGTCAGCCGCAGCAGGAATCTCTCTTAGGAGACATTCTTGGATGCCTCTTTATAATTTTAAGTAGTCCTTTAAGTCTTCCTTCACTAACGTTCCCTTCGATGGTTCATCTCTCTTTGGACCGCAAGTGAAATAAACCTTGACCAGGTGCGAGCAGGAAGGAAAACCTTATCTGTTGTCGGAGTCCGTTTCTATCTTCCTTCTAAACCCTATCCCAAGGGTCATACAGGAGGAAAAATGTGGTTCCGAAAATCTCAAAAAGCCTTCCCTCAGGCACAAGGTCAATCCTCCTGTAGAGGCAGAGGGGGAGAATATAATGGAAGATGCCACCCCCATAGCAGAGGAGATCTGCAACATCAAGGAGATAGAGAAACTTTCTCGTATTGTCCTTATTAGCGCCCCGAGCAGCTGCCCGGCTGTCCATCTCTGGAGGCAGTCGGGGGTCGTGTATAACTGTACCCAAGCATCTGGCTAACAATTTCTCAAGATCAAATCAAAATGACTACCAACCACAATGAGCACTCAGGTCCATCCAGAAAAATGTTCAAAACGTACAAAAAACAGCAGGTGGACCCAGAAACGACAGCAAGGCTTGTAGATAAACCCGTCTTTAATTCACAGACAAATAAGGACATAAGCGCTTTCGTAGTATCACTACTTCATCAGATGTAAATCACAGTAGCAAAACCTCTCCTTAAATACCAATAAAATAAGTCACATGTGTCAAGTCATTTCCAAATTAAAGGAATAAACACTATAAAAACATTAAAACAGCAACACTCACAAAAACATACATAGAAACTGTTTTAAAAAACTTTTTAAAACAGCATTAATTCATAACACAGTTAGTGTATCAATACCTAAAATAATTAATTTTCTCTTCAAGGCTCTAGCCTTGAGTTTAGGTCTCAGTGGAACTCTTGTCATTCAGGCCATGCCCAAAATCCCCTCTCATCCTTATAATCCATTTTGACTCCAGTTGTTCTGTTTGATTTCTAATGTCTCCCTTTCTATTACTTTCCATAACTTGTCCAATTACCAGAAATTTAAAATAATGTGTTGTATTAGTCTCAGAGACATGCTTAGAGAGAGCACTCACTGTATCATTCTTACCTGTATGGTAATAGTGTTCCCTAATCCTGTCTTTTAATGCTCTATCCGTCTTGCCAATATAGAATTTTTTACATATGTTACAGTGAGCCAAATAACATGGAGAGTATTACATGAAGCTTGAATGCTAAACCTATATATTTTACCTTGATCGGGGTGACTAAACACCCCACTACTATCTATATATTTACAAGCTTGAGAGTGTCCGCATGCTAAGGAACACCCTTCCCGTACAACAGGCTGTTTCTGTTTGGGGTAGCACAGCCATCCCTTAAGTGAACACATATTCTTGTAAACAAAAGACGGTCTTACATCAGCTATATCAGTGATGTCTCTATCTGTTTTCAGAACTCCCCAGTGTTTCTCTATAACTTCTAACATCTCTAGAATAGGACAGACAGACTCTCAATCTACTATTTCTATCCACCTCTTTTTCAATTTTCTTCTCATACTTATCTCCAAAATAAGGCCTAGCTCTAGTGTCCCTTAACCTAACTACTACTTCAATGTTCTCAGTAATCTCATGATGTTTATATCCCCTTGATACTAATGCTTCTTTCAGTAGCCCAGTTTACGTATTAAAGTCAGATTCTCTCACACTTAGTCTAGAAGCCCTGTAAGTCTGACTCCTAATAACACTTCTAAAGACATGTGGTGGATGCATACTTTCTTTATATAAAAGATGATTACAATGACAAGACTTCTTGTGTAATTCTGTGTAAATATGTCCATCAGTATCACAAATCACTAACATCTAGAAAATCAACAAAGGAAGTAGAGCTGTTACATGAAAACCTCAAATAAGTAGTAGTCTCATTTAAATATTTAATAAAATTTTGCAACATGGATTCCGTACCATCCCAAATAAGGAAAAGGTCATCCATAAACCTACGGTAGAAAATGACCTGAGATTTAAATGGTCCCTCACATATAAACCTTTGTTCCGAAACATTCATCACTACATTGGCATAGCTATTGGCACATGAAGTGCACTTAGCTACGCCATGTCTCTGCCAATAATAATGTCTATTGAATAAAAAAAAAATATTATTCAAAATACATTCCAATAATTGACATATTAATTTTATTTTAATACTGCCAAAATCTGTGTATTGTGACAGAAATTGCTTTATGCTGGATAAACCCTCCTCATTTGAGATGACTGTAAATAAAGAAGTGACATCAAGTGTCACTAAATGCAATATTCACCTCTTTTCATACAACATAAGAAAGGAATACAGATCATTTAAAAAATGGTGCGTATCTCGTAGAATATTAGTACGTGTTCAATACTATCCTTAACTCCTTCTCTACATAAATGGACGCTGGCTCTGTACACCAATTCCTCCCTGCTACTATGGGTCGAAATGGTGGTTTCAAGGGGTCTTTATGTATTTGGGCAGGCCCTGAATGACCGGTATCAATGCTTCCCTCACTATCAGATAATTATACAACTCTCTATCAATAATACAATCATCTAAAAGCATTAAAAAAGTGCTATTGACGTCTTTGATCATAACATCAACCTCTTCAGAAGCAATTCTTGTATAATAGCTTTTGTCATCCAACATACCTTCCATAGCTTTGTTGTATACCTCTGTATCAAAAATTACAATAGGCCCACCCTTATCAGCGGGTCTAATGGTTAAATGACAATTATTTTGTAGGCCATTTAAAGCTTGAAATTCATCTTTAGACATATTGGATTTACCATATGATCTACTACTACCAGAGCTGTACATCTTATAAAAATCATCCAAACACAATTTTTCAAAAGCTGTAACTAAAGGATGAGGGTTAGGTATAAACGTGCTGGGCTTGCTGAACAATTTCCTACCATTATCACTTTCACAATTTTTGAAACACAACTTCAACAAGATATTTCTAATAAACAATTTAAAGTCAATAATTCCCTCCGCGAAGTCTTGCTTCTTGGTGGGGATAAACGTTAATCCTTTCGATAGTACTCTAGTCTCAGCAGCAGTTAATACATGACTGGACAAGTTCCAAATTAGTTGTTCATACCTTGTTCAGGAATTTCTTGATGGTCGGTGTATCCATAGCCTCGTCTTCTGGCTTCCTCTTCATTCTCGTTCTCCCCCGGGATCGAGATCTGTATGTATCCCTCACCAACGTTTTGATGGGTAAGGGAAACTTCCACTACCCCTGTAAAAAAGTGCCTGTTGTCTGAACTGAATTCATCGACACTGACGCAGGGCCTTTCGTAGTCTTCACCACACTCCCGGAAACATTACACTGATGCACCTGTGCTATAGCCTGAATAGTACGTCTCCTCGTTCCTGCCTATACAGCTGGCATGTCTGCCAATTCAGTGTTTGCTGGCTGCGGTGACTCTTCACTGCCTGAATCATGAACCTCACTCACAGAAGGAGCAGCATTTCTGCTTATTGGTGCAGGTGGATTTTGGGTAACAGAGACAGTACTTATATCATCTTGCACACTTCTCGGCCACATGAAGACATTGCCTTGTGCAAAGTCTGCTCTGTCTCTACATAATTTCTTCTGCTTAATACTACACAGTCTGCGTTCATAAGCTGTAGCAGAATCTAAGACCTCCGCAATGTATTTATCGACTAAATCATTATCAAAGTCATGAAACAGTACATTATATAGATCCTTTATCTGAACAAACAGTTTATTGATCTCGGTTTGCGCATGTTTAATAAGCAGCTGCATATACTTGCAGCTACACTCTAAATTAACCATTTGCCATTCTGTTAGCAGTTGTGGTATAGCAGTCCATGTGCAGGCATTAATAAAACCCTCAGTCCTCTTGGAACTATTTTCTCTTGTAAACAAACCTCTAAATGGAAGTTTTGATACTGTAGTCTTCTTAATTTAAACATGCTGCTTTCTATCAATCGAACTTTAGTCTTTAAGGCAGCAATATCCACAGGGACATTAGAAAATGCACAGTCAGTATCATTAACTCAAAATAGAGGGTGTGACTGTCCCTCAAGCATAGTAAAAAAACCTTACTGTGGTGTGCTCCACTTCCATTTCATTATTTCTTGGAGTGTAGTCCAGTTCAATGATATCATTATTGCCTTCAGCCATCTCCTTACTCTGGTTGGTGTTACAGAAACCTTGTAAAAAACAAATCAAAATGACCACCAACCACAATGAGTACCCAGGTCCTTCCAGAAAAATGTTCAAAACATACAAAAAACAGCAGGTGGACCCAGAAACGACAGCAAGGCTTGTAGATAAACCAGTCTTTAATTCACAGACAAATGAGGACATAAGCGCTTTCGTAGTATCACTACTTCATCAGATGTAAGTCACAGTAGCAAAACCCCTCCTTAAATACCAATAAAATAAGTCACGTGTCAAGTCATTTGCAAATTAAAGGAATAACACTATAAAAACATTAAAATAGCAACACTCACAAAAACATACATAGAAACTGTTTTAAAAACTGTTTTAAAAACTGTTTAAAAAGCATTAATTCATAACACAGTTAATGTATCAATACCTAAAATTCATTTTCTCTTCAAGGCTCTAGCCTTGAGTTTAGGTCTCAGTGGAACTCTGTCATTCAGGCCATGCCCAAAATCCCCTCTCATCCTTATAAATCATTTCGACTCCAATTGTTCTGTTTGATTTCTAATGTCTCCCTTTTTATTACTTTCCATAACTTGTCCAATTACCAAAAATTTAAAATAATGTGTTGTATCAGTCTCAGAGACATGCTTAGAGAGAGAACTCACTGTATCATTCTTACCTATATGGTAATAGTGTTCCCTAATTCTGTCTTTTAATGCTCTATCGGTCTTACCAATATAGAATTTTTTGCATATGATACAGTGAGCCAAGTAAACAACATGGAGAGTATTACATGAAGCTTGAATGCTATACCTATAGATTTTACCTTGATCGGGGTGACTAAACACCCCACTACTATCTATATATTTACAAGCTTGACAGTGTCCGGATGCTAAGATACACCCTTCCCGTACAACAGGCTGTTTCTGTTTGGAGTAGCATAGCCGTCTCTTAAGTGAACACATATTCTTGTAAACAAAACGATCTTACATCAACTATATCAGTGATGTCTCTATCTGTTGTCAGAACTCCCCAGTGTTTCTCTGTAACTTCCTTATAAAGTCTATCATCTCTAGAATAGGATAGAGAGACTCTCAATCTACTGTTTCTATCCACCTCTTTTTCAATTTCCTTCCCATACTTATCTCCAAAATAAGGCCTAGCTCTAGTGCCCTTAACCTAACTACTTCTTCAATGTTCTCAGTAATCTCATGATGTTTATATCCCCTTGATACTAATGCATCTTTCGGTAGCCCAGTTTGTGTATTAAAGTCAGATTCTCTCACACTTAGTCTAGAAGCCCTATAAGTCTGACTCCTAATAACACTTCTAAAGACATATGGTAGATGCATACTTTCTTTATATAAAAGATGATTACAATCACAAGACTTCTTGTGTAATTCTGTGTAAATATGTCCATCAATAAATATCACAAATCTCTCTAACATCTAGAACATCAACAAAGGAAGTAGCGCTGTTACATGAAAACCTCAAATAAGTAGTAGTCTCATTTAAATATTTAATAAAATCATGCAACATAGATTCCGTACCATCCCAAATGAGGAAAAGGTCATCCACAAACCTACCGTAGAAAACGACCTGAGCTTTAAATGGTCCCTCACTTATAAACCTTTATTCCCAAACATTCATCACGATATTGGCTTAGCTATTGGCACATGAAGTGCCCATAGCTACGCCATGTCTCTGCCAATAATAATGTCCATTGAATAAAAAAAAAAAATTATTCAAAATACATTCCAATAATTGACACATTAATTTTATTTTAATACTGCCAAAAGCTGTGTATTGTGACAAAAATTGCTTTATGCTGGATAAAAACCCTCCTTATTTGGGTTGACTGTAAATAAAGTGACATCAAGTGTCACTAAATGCAATATTTGAATCTTTTCATACAACATAAGAAAGGAATACAGATCATTAAAAAATGGTGCGTATCTCGTAGAATATTAGTACGTGTTCAATACTATCCTTAACTGCTTCTCTACATAAATGGACGCTGGCTGTGTACACCAGTTCCTCCCTGCTGCTATGGGTGTAAATGGTGGATTCAAGGGGTCTTTATGCATTTTGGGCAGGCCCGGAATGACAGGTATCAGTGCTTCCCTCACTATCAGATAATTATACAACTCTATCAATAATACAGTCATCTAAAAGCATTAAAAAAGTGCTATTGACTTCTTTGATCATAACATCAACCTGTTCAAAAGCAATTCTTGTATAATAGCTTTTGTCATCCAACATACTTTCCATAGCTTTGTTATTACCCCTTGAATCCATCATTTCGACCCATAGTAGCTGGAGGAACTGGTGTACAGAGCCATCATCCATTTATGTAGAGAAGCAGTTAAGGATCGTATTGAACACATGTACTAATATTCTACGAGATACACAGCATTTTTTAAATGATCTGTATTCCTTTCTTATGTTGTATGAAAAGAGGTGAATATTGCATTTAGTGACACTTGATGTCACTTCTTTATTTACAGTCATCCCAAATGAGGAGGGTTTATCCAGCATAAAGCAATTTTTGTCACAATACACAGATTTTTGGCAGTATTAAAATAAAATTAGTATGTCAATTATTGGAATGTATTTTGAGTAATTCTTTTTATTCAATGGATATTATTAGCAGAGACATGGCGTAGCTATGGACACTTCATGTGCCAATAGCTATGCCAGTGTCGTGATGAATGTTTGGGAACACAGGTTTATATGTGAGGGACCATTTAAAGCTCAGGTCGTTTTCTACCGTAGGTTTGTGGATGACCTTTTCCTCATTTGGCATGGTACGGAATCTATGTTGCATGGTTTTATTAAATATTTAAATGAGACTACTACTTATTTGAGGTTTTCATGTAACATCTCTACTTTCTTTGTTGATTTTCTAGATGTTAGATTGATTTGTGATATTGATGGTCATATTTACACAGAATTACAAAAGAAGTCTTGTCATTGTAATCATCTTTTATATAAAGAAAGTATGCATCCACCACATGTCTTTAGAAGTGTTATTAGGAGTCAGACTTATAGGGCTTCTAGACTAAGTGTGAGAGAATCTGACTTTAATACGCAAACTCTGCTACTGAAAGATGCATTAGTATCAAGGGGATATAAACATCATGAGATTACTGAGAACATTGAAGAAGTAGTTAGGTTAAGGGACACTAGAGTCAGGCCTTATTTTGGAGATAAGTATGAGAAGAAAATTGAAAAAGGGGTGGATAGAAACAGTAGATTGAGAGTCTGCCTGTCCTATTCTAGAGACGTTAGACTTTATAAGAAAGTTGTAGAGAAACACTGGGGAGTTCTGACAACTGATATAGTTGATGTAAGACCGTCTTTTGTTTACAAGAATATGTGTTCACTTAAGAGATGGCTATGCTACCCCAAACAGAAACAGCCTGTTGTACGGGAAGGGTGTACCTTAGCATGCGGACACTGTCAAGCTTGTAAATATATAGATAGTAGTGGGGTGTTTAGTCACTCCGATCAAGGTAAAATCTATAGGTTTAGCATTCAAGCTTCGTGTAATACTCTCCATGTTGTTTATTTGGCTCACTGTATCATATGTAAAAAATTCTATATTGGTAAGACGGATAGAGCATTAAAAGACAGAATTAGGGAACACTATTACCATATAGGTAAGAATGATACAGTGAGTGTTCTCTCTAGGCATGTCTCTGAGACTGATACAGCACATTATTTTAAATTTTTGGTAATTGGACAAGTTATGGAAAGTAATAGAAAGGGAGACATTAGAAATCAAACAGAACAATTGGAGTCGAAATGGATTATAAGGATGAGAGGGGATTTTGGGCATGGCCTGAATATCAGAGTTCCACTGAGACCTAAACTCAAGGCTAGAGCCTTGAAGAGAAAATTAATTATTTTAGGTATTGATACATTAACTGTGTTATGAATTAATGCTTTTTTTAACTTTTTTAAAACAGTTTCTATGTATGTTTTTGTGAGTGTTGCTGTTTTAATGTTTTTATAGTATTATTCCTTTAATTTGCAAATGATTTGAGACGTGACTTATTTTATTGGCATTTAAGGAGTGGTTTTGCTGCTGTGATTTACATCTGATGAAGTAGTGATACTATGAAAGCTCTTATGTCCTTATTTGTCTGTGAATTTCGCAAGTTCGTTGGGTACATACTGTAATATCCAGAGGCAACCTTATTCCGTTTCATTCCAAACCCCCTGTAAATCGGTCTCTTCCAGACGTACCACCCATCCATCTAGACCGTGCAACATCAGAGGTCATCTCTTTGTTACAAAACAGAGTCATCCAAGAAGTCCCCACAGAGCAAAGAAGACAGGGGACTGGAGATCAATTCTAGATCTCAGCAAGCTCAACAAGTCTGTAAAGAAGACAAAGTTCCGAATGGTCACTCTGCAGTCAATATTTCTTTTTGCCAGGAAAGACAATTGGATCTGCTCAATAGATCTTCAGGACACATACTACCACATCAAAATGGACAGGCGCTCCAGAAGACAATTACTCTTTCGGCTGGGAGACAGTCATTTTCAATTTTGAACACTGTCCTTTGGCCTCACTACAGCCCCCAGAGTGTTCACCAAATGCATGGCAGTTGTAACTGCTCACCTGAGATGTCAAGGATTCCAGGTGTTTCCGTACTTAGACGACTGGCTCCTCACTGCTACCACCAAGCATCAACTTATCAGAAACAGGGATGAGACTTTATCCTTGTGCGCCAGCCTAGGCATCACAGTCAATCCAAAAAAGTCAGCCTTATCTCCTTCACAGCACACTGTGTTCTTAGGCTCGGAAATAGACTCCATCACCATGTCAGCAAAATTGACCGAAGAAAGAGTAAATTCATTACGCAACCAAGTCAGATTTTTGGTAAGCAGTCACAAGGTTCAGGCCTGAATAGTCCTTCAAGTCCTGGGAACTATGGCTTCCTCCATTTTACTAGTCCCTCTAGCTCATCTGCACATGAGAATACTTCAGTGGCTACTGTTTGTCAATGGTCAATGCAGGATCTTCCCCTCTCTCATCAGATACTAATCACAAACACTTGCAAGAAGGATCTAACATGGTGGTTATATACAGACCAACTACTATCAGGACGACCCCTTCTCCCTCCTCAAGAGAATGCAGTTTTGACCACGGACGCCTGCCAGATACGATTGGGGGGGGGGGCATTATCTGGAAAGAACGGTCCAAGGTACATGGCAGAACCACAAAAACCACTTGCACATCAACGTTCTGGAGATGAGAGCAGTGCTCTATGCATTGCAAGCACTTCACAACTCTCTTCCCACTGGGACAATTGCAATTCAGTCAGACAACATGTCTGTAGTGTGGTACATAAACAAGCAAGGGGGAACCAAATTCTACCCACTTTGTCGAGAGGCCTTGAGAGTTTGGAAATGGGCGATAGACACAACGCTTTCTAGTAGCAATGCACATCCCGGGGAAATCCAGTGTGATAGCAGACAAACTCAGTCGAACAATTCTCATGCCTCACGGGTGGTCCCTCAACTCAGAAGTTGCGAAAGAGATCTTTCACAGATGGGACCAGCCTTGCTGCGACCTATTCGCCATTCACCTGAACACCAAATGCAGCAGCTATTTTGCCCTAATTCCCCATCCGGGGATGTCACCCACGGGCGCTGTATTCTACAATTGACCCCCAGGACTTCTTTATGCCTTCCCTCCCTTTCCGCTCATTCCAAAGGTATTTCAGAAAGCAACACAGTTGAGGAGTACTCTGATCCTCATTGCTCCTTACTGGCCTCGTCAAGTCTGGTTTCCCTTCCTATGGCCCTACCCTACTGGAGGAACCATGGATTCTGGAACCTTCTCCAGACCTACTCATTCACCAATCGGGACAGTTCCATCCAACTGTCCACACCCTAAAACTGACAGCATGGCTGCTCCAGTTCCACGAATAGCCAGGTGCGTCTCCCTCTCACCTTCAGTGCAGCACATTCTTATTTCTTCCCACAAACCTTCCACCAGGAAATTATACTCCAGTAAATGGAAAACATTTTTTGTCTGGGCTACAGACCAAGGATTGAATCCCTATACAGCACCTATAGAATCTGTTCTGTCCTTTCTTGCATCAATCTTCCATGAAGGAGCTGCAGCTGCAACAGTTAGAGTTCAGTTAGCCGCCATCTCTAATTACCATTTTGGCTTCATGGGAAATCCCATTTTGTCCCACTCATTATGCAAAACTTTTCTGAAATTAGTTGTTCTACTCAGGCCTCCAATCAAACAACCACCAGAACCCTGGGACCTAAACTTAGTTCTCACAGCCTTAATTTCTTCACCTTTTGAACCATCCTCCTCATCGGACCTGAAATTACTGTCATGGAAAACACTATTCTTGATCGCCATTACCTCTGCCAGGAGAATCTCAGAACTACAAGCTCTTACTGTTCGACCTCCCTACATTGTTTTCCACAAGGATAGAGTTTCACATAGGACTAACCCTTCCTTTCTTCCCAAGGTTTGCACAGAGCATAACCTCAATACTACTATTGAACTGCCAGTATTTTTTCCAAACCATTCTAAAAAATCTGAATCCAGGCTACACCAATTAGACGTTCACAGAATTCTCAGGTTTTACCTGCACAGAACAAAAGAATTCAGAAAATCAGATCAGTTATTTATTTCCTTTTCGGACAAAATGAAAGGATTGCTCATTACTAAAGTTACCCTTTCAAAATGGTTTTCAGATTGTATTTCCTTTGCTTATCAGATTGCTGGCAAACAATTAACTAACAGAGTAAAAGGTCACTCCACAAGGGCAGTCTCAACTTCATATGCCTTTAGATCTAAGCTTCTAATTGATTCTGTATGTGCAGCAGCTACTAGGGCGAGACCACATACCTTTGTCTCGCATTACAAATTGGACTTGGCCTCCCGGAACAGATCATCCTTCAGGTCCACTGTACTGAAGAGTCTCTTTGCTTGAGCCACCTTGGTTAAAGGTGCTAGGGACGCTGTCCCATTTGCAAGAATTACGGCGAGATAGGACTACATAACATAAAGAAATTATGTACTTACCATAACGTTCCATGTTTGTAGTCCATCTTGCCTATATTCTTGCGTACCACCCTCCTTCCCCCATCCTGTTCCTAGAGGATCTGGTGGGCTACACTAATGCTGTCTGACTAGTGTAGCTGCAGTCCACCTTACATACATATGCTTACACTATGTTTAGTCTGTAGGTACATAGTTATCTATGTTTGTTTTAATAACCAATAAATAAATTATTACTTTCTTGCAAACAAGATATGGGGAATTGCCGTGAGGCACCATGGGATAGGGTAAGCCTCGAGCCAGTAAAATCTCTTGAGCTTTAGTATCAGCAAAGTTGGAGGCGAGTCTCTGCTCCGAACCCATTCAGCATGAATATAGGCGAGATGGACTACAAATATGAAACGTTATGGTAAGTACATAACTTCTTTTTCTTGTTGTTAATGACATCCTGTGCTCCTACATAAATACTCGGCACTTTTACCCAAGTCGTCTGAGTACCAAGGTTATTAATTTAGGTGACAGATCCACTTCGGGAAAACTTCTTGAAGATCTGTGTGGTTTTTGTGGGTTCTCAGGTGTCATTATTCTTATTCCCCTATTCAGTGTTCTGTGAAGTAAGATGATGCAGTCAGATTCTACAGAAAAAAAATAATGATCCTTACTGAGAAAATTTGAAAAGTTTTTTTAAGCTAATGCATAATATTATCCTTAAGTTAGTAGTTAATAACCAAAAACTTACTTTTTCCCCCCATACTAGTGTCTTTCCGTCTTCACAGCAGAATGCTGGGCTATCACATTTCCAGGGGACTTTAAACTCTGGTGGATCTCTACCCGATCTCACCAATCTGCACTTTCCTTCCCCACTGCCGACCCCGCTTGACCCTGAAGACGCAACTTTCTCCAATATTAGTGGAGGAAACAGTACAGGAAATCTACCAGCAGCATTGACGCAACTAGGGATCAGCAATTCTCCAGGTATGAATCCTGAGCATTCTAGCTTAGCTTCTAATGATTCACCAGTTTTGTTCATTTCAGAAGTGTTTTTTTTTCTTGTTGCAGTAGATCAATGTAAAACTGGTAGCAGGTGACATCCTTGCATTTATTCATACCTGTAATTCTGAAAGTCCTTGGTGAGGGATACATACATTGATTTAGTAGCAGATATTATTTCCCAAGTGGTGTCACCCAGTTTCAAATGGCACTGTTAACTTCAAGAATTTAAGAGCACACTGACGTGACATAGCTAAAGGGTTTGTTTTAACTCTTGACACAGTTTTATATTACATAAACATTTAAGCACAAAAGTACAGAGTATGGATTTGCAGAGGAAATATGGTATTCAGAATTAAAGGGACTCCTTGAAGCAGGGCTGATTGGAAGTTGTATGTACAACAAGAATTGCGACCATTTAAATTTAACTCCTAAAAATGGTTTTGAATTTCTTTGCAAAAAGATATATTGGGAAAGGCATATTTCTGTGCATGTTCTGATGTTCTTTGTGTTTCACTGTTGCAGTCATTGCACTTGGGTTATCTGCCTGCAGGTAGCCCTCAGTCGGCCCGAATACCAGAGTCTTGGGATTTCTGCATCAGATGCTGTCACTTCTTCCCTGACGTCAGGTCGCCAGGGGTATAAAACATGCAGCCGACGCCATTACATCAGCTTTTCTTGCTGTGCAGAGCCTGAAGCAGAAGCATTTTGCAAGTGCCAGTCGGCCACCTCCTGAAATTTTCGATTATCCGAATTTAAAACCTGAAGTCTTCAAAAGCTAAGTACCCCGATTTTCATCATGTTTCACTGTTGCAGTCATTACACTTGGGTTATCCTGCTGGCAGACTACCTGCAGTCGGCCCGAATTCCAAAGTCTTGGTCCGGCGTCCGTTGCTGTCGCCTCTTCCCTGACGTCAGTGTACCAGGGGTATAAAAGATGCAGCTGACGCCATTTTCTTCAGTTTTTCTTGCTGCGCAGTGCCCAAAGCAAAAGCAGTTAGCAAGTGCCGGTTGGCCGACTCCTGAGATTTTCAAAATCGAATTTCAGATCCGAAGTCTTCATTAAAGCTAAGTACCCCGTTGGGGAAACATTTTTCTTGCTCCAGACCGATGTCAGAAAAAAGTTAACAATTGTATTTCTTGTGGGAAGCAAATACCTCATAAGGATTTTCATTCTTACTGTATTCCTTGCCTAGGCCCTGACCACGACATTGCTAGCTGTCGGTTTTGTACTAGATTTAACCAATGCACAATTAAGCGTCGGTACGATTTTGCCTTTCATTACTTTGGCCGAAGATATAATTATATAATGCCATCGGAACAGTCGATGACCGGAGTTTATAAAAAGCGCAAGGAAAAGGACAGGCATCCGAGGTCCAAAACCAGTGACGAGGCTACCTCTCGGCCTGTCGCCGGTTCTCAGTGAGGCGCTTTCGCAGCCCTGACGCCCGCTACCTCAGAGCCACAGGCCACTTCCGACTCCCACTTGGAGCCAACTAGGCCTCTGGATACTCAAGGTATTGGACACTCGGAAACTATTCCCTCAGATGGGTCCAGAGCCGCTGAGCAGGCATCAGCTTCTGAGGGTGTTTTCAGAACCACACAGTTATGTAAAGCCAACCTCAGCTTCAAAGGCAAAGACTAAAGCAGCTCTAAAGACAAAGAAACAAGTACAGCATTCTCCTGGACAGACTTCCATGCCTAAAAACAGGTGCTTAAAATGGCCGAAGACCTAATTACTTTGATCAGGGGTTCCCATCCCCCTCCTGATAAGAGGCCTAGGCAAGAGACAGAATATAAATCTTCAGATCAGGTTTCCATTTCCTCTGACTCCTCTTCTGAACAGGGATACTCTCTTCCTCCCTATGAGGTTTCTGATGCTGAAGAGTCTATTCCTTTAGCTTCTCCACCTGAGGATTATTCTTTTGGGGAAACCCTGCATACCATGAGGGAGCACTTTCACTGGGAGAGCCAAGATTACTCAGAATCTAAGAAAAGGCTCACAGAGACTTTCTTTTACTACCTCAGCACAGACCTCTTGCTGTTCCACGTGTTCTAGACATTGTAGATGGTGTATTTTCAGAGTCCGGCCTGTCTCCTGACTCTTTACCCCCTGCATCTGTTAAGCCAGACAGATACTACAGGGTTCCAGATTCTCATAAATTTCTGTATAAAACCCTGCTGCTGACCCAGAAACTATATCTCAGGATCTCAGGGTCCCAAAGGGGTCAAGGCTTCCACTGAAAAAAACCCTGTCCCCTCTGATAGGGATTCAAGGGCACTGGACAGATGGGGGAAAAAAATTACACTTCTGCTAACTTGGCTATAAGGGCTTTAAATTGTCAGTTTCATATGCTTAAATACCAACAATACTTAATGTCACTGCTAAAACAGAAAATGTTGACAAATTCAGAATGTCCAGAAAACAAGGAAATGCAGGATTTATTGCATGCAGCTGAACAAGTGGGAAAACATACTTTGCAATGTGGTTTTGATTCACTGAAGGCCTCTTGCAGGGCCGCTGTTACGGGTTCTGTCATTAGGAGGCAGGCTTGGTTAAAGGAACAGAATCTGCCTGATCATGTTAAAGCAAAATTATTGGATGCTCCATTACAGCATGACACTTCGTTTGGTGTTAAGGCAGAAGAGGTGTTGAAGAAAATGGAGGATAAAGCGAAATCTATGCAGACAGTTAAGGATTTCTGACAGGTACAGCCATCCAGATTTAGCAGGAACTGGCCTTCAAAGAATTGGTCCTTTCCAGAGTAAGACAGGCCACAAAGTGGCAGATACAGACGCCCTAGAGGCAGATCCCAGCCCCAAGGCTCATACAGGTCTAAACAATGGGGTGCTTCTACCTCCAAAAGCGGAGAAGACAAATCACAACCATGTAGGAAACAGTCCCAATGACTTTCCTCTGCCAATACCAAGCACTTATCTTTTAGCAGCCCCCTTAGGGGGAAAACTAGCACTTTTTTCACAAAATTGGTGCATGATCACCCAGGACAAATGGGTCTTGAATATAGTGTCTCAGGGCTACAGGTTCCACTTTCACACCCTGCCAAAGGCAAAAGGTATGCCAGACCTGCCACACAATCAATGGGCAGAGGGACAAAAGCAAGTTTCATCCCTCATGGACATGAGGGCCATTCAGCGAGTATCACAGCAAGAGCAGGGACAAGGATTTTACTCAAGACTTTTCTTAGTACCCAGAAAGGACAAAGCCTGGAGACCAATACTGGACCTGTCTATTCTAAACAGTTTTCTGGATGTTCCAAAATTCAAAATGTTGACTCTGCAACAGCTTCTGCCCATGCTGGGCAAGAAGGCTTGGCTTGTAACTTTGGTCCTAAAAAAGGCATACCTGCATGTCCCAATCAGACAATCTTGCAGAAGATACCTCAGATTCATAGCTTTCTCAATGCACTCCTAATTCTCTACACTGCCCTTTGGCTTATCTACTGCGCCCAGGGTCTTCACAAAATGCCTGGCACCAGTAATTACTTTTTGCAGACAAAGAGGGATTCAAATATATCCTTACTTGGACGACTGCCTTATTCAAGCAGAGAACAAGGACATTCTACTAAAGCATCTGGCGTTGGTAAAAAGATTACTAATTTGCCTAGGGTACACAGTAAACGAAAAGAAATCAAATCTAGTACCCTCTCAAGAGATAATATTCCTTGGTGCAAGCTTAAATACAACTGCCCAGATGGCTTATCTCACGCCAGACAAACAAAGGCAGCTGATTTTTTACTTCAAAATGTTGGCAACAAAGACCCAGTTATCTGCAAGAAAAATTCTGCAGGCTTTGGGCTTCATGGCATCCTGCATTCTGCTAATTCCATATGCAAGACTGCATATGAGGAAACTACAATGGTATCTAAAAAACAGCCTGGAAACATTAAATGTGATAGTGTTCAATCTCGCCGTTTGTTCTTACACATGGGTTCGGAGCCGATCCTCGGCTCCGTGCCGGCCTCTTGCAAGCTCTGCATCGAGAAGAAGCTCGAGACAATCTAATACCCACAATCCCCCTCTGCCTTTATCTCAGATCTAGTTTGCCGCTGCTGCATTCGCATCGTTGGGAGCTAGCTCGAGGGTTTTCTAAGCTAAGATATAACTTTTTGTTGTATTTTATTGAGAATTCTATTTAACTTGATATTGTCAGTATTACCTTGTGTGATTGTGTTGTGGTTCCGTAATTCTTTGGTACCGTTAACCTTTTTATCGGTATTTTTGTACCGGGGCCTACACCCTTTCCATATACTACTATATTGAGACAAATTTATACCGGATTTGACATTTACCTGATTGTGACATTTACCTGATTGTGACTATTTTTCCCGGATTTGACTGTGTATTTGATGTTCTTCATTCCACATTGCTGCAGTCCTAACCATTGGGTAGTCCGCTGTCCAGTCGGCCCGAATACCAAAGTATATGGCTGACGTCGGTCAAGGCGCATTAGACTGGCGTCAGGACGTCAGGGTACTAATGCGCATGACCGACGTCATATCCTCAGTCTTTTTTGCCGCATGGTCCGATGCAGAAGCAGTTTTGCGAGTGCAGGTTGGCGTTCTGAAATATTTCCGAAGTCGGAGTTTCAGACCGAATCAAAGTTGGCTAAGTACCCCGTTGGGGAACATTTTGGTTTTTTCTTGCCTCAGTATTTAACCAGATGTCAGAAAAAGTGAATAACTGTATTTCTTGTGGGAAGCAGATACCTCATAGGGATTACCATACTCTGTGTATACCTTGTTTAGGGCCTGAGCACGACGTTGTTGGTTGCCGCTCTTGTGCTAGATTTAACAAACGCACTATTAAGAGAAGGTTAGACTGTGCCAGGTTAGTGTTTGGGAAGCGTTGTAATTACAAAATGCCGTCGGATGCTCCGGCGCTTCGCGTCAAAAAGCGCAAAGACAAAACAGCAAAGCCTAGGGTTGATGAACCCGCAGTCCCGGACGTCGGTTCTTTAGAAGGCTCAGTGGAGCCAGAGGTTTTGCCAGGAGTTTCTTTGGAGTCTCAGGCAGAGACTTTACTGTTACAGGATGTGCCCTCTCAGGAGGTAGGCCAGGCTGAGGGGTCTTCTCAGGTAACTGTTCTTCCCTCTCTTCCCAAGATAGTTAGAGCTTCTCCTACTGTTTCCAAAACTTCTTTGAGAGGTAGGCCAAGTTCAGCTTCAGTGGGGGCTTCTCCTAGCACTTCAGGTTCTGTGCCTAAGAAACATATGCTTAAAATGGCAGAAGATTTAATTACTATGATTAGAGGCTCTATGTCCCCTCCTGATAAGAGGCCTAGGGTGGAACCTGAGTTTGAGAGTTTGGAACAGTATTCAGAGGCTTCGAGTCTTCTGGAAGACTTGCAGGAGTTTCCTCCTTATTCTGATTCTGATGTGGATGATTCCACACCTACAGCTTCTCCTCCTGAGGATTTCTCATTTTCAGAGACTCTGCATTCCATGAGGGAACACTTTAAATGGGAAGGCCAAGATTACTCTGATTCCAGGAAAAGGCTTAGGGAATTCTTATTTTTACCCCAACATAGGCCCTTAGCTATACCTCCTGTGTTGAATGTGGTGGAAGATGTTTTTGCAGAGGCTTCCCTGAACCCTGACTCTTTGCCTCCTGCCCTGTTAAACCTGATAGGTACTATAGGGTGCCCGAAGCTCATAAGTATTTGTTTAAGAGTCCTAGGGCGGACCCAGAAACTGTTTCTCAGGGGCCTAAAGGTGTTAAGGCCTCTGTGGTTAAAAATCCTGTTCCCACTGATAAGGAGGCAAGGGCTTTGGATAGGTGGGGAAAGAAAGTGTATACTTCTTCCACTCTAGCCATGAGAGCGTTGAATTGTCAGTTTCACATGCTAAAATATCAAAATTATCTCCTTTCACAATTGAAATCTAAGGTGGATGCTTTGGCGGAAGGTATAGAGTGTAAAGAGTTGCTGGATTTAGTTCATGTGTCTGAACAAGTGGGTAAGCATTCTTTGCAATGTGGTTTTGATGCTGTGCAGGCCTCCTCGAGGGTGGCTGCCACTAGTTCTGTTCTTCGCAGGCATGCCTGGTTGAGGGATCAGAATTTAGCAGAGCATGTTAAGACTAGGATTTTGGATGCTCCTTTACAGTCTGATGTGTTATTTGGTTCGCCTGTGGAAGCAGTTTTAAAGAAAATGGAGGACAAAGCTAAGTCTATGCAAACTGTTAAAGATTTTTTGGAGGTGGAGAGACCAAAGTTTAGTAGAAATTGGCCTACTAAGGGATGGACGTATCCTGCTTTTGATTCCCAGTCTAGGCGTAGGTCTAGACGTGGTAGGGGCAGAGCTCAAGGTTCTTTTAGGCCTAGAACAGGGGGTTCACCTGCTCAGACTTCTGGTGAGGGCAGGGGTCAGTCCTTTCGTAAACAGACCCAATGACCTGCCTTTTCAGCTGCCAGTAGATTCTCGTCTGGTAGCTCCTTTGGGAGGAAGACTGTCTCTTTTCAAAGAAAATTGGGATTTAATCACTCAAGACAGATGGGTGTTGGATATCATTCACCACGGTTACAGGTTTTATTTCCACACATTGCCCCCTTTCAAAGGCATGCCAGACGTTCCTCCTCCACAAAGGGAAGAGGCTCACAAGCAAATTTCTCTGTTACTCCAAATAGGGGCCATTCAGCCAGTCCCTATACCAGAAAGGGGCCTAGGATTTTATTCTCGCCTGTTCCTAGTACCAAAGAAGGGGAACACGTGGAGACCAATTTTGGATTTATCTATCCTCAACACTTATCTGGACATTCCCAAGTTCAAGATGTTGACGTTACAACAGCTTTTACCTCTGCTGGGCAAAGATCATTGGATGGTAACTTTAGATCTCAAGGAAGCTTACCTTCATGTGCCTATAAGACTGTGTTGCAGGAAGTATCTGCGTTTTGAGCTGGAAATTCTCATTATCAGTTCTCTGCATTGCCCTTTGGCTTATCTACTGCGCCCAGAGTATTCACAAAGGTTCTGGCTCCAGTGATAGATTACTTCAGGCTAAAAGGAATTCAAATCTATCCTTACTTGGACGACTGCCTGATTCTGGCTCAAGAAAAGGAAGACCTTCTACAGC
Organism: Protopterus annectens; assembly: GCF_019279795.1. Lineage (NCBI taxonomy): Eukaryota > Metazoa > Chordata > Ceratodontiformes > Protopteridae > Protopterus > Protopterus annectens. The sequence continues at coordinate 1,338,407,789 of NC_056729.1, forward strand.
ATCTGGAATATGTCATAGCAGTGCTAAGATGCCTAGGGTATTCTGTGAACGAAATAAAGTCCAGTCTAGTACCCTCTCAAGACATGTGCTTTCTGGGTGTGAGACTGAATACAGCAGCCCAGATGGCCTTTTTAACCCCGGACAAACAAAAGAATCTTTCCAGCTACTTCCATCAGCTATCTCTTCAGTCCGGGCTGACTGCAAGGACAGTCCTTCAAGCCTTAGGGTTCATGGCATCTTGTATTCTGGTGCTTCCCAATGCCAAACTGCATATGAGGAAGCTACAATGGTATCTCAAAAATGTATGGACACAGCACTGCCAGGATTTGGACACTGTCATTCAAATAATACCTTGCATTCAAAAGGAATTTTTGTGGTGGGCTCAGGAATGTCACCTAAACAAGGGACTCTCTGTGACCCGGCCAGAGGCGAGTCAGATTCTAACGACAGATGCCTCAGACATTGCTTGGGGAGCTCATCTAAATGGAAAGTGGATACAAGACAAGTGGCCTGCCAGACTACAGCATCTACATATCAACATGAAGGAGATGTTAGCAGTCCAATTTGCATTAATGGCTTTCAAGGAGTTACTTCTTCCAGGGCAGGTGTTGATTCTAACAGACAACACAACTGTCATGTGGTACATCAACAAACAAGGGGAACACATTCTTACCCATTGTGCAGGCAAGCAATGATTTTATGGGAGACTGCGCTCAGCTTGCAACTAACTCTTCAGGCAAGGTTTCTGCCGGAGCACAGAACTCCTTAGCAGATGTGTTAAGCAGACAAATCATGGATCCCCACGAGTGGAAACTGGATCTTCATGTATTTCAAAGGTTGACAGTGTCCTGGGGAACTCCAGACATAGATCTGTTCGCTTCTCCACTAAACCACCAGCTGCCAAAGTTTTGCACAAAGAGGTTACATCACACAGCTTGGAAAGTGGATGCTCTTTCTTTCAGTTGGAAAAATCTTCATGTGTATGCGTTTCCACCTCTGCCTCTTCTTCCAAAGGTGCTTCTAAAGGTCAGACAAGACAAGCCAAGGATGATTTTAATAGCTCCAGATTGGCCTCGCAGCACTGGTACCCATTACTGAGGAGTCTAGTAAAGAAGCCTCCATGGCCTTTACCCTTGATTCCGCACCTGTTGTCTCAGAGAGGCCACCTGCTCAATGTCAAGCTTCGCTCTCTTCATCTAACAGCATGGCATATTCTGTTTTGAGAGACAGCCGGTCTCAACTTCCTCAACAAGTTTTAAATGTGATTATGGAAGCTAGAAGACCTAGTACAAGGAAAGTGTATGCAGAAAAATGGAAGAGATTTTTATTTTGGAGTGCAGCAAAGAATTTGGAGATTTCTGAGCCTAATTTGAGTGTGGCTCTTCAATATCTTACTGAGTTATTGGACAAAGGTTTGTCCTTCTCTTCCATTAAGATTCATGCTGCAGCAATTTCAGCTCACTATGATTGTGACCCACCATTGTTTTCGCATCCTTTGTTCAAGCAGTTTCTCAGAGGGGCAAAGAATATAAGACCCCCACGTAGAGCTCCTACTCCTGCTTGGGATCTCAATTTTGTGTTGGAAAAACTTACTCTACAACCTTTTGAGCCTGCGGGTACTGCTGATTTGAAATATTTGTCATGGAAGACTGCTTTTTTGTTGGCTATTACTTCTGCAAGAAGGGTTTCTGAGTTGCAGGCCCTTATGGCAGTAGAGCCCTTTCTGATTTTCCATAAGGATAGGGTATCATTACGTACTAATCCTTCCTTTATGCCTAAGGTGGTTTCTAGTGTGGCTTTAAACCAAACTATTCATTTGCCTACTTTCTATGCAGATCCCCAAAATAAAGGGGAAAAGATTTTGCACACTTTAGATGTACATAGGCAGTTGCGTTATTATTTAAGCAGGACTAAGGATTTCAGGCAGTCTCAGCAGTTGTTTGTTTCTTTTGCTTTGAGTTCTCAGGGCAAGCCTGTGTCTAAGCAAACTATTTCTAAGTGGATTGGGTTTTGCATTTCATTTTGTTATTCCCATCATGGCAAGGAGATTCCAGCTGGGATTAGGCCTCATTCCACTAGGGCTACTGCCACTTCAACAGCATTTCTAAGGGGTGGCAACTAAGGATATTTTGGAGGCAGCTACTTGGAGTTCAGTGCATACTTTCTCTAAGCATTACCACCTTCCTCTCTACTCTAAATCTAGGGCTGGTTTTGCCACAGCTGTTTTGCAAGGCATGTTGACAGCTCCTGCTTCCTTATGATTTGCCAGCCTCCCTTACCTCTGCTTTGGGATTCTACCCAATGGTTAGGACTGCAGCAATGTGGAATGAAGAACATAGTACAGTTTTGTACCTACCATAAATGTAGATGTTCGAGGATCCACATTGCTGCAGTCCAATTTACCCTCCGCCTTCCCTCTGTGTTTAGGGGTGGTGGTGTGAGTTGCTATATATTATTGTACATGTGTATATATATATTGTATATAAGTTTGGTGCAGGGCTTTTGGTGTTTTGGATTGGGCCTTGTCTTTTTAGGGTCTTCTGACATCTGGGGCAAGAAAAGACTGAGGATATGACGTCGGTCATGCGCATTAGTACCCTGACGTCCTGACGTCAGTCTAATGCGCCTTGACCGACGTCAGCCATATACTTTGGTATTCGGGCCGACTGGACAGCGGACTACCCAATGGTTAGGACTGCAGCAATGTGGATCCTCGAACATCTACATTTATGGTAGGTACAAAACTGTACTTTTCTGGATTTGTTTATTACCTACAATGTCTGAGAAGGCAAAGTCTGGTTTCAAGCGTTGTCAGTGTGGCCAAAAAATGTCACTGACAACCATAGTTCCTGTGTCTACTGCCTTGGCCCTCTCCACTTACAAGAGGATTGCTCCATCTGTCACTCTTTCAGTGGGAGGGTCATGACAGATAGGCGCAGGAAACTAATGGACAGGGGTCTTTTGAAACCAGCTTTCCAAGAGGCTTTGGATGCTTCTGACCAGGCATCGAAGTCCTCTAAGGAATCGAAGACATCGGAGTCCAAGTCATCGGCTCCGAGCTCTTCTTCAAAGGTTAGATCACCGGTTCCACAGACTTCGGGGCCGAGTGTTCAACTGGTGTCGGTTCCTGAGCCTCGAGTCTTGGAACCGTGATGGAGCTCCCTCCTTCGCCATATTGAGGTCGGCTCCGTCTTGGTCCCTTCGACCCGTTCTTCCTCTAAACTTACGGATGTCGATGTGGATCGTGTGGTGCAGAAGCTGCTGGAGCATTCGCCTCTCTAAACTTATTTCGGTTTCCACCCAGCTGGTGTCGAAACTTGAAGGCCTTACTGTATCTCCATCCATTCCTCCTCCGAGACCGATTCAGTCTTTGGAGCCGGAGGAGGCTGATCTGCTGATTGTGGAGCCCTCGGGTCCAGAACCGTCCTTTCTCGGTCTGTTCCTCACCTCGACTCCATCGGACCGGTGCGGAGTCTCGGGCCGACGGTCTGTTCTTGGTTCCGGGCCGAGTCGAACCGGCGTGTCGGTTCCGACTCTCCCCTCGGGCCTCGGCACGATCGATTCGGCTCCGTCCTCGGGTCGATGCCTTGTGCCCGTGTCGGGATTCTTCCCATTTCTTCGAGCCGGGAGACTCTTCGATGCGGGACCGGGGCGTTCGACCTGATGAGGAAGGTGTTGTCTACCCAGACAACCACATCAGTGGAAGCAGTTTCTCCTCCCCATAAAGGGCCTTTGTCTTCATCTGCACCCACGCCACATCCAAGCGTCGGGCACCAGTGTCTCAGCCACCCTGGAGGGTGCCCCTCTTCCTCCGAGGCTTCTTCGGATGCTCCCCGAGGAAGTCCCTAGGAAGAGACTGTGTAAGAGGAGACACTTGGATTCTCCACAGGAATCCATAACATCTGATACTGACTTAGATGAGTCAGAGGGTCCCTAAGTCACCTTCAGAAGATGTCTCTTTTTCAGACATTTTGGAGATCCTGAAACAGAGAGGTGACTGGCAGTCCCTTCCCCCTTCTGAGGATGAGTCAGTTCTGCTGAAGGCATTTGGTGCTCGCCTTTCCTCCTCCTGGGTCACTCCGCCTTCAGAACTAATGGAACTTATTGCTCGAAGCGCGTGGGAGGCTCCTGACACAGTGGAACCTGTTCCTAGGAAACCGAACAAGTACATCACAGCACCTCAGGATAAGTCCTACCTTACTAAAGGAGTTCCAGTAGACGCTATGGTGGTGGCTGCAGCCACGAAAAAGGAGATGTCGGAGTCTTCTTCATCTGTCCATCCGCCTAATAAAGATTCTAGAACGATGGATAGATATGGGAAGCGCATTTTTAGTTCAGCGGCTTTTTCCATGCGGTCCCTGAACTATTTGACCCATTTTACACATCTGCAGAGGGATCTAGTCAAAGAGTTGGGAGATACCCTCCAGGGTACTACAGATGCAGCTGTCTCAGAGAAAGTGACAGCGCAACTTAATACCCTAACATCGATTGTTAACTCGTCCATGAGGCTGATTTCCTCGCGGCGAAGGTTCGAGTAGGGCAGCAGCTTCAGCGATTGCTCTTCGTAGACAATCCTGGATGTGCCTATGCTCCTTTGCGGAAGCCTTCAAGTCTTCCTTTACAACGCCCCATTTGACGGTGCCACTCTTTTTGGCCCCAAGGTAAAGGAGACCCTTACCGGTGTGAACAAGAGGGAAAGACTCTGTCTGCTGTCGGAGTCCGTTTTCCACCCCAACCAGACCGTACCCCAAAGGGCAACGCGGTGGGAAAATGTGGTTTCGGAAACAAAATCAAGGGTCTTTCCGGGCACACAGGGTGATGCCCCCTCTAGAGGCAGAGGAGGGGCAGAGGTGGAAGACGCCCTGGCGGCAGAGGGGTCCAACATCAAGGTGACAGGGATACACTCCTGGTAAACCTTTCCAGCACTCCTGAGAGGAGGCCCGACTGTCCTGCTCTGGAGGCAGTCGGGGTCGCTTAGCTTTTACCCTCAGGCCTGGCAAGATATAACTACAGACAATTGGGTAAAAGCGTAGTTACCAGAGGTTACACCATACCCTTCCTATCCTATCCCATTCCAAAGAAAAGACTCCCAGATGTACCGCCCCATCTGCGAGCCAGCAGCTTTAGAAATTTCAAAGTTGTTAGAAAAAGAGTCATCCAGCCAGTCCCAGCGGACCAGCAAGGATTCGGGACTTACTCAAGGTTCTTTTTAGTTCCAAAGAAAACAGGGGACTGGAGGCCCATTCTAGACCTGAGTTACCTCAATACTTTCGTCAAGAAAGAAAAGTTCGAATGGTCACGCTTCAATCGATCCTTCCATTTCTACAGAAGGACGAGTGGATGTGCTCAATAGATCTAGAGGATGCATACTACCACATCAAAATGGCCAGGGCATCCAGAGATCATTTGCTTCGGCTGGGAGCCAGTCACTTTCAATTTCGAGCCCTGCCCTTTGGTCTGACCTCAGCCCCAGGGTCTTCACCAAATGCATGGCAGTGGTAGCGTCTCACTTGAGACGCCAGGGATTCCAGGTGTTTCCGTATCTGGACGACTGGCTCCTTTCAGCCACCACCGGCGTCAACTACTGCAGGCCAGAGACTATGTTCTTCAACTGTGTGTTCACCTAGGGATCTCCGTAAATTTGGAAAATCCTTACTTCAGCCATCACAAAATATCTTGTTCATAGGAGCAGAGTTAAATACACGTCAATTAATTCTGAGGCTTCCCCCAGAAAGGATATTATCACTGCAGACTCACATACGTCTTCTACTCTTGTCAAGGAAATCTCCTGCAAAACTAGTACTGAAGGTGTTGGGCCTCATGTCAGCCTCCCTTATTGCAATTCCATGGGAAGGCTGCACATGAGAGTTCTACAATGGCTACTGTTTGCTCAATGGTCATTTCAACAACTACCTCTAACACACAAGATTCTCATAACAAAGACTTGCAAAACAGACCTAAACTGGTGGCTCCAAACGTGCAACCTTTCCCAGGGGAGGCCGTTTGTGCTACCCACGCCCACAGTTACGGTGACCACGGACGCTTCCCTGATAGGGTGGGGGGGCATCTTTCAGGGACAGACAGTCCAAGGCGAATGGACCAATTTGGAGTACAATCTGCACATCAATGTTCTAGAGTTGAGGGCAGTGTTTCTAGCGTTGCAACACTTTGCTCCCTTCTTCCTCTAGGGACTATTGCAGTTCAGACGGACAACATGTCGGTAGTCTGGTACATAAACAAACAAGGGGAACCAAGTCCTATCAACTATGCAGAGAGGCCATGAGAATTTGGCAGTGGGCAGAGTCCACGGGTCGCTTTCTAATAGCAACGCACATCCCGGGTCATCCAACGTCATAGCCGACAGGCTTAGCAGAGCAATTCTGCTACCGCACGAGTGGTCTCTGAAACAGTCAGTGGCGAAAAGGATTTTTCGCACATGGGGCCAGCCTTCCTGCGACCTGTTTGCCTCCAATGAACGCCAAATGCAGGAGCTACTTTGCCCTATTACCCCTCCAGGGAAGTCCCCAGGGACGCACTGGTTCTGATTGGCCCCGGGACTCCTGTGCATTTCCTCCATTTCCTCTGATACGAAATTTCTCCAGAAAGCCAGGAACCTTCACAGGACGATAATTCTCATTGCTCCATTCTGGCCTCGTCAAATTTGGTTTCCTCCTGAAAATTCACTGCATTCGGGGACCCTGGATTCTGGACCCAGAGCCGGATCTGTTGACTCACTCGTCAGGGGTTCCCCATCCTGCGCTTCTGTCACTCCATCTAGCAGCTTGGCTGCTCCAATTCCCAACTTAGCCAGGTCTGATCTCTTGTCACCAGCAGTCCAGAATATATTAGTGGCTTCGCATAAGGCTTCCACTACTAAAACATATACTAGCAAATGGAAACGGTTTGTATTCTGGGCGAATACACACCACGTTGATCCCTTTACAGCTCCTTTGAATAAGATTTTAGAGTTCTTAACAGACTTATTTCATCAGGGTGCTTCTCCTGCTACTCTAAGAGTTCAATTGGCTGCCATTTTGAATTTCCATGTGGAAGAGTGTGGAACTCCTATCATGGCTCACAGACTTTGTAAAGCCTTCTTAAAAGGAGTTTTTCATATTAGACCTCCGGTCAGATCTCCTACGTCACCTTGGAGTCTAAACTTGTTACTATCTAAATTAATGTTGCCCCCCTTTGAACCTGCCTCTTCTTGCCCATTAAAATTTTTGTCCTGGAAAACTCTCTTTCTGGTAGCCATTACTTCTGCTAGACGAGTGTCTGAACTTCAGGCTCTCTCCATCAAGCACCCTTATCTGATCTTTCACTCTGACAGAGTTTCTCTTCAACCAATTCATCCTTCCTCCCTAAAGTGTGTTCTATTAACAACATTAATCAGTCCATTGAATTACCCACTTTCTTCAAAACCACTCCAACAAAATGGAGTATATGTTACACAAATTGGATGTTCACAGACAGCTAAGGTTTTATTTGGATAGAACAAAAGATCACAGGAAAACAGATCAACTATTTGTGGCTTTTGCTGATAGCAGGAAAGGACTTGCAGTTACCAAAAGAACTCTTTCAAAGTGGTTAACGGATTGTATAATCTATGTATATGATTCTGCAAATCAACCCCTTCTAAACAAACCCAAGGGACATTCCACAAGATCAATATCTACGTCTTTGGCTCATGCAGCTCGCCTACCTCTGGATGCTATTTCAGCGGCTGCTACCTGGTCTAAGCCACATACATTTATTTCTCATTATAAAGTAGATAAGGTTTCTAGGGACAGGGCAACCTTTGGTTCCACTGTGCTCAAGAACGTCCTCCCGTGAGTTCCTCAGGATTTAGGAGCTAGGGCGCTACCCATGTGTAAGAACAAACGGCGAGATTGAACACTATCACATATAGAAGTTATGTACTTACCATAATGTTCCATGTGGAGTGTTCATCTCGCCTTTGTTCTTACAGTCCCACCCTCCCACCCTTAGGAAGAACGTTCTTTGATGCCTGGCCAGAAGCATTTTTGCTACTGTCATTATTCTCTGTACATAGTTGGTATACACATATACTTATATGTGTCTGTTTATGTATGTATAGATGTATGGCATGAATGTGCTGTTATGTAGATTGGTTTGCTTGCAAACTAGATCTGAGGTAAAGGCAGAGGGGGATTGTGGGTATTAGATTGTCTCGAGCTTCTTCTCGATGCAGAGCTTGCAAGAGGCCGGCACGGAGCCGAGGATCGGCTCCGAACCCATGTGTAAGAACAAAGGCGAGATGAACACTCCACATGGAACGTTATGGTAAGTACATAACTTCTATTTACCCTCATTCCCTGCCTGCAACAAGAGTTTCGATGGTGGGCATAGGCCTGTCACCACAACAAGGGACAGCCATTCCCTCTAACCACAGCCAAGCAGACACTAACAACAGATGCATCAGATTATGCCTGGGTGGCCCACATGGTAGGAAAATGTATTCCGGGCACATGGCCCGCAAGCCAAATGCATCTTCATGTCAATCAAAAAGAGATGCTAGCTGTTCAGAATGCCCTGACAGCCTTCAAATATCTACTTCATCCAGGACAACTGCTGATAAAGACAGACAATACTACAGTCATGTGGTACATAAACAAGCAGGGAGGCACACATTCCTACCCCCTCTGCAGACAAGCCATGACTTTGTGGAACACAGCATTGACTTATCAAGTACACCTGCAAGCACAATTCCTGCCAGGAAAGACAAATACTCTAGCAGACGAACTAAGCAGAAACACACCTCTCTCTAAAGCAGTTATGGATGTTGTTTTGGAGGCCAGGAGGCCCAGCACCAGAAAATCTTATGCAGAAAAATGGAAGAGATTCTGTGCTTGGAACCAGGCACAAGGAATTGACACGCTTGTACCAAATATTTCTCAGATTTTACAATACCTAACTGAGAAGCTGGACAAAGGCTTATCCTTCTCATCAGTTAAGATCCATGCCTCTGCCATTTCAGCTCATTGCAATACGGACCCACCTATTTTTTCACATCCACTGCTAAGGCAGTACCTCAAACGGGCCAAAAACATAAGACCTCCAAGGAGAGCGCCAGTACCTGCATGAGACCTCAATTTTGTCTTGGAAAAACTCGCACTGCCTCCTTTTGAGCCAGCCAATACAGCTGAGATAAAATTCTTATCATGGAAAACAGCTCTGCTCCTAGCAATAACTTCAGCAAGAAGAGTCTCAGAGTTACAGGCGCTAATGGCTATGGAACCTTTTATAATTTTCCATCCGGACAGGGTTTCTCTGAGGACAAACCCAACATTTATGCCTAAGGTAGTGTCCAGTGTGGCTCTTAACCAAACCATTCATTTGCCTACCTTTTATCCAAACCCACAGAATAAGGGGGAGAGACTTCTGCATTCTTTGGACATACACAGACAGCTATGCTTCTACTTGGACAAAACCAAAGCTTTCAGAAAAACTGAGCAACTCTTAGTGGCATATGCTGCAGGATCGCAAGGAAAGGCTATCTCAGAGCAGACTATTTCAAAATGGATAGGCCACTGCATGCGTTTCTGCTATTCACAACATGGCAAATCAGTGCCTAAGGGCATTAGGCCACATTCAACCAGAGCAGCAGCCACTTCAGCAGCCTTCCTCAGAGGAGTACCAAGCAAGGACATTTTGGAGGCTGCAACTTGGACTTCAGTGCACACTTTTACAAACTACTACCACTTACCTCTTTACTCTAAATCCAGAGCAGGCTTTGCCACTGCAGTTCTGCAGGGCCTCATAGCCACTCCTAATTCTATTTAGGCCCAGCCACCCAACCTCAGCTTTGGGATTCAACCCAAGTGTAATGACTGCAACAGTGAAACACGATGAACATAGTACAGTTGTGTACCTACCATAAATGTAGATGTTCGAGTGTATTCACTGTTGCAGTTCGGGTTACCCTCCCACCATCCCCCTTTCATCGCTGGGACTTATCTGTACTTCTCTAGTCTATGCAACCTATGTGGTGTATTTGCTTGTAGATGAAGGTAATGTTTATGTTAGTGCATGCCTTTTTATTGGCAGAATTTTTAGCCTACCCTTTTGGGGGCACCTGACATCTGGGGCAAGAAAAACTGAAGAAAATGACGTCGGCTGCATCTTTTATACCCCTGGCGCACTGACGTCAGGGAAGAGGCGATAGCAACCGATGCCGGACCAAGACTTTGGAATTCGGGCCGACTGTGGGTAGCCTGCCAGCAGGATAACCCAAGTGTAATGACTGTAACAGTGAATACACTCGAACATCTACATTTATGGTAGGTACACAACTGTACTTTGGGGATCCCTTTTTCTTGTTCTAACTGATGTCAGAAAAAATTAATAATTGTCCTGCCTTGGAAAGCAAATATTTCATAGAGATTTTCATTCTTACTGCGTAACCTGTTTAGGCCCAGATCACGACGTCCCTCTCTGTCAGTTTTGTGCCTTTTTCAATGCCCAAACTATCCATCATCGGACTATTTTTGTCACTAAATTCTTTCGCACCCGTCCTTCGTATTCAGTAATGGCTTTGATATGCCATCCGACTACCGAACCTCCAAAGAAAGGTAAAGAAAAAGAGAGAGACAGACCGCATAGATCCAAAACTGACGACAATGCTTCCGTTAAGCTAGTTGGCGACACTTCAGTTAAGCAAGCACAAAGTACGCCGGTACTCAGTGAGGCGCATACGCAGGCCCTGACACCAGCTACTTCAGAATCGCAGGCCTCTGCCGGGACCCATTCGAAGTCCGGTACTCCGCGAGATGCTTCTTTGACGACCCAAACTGCCAATGTCTCTACCTTGGATGGGTCCGGAGCCTCTGAGCAGGCACCAGCTTCTGAGGGTGTATTCCGACCTTCCAATATTCGTACCAGACTGACTTCTTTGTTTTTAACTAGAACTACCGAATTTCTCAGGCCCAAAGTCCGCACTACACCTAAGAAACCAATGACCAAACTGCCTTCTCAGCCGCACATGCCACAGAAACAGATGCTTAAAATGGCTGAAGACCTCATTACCATAATCCGGGGAAGCCAACCCTCCCCCTCTAAAAGACAAAGGATTGATTATCCCTCTGATTCCTCAGACCATGAGTCCGATTACTCTGATCCTTCTGAATATCAGGACCTTCCAGTTTCTACCTATGAAGATTTGGATGCAGAGGATTATATTCCCTCTGCCTCTCCCCCAGAGGACTTTTCTTTAGGGGAAAACCCTACATACCCTCCGAGACCATTTCAGATGGGAATGCCAAGATTACTCACAGTCCAAAAAGAGACTCAGGGAATTCTTAACTTTACCCCAGCACAGGCCTCTTGCTGTGCCCCCTGTTCTGGATATAGTGGATGATGTTTTCATGGAGTCCACTCTTACTCCGGATTCCTTTCTTCCAGCTCCTAGGAAGCCTGACAGGTACTACCAAGTACCTGACTCTCACAAATTTTTGTTCAGAAATTCTTCTGCAGACCCAGAGACCATCTCTCAGGGTTCTAAAGGCATTAAGGCTGCTTCAGACAAAAATCCTACCTCTTCAGACAGAGATGCTAGGGCACTAGACTGTTGGGGCAAAATGGTATATACCTCACCAACTCTTGCCATTAGGGCATTGAATTGCCAATTTCATATGCTAAAATACCAGGACCATATTATGGAACTAATTAAACAAAAAATTATTTTAATTCCTGACTGTGTTGAAAGCAAAGATTTGCATGAACTAATGCATTCTGCAAACCAAGTTGGAAAACATAACTTGCAATGTGGTTTTGATGCCTTAGAGGCATCTTGCAGGGCTGCTGTCACTGGATCTGTTCTGAGAAGGCATGCTTGGCTAAAAGAACAACCTTTACCAGACCACGTCAAAGCAAAATTACTCGATGATCCATTAAACAAAGAACATTTATTTGGCACAAAGGCAGAACAAGTTCTTAAAAAGATGGAGGAAAAAGCTAAATCTATGCAAACGGTTAAAGATTTCCTACAAGTGCAGCCACCTAGATTCAGTAGGCATTGGCCTTCAAAGAACTGGTCCTTTCAAGCCACCCCAAGACCTTCTCAACCCAAACCCAGGGGCAGCAGACCACCAAGACAGTCTCAGGGCACCTACAAGTCTAAACAGTGGAGTATCTCCTCCACAAAGACAGGGAGTGGTAAGCCACCCCCTTATGGAAAAAGTGCACAATGATTCGTACCTCCTACTTCCCAGAACTCAACAACTCCTACCTCCCCTAGGAGGAAATTCGCATTGCATGCAAAAACCTGGCAGTACATTACCCAGGACAAATGGGTTTTAAACATTGTATCCCAGGGATACAGATTCTACTTCCATTCTCTACCAACCCCAAATGGGTTTTCAGACCTGCCCCTAAACCAGTGGGTAGAGGCCCAAAATCAAATACTCTCCCTCCTGAGTATAAAGGCTATTCAACCTGTTCCTTTGTAACAAAGGGGACAGGGTTTCTACTCAAGGCTCTTCCAGGTGCCCAGAAAAGAAAACTCCTGGCACCCCATTTTGGACCTATCACGTCTCAACACCTTCCTGGTGGTACCAAAATTCAAAATTCTTATGCTCCAACAGCTTCTACCAATGTTAGCCAAGGAATCATGGCTGGTTACCCTAGACTTAAAAGAAGCATACCTGCACATACCTATAAGGGAATCCTGTAGGAATTGCGTATGTTTCAGGGCAGGGTCTATGCATTATCAGTTCTCTGCACTTCCCTTTGTCTTAACTACTGTGCCCAGGGTATTCACAAAGTGCCTGGCCCCAACCATTGCATACTGCAGACAAAGAAAAATTAAAATCTACCCTTACTTGGACAATTGCCTGATTCAGGCGGACAGCCAGAAAGTGCTACTTCAGCATCTGGCATTTGTACAGAGACTCCTAACTGCACTGGGGTATGCCATCAACATAAAGAAATCTCAGTTGGTACCCACCCAAAAACTATATTCCTGGGAGCAAGCTTGGACACAACTTTCCAGATGGCATTCCTGACCCGAGAGAATCGGGTTTACTTGACAAACTATTTCAAACTACTGGCCACTCAAACCCAACTGTCTGCAAGGAAAATCCTGCAAGCCCTAGGGTTCATGTCCTATTCTTCTGATCCCATATGCAAAACTACATATGAGAAAGCTTCAGTGGTATTTAAAGAGTCTCTGGTGTCAACATTCTCAGGACTTGGAAATAATGATTCCTATCATCCCTTGCATAAGGACAGAGTTCCTTCGGTGGACAGAGGCTTGCCACCACAATGTGGGACTCCCTTTCATCCAACCTCCTGCCACCCAAAATCTGACAACAGACACATCACATGGCAGGCAACTGCATCCAAGGCAGGTGGAGCATATTACAAATGCACCTGCATATCAGTCAAAAAGAAATGTTGGCGGTACAGAATGCTCTGTGACAGCCTTCAAAAACCTTATCCTACCAGGACAACTCCTGATAAAGACAGGCACCACCACAGTCATGTGGGTACATAAACAGGGGGGAACTCGCTCTTACCAATGTGCAGGTTAGCCATGGCCCTGTGGAACACAGCCTTGAGCTTTCAAGTGCACCTGCAAGCCCAATTCCTGCCAGGCAAAGACAGCACACTGGCAGACGAATTAAGCAGAAACCTAATGGACCCTCACGAATGGAAACTGGAACCCAGCACATTCAAACTTTAATCCTCAGATGGGGAACACCAGAGGTCAACCTCTTTGCCTCCCCACAGAACCACAAGTTGAAAAGAGTTTGCACAAGGAGTCCCCACTCACAAGCATGAAAGGTGGACGCCCTATACTTTTCATGGAAAAAACTCTCAATCTACACCTTTCCCCCCTCTGCCTCTCCTCTCAAACGTACTTCTCAAGATCAAACAGGACAGGCCACGAACCATCCTAATTGCACCAGACTGGCCACGCCAGCATTGGTACCCACTTTTGCGCACCATGACAACAGTGCCACCTTGGCACCTGCACCAGACCCCCTCCCTGCTCTCCCAGCAGGAGGGCCAGATCACACACCCTCAGCTGCAGTCACTCACCCTAGCAGCATGACTTAGTCCTTGAATGGAACTCCAACACACTTCAGCCAACAGGTGTTGGATGTTATCCTTGAGGCCAGGAGGCCTAGTACCAGAAAATCCTATTCAGAAAAATGGAAAAGATACTTCTCTTGGTGCCAGCTTCAGGGTAGGGACACAGCTGTGCCATCCTTACCTCTTATACTTGAGTACCTAGCAGAGTTTCTGCATAAAATGCATAAAGGCCTATGCTTTTCTGTTAAAATTCATGCTTCGGCCATCTCAGCTCACTATGACACTGAGCCACCTCTTTTCTCTCACCCTCTACTCAAACGCTTTTTGAGAGGGGCTAATAATCTAAGACCCCCCAGGAGAGCTCCTACTCCTGCCTGGGACCTAAAGTTTGTATTGAAAAAGCTCACGTTTACCCCCATTTGAGTCTGCTGCAACAGCAGATTTAAAATTCATCTCTTGGAAAACCACCTTACTCCTTGCCATCACTTCTGCAAGAAGAGTGTATGAATTGCAGACCCTTATAACCATGGAGCCCTTCATGATCTTCCATGCAGACAGGGTCTCCCTCAAGACTAACCCCTCATTTATACCCAAGGTGGTTTCCAGTGTGGCTTTAGGCCAATACATACACTTATCCACCTTCTTTCCTAACCCTCAGAATAGAGGAGAAAGGATCCTTCACACCTTTGACGTACACAGACAACTCAGATTCTACCTCGACCGGACAAGATCCTTGAGAAAAACTGACCAGCTGGTCATCTTTGCAACAGGAAAAGAGGGTAAGCCCATTTCTAAACAGACCATCTCCAAGTGGATAGCACATTGCATCCAGTTCTGCTACAAACACCATGGAAAACCTACCCAGCAGTGGATCTGAACACATTCCACTAGAGCTACTTCTACTTCTACAGCCTTTCTTAGGGGGGTTCCTACCAAGGATATCCAGGAGGCAGCAATCTGGAGTTCTGTTCACCGAGCATTACCACCCACCTATTTTTTCTAAATCCAGAGCTGGATTTTGCTACTGCAGTCTTACAAGGCCTGCTGCCCTGCACTAACCTAACTTGACTGCCTCCACCCTTCCTCAGCTTTGGGAATCAACCCGTGTGTGATGACTGCAACAGTGAAACACGAAGAACATAGTACAGTTGTGTACACTTACCATAAATGTAGATGTTCGAGCGTCTTCACTGTTGCAGTCCTGGATGTCCTTCAAGAATGCAACTGCAGTCCTGACATATGGGTTGTCCTGCCTCAGGCAGCCCTTCGATCGGCCGGATTCCAAAGTCTGGGTCCGGCGTCGGCTGATGTCGCCTCTTCCCCGACGTCAGAGCGGCTGGGGTATAAAAGCATCAGCCGACGCCATCTTCTTCAGTCTTTCTTGCCGCGCGGTGCCCGAAGCAGAAGCAGTTCGCAAGTGCCGGTCGGTCAGCTCCTGTGTTTTCAGTTACCGAAGTCATCAAAAAGCTAAGTACCCCGTTGGGGAACATTTTTCTTGCCTCAGCCGATGTCAGAAAAAATTGAAAAGGTTAATAATTGTTTGTCTTGTGGTAAACAAATACCTCATAAGGACTTCCATTCTTACTGCCTTCCCTGTCTGGGCCCAGACCACGACGTCTTGGCCTGTGCTGCCTGTGCTTGCTTTAATAAGCGCACACTCAGGTGCCGGGCAGAATTTGCCGAAGACTTTTTTGGCGAAAATTACGCTTATATCATGCCGTCGGAACAACCGACAGCACATATTTCCAAAAAACGCAAGGACCGGGTCCGACATCCTCGGCCCACGTCATCCACCGATACCACGCCTAAGCCTTCTGTGAGTGCATCGGTCTCTTCGGAGGCGGTAATTCTACCGCTCCAGGCCGACGACACCGTTTTACCACGTACTTCGGTCCCGGAGGTTTCCCCGGTGCCGGTTGTTGATTTTCCTCCCGAAACCGAAGCTCAAGATTTACCTGACACCATACCAGTGGATAAAGTTACTCCTGCATGTGGGGCAGCTAGGCCTCCGGTCTCCATGTCCATCAAGGCCTACACACGTGCTAAGGCTGCCAGCCAGGCTAAGGCCCATCCTCCTAAAACTTTTTCCCAGGGCCCCTCTTCTGATAAACAGATCATGACCCTAGCTGCAGATCTAATCTCTCTAATCAGAGGTTCTCAGTCGCATCCAGACAGAGGTTCTCAGCCTCCTGCAGATAAAAGGCCTAGGACTGAGCAGACAGATACCCTC
Organism: Protopterus annectens; assembly: GCF_019279795.1. Lineage (NCBI taxonomy): Eukaryota > Metazoa > Chordata > Ceratodontiformes > Protopteridae > Protopterus > Protopterus annectens. Next base: position 1,338,424,074 of record NC_056729.1, read on the forward strand.
TCTTCGGATGAAGCCTCTAGTGATTCAGAGCACTCAGATACCCAGGAAGAATCCTTCCAGGCCTACGAGGACTCTGATGCTGAGGAATCAATTCCTTCTGCCTCTCCTCCAGAGGATATTTCTTTCGGAGAAGTTCTCCACTCCATGAGAGAACATTTTCAGTGGCAGGGTCAGGAATTTTCTGACTCCAGGAAAAGGCTACGTACCTTCCTTAAGTTACCCCAGCACAGACAATTAGCTATTCCTCCAGTGTTGGATGGCTTGGATGATGTATACTCAGACTCCAGTGCTTCCCCTGATTTTCTCCCTCCTGCTCCTGTCAAGCCAGACAGATATTACAGGGTTCCTGAAACTCATAAGCATCTCTTTAAGGCCCACTCTGTGGATCTAGAAACTATTTCTCAGGGGCCCAAAGGAGTGGCTACTTCCTCGGCCAAAAACCCTTTGCCCGCAGACAGGGAATCAAGGTCCCTGGAGAGATGGGGCAAAAAAGTTTATACCTCTTCCACCCTTGCCATGAGGTCACTTAACTGTCTTTTTCATATGTTTCAGTACCAGGATTACTTAATGGATGATTTGCAGAAAAAGTTAGCCTCTCCTGAGCCTATAGATAGAAAGGCATTGCAGGATTTGGTTCATAACACTCAGCAGGTTAGCAATCATTTCCTTCAGTGTGGTTATGATGCATTGGAAGCTTCATGTAGGGCAGCTATGACAGGGGCCGTTATACGTAGACATGCTTGGCTGAAAGAACAGCCACTGCCAGACCATGTTAAAGTAAAGCTCCTAGATGCACCTCTGGAAAAACAGAAGCTTTTTGGTGCTAATGCACAGGATGTGTTGAAGTCTTTTGAGGAAAAGGCTAAATCAGTACAGACAGTCAAGGATTTCCTCCAGGTTCAGCCACCCAGATTCAGCAGGAATTGGCCTTCAAAGAATTGGTCCTTTCCAGACACTGACAAGTTTCAAAGGGGAAAAAAGAGGCGTGCTCGAGGTAGAGGGCAATACCGAGGCTCCTACAGGGGCCGCCAATGGCAACCACCAAATCAGAGAAGTGGCGCAGGTAGTTCAGCTGCACCACAGGGACAATCGCAATGACTTGACTTTCACTCTGCCGACCAAGGCTCAAAGAGAAGCACCTCTAGGCGGAAAATTATCCTTATGCTCAAAGAACTGGCACATTTTAACCAAGGACAAATGGATTCTGGACATAGTAGACAAAGTTACAGGTTCCACTTCCACACCTTACCAACGAGACAAGGCACGCCAAATCTGCCACAAAATCAAAGGGCAGAGGCACTCATACAAGTTTCAAAGCTGTTAGAAATAAAAGCAATAGAAAAGGTTCCTCCTCAGGAACAAGGCCAGGGATTCTATTCAAGACTGTTCCTTGTTCCAAGAAAAGAAAAGCAATGGAGACCTATACTGGACTTGTCCGCTCTAAACACTTTTCTCATTGTGCCAAACTTCAAAATGCTGACTTTACAGCAACTCCTTCCCATGCTGGGCAAGGGGTCTTGGCTGGTTACTCTGGACCTCAAAGAGGCATACCTGCATGTCCCAATCAGACACAGTTGCAGAAGATACCTCAGATTTCTTGCAGGGTCAGAGCATTATCAATTCTCAGCATTGCCGTTTGACTTATCTACTGCACCCAGAGTATTCACGAAATGCCTGGCATCAGTAGTTGCACATTGCAGGCTCCAGGGGATTCAAATATACCCTTACCTGGACGACTGCCTTATACAAGCAGACAGCAAAGAAACCTTGATAAGAAACTTGGGCTATGTCATTCAATTACTACAGGCTTTGGGATACACAGTCAACATTCAAAAATCAAGACTACTGCCATCCCAACAGATTATTTTTCTAGGAGCCAAATTGGACACACAATCACAAATGGCTTTCCTCACAGAGGAGAAACAAGAACATTTACCAGATTACTTCAAAAGCCTAGCAAAGCTCACTCAGCTGACCGCAAGGAAAATCCTGCAGGCCCTGGGGTTCATGGCATCTTGCATTCTTCTGGTACCTCTGGCAAGACTACACATGAGAAAGTTACAATGGTACCTAAAAAGCTTATGGTCTCAACACAGCCACAATCTAGAAGACGTAATACCACTCATTCCATGCCTGCAAAGGAATTTTGTGGTGGGCTCAAGCAAGTCATTTAAACAAAGGCATGTCTTTCAACAAACCTCTAGCAAGTCAAACCATTACAACAGACGCCTCAGATCATGGATGGGGGGCACACATGGAGGGCAGATGCATTCAAGGGCAATGGACTCCCAGGGAAATGCATCTGCACATAAATCAAAAAGAGATGTTGGCAGTGATACATGCAATCGAGGCCTTCGGGAAATTTCTTCAACAAGGTCATCTGCTAATAAGGACAGACAACACCACTGTCATGTGGTATATAAACAAGCAGGGAGGCACTCACTCTTACCCCCCCTGCAGACTAACAATGACTCTTTGGGAAAAGTCCCTGAATCTGAACATCCACTTGCAATCCCAGTTTGTTCCAGGCAAGGACAATGTTCTGGCGGACAGGCTGAGCAGAAATTTCTTGGATCCGCACGAATGGATGCTGCATCCACACATTTTCTCACAAATAACAAGTGCATGGGGAAGACCGGACATAGATCTCTTTGCTTCTCACCTCAATCATCACCTGGAGAAGTTCTGTTCAAGGACGCACCATCCTCTAGCCTGGAGAACGGATGCTCTCTCCTTCAGCTGGAATTCCCTAACAGTTTATGCATTCCCTCCTCTACCATTACTGACCAAGGTGTTACTGAAGATCAAAGCAGAACAACCAAAAGGAATGTTGATAGCTCCAGACTGGCCAAGGCAGCACTGGTATCCATTGCTACTGAGCATAACTCGCACCAAACCGTGGCCGTTGCCTCAATGGCCTCTGCTTCTAACTCAGCACAATTACAGGACTGTTCATCAAAACCTGCAAACATTGCAGCTGACAGCTTGGAGGGTCCCATGACTTTCACCCATATCTCTCTTTCCAAAAAAGTACAAGAAATCTTGCTGGAAGCGCGCAGACCTTCCACCAGAAAAACCTATTCAGCCAAGTGGAAGAGATTCATCATCTGGAATGCCAACAAGGGTCAGGATGCATCAGTAATGAGCATACCACAGATATTAGAATACATGGCAGAAATGTTTCATAGTGGCCTCTCATATTCTTCCATAAAAATTCACGCTTCAGCAATCTCAGCAAAATACAACTGTGACCCACCTGTGTTTTCGCATCCTTTGCTAAGACAGTTTCTAAGAGGGATAAAGAATATAAAACCTCCCAGAAAACCACCAATACCTGCATGGGACCTCAATTTCGTCTTGGAAAAATTAACTCTTCCTCCTTTTGAACCAGCAGCATCTTCAGAAATGCAATTTCTCTCCTGGAAAACGGTTTTCCTGTTGGCAGTTACCTCAGCAAGAAGAGTCTCGGAGATACAGGCCCTCATGGCAGTACCTCCCTTTCTCATTTTTCATCAGGACAGAGTTTCTCTAAGAACCAATCCTTCATTCATGCCAAAAGTGATATACAGGGTGTCTCTAAATCAAGCAATTCACCTGCCTACTTTCTTTCCCAATCCTCAAAATAAGGGGGAAAAGTTGCTGCACACTTTGGACATACACAGACAATTACGCTACTACTTGGACAGAACAAAGACCACCAGAAAGTCTGATCAACTATTTGTAGCCTATGCTGCTGGAGTGCAAGGAAAGGCAATCTCCAAACAAACAATTTCAAAATGGATTGGACATTGCATCAGATTCTGTTACTCTTTCCATGGAAAAGGTGTGCCAGCCAATATTAGGCCACTCCACCAGAGCTATAGCCACATCCACAGCCTTTCTAAGAGGAGTGGCTACAAAGGACATTCTAGAGGCTGCTACATGGAGCTCGGTGCATACATTTACCAAACACTACAACCTGCCTTTATACTCCAGATCACGAGCAGGCTTTGCTTCGGCAGTCCTGCAGGGCATTTTAGCTACACCATCCCTTTTTTAGATCCTACCATCCCCAGCTTGGCTATGGTATTCAACCCATATGTCAGGACTGCAGTTGCATTCTTGAAGGACATAGTACAGTTTTGTACCTACCATAAATGTAGATGTCCGATAGATATGCAACTGCAGTCAGGTTTTCCCTCCCTCCTACCCCTTTGTAATTCTCTTTTTTGGGTCCACTCCCCCTTTTTCAAATTAGCTGGGGATATCTGTTATGGTGTATCTGTTTATTACTGTTGTGCATGTCTGGAATTTTATCCATTCTCTAAATTTAGCCTTCCTTGGAGGGCACCTGGCATCTGGGGCAAGAAACACTGAAGAAGATGGCGTCGGCTGATGCTTTTATACCCCAGCCACTCTGACGTCGGGGAAGAGGCGACATCAGCTGACACCGGACCCAGACTTTGGAATCCGGCCGACCGAAGGGCTGCCTGAGGCAGGACAACCCATATGTTAGGACTGCAGTTGCATATCTATCGGACATCTACATTTATGGTAGGTACAAAACTGTACTTTACCCTCCAACCCCCTGTCATATTTAATAGCAATGGTATTTACTTTTTACTGAAACTGGTGCAAACAAGGTAATTGCTTCTTAATAATTGCTTCCTAATTTGGGGAGCTTCTGACATCCAGGGCAAGAAAAACTGATGTAATGGCATCGGCTGCATGTTTTATACCCCTGGCGACCTGACGTCAGGGAAGAAGCGACAGCATCTTATGCAGAAATCACAAGACTCTGGTGTTCGGGCCGACTGAGGGCTACCTGCTGGTAGATAACCCAAGTGTGATGACGGCAACAGTGAATACACTCGAACATCTACATTTATGGTAAGTGTACACAACTGTACTTTTCTGATGCCACAGAGAAATATGGAATTTTAGATTTCATTCATATCGCCTCTTTGGGTCTCAAATGTTATAGCCATTATATTCATAAAAGATACCTGCAGTGGCATATAGTTCATTGATTTTGTTTTCTACTTTTCTTTCTTGGGCTAGGAATACTTCACTAGTTCAACTTTGCATTTACATTTAATTTGTAACTCCTTAATTAGTATGCCCCCCCATGCTTACCTGTCAACCTCTTAGAGGAAAAATATGGATAAAGCTATAAATAAAAGTGGGACAAAGGCCTCAAAATAGGGACAATTTTTAAATATTGGTCTTACAAACTTAGAAAGTTAATATAATAGGTTTTACATTAACATGACTTTTCTGAATGTTATGAAGTCTGAAACTCAAATCTCTGTCATTACTTTCAAACTTCAGTCTTTAATGATTTGCAACTAATTTGCCAAAAAACACAATATTATGAAAAAGGACCAAAAATATGGGCAAAAATCTGGACATTCTGTGAAAATCTGTACAGTTGAGAGGTATGGCCCCATGATATAGGCATTTTAATAGCCCTGCATAGCTCTGAACCAGCAGACACTGAAAATAAGAGCAAAGACCACGAAGAGCAGGAACATCCAGCTAAAAATCTGGGCTTTTAATTAGCATAAAGTGTCAATGTTAAGTGGCACATAACTCTTCCCACTTTCAGTAGGAATTTGGGATACTGCTCAGAAACAGATGTTTAGAAACAGAGAGTGAGAAAAATGATGAAACAGTGTAAGCACGTTATCAAAGAGGCAGTATAAAATACATAGACTTTAATTAATTGCATTGAAAAACTCCACCACAAGAGGTTATTAATTTTTCTTAAGAAAAAGGGAGATGTAAAATGTTTGCCCTGTTTCTTTAAATTATTGTCACTAGTATGTTGGTCATGTTGTTTTATTTTCTGTGTACCAGATAGCTTCAGAAATATGAGGGGGATACAGAAAATTGAATAAATGGGTGAAATTAACCTTGACAATAGGAACATTAGGGTCATCATGTGCAGGGGTAAATCAGGCTTGAAAACAGGAATGTTTCTTCAGTACAGGGGACAATTGAGAGGTCTGTGACCAGGTGCATGCCTTGCTTGTATACATAAAGGTACACATGTCCTTCCAAATCACTGTCGTACTATTCATAAAATAAGGGATCCCCTGCCAATAGTAGCCCGACGTCCAGCCAGTATACTAAAGCTTTTAGGTTGCTTTAAGGTACGCCGTAGGTCACTTATGCTACTTGCATAGCATAGGTCATAAAGGTGATGTCCCGACATACCATCCTAAGAACTTCATTGGCGCCAGTCTGAACAGCATCTCTGATCGTTGGTCTTATTGCCCGAGTCGTTTGTTGGTGTACCTAGCTTTTCAGGTAAGTGCCCTGTTGGGATTTTTTGCTTATCTTCTTTTTTGTTTTTTTTCTTTTGCCTTGTTGTAGGGTTTCATGTCATCCAGAAAGGGTAAATTCCAGTGTGGGAGACAGATTCCCCATAAAGACCTTCACGTGCAGTGCTTGATTTGTTTAGGTGCTTCTCATGATCATATGTCCTGTACTATTTGTCAGACTTTTGTTCCAGGGACTTTACATTGCTGATGTCCTTCAAGGATGCAACTGCAGTCCTGACATATGGGTTGTCCTGCCTCAGGCAGCCCTTCAGTCGGCTGGATTCCAAAGTCTGGGTCCGGCGTCGGCTGATGTCACCCTTTCCCCGACGTCAGAGCGCCTGGGGTATAAAAGCGTCAGCCGATGCCATCTTCTTCAGTCTTTCTTGCCGCGCGGCGCCCGAAGCAGAAGCAGTTCACAAGTGCCGGTCGACCAGCTCCTGTGTTTTCAGCTACTGAAGTCTTCAAAAAAGCTAAGTACCCCGTTGGGGACCTTTTCTTGCCTCAGCCGATGTCAGATAAAACTGTAAAAGTTAATAATTGTTTAACTTGTGGGAAACAAATACCTCATAAGGATTTCCACTCTTACTGCTTACCCTGCCTAGGCCCAGAACATAACGTCTCGGCCTGTACAGCTTGTGCTTCTTTCAATAAATGCACTCTTAGGCGTCGGACAGAGTTTGCACAGGATTATTTTGGGGAAGATTTCTGTTATATCATGCCGTTGGAGTTTCCGACAGCACATTTACCTAAAAAACAGAAGGATAAGGACCGACACCACGCTTAGGCCTACCGCGAGTGTCTCGGTCTCTTCTGAGCCGGTTTCACAACCGCTACAAACCGATGACACCGCCACACCAGTTACTTCGGTACCGGAGGCCAGCTCGGTTCCGGTTTCTGTTCTCCCCTCTGAGACCGTAACCCAGGATATTTCTGACACCATTTCAGTGGATAAGACTACTCCAGCACGCGGGGCTGCCAGGCCTCCAGTGTCTATGTCCATTAAGGCCTACACACTTGCTAAGGCTGCCAAACAGGCTAAGTCTCTCCCTCCAAGATCTGTTTCTCTGGGATCCACTTCTGGTTCTCAAATTTTAAGTTTTGCTGAGGACCTTATTTCTTTAATTAGGGGTTCTCAGCCACATCCAGATAGAGGCTCTCAGCCGCCTTCTGTCAAGAGGCCTAGGGTTGAGCAGGTAGATCGCCAGTCCTCCGATGAGGCCTCAGGTGATTCTGCACATTCAGACTACCAGGAGGAGGCCTTTCCGGCCTACAAGGATTCTGATGCGGAGGAATCCATTCCCTCTGCTTCTCCTCCTGAGGAGTTTTCCTTTGGGGAAACGCTTCATTCCATGAGGGAACACTTCAAATGGCAAGGCCAAGAATACTCAGATTCTAGGAAAAGGTTAAGGGAATTTTTAAAGCTACCTCAGCATAGACCCTTAGCTATTCCTCCAGTTTTAAATGTTTTAGATGATGTGTACTTAGAATCTAGTGTTTCCCGACTCCCTCCCCCCTGCTCCTGTCAAGCCAGACAGGTACTACAGGGTCCCAGACACACATCAATTTCTGTACAAGGGCCATACTGCTGACCCTGAAACTATTTCTCAGGGGCCTAAAGGGGTTTCCACCACTACTGCTAAGAATCCACTTCCTTCGGAAAGAGATTCTAGGGCTTTAGAAAGGTGGGGCAAGAAAGTATATACATCTTCCACCCTTTCTATGCAAGCATTAAATTGTCAATTTCATATGATTCAGTATCAGGAATACATGTTGGATGACTTGCAAAAGAAATTGGCTTCCCCTGAACCATTAGATAGAAAGGGGTTACAGGAATTGGTTCATAATGCTCAACAGGTTAGCAACCATTTCCTTCAGTGTGGATATGATGCATTGGAAGCTTCATGTAGAGCAGCAATGACAGGTGCGGTCATACGCAGACATGCTTGGTTAAAGGAACAAACATTGCCAGACCATGTGAAAATTAAGCTTTTGGACGCACCACTAGAGAAACATAAGCTATTTGGTGCTACTGCACAAGAGGTTTTAAAGAAAATAGAGGAAAAGGCAAAATCAGTGCAAACAGTCAAAGATTTCCTCCAGGTACAGCCTCCAAGATTCAGCAGGAATTGGCCTTCTAAGCATTGGTCCTTTCCAGACACACACAAATTTCAAAGAGGCAAAAACAGACGTGGCAGAGGTAGAGGGCAAACTCGAGGCTCCTACAGAGGACGTCAATGGCAGCCTCCGAACCAGAGAGGTGGGGCAGGACCTTCCACTGCTCCGCAGGGACAATCTCAATGACTTGACTTTGACTCTGCCATCCAGGGCTCAATTAGAAGCACCTTTGGGCGGAAAAATATCTTTATTCTCACAAAATTGGCACAATATTACAAAGGACAAATGGATACTGGACATAATAGACAAAGGATACAGATTCCATTTTCATACACTACCAACAAGACATGGCAGGCCAAACCTGCCACCAAATCAAAGGGCAGAGGCACTCAAACAAATAACAAACCTACTTCAAATAAGAGCAATAGAGAAGGTTCCTTCTGCAGAACAAGGCCAAGGATTTTATTCAAGACTGTTCCTTGTTCCAAGAAAAGAAAACCAATGGAGACCCATTCTGGACTTGTCCGCACTGAATACGTACCTCATTGTGCCAAAATTCAAAATGCTGACTCTACAGCAACTCCTTCCCATGCTGGGCAAGGGGTCTTGGCTGGTGACTCTAGACCTCAAGGAGGCATACCTGCATGTCCCTATTCGACAAAGCTGCAGAAGACACCTCAGATTTCTTGCAGGGTCAGAGCATTATCAATTCTCAGCATTGCCCTTTGGCTTATCTACTGCGCCCAGAGTATTCACGAAATGCCTGGCATCAGTAATTGCACACTGCAGACTTCAGGGGATTCAAATCTACCCTTATCTGGACGACTGCCTAATACAAGCGGACAGCAAGCAAACTTTGTTAAAGGACTTGGACTATGCCATCCACCTGCTACAGGCCTTGGGATATACAGTCAACATCCACAAATCAAGACTGGTTCCATCCCAAAGAATAACTTTTCTGGGTGCGGATCTAGACACAACCACCCAGATGGCTTTTCTCACAGAAGAAAAACAAGAACAGCTACCAGTTTACTTTCAGAATCTCACAAGACAAACTCAGATGACTGCAAGGAAAATCCTGCAGGCCCTGGGTTACATGGCATCTTGCATTCTTCTGATTCCACAAGCAAGGCTGCATATGAGGAAATTACAATGGTACCTAAGAAGTTTATGGACTCAGCACAGTCACAGCTTAGAAGCTCTGATCCCATTCATTCCTTGCCTTCAAAAGGAATTCCTGTGGTGGGCTCAAGCCTGCCAGTCGAACAGCGGGCTGCCCTTCAGCAAGCCCAGAGCCAACCAAACCATCACCACGGACGCTTCAGACCAAGGTTGGGGAGCGCACATGGAGGACAGATGTATCCAAGGGCTATGGTCACAAAGAGAGCTGCACATGCACATAAACCAAAAGGAAATGCTGGCAGTGATACACTCAATCGAGGCCTTCAAACCTTTCCTTCAGCAAGGCCACCTGCTCATAAGGACAGACAACACCACAGTTATGTGGTACATAAACAAGCAAGGAGGCACCCATTCCTACCCTCTTTGCAGACTGACAATGAATCTATGGGAACTGGCATTGAAACTCAACATACAGCTACAGTCCCAATTCTTGCCAGGGAAAGACAATACACTGGCAGGCAGCTGAAGCAGAACTACCATGGATGCACACGAATGGATGCTGCACCCAGACATCTTACAAATCACACAATCATGGGGAAGGCCGGAAATAGATCTGTTAGCTTCCCCCCCTAAATCATCAACTGAAGAAATTCTGCTCAAGGACATACCACCCACAAGCATGGAAAGTGGACGCTCTCTCTTTTAGCTGGAAAGCTCTAACAGTGTATGCTTTCCCACCTCTTCCACTAATGACCAAGGTCCTAATGAAGATCAGGACAGAGCAACCTGAAAACCTTGCAGCTAACTGCCTGGAGAATACCATGACTCCTGCTCAGGATAACCTATCCCAGAGAGTGAAGGATATTATTATGGAAGCTCGCCGACCTTCCACAAGGAAGGCATATACAGCAAAATGGAAAATATTTCACACCTGGAACACAGCAAAGGGCCTAGATGTGACTGTGATGAATATGGCATATATACTGGAATATTTGGCAGAATTGTCCCACAGTGGCCTGTCTTACTCTTCCATCAAGATACATGCCTCAGCAATCTCAGCAGAATACAATTTAAATCCACCTGTCTTCTCTCACGCTCTACTAAGACAGTTTCTAAGAGGAATCAAAAACATTAATCCTCCAAGGAAACCACCTCTACCTACTTGGGACATGAATTTCGTGTTGGAAAAACTAATACTTCCTCCCTTTGAACCAGCAGCATCGGCAGATGTACAGTTTTTGTCTTGGAAAACTGCCTTCCTTCTGGCCATAACGTCAGCAAGAAGAGTATCTGAGCTACAAGCTTTAATGGCGGTGCAGCCATTCCTTATCTTTCATCAGGACAGAGTTTCTTTGAGGACCAATCCTACATTCATGCCAAAGGTGGTATCCAGGGTATCTTTAAACCAAGCTATTCACTTGCCTACATTCTTCCCACAGCCACAAAATAAAGGGGAGAGACTTCTGCACACCCTGGACATACACAGACAACTACGCTACTACTTGGACAGAACTAAAAGTTACAGAAAGACTGACCAGTTGTTTGTAGCATATGCTGCTGGGGTAGAAGGAAAAGCAATTTCCAAACAGACAATTTCGAAATGGATAGGAAATTGCATTTGTTTTTGTTACTCCTTTCATGGAAAGACTGTGCCAGCTAACATTAGACCTCATTCCACGAGAGCCACAGCCACCACCACAGCCTTCCTAAGAGGGGTGGCTACCAAAGACATTTTAGAAGCTGCTACATGGAGCTCCGTGCATACATTTGTCAAGCATTACAATTTGCCTTTATACTCCAGATCCAGAGCAGGTTTTGCTACGGCAGTCCTGCAGGGTATCTTAACTACACCATCCTTCACTTAGTACCTCCACCCCAGTTTGGCTATGGTATTCTACCCATATGTGATGACTGCAGATGCATCCTTGAAGGACATAGTACAGTTTTGTACCTACCATAAATCTAGATGTCCGATAGGTATGCATCTGCAGTCAGGTTTACCCTCCCTCCTACCCCTCTGTGGTATTCCTAGGGTGCTTACCCCTCTTTTAGCTAGCTGGGGGAATCTATTATGGTGTATTTGTTTGTATATGCATGTATATATATATTTTTGCAAATGTTTGGAATTTTATTGCATTTATCCAAATTTAGCCTTCCTAGAGGGCACCTGGCATCTGGGGCAAGAAAAACTGAGGAAGATGGCGTCGGCTGATGCTTTTATACCCCAGACGCTCTGACGTCGGGGAAAGTGCGACATCAGCCGAGGCCAGACCCAGACTTTGGAATCCGGCCGACCGAAGGGCTGCCTGAGGCAGGACAACCCATATGTGATGACTGCAGATGTATACCTATCGGACATCTACATTTATGGTAGGTACAAAACTGTACTTTTTTGTTATCTCAGTTGAAAAGCAAATGACACAACCTGAACAACCAGATTTAAAGGAGTTACAGGATTTGTTGCATAGTGCAGAGCAAGTGGGTAAACATACCTTGCAATGTGGTTTTGATGCTTTAGAGGCCTCATGTAGAACTGCTGTTACAGGGTCTGTCATACGTAGACATGCTTGGCTCAAAGAGCAAACCTTACCAGATCATGTCAAAGCTAAATTACTAGATGCACTTCTTCAAAAAGATGTATTGTTTGGTGTTAAAGCTGAGGAGGTACTAAAGAAAATGGAGGAAAAGGCAAGATCAATGCAAACAGTGAAAGATTTCCTACAGGTACAGCCTCCACATTTCAGCAGAAACTGGCCTTCAAAAAATTAGTCCTTTCCAGCCACGGACAGACCTCAAAGAGGTAGATACAGGCGCCCGAGGGGTAGAGGGCAATCTCAAGGATCATTTGGAGCCAGACAATGGCAAGCTCCTGCACCAAGAGGTGGAGAAGATAGATCACAGCCATTCAGAAAGCAGACACAATGACTTTCCCCTTTGCATGCCAAGCAAAGCTTTAATGGCAGCACCTTTAGGCGGAAAACTGGCATTATTTTCAAAAAATTGGCATATTGTCACAAAAGACAAATGGATCCTGGACATTATAGACAGAGGCTATAGATTCCACTTTTACACCCTTCCAAAAATGAGAGGCATGCCAAACCTGCCACAAAATCAAAGGGCAGAGGCACAAAAACAAATTTCAGCTCTCATGGACATGAAAGCTATTCAAGAGGTACCTGCAAAAGAACAAGGTCAAGGTTTTTATTCCAGACTATTCCTGGTACCAAGGAAGGACAAAGATTGGAGACCTATGTTGGACCTATCCATCCTAAACACATATTTACTTGTACCAAAATTCAAAATTCTCACATTACAGCAGCTTCTTCCCATGCTGGGCAAGGAGTCTTGGCTGGTAACACTGGACCTCAAGGAGACATACCTGCATGTCCCTATCAGACAAGATTGCAGGAGATACCTCAGATTTCTTGCAGGTTCAACCCATTATCAATTCTCTGCACTGCCCTTTGGCTTATCTACTGCGCCCAGAGTGTTTACGAAATGTCTGGCATCAGTAATTGCCTTCTACAGACTTCAAGGGATACAAATATACCCATATCTGGACGACTGCCTGATCCAAGTGGACAGCAAGCACATACTTCTGAAACACCTGGCCTTTGTAATAAAATTGTTGAATTTTCTGGGATACACAGTCAACAAAAAGAAATCAAAACTAATACCCTCTCAAGCAATAATTTTCCTGGGTGCCAGCTTGAATACAAACACCCAGATGGCCTACCTCACGCCAGAGAATCAAGGGCAACTATCTCAATACTTCCGAAAAATGGCAACCTTCACCAGGCTGACTGCAAGGAAAGTCCTGCAGGCTCTGGGATTCATGGCATCTTGCATCCTACTGATCCCATGTGCAAAGCTGCATATGAGGAAACTTCAATGGTACCTAAAAAACTTATGGTCTCAACACAGCCACAGTTTGGAAACAATTATACCACTCATTCCATGTCTTCAAAAGGAATTTCTGTGGTGGGCTCAAGCATGCCAAAGAAACATAGGTCTCCCCTTCTGCATGCCTCAAGCAAATCAAATAATCACAACAGACGCCTCGGACTACGCCTGGGGGGCACACATGACAGATCAGTGCATTCAAGGCAAATGGTCCCAAAAAGAGAAGCACCTACACATCAATCAAAAGGAAATGCTAGCAGTACAAAATGCTATTATGGCCTTCAAAGACCTACTGCATCCAGGCCAGCTATTGATAAGGACAGACAACACCACAGTGATGTGGTACATAAACAAACAGGGAGGAACTCATTCATACCCCCTGTGCAGACTAGCCATGTCCCTTTGGAACACGGCTCTGGAATTGCAAATCCAACTTCAAGCACAATTCCTGCCAGGGAAGGAGAACACGCTGGCAGACAACCTAAGCAGAAATATGACAGATTCACACAAATGAAAGTTGCATCCTCAAGTTTTCGCAAAGATAATTCAGGCATGGGGACGGCCAGACATAGACCTCTTTGATACCCACAAAAATTACCAACTGAAAAAATTTTGCTCAAGGACCTATCATCCACAGTCCTGGAAAGTGGACGCACTTTCTTTCAATTGGACAACAATGACAGTCTATGCCTTTCCACCTCTTCCAGTGCTGCCCAAAGTTCTATTAAAAGCCAGAGCAGAGAGGCCAAAGATGATTCTCATTGCTCCAGACTGGCCAAGACAACACTGGTATCCACTCCTGAAGAGCCTGACGCATTCCCCTCCATGGATCCTGCCTCTAGTGCCTCTTCTGTTGACCCAACACAACTTCAAAACTCTTCACAGTCAGCTAAAAACCCTCAATTTAGCTGCATGGAGGATTCCTTGATTTCCCAACAGACCCTCCTCTCCAAGGAGGTGCAGGATGTCATCTTGGAGGCAAGAAGACCTTCAACTAGAAAAGCCTACTCCGCCAAATGGAAACGGTTTTGTGCCTGGAATCAGAAAAAGGGCCAGAATCCTTGGGTTCTAAATTTACCTCAAATATTACAGTACCTAGCTGAGATGTTAAACAGTGGACTTTCCTTCTCCTCCATCAAGATCCATGCTTCAGCCATTTCTGCACAATACAACACTGATCCTCCTTTATTCTCTCATCCTCTCTTAAGACAGTTCCTCAGAGGGGCTAAGAATATAAAACCCCCAAGGAAACCAGCAGTACCTGCTTGGGACCTCAACTTCATTTTAGAAAAACTGACTCTGCCTCCATTTGAGCCAGCTTCCTCAACAGAACTACAATATTTGTCATGGAAAACAGCTTTCCTTCTGGCTATCACCTCAGCACGCAGGGTTTTGGAACTACAAGCCCTCTTGGCGGTGCAACCTTTCATCATTTTCCATCAGGACAGAGTTTCCTTATGAACCAACCCTTCCTTTATGCCAATGGTAGTATCCAGTGTAGCCTTGAATCAGACTATACACTTATCTACCTTTTATCCTAACCCACAAAACAAAGGGGAAAGACTACTACATTCCTTGGACATTCACAGACAACTTCGTTATTATTTGGACAGGACAAAGCCATTCAGAAAATCACAGCAACTCTTTGTGTCCTATGCTACAGGTGCTCAAGGAAAGGCTATTTCCAAACAGACAATCTCAAAATGGATAGCCCACTGCATACGCTTTTGTTACTCATTTCATGGAAAAACTGTACCTACAAGCATCAGATCTCACTCCACAAGGGCCACAGCTACCTCTGCAGCTTTCCTCAGGGGGGTTCCTACCAAGGATATTTTGGAAGCAGCCACTTGGAGTTCTGTGCACACTTTCTCCAAGCACTATCACCTTCCACTGTACTCTAAATCTAGAGCGGGCTTTGCCACAGCAGTCTTGCAGGGCATCCTTGCTCCTCCTAGTTCCACTTAGTGCCTGCCACCCATTTTTAGCTTTGGGATTCTACCCATCTGTTATGACTGCAGCTGTATGCACGATGAACATAGTACAGTTTTGTACCTACCATAAATGTAGATGTTCAAGTGCTAATACAGCTGCAGTCCAGGTTTCCCTCCCTCCATCCCCTCTTGGAACAGGCCTTATGACAAACACCTCTTCATACAACCTGATTGGGGTATTCTTTATGGTGTATTTGCTTGCAAACTACTGTTTTTTGATTATATTACATTGCATTATTACATGAGTTTATGTCTTGCCTTCCTTCTGGGGGCACCTGACATCTGGGGCAAGAAAAACTGAAGAAAATGGCGTCGGCTGGTTCTTTTATACCCCTACCGCACTGACGTCAGGGAAGAAGCGACGACAACCAACGCCGGACCTAGACTTTGGAATTCGGCCGACCGAGGGACCGCCAGACGGCAGGATAACCCATCTGTTATGACTGCAGCTGTATTAGCACTCAAACATATACATTTATGGTAGGTACAAAACTGTACTATCTCATGATTCAGGCATCATATCCAGAGATCTTGTTACAAAGTCTTCATTTTGCCATTTTCCTTTTACAGAGCCGGGGGTTCACAGTAAATTTCAAATAAATCTTTTCTGACTTCTTCTCAGGACCATGTTTTTCTGGGGTTCAGGATCCAGACAGTGTCTATGCTGGCATCTCTGCCTTGTCCCAAGTTCCTGACATTTATTTCCTTCGTTCAGCATCTTCTTCCGTTGGTCTATGACAGCCAGGAAGTTTCCTGAGAGCTCTGGGATTCATGGCGTCTGCCATTCCTATGCTCCCTCTGTCCAAACTCCACATGAGAAAGTTTCAGTTGTTTCTGAAGTCAGATTGGCTTCAGCATGTGCATCCTCTGGACTTTATAGTTGCTCTTCTTCCTTCTATCAAGAGGGAGCTTCACTGAGGGAGCTTCACTGGTGGATTCAGCAGTTAACTCAGAACCCAAGGCTTCCCTTGTAACCCCCCTCTTCCCTCTCAGTGGCTGTTCGGAGATGCCTCAGACATGAGATGGGGAGCAGCCTTTGGCTCTGTAAAGTTATAGGGGGTGTGGTCGCCTCTTCAACAGAAAGAGCACATCAATGTCAAGAAATGAGAGCTGATGTTCATCGTGTTACCCTGCTGCAGTCATCTCACTTGGGTTAGCCTGCCGTCAGGCGGTCCCGCAGTCGGCCCGAATTCCAAAGTCTTGGTCCAGCGTCGGTTGCGGTCGCTTCTTCCCTGACGTCAGTGCGCCAGGGGTTTATAAGAGGCATCCGACTCCATTTTCTTCAGTCTTTCTTGCCATGCGGTGTCCGAAGCAGAAGCAGTTCGCAAGTGCCGGTCGGACGACACCTGAGATTTTCGATTTGAATTTCAGTCCGAAGTCTTCAATAAAGCTAAGTACCCCATTGGGGGACATTTTCTTGCCTCAGTCCGATGTCAGAAAAAGTTAACAATTGCATTTCTTGTGGAAAGCAAATACCTCATAAGGACTTCCATTCCTATTGTATTCCTTGCCTAGGCCCAGACCACGACGTCACAGGTTGTCGGTTTTGTGCTAGGTTTAATAAACGAACTATCAAACGCCGTTTTGACTTCGCACGGCATTACTTTGGCAGGAAATTTAATTATATCATGCCGTCGGAGCAGCCGACGACCGCCACACATAAAAAACACAAGGATAAGTACAGGCAGCCTATTTCCTGCTTAAAAACCTCAGCTTTGGCCGGCTAAGAACTTGGTTATATTCAACTG
Organism: Protopterus annectens; assembly: GCF_019279795.1. Taxonomy (NCBI): domain Eukaryota; kingdom Metazoa; phylum Chordata; order Ceratodontiformes; family Protopteridae; genus Protopterus; species Protopterus annectens. The sequence goes on from NC_056729.1 coordinate 1,338,441,261, forward strand.
GACGTATAAGAGAATTTAAGTACCTTTATCTGCACTTTTTTTTTAAAAAATGCAGTATTTAATTTGATTTAAACTGTGTTGAAGGAATATTTAACTCAAGTGGCAGTTAATCTGCTCTTCAGTTATTCCCACCCACCCTCCTTGTTTTTGTTTTGGTGTTAATCTTAGTGGCCTTGAAACTGCCCGCCCCTCAGCCTGCCTCTGGGCCCATCTCATTTGCTCACTCAACTGAGTGCAGTGAGATCATATTCTGATTTCAGGCACTCCTACTGTGTACAAAGAGAGCACTGGGAAACAGACAAAAAAAAAATAAGCTTATTTCCTGCCTTTCCTGTTAAGTGGTATAGACTATTTGTAGGCTTCTGAGCCCCCAAGCCCTTCTGTGTTTGAGGGAAGCCTTCTAGCTTGTTTTTTTTTTCTTATAACTAGCCAGTTTTCTAGTTTCAGCACTCAAATCTGTTTCTTTGATCTCAGCACTTGTTCAGATAAAAAAAAAAAAAAAAATTATCTGCTTTTACTGTACTTGTGTTTCTACCTACTTCATTTTACTTTTGCATCATCTTAAAAATACTCAATTGTATTTATTACTTCTTGGTGTAACTCATTCTAAGCCTTTTGGTTTAAACACTTGGGCTTCGGACCAGTTGTTTTGCACTGAGAGGGTTTGTGGTCTGCACTGTTGTGGCAGAACAGGTAGCTTACATCCTTCTAGGTTGGGAACTGCTGATTGAGGGCTCAGTGTCTGTTATTCTAAAAGTGTATTAATTCTGGTTTAAGCACTTGGGCTTTCAGGCCAGTTATTTTACATTAAGATGGTTCGTGGTCTGCACTCTTGTGGGAGGAGAGGCTGGACTCTGCCCTTCTGAGCTGGGAATTTCTGGTTAAAGGCTTATAGTGCATGCATATCTGAACTGCTTCTTACCGAAGTTGGTGCGCCTTGTTTGCTGTGGCATAGACTGGATTCGGGCCTGCTGGATCTAGCTTTGTTTGTGTAACTTGAGCACTAATCCAGACATTCTCTATAGTATTCAATTGTATTTATTACTGCTTGGTTGTAACTTGATTAAAGTGTAGCTATCATTCTAAGTCTTTTGGATTAAGCACTTGGGCTTCAGACCAGTTGTTTTACATTAGGAAGGTTTGTGGCAAGCACTGTGGTGGCAGGACAGGTAGCTTTCATCCTTCTAAGTTGGGAACGGCTGATTGAGAGCCCAGTGTCCAAGGGTATTACTTCTGGTTTAGGCACTTGGGCTTCAGGCCAGTTATTTTACATTAAGAAGGTTCGTGGTCTGCACTCTTGTGGGAGAAGAGGCTGGACTCTGCCCTTCTGAGCTTGGAATTTCTGGCTAAAGGTTTATAGTGCCTGAATATTTGAACTGTATCTTACTGAAATTGGTACACCTTGTTTGCTCTAGCATAGACTAGATCCAGGCCTGCTGAATCTAGCTTTGTTTATATGCTTGTTGTTTGTTTGCTTGTTATTTCCCTGGAAGCTAATTCCACCTAATACACGGCTTCTCAGCGCTTCTGTGGATCATTAGTGATATCTGCATTGCTTACTGAACTAGTTCCTTGTTTCACTTGAAAGTTACTGTTTGTCGTTTTTGCATTTAGTTACTTGTAACACATTGCACTCAAGTTACCTGGCACTTGCTCACTAAAGCAATTATATAAGTCAGCACTAAAAATTAAAAGCACTACACCCTCACTCCCCACTGGCCCTTGTTTTCAATTATTAAGGAATTCCCAATATTATTCTAGCATGTCCAAAGGTCAGTTGTCAATCTCCTCTCCGGTCCAGCTGGTGAATCTAGGAATCTTGAGGCAATGTTATAACTGCCTCATGTACACAGACAACCCTCTCCTCCTCCCACATAACACAAATACTTGCGAGAGATGCAGCTATTTAGCCAAACTGGAGGCTGAGCTCTCTCAACTCAGGACTGGCAAGACCAGACAGGAGGAGAAGGCAACTACACACACCACAAAACCATCCTCACATAACGCTACCACACCACTGAATCAAACACATAAACACACAAAGACATACTCGGATACTCTGAGTAAAAATTTACCTAAACAGCAGAGGCCTCCAAAGCAGACACCCAAACAACTACTACCTCAAGACACCCCACAAGCAACACATAAACCACAAAAGCAGTGTGCAAAGCAGTCACAGCCCTAAAGGCCAAATACAACACCAAACATACTTGTCATAGGTGACTCCATAGTCAGACACACTGACGTCCCACTCACCAGGCTGAACAAGGAGAGGGTCACAGTAAGCTGCCTATCGGGCGCTAGAATCCGCCACATAACACAAGCACTCGGGTCACTCCACGGCAAGTACAAATGTGACACAGTCATTGTCCATGCTGGTGTGAACGACCTGAGACGTACCTCCCTGGACTACATGAAAAGAGACATAGAGGAGCTCTCTGATTATGTAGCCCAGGCAGGTATGACCCTGACCCTGAGCAGTATCCTTCCTTCACCAAGAATGATGCCACAATATAGAGACAAGATGATCAGCTTTAACAATTGGCTTAATGTCTGGTGTCATTCAAAGGGGATCCAGTGTCTGTCTGCCTGGGATGACATGCTTGACAAGCCACGCTGCTTCGCAAGGGACGGCTTGCACCTGTCACCCCTGGGATTCCGGATATTGCCACCCCCATAGTGCCTTTTTTAGGCAAGGCTCAAATTCTAACCCTACCATCCTAGAAAACAAAAATGGGAAGAAACTGAGGGTAATGCTGCTCAATGCCAGAAGTCTAAATCTCAAAATGCACGCACTCGAGGCCCTTCTCAGTATGGAGAACATCGATGTCTGTGCTGTAACTGAAACCTGGTTCAAGGCTTCTGAAAGCACCCCGGCACTATTAGGTTTTACCTCATATCATGCGTTCCGGCCCCAAAACCCGGACCACACCACAAAAGGAGGGGGTGTATCCTATTCATAAAGGATACCCACACCTCCAGGTTGGTGGCATTGCACGAAGCTTCGGAAACCATCCAGGTGCAACTAACCATAGGCAAAACTGCTCTACAAATTGTAGCATGCTACAGGCCACCCTCTCAAACTCAGGAACCCCACACAGCCTTCCTGATGACACTGGAGGGTATAAATGTATCTCCAAACACCATCATATTGGGTGACTTCAACTACCCAAATATAGACTGGGAACATTACTCAAGCCCTAACTTTCTAGCCCAACGGTTCCTGGAGTTCATAAATGCTATGGAACAGCTAGTCACTGTTCCCATGAGAGGAGAAAATATACTAGATCTCATTATCACAAACATGGGGACAAAATGCTCCACACCGGAAGTATATCCCTCATTGGTGAGATCTGATCATAAACTAATCTCACTGGAAATCCACATCCCGCCCCCACCCCAAACAAAAAAGACCACAGTGAAGAACTTCTCTAAAGCAAACTTCACACTACTCAAGACTGGTGTGGTATCCTTCAAGGCCCCTGAGCCAGTGGAAACCACAACCCAAGCTGCGGATGCCCTTACAAATGCCTTCTATGAACACCTCCAGGACTGCATGGATCAGGCAATCCCAAATAAAACCAAGACTCTTTCCACAAAGGGCAACGTCCAGTCTGGTGGACCCCAGCCATTAACAAACTTTACAATAGGAGGAGAAAGCTATTACATGATAGAACAAAATCCATAAAAAGGAAGTCACCCCTGATCATTATTAGTAAAAAAATACGAGCACTCATAAAATCAACTAAGGCCAATTTTGAGAGAAAAATTGCCATGGATTCAAAGGACAATCATAAGGCCTTTTTCAGCTATGTTAGGAACCTGGGTGGAAACTCCCAGATATGCTCAGAATTAGTCCAAAATGATACAAAAATCACTGAACCCACAGACATTGCCAACATACTGGCAGACAGGTTCAGTGCAAACTTCACCCCCCTCCCCCCCCTTAAAGGAGAGATAACTATCCCAGCAGAGTGTAGCCTCCCAGACATCTCAAATGCGCAGGTGAAAGCTGCTCTCTCTAAAGCTAAAAACACATCAATGGGACCGGATGGTGTCCCTGGCTGTGTGCTACACGAGCTAAATGAGGAATTAAACCCGCACATAAGGCAGCTGTTTAATCTCAGCCTTACCACAGGATACGTGCCCAAGGAGTGGCGTACGGCAACTGTGGTCCCACTCCACAAAGGCGGTGCCTCTACGGACCCTGGTAATTACCGCCCCATAAGCTTAACAAGTCTAGTCTGCAAAGCTATGGAGAGGATCATAATGGAGCTCATAAACAAAGATATAGGGGACTTGCAGACATTGGACCCGACCCAGTTTGGCTTCGTCAAGGGCAGATCATGCCTTTTGAACTTGGTCGACTTCTTGAAACAGTCACCAAGGCCATTGATGAGGAAAGGCAGTCCATACAGCCTACCTTGACCTTGCAAAGGCTTTCACACAATACCCCACTCGGGTATTGTAGAAAAACTTACCAGCTTAAATGTAAACCCATATGTCACAAGATGGGTTGCAAACTGGCTTAAGGACAGAACCCACAGGGTTAGAGTTGCTGGCGCTATGTCAGACTCCAAGCCGGTCACAAGTGGTGTCCCACAGGGCTCGGTCCTTGGCCCCCTATTGTTCGGCATCTACTTCTCAGAAGTACAGGCCAACATGGGAGGACTTTGGCTGACAAAGTTTGCTGACGACTGCAAACTGGGCGCCATAGTGGAAAGTGCATCGGACACGGATATCCTTTAGAAGGGACTCACAGAAACAGATAGCTGGTGCCAGAGCCATGGACTGAAGTTAAACGCCAAAAAATGTATAGTCATACCCTTTGGGAAAAACAAGGTAACCCCAAGCTACCATATAGGTGGCAATCCACTAAGCACAGAAGAGGTTATCAGGGACCTGGGGACCCAGGTTGACAGTGGCCTTTCTTTTGACACTCACGTTGCTAAAGTGGTTAGAAAGACCTTCTACATTGCCCACCTGATCATGAAGGGATTCACATCCAGATCTAGTGAGGTCATTGTTCCCCTGTACTCTTCACTTATCAGACCAATGATAGTACAATGCCCCATTCGGGATGTATCTCACCCGACATCTGCAGCAATTGGAGAGACCCCAAAAGTTCCTCACCAAAAGGATAAAGGGACTCCAAAATCTGTCATATGCTGCCAGATTGAAGAAACTCCAGCTCTATTCAGTTGCATACTGTCTGCTCAGAGGTGACATGTGCCTGACATACAAGGCCATGTCCAACCCGGAATTAATGGACATGATCCACCTCAAAAAATCCAAATCCACCAAAACCACTAGAGCAAGCAACTTAAACCTTAGCATGGATATAAATAGGACGTGCTGGAGGGATAGATTTATCACTCAGAGACTCCCTATGCTGTGGAATAGGGTCCCGGTCCATGTGAGGCAGAGCACCTCGCTGGCTCTGTTCAAGAGAAATCTTGACCTGTGGATGGGAGATCGTAGGTTTATCCCGGGAATCATCTCTGTGTCACTGCTGGACAGAGGCACAACAAACTAATGGGCACAGTATTTTTTCATATAAGGGGTGGCGTAAGCCACAAAAATTTGGGCTAGGCTTATAAATGCCTTAGGGCAGATAGCCTAGTATAAACCTATGAACAAGCCAGACTCCGAGGCCTCAGCTGGGCCTGTCGCCGGTTCTCCGGTTTTGAATGAGGCTCCTACGCAGCCCCTGATGACTGCAGAACTGGAACCCCAGACAGCTGCGGATTCCCAAGCGGAGCCTACTAGGCCGACGCGGCCGACGCAACCATCTTCCGACACCGGAGCAGAAGTAGAAGTAGTGCAGTGGAAACACCTTCGGTTGCAGAAGGTGTCTTCAGACCGACTACACTCACCATTGAATCTTATGCTAAGCTTAAAACTCCTTTAAAACCTAAGAAAACTGTACATCAGTCTACAGTTCAAGGCCCCATGCTTAAGAAACAGATGCTTAAGATGGCTGAAGATTTGATTACCCTAATCAGGGGTTCCCATCCGCTTCCTGATAAAAGACCAAGACAAGAGGAGGATTATGCATCCTCTGACCAGGTCTCACTCTCCTCAGATTCTTCTGAGGAACAGGATTACACTTTTCCACCTTATGAAGACTCTGATGCTGAAGACTCTATCCCCTCAGCATCTCCCCCTGAAGACTACTCGTTTGGGGAAACTTTACATGCCATGAGGGAACATTTCCACTGGGAAGGCCAGGACTACTCAGATTCTAAGAAAAGGCTCCGAGAGTTCCTTTTACTACCCCAGCACAGACCTCTTGCTATCCCTCCTGTTTTAGATATTGTGGATGATGTTTACTTGGAGTCTAGTTTAAATCCAGACTCTCTACCTCCTGCTCCAGCCAAACCAGACAGATCCTACAGAGTACCTGACTCACACAAATTTCTTTATAAAAGCCCTGTAGCTGACCCAGAAACAATTTCCCAGGGTTCTAAGAGAGCTAAAGCTTCTATGGCTAAAACTCCTGTGCCCTACGAAAGGGATTCCAGAGCCCTAGATAGATGGGGAAAGAAAATATACACCTCAGCAACTCTGGCTATGAGAGCATTAAATTGCCAGTTTCACATGTTAAAATATCAGTAATTCCTAATGTCTCAGTTAAAACAAAAAATGAGCACACATTCTGAGCAGTCTGATTTCAAGGAAATGCAGGATGTCCTTCAAGGATGCATCTGCAGTCATCACATATGGGTTGTCCTGCCTCAGGCAGCCCTTCGGTCGGCCGGATTCCAAAGTCTGGGTCCGGCGTCGGCTGATGTCGCACTTTCCCTGACGTCAGAGCGCCTGGGGTATAAAAGCATCAGCCGACGCCATCTTCCTCAGTCTTTCTTGCCGCGTGGTGCCCGAAGCAGAAGCAGTTCGCAAGTGCCGGTCAGCCTGCTCCTGTAATTCAGCTACCGAAGACTTCAAAAAGCTAAGTACCCTGTTGGGGACTCTTTCTTGCCTCAGCCGATGTCAGATAAAGTTAATAATTGTTTAACTTGTGGGAAACAAATACCTCATAAGGATTTCCACTCTTACTGCCTACTCTGCCTAGGCCCAGACCACGACGTCTTGGCTTGTTCAGCCTGTGCTTCCTTCAACCGACGCACTCTTAGACGTCGGGCGGAGTTTGCAGAGGAATTTTTTGGGGCTAGTTTTTCGTATAAGATGCCGTCGGAGACTCCGACTTCTCATTTAGTTAAGAAACGGAAGGACAAGGACCGACACGCGGCAGCGGTTTCGCTGAAACCACGGCCAGGCCTACCGCGAGTGTCTCTGTCTCGGCTGAAACCGAGTCCTTGGTACTTCCAATTACCGAAACCGCTCAACCGACTACCTCGGTCCCGGAAGCCCCGGCTGAGTCGGTTATTGAATTTCCAACAGAAACTGGTGTCCTGGAACCTTCCGACACCATTTCTTTAGACAAATTTACTCCAGCACGTGGTGCAGCCAGGCCTCCTGCATCCATGTCCATTAAGGCATTCTCCAGGGCTAAAGCTGCTAAACTCTCAAAAGCTTTGCCTCCCAAGGTTATCCCTCAGGGACCCTCTACTGGTTCACAGATTCTAAGCTTAGCAGAGGATCTTATCTCCTTAATTAGGGGCTCTCAACCTCATCCGGACAGGGGCTCTCTACCTCCTCCAGACAAAAGGCCCAGGGTTGAGCCCTCTGATCCCCACTCCTCAGATGAGGCCTCTGATGGCTCTACTCTCTCGGACCACCAGGAGGAGGCTTTTTCGGCCTACGAGGATTCTGATGCAGAGGACTCTATTCCCTCGGCCTCCCCTCCTGAAGAGTTTTCCTTTGGGGAGACACTACACACCATGAGAGAGCATTTCCAATGGCAGGGCCAGGAATTTTCTGATTCCAGGAAAAGATTAAGGACCTTTTTACATTTGCCTCAGCATAGACCTTTAGCTATTCCTCCTGTTTTGAATGTCATTGATGATGTGTACTCTGACTCTAGCACAACCCCTGATTCTCTCCCTCCGGCTCCTGCCAAACCCGATAGGTACTACAGGATCCCGGACTCACATCTTTACCTTTACAAGGCCCATTCTGCTGATCCAGAAACTATTTCCCAGGGCCCTAAAGGGGTTGCAGCTGCTACTGCTAAAAATCCTCTCCCCTCTGAAAGGGAGTCCAGAGCTTTAGAGAGATGGGGTAAAAAAGTGTATACTTCTGCCACTCTTTCTATGAGGGGTTTAAATTGTCAATTTCATATGATACAGTACCAAGAGTATTTGTTAGATGAATTGCATAAAAAACTGTCTTCACCTGACCCCCTAGACCGCAAGTCACTTCAGGATCTGGTACATAACTCACAACAGGTTAGCAACCATTTCTTGCAATGTGGATGTCCTTCATGGATGCATCTGCAGTCATAACAACTGGGTTGTCCTGTCGTCAGGCAGCCCTTCAGTCGGCCGGATTCCAAAGTCCGGGTCCGGCTTCGGCTGATGTCGCACTTCACCCGACGTCATCTCTGTTGGTCTTCGGGTATAAAGGCATCAGCCGACGCCATTTTCCTCAGTCTTTCTTGCCGTGGCGCAAGCAGAAGCTGTTCGCAAGTGCCGGTCGGTCGGATCCAGAGATTACTTCTACCGAATACTACTTCGAGGACTTCTAAAGCTAAGTACCCCGTTGGGGACTCTTTCTTGCCTCAGCCGATGTCAGAAAAAGTTAATAATTGTTTAACCTGTGGGAAACAAATACCTCATAAAGATTTCCACTCTTATTGTCTGCCTTGTTTAGGCCCAGCCCACGACGTAGCAGCCTGTTCGGCCTGTGCTTCGTTCAACCGACGAACGCTTAGGCGTCGGTCGGAGTTTGCTGAACAGTTTTTCGGTTCTGATTTTGCGTACATTATGCCGTCGGATCCTCCGACAACCCAATCTGCCAAAAAACGCAAAGATAAAGACCGACACTCGCGGTCCGCGGTTTCGGCCGAAACCATGGTTAAGCAAACCGCGAGTGTCTCGGTTTCGGCCGAAACCAAGAAAACTGATCAAAGTACAGCTGAATCTATCTCTACAACTGAGGCCCCTGCTACCACTCTTGAAACGGCCTCAGAAATTTTATCCACTACGGTGGTTGCCACTGACTTATCAGACACCATTCCCTTGGATGTCTCTACCCCAGCACGTGGTGCTGCTAGGCCTCCAGCAGCCATGTCCATTAAGGCCTTCGCCAGGGCTAAAGCAGCAAAGACTACTAAAACAGTGCCTGTTAAACCCCTACAACCAGGCCATCCTCTAGTTCTCAAATGCTTACTCTGGCAGAAGATTTAATTTCATTAATTAGAGGATCTCAATCTCACCCAGACAGGGCCTCTCAGCCCCAGAGAAGAGACCTAGGGCAGAGCCCCTGAGCCAGTGTCCTCTGATGAGTCTGCCGATGAATCAGACATAACTGATCAGCCAGAGGCTCCTTTCTCCAATTTTGAAGACTCTGATGCTGAAGAATCCATTCCAGCTGCTTCCCCACCAGAAGAATTCTCCTTTGGGGAAACCTTACATGCCATGCGAGAGCAGTTCCAATGGCAGCAACAGGATTTTTCAGACTCCAGAACAAGACTTAGGACCTTTCTGCACCTTCCACAGCACAGGCCCTTAGCTATACCTCCTGTTCTCTCTGTGGTGGATGATGCTTTCAATGATGTCTGCTCCGCACCAGATTCTTTACCTCCAGCCCCTGCCAAACCAGACAAATTTTACAGGGTGCCAGACACTCATCACCACCTTTACAAGGCCCCACTTGCAGACCCCGAAACTATATCCCAGGGTCCCAAGGCAGTAGCGACCATAGCAAAAACCCTATTCCTTCAGAAAGGGAAGCAAGGTCATTAGACAGATGGGGCAAAAGGTCTACACTTCAGCTACTCTCTCAGCTAGAGCTTTAAATTGTCAGTTTCACATGATACAATACCAAGAGTTTATGCTTGATCAGTTAACTAAAAAACTAACCACTGATGAATCTATTGATAAGAAATATGTATTAGAAATGGTAAATAACATACAACAGGTTAGTAACCATTCCTTAAAATGTGGCTATGATGCACTGGAGGCTTCATTTAGATCAGCCATGACTGGCACAGTGATAAGAAGGCATGCATGGCTAAAGGAGCAAGCTCTACGGATCATGTTAAAGCTAAGTTGCTAGATGCTCCTATGGATAAGACAAGTTTGTTTGGTACACCTGCCCAGCAGGTTATGAAGAAAATGGAAGAAAAGGCAAAATCTGTTCAAACGGTTAAAGATTTCTTGCAGGTTCAGCCCCCAAGGTTTAGCAGGAACTGGCCTGCCAAAAATTGGTCCTTTCCTGACTCCACAAGATCTCAAAGGGGCAGGAATAGACGTTCCAGAGGCAGAAACCAATCCAGGGGAGGTGCCTACAGAGGACGACAGTGGCAAGGTAACAACAGAGGCACAGACACAACCTCTGCCACTACATCAACTCAACCACAGTGACTTAATCCTAAATCCGCCTACCAGGGAACAAATAGCAGCTCCTCTAGGCGGAAAATTAACCTTATTTTCAAAGAACTGGCACTATATAACAAAAGACAAGTGGATTTTACAAACCATAGATCAAGGTTACGGTTCCACGTCCACACTTTACCAGTCAAAAGAGGAATGCCAAATCTACCTCCAAATCAAAAAACAGAGGCTCTACAACAGATAATGCAGTTAGCAAACATGAGAGCTGTGGAAAAAGTGCCAACAGCAGAGCAAGGAAAGGGTTCTACTCCAGACTATTCCTAGTTCCAAGAAACCAAAAAAGTTGGAGACCAATTCTCGACCTGTCCGCCTTAAATACATACATCATTGTCCCAACATTCAAAATGCTGACCCTACAGCAACTTCTTCCCATGCTGGGCAAGGAGTGTTGGCTGGTAACTCTAGATCTCAAGGAGGCATACCTGCACGTCCCCATTCGACCAATCTGCAGAAGATACCTCAGATTTCTTGCAGGATCAGAGCACTATCAATTCTCAGCATTGCCCTTTGGCTTATCTACTGCCCAGAGTATTCACAAAATGCCTGGCATCAGTAATCGCCCATTGCAGACTACAGGAATTCAAATTTACCCATACCTAGACGACTGCCTGCTACAAGGGGACAACAAAAGCAAGCTGACAACAGATTTACAAAGGGTCATTTACTTGCTGCAAGCACTGGGATACACAGTCAATCTACAAAAGTCAAGGCTGATACCATCCCAAACAAGGACATTCTTGGGCGCGGAATTGGACACAGTAAAACAGATGGCATTCCTAACTACAGAAAAACAAAAAACTCCCTCTTTACTTCTTGGCACTAACAAAACTGAACAAGTTAACAGCAAGAAAAGTACTGCAGGCCTTGGGCTTCATGGCATCATGCATAATCTTGGTTCCATTTGCCAGACTACATATGAGAAAACTACAGTGGTACATAAAGAATTTATGGTCCCAACACAGACACAGCCTAGAAACAGAAATCCCATTACTTCCATGCTTAAAACAGGAGTTCCTATGGTGGGCTCAGGCATGCCAGTCAAACCCAGGGCTACCCTTTCGCAGATGTCAAGCAAGCCAGACCATCACAACAGACGCTTCAGACCTAGGATGGGGGGCCCACATGCTGGACAAATGCGTGCAAGGATTGTGGACACAGGATCAACTTCACCTGCACATCAACCTAAAAGAAATGCTGGCAGTAAAACTGGCAATCCAAAAGTTCAGACCATTTCTCAAAGAGGGCCAGTTGATGATAAGGACAGACAACACCACAGTCATGTGGTACATCAACAAACAGGGAGGCACTCATTCATACCCTCTATGCAGAATGACTTTGGAGCTGTGGACCCTGGCACTCAGCTACAACATCCAGTTACAGGCAATATTTGTACCGGGAAAGGAGAATACTCTAGCAGACATATTAAGCAGAACCACATCGGATGCCCACGAATGGAAGCTGCACTCGGACATCTTCAAGACCATCTCAAAGAAATGGGGAATGCCTCAGATAGATCTATTTGCATCACCTACCAATCACCAGCTCAAAAAATTCTGCACAAGGACATTCCACCCACTAGCATGGAAAGTGGATTCGCTCTCCTTCAGCTGGAAAGGCCTAACAGCATATGCATTCCCACCTCTTCCCTTGATACACAAGGTATTACTAAAAATCAAGGAAGAACGTCCAAGGATAATCCTGATAGCTCCAAACTGGCCAAGACAACACTGGTACCCACTGCTGAGGAGCATGTCTCGAACAATATGTGGCCAATACCACTGATGCCTTTGATGTTAACTCAGAACAACTACAGCATCATACATCCAAACCTAAAAACGTTGCAACTGACTGCATGGAACATCACATAGCAGCAGCTAATCCAGAACTTTCCCAAAGAGTTAGAGACATTATTCTTGAAGCACGCAGACCTTCAACAAGAAGAAACTATGCTGGAAAATGGAAAAGGTTTGTCATTTGGAGTACTCAAAGAGGAAAAGATGTGTCAAACATAGATATGCCTAACATTCTGGAGTACCTAGCCGAACTTCTTCATTCAGGCCTGTCCTACTCCTCCATCAAGATACATGCATCAGCTATTTCAGCAGAATACAGCTTTGATCCACCTGTTTTCTCTCACCCTTTGCTCAGGCAGTTCCTCAGAGGAATCAAGAATGTAAAACCTCCAAGGAAACCACCATTACCAGCTTGGGACCTAAACTTTGTGCTAGAAAAATTGACACTATCACCCTTTGAACCAGCAGCAACAGCAGACCTACAACACCTGTCATGGAAAACTGCTTTCCTACTGGCAATTACTTCAGCAAGGAGGGTTTCAGAACTACAGGCCTTAATGGCAGTGCAACCCTTCCTAATCTTCCACCAAGATAGAGTGTCTATGAGAACTAATCCTACATTTATGCCTAAGGTGGTATCCAGAGTGTCTTTAAACCAGGCAATCCACCTACCTACCTTCTTTCCCAACCCACAAAACAGAGGGAAAGAATATTGCATACCTTGGATGTACATAGACAGCTACGCCACTATTTTGTCAGAACTAAAAGTAGCAGAAAGACTGACCAACTTTTGTAGCCTATGCAACAGGAAGGGAAGGAAAAGCTATTTCCAAACAGACAATCTCCAAATGGATAGGAAATTGCATACGATTCTGTTACTCCTTCCATGGAAAACCAATTCCACAGAACATAAGACCTCATTCTACAAGGGCAACAGCCACTACCACAGCCTTCTTACGAGGAGTGGCAACCAAAGACATTATTGAGGCGGCTACTTGGACCTCCGTGCATACATTTGCCAAGCATTATAATTTGCCTCTATATTCCAGATCCCGAGCAGGGTTTGCCACTGCTGTACTGCAAGGGATCCTAAACACACCATAATCTAGTTTTATCCTCCTCCCTTGTTGGCTATGGTATTCTACCCAGTTGTTATGACTGCAGATGCATCCATGAAGGACATAGTACAGTTTTGTACCTACCATATATGTAGATGTCCGAACTGGATAGCATCTGCAGTCAGGATTACCCTCCCTCCTTCCCCTCTGTGGTACTCCTAGGGTGTTTACCCTCCTAATAGCTAGCTAGTGGGGGGAGTCTCTTATGGTGTATTTGTTTGTATATATGTACATACATGCTTACTTTTTGTGTTTACCTTCTATCCTTTTGGAAACATTGGCATTTATCCAAATTTTAGCCTTCCATGAGGGCAACTGGCATCTGGGGCAAGAAACACTGAGGAAAATGGCGTCGGCTGATGCCTTTATACCCGAAGACCAACAGAGATGACGTCGGGTGAAGTGCGACATCAGCCGAAGCCGGACCCGGACTTTGGAATCCGGCCGACTGAAGGGCTGCCTGACGACAGGACAACCCAGTTGTTATGACTGCAGATGCTATCCAGTTCGGACATCTACATTTATGGTAGGTACAAAACTGTACTTTATGATGCATTGGAAGCTTCATGTAGGTCAGCTATGACTGGCGCAGTCATACGTAGGCATGCTTGGCTGAAGGAACAATCTCTGCCAGACCATGTTAAAGCAAAGCTGCTGGATGCTCCTCTGGAAAAGCAAAAGTTATTTGGCTCCACGGCTCAGGAGGTCCTAAAGAAATTTGAAGAAAAGGCAAAATCCGTACAAACAGTTAAAGATTTTCTCCAAGTACAACCACCAAGATTCAGCAGGAATTGGCCTTCCAAGAATTGGTCCTTTCCAGACACAGAGAGGTTTCAGAGAGGCAAGAACAGGCGTGCCAGAGGTAGAGGGCAAGCTAGAGGCTCCTACAGAGGACGTCAATGGCAGCCTCCCAACCAGAGAGGTAATGCAGGACCTTCAACTGCTGCACAAGGACAGGCTCAATGACTTTACTTTGACCCCGCCAACCAGGGCTCAATTGGAAGCACCTTTGGGCGGAAAGCTTTCTTTATTCTCAGAAAATTGGCACAGTATTACAAGGGACAAATGGACACTACAAATAATAGACAAAGGATACAGGTTTCATTTCCACACATTACCAAAAAGAAAGGGCATGCCAGACCTGTCACCGAATCAAAGGGCAGAGGCTTTGAAACAAATTTCCAGCTTAATGCAAATGAAAGCTATAGAAAAGGTTCCTCTCTCAGAACAAGGGCAAGGATTTTATTCCAGACTATTCCTTGTTCCAAGAAAAGAGAAACAATGGAGGCCTATTCTCGACTTGTCCGCACTGAATACTTATCTCATTGTGCCAAAGTTCAAAATGCTGACTCTACAGCAGCTCCTTCCCATGCTGGGCAAGGGGTCTTGGCTGGTAACTCTAGACCTCAAGGAGGCATACCTGCATGTCCCTATCAGACAAAGTTGCAGAAGACACCTCAGATTTCTTGCAGGGTCAGAGCATTATCAATTCTCAGCATTGCCCTTTGGCTTATCTACTGCACCCAGAGTATTCACGAAATGCCTGGCATCAGTAATTGCACACTGCAGACTTCAGGGATTCAAATATACCCATATCTGGACGACTGCCTTATACAAGCGGACAGCCAACAAACTTTGGTAAAACACTTAAATTATGCCATCCACCTACTTCAGGCCTTGGGATATACAGTCAACTTTCACAAATCAAGACTTGTTCCATCCCAAAGAATAACCTTTCTGGGTGCAGATCTAGATACAACCACCCAAATGGCCTTCCTCACAGAAGAAAAACAAAATCAACTACCAGATTACTTCAAAAATCTGACAAGACAAACCCAGCTGACTGCAAGGAAAATCCTGCAGGCCCTGGGTTACATGGCTTCTTGCATCCTTTTGATTCCGCAAGCAAGACTACATATGAGGAAACTACAATGGTACCTAAGGAGTTTATGGACTCAGCACAGTCACAGCCTGGAAACTTTGATACCACTCATTCCATGCCTTCAAAAGGAATTTCTGTGGTGGGCTCAAGCAAGCCAGTCAAACAGGGGTCTGACTTTCAGCAAACCAATAGCCAGCCAAACCATTACAACAGACGCTTCAGACCACGGATGGGGAGCGCACATGGAAGGCAGATGCATTCAAGGTCTATGGTCACAAAAAGAGCTACGCATGCACATAAACCAACAGGAAATGCTGACAGTGATACATGCAGTCGAAGCCTTCAAACCCTTTCTGCATCATGGCCATCTGCTAATAAGGACAGACAACACCACGGTTATGTGGTACATAAACAAGCAAGGAGGCACCCATTCCTATCCTCTTTGCAGGCTGGCTATGAATCTATGGGAACTTTCCTTGAAACTCAATATACAGCTACAATCCCAGTTTGTGCCAGGGAAAGACAATATACTGGCGGACAGCTTAAGCAGAAATATCATGGATGCACATGAATGGATGTTGCATCCAGACATCTTTCTACAGATAACACATTCATGGGGGAGGCCGGACTTAGATCTTTTTGCCTCCCCCCACAATCATCAACTGAAGAAATTCTGCTCAAGGACATACCACCCACAAGCATGGAAAGTGGACGCCCTCTCTTTCAGCTGGAGAACTCTAACAGTGTATGCATTTCCGTCTCTCCCATTAATGACCAAGGTTTTACTGAAGATCAGGACAGAGCAGCCAAAAGTGATTCTGATAGCTCCGGACTGGCTAAGACAGCACTGGTACCCACTGTTAAGGAGCCTGTCACGCATGAAACCATGGCCTCTTCCTCTATGGCCACTTCTACTGACACAGCACAATTACAAAACTCTGCATTCCAACCTGAAAACCTTGCAACTAACAGCCTGGAAAATACCTTGACTCCTCAGGACAAGCTATCCCAGAGAATGAAAGATATCATTATGGAAGCTCGCCGGCCTTCCACAAGAAAGGCATATTCAGCAAAATGGAAAAGATTTCACATTTGGAACACCGCAAAGGGCCTAGATGAGACAGTGATGAACATGGCACATATCCTGGAATACTTGGCAGAAATGTTCCACAATGGTCTGTCTTACTCTTCCATTAAAATTCATGCTTCAGCAATTTCAGCAGAGTACAATACTGACCCACCTGTCTTCTCTCATCCTCTCCTAAGACAGTTTCTAAGAGGAATCAAAAACATCAAACCTCCAAGGAAACCGCCTCTACCTACTTGGGACCTTAACGTCGTGTTGGAAAAACTAACACTGCCTCCCTTTGAACCAGCAGCATCTGCAGAACTACAGTTCCTATCTTGGAAGACTGCTTTCCTTCTGGCCATAATCTCAGCAAGGAGAGTATCGGAGTTACAGGCCCTTATGGCAGTACAGCCATTTCTTATTTTTCATCAGGACAGAGTTTCATTGAGAACCAATCCTACATTTATGCCAAAGGTGGTATCCAGGGTTTCATTAAATCAACCTATTCACTTGCCTACCTTCTTTCCAAATCCACAAAACAAAGGGGAGAAACTTCTGCACACCCTGGACATATACAGACAGTTGCGCTACTACTTGGACAGAACTAAAAGTTACAGAGAAACTGACCAGCTGTTGGTAGCATATGTTGCTGGTACACAAGGAAAAGCAATTTCCAAACAGACAATTTCAAAATGGATAGGGAATTGCATCCGTTTTTGTTACTCCTTTCATGGAAAAACTGTGCCAGCTAACATTAGACCTCATTCCACGAGAGCCACAGCCACCTCCACAGCCTTCTTAAGAGGGGTGGCTACCAAGGACATTTTAGAAGCTGCTACATGGAGCTCCGTGCATACATTTGCCAAGCATTACAATTTACCTTTATATTCCAGATCCAGAGCAGGCTTTGCTACGGCAGTCCTGCAGGGCATTTTAGCTACACCATCCTTTACATAGTTCCTCCACCCCCAGATTGGCTATGGTATTCTACCCATATGTGATGACTGCAGATGCATCCTTGAAGGACATAGTACAGTTTTATACCTACCATAAATGTAGATGTCCGATAGGTATGCATCTGCAGTCAGGTCTACCCTCCCTCCTTCCCCTCTGTGGTATTTCTTGGGTACTTACCCCTCTTATAGCTAGCTGGGTTGATCTATTATGGTGTATTTGTTTTTATATTATTGTGCATGTTTGGATTTTTAAATGCAGCTCTCCAAATTTAGCCTTCCTTAGAGTGCACCTGGCATCTGGGGCAAGAAAAACTGAGGAAGATGGCGTCGGCTGATGCTTTTATACCCCAGGCACTCTGACGTCGGGGAAAGTGCGACATCAGCTGATGCCGGACCCAGACTTTGGAATCCGGCCGACCGAAGGGCTGCCTGAGGCAGGACAACCCATATGTGATGACTGCAGATGCATACCTATTGGACATCTACATTTATGGTAGGTACAAAACTGTACTATCTGTTGCATGCAGCTGAACAGGTGGGCAAACATACTTTACAATGCGGATTTGATTAATTGGAAGCTTCCTGTAGGGCAGCTGTTACTGGCTCTGTCATACGTAGACATGCTTGGTTAAAAGAACAAACCCTTCCTGACCCTGTTAAAGCAAAATTATTGGATGCACCTTTACAGCAGGATGTATTATTTGGTGTCAAAGCAGAAGAAGTTTTAAAGAAAATGGAGGATAAGGCAAGGTCTATGCAAACGGTCAAGGATTTTTTTGCAGGTACAACCCCTTCGTTTCAGCAGAAATTGGCCAACAAAAAACTGGTCCTTTCCATCTTCTGACAGATCACAGGGGGGCAAATACAGACGCCCAAGGGGCAGAGGTCAGTCACAGGGCCCTTACAAACCTCGCCAATGGGGTACTGCTACCCAGAAAGGAGGAGAAGACAGGCCCCAAGCTAGCAGAAGACAAACACAATGACTCTATCCTCAAACTACCAAGCAAATCTCTCCTGGCTACTCCCTTGGGAGGAAAACTAGCATTTTTTGCAGACAGCTGGCACATCATCACAAAAGACAAATGGGTTCTAAACATTGTCCCTCAAGGATACAGATTCCACTTTCATACCTTACCAAGGATCAAAGGAATGCCAAACCTGCCACCAAATCAATGGGCAGAGGCACAAAAACAAATTTCAGCTCTCATGGACATGAGAGCCATTCAGCAGGTACCTACACAGGAGCAAGGACAAGGATTTTTACTCAAGACTCTTTCTAGTCTCAAGAAAGGACAAAGCATGGAGACCCATTCTGGATCTTTCAGTTCTGAACACCTATCTGCAAGTACCAAAATTCAAGATGCTAACACTACAGCAGCTTCTTCCCATGCTGGGTAAGAATGCTTGGCTAGTCACTTTGGACCTCAAGGAGGCATACCTGCATGTCCCTATCAGACAAAATTGCAGAAGATACCTCCGCTTCATTGCAGGTTCACCACATTATCAATTCTCTGCACTGCCCTTTGGCTTATCTACTGCGCCCAGGGTCTTCACAAAATGCCTGGCACCAGTAATTGCATACTGCAGACAAAGAGGAATTCAGATATACCCATACCCGGACGACTGCCTTATTCAAGCAGAAAGCAAGGACATTCTTTTAAAGCAACTAGCATTTGTCAAACACCTTCTAAGTTGCCTAGGGTACACAGTAAACGAAAAGAAATCAAAACTAGTGCCCTCACAAAACATAATATTCCTGGGTGCCAGCTTGAATACAACGGCCCAGATGGCTTATCTCACGCCAGACAAGCAACAACAGCTGATTCAATATTTCAAAATAATGACAACAAAGACCCAACTCCCTGCATGAAAAATTCTGCAGGCCTTGGGATTCATGGCATCTTGCATACTACTAATACCATTCGCAAAACTGCATTTGAGGAAATTACAATGGTACCTGAAAAGTGTATGGACTCAGTACAGCCACAGCTTTGAAACAATGATACCACTCATTCCCTGCCTTCAACAGGAGTTTCTATGGTGGGCACAGGCATGTCACCTCAACAAGGGTCAGCCTTTCACTTTAGCCACAGCCAGGCAAACTATGACAACAGATGCATCAGACTATGCCTGGGGAGCACATATGGCAGGGCAGTGCATTCAGGGCAAATGGACTACAGATCGGAGGCATCTGCATATCAATCAAAAAGAAATGCTAGCAGTACAGAATGCCCTAACATCTTTCAAGGACCTTCTACACCCAGGACAACTAATAATAAAGACGGACAATACTACAGTAATGTGGTACATAAGCAAGGGGGCACACATTCCTACCCTCTATGCAGGCAAGCAATGACCTTGTGGAACACTGCACTGTCTTACCAGGTTCAATTACAAGCACAATTCCTGCCAGGAAAGAAAAACACATTGGCAGACGACCTAAGCAGCAACATCATGGATCCACACGAATGGAAACTAGATCCACAAGTATTTGCAATGATAGCTCAGAAATGGAGACGCCCAGACATAAATCTGTTTGCAAGCCCCCACAACCACCAACTTCAAAAATTTTGCACAAGGACCTTTCATCTACTAGCTTGGAAAGTGGACGCCCTCTCATTCAGTTGGAAAACATTAACAGTGTATGCCTTCCCTCAACTGCCTCTTCTAGCAAAGGTACTTCTGAAAGTCAGATTAGAGAGGCCACAAATGATACTTGTTGCACCAGACTGGCCACGCCAGCATTGGTATCCAATTTTAAGGAACATGGCCCACGGCCCACCATGGATTTTGCCACAAATTCCTCACCTGCTTACCCAGCGATACAATCAGATTCTACACAGCCAGCTCAAGACTTTAAACCTGGCTGCATGGCAAATTACCTAAACAACCAGCCAACACGTTTATCCAAAGCTGTTATGGATGTCATTCTGGAGGCCAGGAGGCCCAGCACCAGGAAAACCTATTCAGACAAATAGAAAAGATTTTGCGCCTGGAACCAGGCTAAAGGCCAAAATCCCCTTGATCCAAACATTCCTCAGATTCTACAATGTTTAACTGAGATGTTACACAAAGGACTTTCCTTTTCATCTGTTAAGATCCACGCCTCAGCAATTTCAGCTCATTACAGCACGGATCCTCCTTTAGTCTCACATCCACTCCTAAGACAGTACCTCAGAGAGGCTAAGAACTTAAGACCGCCAAGGAGAGCTCCAACACCTACTTGGGATCTCAACTTTGTTCTGGAAAAGCTTACACTGCCACCCTTTGAACCAGCTTTTTCATCTGATTTAAAATTTCTTTCATGGAAAACTGCCCTACTACTAGCAATAACCACAGCTAGAAGAGTCTCAGAGCTACAGGCACTAATAGCAGTGGAACCTTTCCTCATTTTTCATCAAGACAGAGTCTCTCTACGAACTAACCCTTCCTTTATGCCAAAGGTGGTATCCAGTGTGGCCCTAAACCAAAACATTCACTTGCCCACCTTCTTCCCAAATCCCCAGAACAAAGGAGAAAGATTCCTGCACTCTTTGGACATTCACAGGCAATTACGTTACTACTTGGATAAAACTAAGGCTTTCAGAAAAACTGACCAGCTCTTTGTAGCCTATGCTACAGGATCACAAGGAAAAGCTATCTCAAAACCGACCATTTCTAAATGGATAGGGCATTGCATACGTTTCTGCTACACACATTGTGGGAAACCGGTACCTGCTAACATTAGGTCCCACTCCACTAGGGCTACAGCTACATCAGCAGCCTTTCTCACGAGAGTGCCAACCAAGGATATTCTGGAAGCTGCAACTTGGAGTTCAGTGCACACCTTCACCAAACACTATCACTTACCTCTATACTCTAAGACTAGAGCTGGTTTTGCCACTGCAGTTTTGCAGGGCCTACTAACTTCTTCTAACCCTGTTTGACTCCACCTCCCATCCTTAGCTTTGGGATTCAACCCAAGTGGGATGACTGCAGCAGGGTAACACGATGAACATACTACAGTTTTGTACCTACCATAAATGTAGATGTTCGAGTGTTCACCCTGCTGCAGTCCAGTTTACCCTCTCTCCATCCCCTCTGAATTAGCTGAACTTATCTCTAGCACTCTATCCTATACTACCTCTGTGGTGTATTTGCTTGTGCCTAAGGGTATTGTTTTATTTTTACATAGCTATATGTGTGTGTATATATATATATATATACATATATATAGATATATATATATATATATATATATATATATATATATATATATATATATATATATATTTTGCCTACCTACTGGGGGCACCTGACATCTGGGGCAAGAAAAACTGAAGAAAATGGCAATGGATGCCTCTTGTATACCCCTGGCATACTGATGTCAGGGAAGAAGCGACAGCAACCGACATCGGACCAAGACTTTGGAATTCGGGCTGACTGCGGGACTGCCTGACGACAGGATAACCCAAGTGTGATGACTGCAGCAGGGTGAACACTCGAACATCTACATTTATGGTAGGTACAAAACTGTACTTTCTGCTGAAGCTTCAGGCTTTTCATCCTCTTTTCTCCCCAGGACCTCTCAAGGTGTTTACAGACAGCACCACAATGATGTGGTATGTAAATAAACAGGGGGAACAAGATCTTGTCTTCTCTGCCAGTTGGCACTCCTGGTGTGGGATGTTGGATGTCCAGTATCAAGTGACGCTTCAGGCAGTTTACAATCCCTCAGGTCAAAATATTGCGGCAAACAATCTGAGCAGGCCCTTAAGTCAATCCCATGAATGGATCCTTTACAGGGATGTTTTATGGACATGGTACTCCTCAAGTAGATCAATTTGCCTCCCCCTCTGAACAGACAACTTCTATTTTTTGTGCCAGAGTCCCAGTTCTTCTGGTTTGGAAGGTGAATGTCCTATTTTTTTATTGGAAGGGAATGTTTCTTTGTGCGATGTCCTTCAAGAATGCAACTGCAGTCCTTACATATGGGTTGTCCTGCCTCAGGCAGCCCTCGGTCACCCGGATTCCAAAGTCTGGGTCCAGTGTCAGCTGATGTCACCTCCTCCCTGACGTCAGAGCGGCTGGGGTATAAAAGTATCAGCCGACGTCATCTTCCTCAGTCTTTATTGCCGCGTGGTGCCCGAAGCAGAAGCAGTTCGCAAGTGCCGGTCGGTCAGCTCCTGTGTTTTACGTATCCGAAGTCATCAAAAAGCTAAGTACCCCGTTGGGGAACCTTTTCTTGCCTCAGCCGATGTCAGAAAAAACTGAAAAAGTTAATAACTGTTTGTCTTGTGGTAAACAAATACCTCATAAGGACTTCCATTCCTACTGCCTCCCCTGCCTTGGCCCAGACCACGACGTCTTGGCCTGTGCCGCCTGTGCTTGCTTCAATAAGCGCACTCTCAGGCGCCGGGCAGAGTTTGCTGAAGACTTTTTTGGCGATAAATACTCTTATAACATTCCGTCGGAACAACCGACACCACATATTTCCAAAAAACGGAAAGACCGGGACCGACATTCTCGGCCCGCGACTTCCACCGACACCACGCCAAAAACTCCCGCGAGTGCATCGGTCTCTTCTGAGGCGGTTGTTCCGCCGCTCCGGACCGACGACACCGCTTTACCGATCACTCCGGCCCCGGAGCCTGCGCTGGTACCAGTTGTTGATTTTCCCCCAGAAACTGAAGCCCAGGATTTGCCTGAGACCATACCTGTGGACAAGGTGACTCCAGCACGTGGGGCAGCTAGGCCCCCTATGTCTATGTCTATCAAGGCCTACACACGTGCTAAGGCTGCCAGCCAGGCTAAGTCTCACCCTCCTAAAGCTTTGCCTCAGCCCACTACTGATAAACAAATTATGACTTTAGCTGCAGATTTAATTTCCTTAATCAGAGGCTCCCAGGCCCATCCTGACAGAGGTTCTCAGCCACCTTCTGACAAAAGGCCCAGGGTTGAGCATACAGACACCCTTTCTTCAGATGAAGCCTCTGGTGACTCTGATCACTCAGATACCCAGGAAGAGTTCTTTCAGGTCTATGAGGATTCTGATGCGGAGGAATCTATTCCTTCTGCCTCTCCTCCTGAGGATATTTCTTTTGGGGAAATTCTCCACTCCATGAGAGAGCATTTTCAGTGGCAAGGTCAGGAATTCTTCGACTCCAGGAAGCGGCTGCGTACCTTCCTTAAGCTTCCCCAACACAGGCCTTTAGCTATCCCTCCAGTGTTAGATGTACTGGATGATGTGTACTCAGATTCGAGTGCTTCTCCTGATTCTCTCCCCCCTGCTCCTGTCAAGCCGAACAGATACTACAGGGTTCCTGAAACTCACAAACATTTATTTAAGGCCCATTCTGTTGATCTAGAAACAATTTCCCAGGGGCCCAAAGGGGTGGCCACATCCACGGCCAAAAATCCTTTGCCCTCAGACAGGGAAGCTAGGTCCCTGGAGAGGTGTGGCAAAAACGTTTATACCTCAACCACACTTGCCATGAGAGCCCTTAATTGCCTTTTTCATATGTTTCAGTATCAGGATTTCTTGATGGATGATTTGCAGAAAAAGTTAACCTCTCCTGAGCCTTTGGACAGAAAGGCCTTGCAGGATTTGGTCCATAACACTCAGCAGGTTAGCAATCATTTTCTTCAGTGTGGTTATGATGCATTGGAAGCTTCATGTAGGGCAGCTATGACAGGGGCAGTCATTCGCAGACATGCATGGTTGAAAGAACAGGCATTGCCAGATCATGTTAAAGTAAAGCTTCTAGATGCACCTCTGGAAAAAACAAAAGCTATTTGATGCTAATGCTCAGGATGTGTTGAAATCAATTGAGGAAAAGGCTAAATCAGTGCAAACAGTCAAGGATTTCCTCCAGGTTCAGCAGGAATTGGCCTTCTAAGAATTGGTCCTTTCCAGACACTGACAAGTTTCAAAGGGGAAAAAACAGGCATACCCGAGGAAGAGGGCAATACAGAGGCTCCTACAGAGAACGCCAATGGCAACCGACTAATCAGAGAGGTGGCGCAGGGACATCCCCTGCTCCACAGGGACAATCACAATGACTTGACTTTGACACCGCCGACCAAGGCTCAAAGAGAAGCACCTTTAGGCGGAAAATTATCCTTATTTTCAAAAAAATTGGCACATTTTAACAAAGGACAAATGGATTCTGGACATAATAGACCAAGGCTACAGGTTCCACTTCTATACTTTACCAACAAGACAAGGCATGCCAAACCTGCCACAAAATCAAAGGGCAGAGGCATTCAAACAAGTTTCAAAGCTGATAAAAATCAAAGCAATAGAAAAGGTTCCTCCTCAGGAACAAGGCCAGGGATTTTACTCAAGGCTGTTCCTTGTTCCAAGAAAAGAAAAGCAGTGGAGACCTATACTGGACTTGTCCGCTCTAAACACTTTTCTCATTGTACCAGAATTCAAAATGCTGACGCTACAGCAACTCCTTCCCATGCTGGGCAAGGGGACTTGGCTGGTTACTCTGGACCTCAAAGAGGCATACCTGCATGTCCCAATCAGACACAGTTGCAGAAGATACCTCAGATTTCTTGCAGGGTCAGAGCATTATCAATTCTCAGCACTGCCTTTTGGCTTATCTACTGCGCCCAGAGTATTCACGAAATGCCTGGCATCAGTAATTGCGCACTGCAGACTC
The DNA here is from genome assembly GCF_019279795.1 of Protopterus annectens. Classification (NCBI taxonomy): domain Eukaryota; kingdom Metazoa; phylum Chordata; order Ceratodontiformes; family Protopteridae; genus Protopterus; species Protopterus annectens. Next base: position 1,338,466,245 of record NC_056729.1, read on the forward strand.
CAGGGGATGCAAATATACCCTTACCTGGACGACTGCCTTATACAAGCGGACAGCAAGCAAGCCTTGACAAAAAACTTGAATTATGTCATTTACTTACTACAGGCTTTGGGATACACAGTCAACTTACAAAAATCAAGACTACTGCCATCCCAACAAATAATTTTTCTAGGAGCCAAACTAGACACAGAATCACAAATGGCTTACCTCACAGAAGAGAAGCAAGAACAATTACCACATTACTTCAAAAGCCTAGCAAAGCTCACCCAGATGACTGCAAGTAAAATCCTGCAGGCTCTGGGTTTCATGGCATCTTGCATTCTACTGATTCCACTGGCAAGACTACACATGAGAAAACTGCAATGGTACCTAAAAAATCTATGGTCTCAACACAGCCGCAACTTAGAAGCAATTATCCCACTCATCCCATGTCTAAAAAGGGAATTTTTGTGGTGGGCCAAAGCAAGCCAGTCAAACAAAGGTATGCCTTTCAACAAACCTCAAACAAGCCAAACCATTACAACGGACGCCTCAGACCATGGATGGGGGGTGCACATGGAGGGCAGATGCATTCAAGGGCAATGGACCCCCCAGGAAGTACATCTACACATCAATCAAAAAGAGATGTTAGCAGTAATTCATGCAATCGAGGCCTTCGGAAAATATCTTCAACAAGGCCATCTGCTAATAAAGACAGACAACACCACTGTTATGTGGTACATAAACAAGCAGGGAGGTACTCATTCTTATCCCCTTTGCAGACTAACAATGACTCTTTGGGAAAAGTCCCTGAAACTGAACATACAGCTGCAATCCCAGTTTGTTTCGGGCAGGGACAATGTTCTGGCGGACAGTCTAAGCAGAAACATCCTGGACCCGCACGAATGGATGTTGCATCCAGACATTTTTGCTCAAATAACTCATGCATGGGGGAGGCCGGACATAGACCTCTTTGCCTCCCACCTCAATCATCATCTGAAAAAGTTCTGCTCATGGACACACCATCCACAAGCCTGGAGAATAGATGCTCTCTCATTCAATTGGAATTCTCTAACAATCTATGCATTCCCACCTCTACCATTAATGACCAAGGTGTTACTGAAGATCAAAGCAGAGCAACTGAAAGGCATCTTAATAGCTCCAGATTGGCCAAGACAGCACTGGTACCCATTACTAAGGAGCATAACTTGCACCAACCCGTGGCCCCTGCCTCAGTGGCCTCTACTCTTGACTCAGCACAATTACAGGACGGTTCATCCCAACCTGCAAACTCTGCAGCTGACAGCCTGGAGGGTTCCATGATTTCTACCCATATCTCTCTTTCCAAGGAAGTTCAACAAATATTATTGGAAGCACGCAGACCTTCCACCACAAAGACTTATTCAGCCAAATGGAAGAGATTCAACATCTGGAATACCAACAAGGGACAGGATGCATCAGTATTGAGCATCCCACAGATACTGGAATACTTGGCAGAAATGCTGCATAATGGACTTTTCTATTCTTCCGTAAAAATACACACTTCAGCAATTTCAGCATCATACAACACTGATCCTCCTGTGTTTTCACATCCTTTACTAAGACAATTTCTAAGAGGGATAAAGAATATCAAGCCTCCCAGAAAACCACCAGTGCCTGCATGGGACCTCAACTTCGTGTTGGAAAAATTAACTCTTCCTCCTTTTGAACCAGCAGCATCTTCAGAATTGCAATTTCTTTCCTGGAAAACAGTTTTCCTGTTGGCAATTACCTCAGCAAGAAGAGTTTCGGAGATACAGGCCCTCATGGCAGTACCTCCATTTCTCATTTTTCATCAGGACAGGGTTTCTTTAAGAACCAATCCTTCTTTTATGCCAAAAGTGATATCCAGGGTGTCTCTAAATCAAGCAATTCACCTGCCCACCTTTTTCCCCAATCCTCAAAATAAAGGGGAAAAGCTGCTGCACTCTTTGGACATACACAGACAACTACGCTACTACTTGGACAGAACAAAGGCCACCAGAAAGTCTGACCAACTATTTGTAGCATACACTCCGGGAGTGCAAGGAAAGGCAATTTCCAAACAAACAATTTCAAAATGGATTGGACATTGCATCAGATTCTGTTATTCTTTCCATGGAAAGAGTGTGCCAGCCAATATCAGGCCACACTCCACCAGAGCTACAGCCACCTCCACAGTCTTCCTAAGAGGGGTGGCTACAAAGGACATTCTAGAAGCTGCTACATGGAGCTCCGTGCATACATTTTCCAAGCACTACCACCTGCCTTTATATTCCAGATCCCGAGCAGGCTTTGCTTCGGCAGTCCTGCAGGGCATTTTAGCTACACCATCCTTATCTTAGAGCCTACCACCCCCAGCTTGGCTATGGTATTCAACCCATATGTAAGGACTGCAGTTGCATTCTTGAAGGACATAGTACAGTTTTGTACCTACCATAAATGTAGATGTCCGATAGATATGCAACTGCAGTCAGGTTTTCCCTCCTACCCCTCTGTGTATTGGGTCCACTTCCCTCCTTTTATACTTAGCTGGGGATATCTGTTATGGTGTATCTGTTTATTGCTATTGTATTTGTCTGGAATTTTTATCCAGTTCTAAATTTAGCCTTCCTTGGAGGGCACCTGGCATCTGGGGCAAGAAACACTGAGGAAGATGGCGTCGGCTGATGCTTTTATACCCCAGCCGCTCTGACGTCAGGGAGGAGGCGACATCAGCCGACGCTGGACCCAGACTTTGGAATCCGGCCGACCGAGGGCTGCCTGAGGCAGGACAACCCATATGTAAGGACTGCAGTTGCATATCTATCGGACATCTACATTTATGGTAGGTACAAAACTGTACTTTTCCTCCCCTTCTCCTCAGTCCAAAGGTCCTGGTAAAAATTTAGCAGGATACTTACAAAATATTGTTGGTGACTCCCTTTTGGCTGAGACAACGTTGTTTCCCTCTTGTTCTGCATTTAGCCAATGGCAGTCATCGCAAGTTACTTCACAGGGTGAACCTAGTCAGACAGGACAAGAGATCTGTTACCAACCCTCACCTGTCACTGTTCAGCTGACACTGTGGGTGGTAGGTTTTTGATTCCGCATGGACACCATTTTTCTGAGGATGTGCTTAGGGTCCTGCAGGAGGCCAGGAAACCCACTACTAGAAAATCCTATTTATCCAAATGGAAGAGGGTTTCTGTTTAGTGTCACTTTTGTAACTTGGACCCACTTTCTATGGATGTTCCTGTGGTGCTCTGTTATCTGTGTGAATTGCTCAATGCTGGGTTGGCCTATTCTTCTGTTAAGGCCCACTTATCAACTCTCTGCTTGTCTGTTTTTTTCTCCTCCTTTGGCTTCTAGATTTGAAGCTAAACAATTTTTTTAAAGGCATCCTTCATATTAGGCCTCATAGGAAGCCTATTCCTCCTCCCTGTGATCTTAATTTTGTGTTAGAAAAATTGACTGACTCAGGTTCCTTTTGAGCCTGCTGCTTCAGCTTCCTTGCAAGATTGCTCTTGTAAGACCATACTTTTGTTGGCCCTTACTTCTACCATATGGGTATCTGAGCTTCAAGACTTTATGGCTTGTCCTCCTTTTTTGGTGTTTCATAAGGACAAGGCGCTCTTGTGTAGTGATCCTTCTTTTATGCCCAAGGTGGTTAATGAGATGTTCTTCGTTCCACATTGCTGCAGTCCTTACTATTGGGTAGTCCGCTGTCCAGTCGGCCCGAATACCAGAGTATATGGCTGACGTCGGTCAGGGCGCATTAGACTGACGTCAGTACGTCAGGGTACTATCGCATGACCACGCCATATCCTCAGTCTTTTGCCGCATGGTCCGATGCAGAAGCAGTTTTGCGAGTGCAGGTTGGCGTTCTAAAATATTTCCAAACCGAGTTTCAGACCGAATCAGAGTTGGCTAAGTACCCGTTGGGAACATTTTGGTTTTTCTTGCCTCAGTATTTTACCGGATGTCAGAAAAAGTGAATAACTGTATTTCTTGTGAAACAGATACCTCATAGGGATTACCATACCTTGTGTATACCTTGTTTAGGGCCTGAGCACGGCGTTGTTGGATGCGCTCTTGTGCTAGGTTTAACAAACGCACTATTAAGAGAGGCATTAGACTGTGCCAGGTTAGTGTTTGGGAAGCGTTGCAATTATAAAATGCCGCCGGATGTTCCGGCCCGCTTCGCCCAAGCGCAAGGACAAAAACAGCGAAGCCTAGGGTTGATGAACCGGCAGTCCCGGACGCCGGTTCTTTAGAAGGCTCAGTGGAGCCAGAGGTTTTGCCAGGAGTTTCTTTGGAGTCTCAGGCAGAGACTTTACTGTTACAGGATGTGCCTTCTCAGGAGGTAGGCCAGGCTGAGGGGCTTCTCAGGTAACTGTTCTTCCCTCTCTTCCCAAGGTAGTTAGAGCCTCTCCTTCTGTTGCCAAAACTTCTTTGAGAGGTAGGCCAAGTTCAGCTTCAGTGGGGGCTTCTCCTAGCATTTCAGGTTCTGTGCCTAAGAAACATATGCTTAAAATGGCAGAAGATTTGATTACTATGATTAGAGGTTCTATGCCCCCTCCTGATAAGAGGCCTAGGGTGGAACCGGAGTTTGATAGTTTTGAACAGTGTTCAGAGGCTTCTGAGTCTTCTGTGGAAGATTTGCAGGAGTATCCTCCTTATTCTGATTCTGATGTGGATGATTCCACTCCTACAGCTTCTCCTCCTGAGGATTTTTCATTTTCAGAGACTCTGCATTCCATGAGGGAGCACTTTAAATGGGAAGGCCAGGATTACTCTGATTCAGGAAAAGGCTTAGGGAATTCTTGTTTTGCCCCAGCATAGGCCCTTAGCTATACCTCCTGTGTTGAATGTGGTGGAAGATGTTTTTGCAGAGGCTTCCCTGAACCCTGATTCTTTGCCGCCTGCTCCTGTTAAACCTGATAGGTACTATAGGGTGCCTGAAGCTCATAAGTATCTTTTAAGAGTCCTAGGGCAGACCCGAAACTGTTTCTCAGGGACCTAAAGGTGTTAAGGCCTCTGTGGTTAAAAACCCTGTTCCCACTGATAAAGAGGCAAGGGCTTTGGATAGATGGGGAAAGAAAGTGTATACTTCTTCCACTTTAGCCATGAGGCGTTGAATTGTCAGTTTCACATGCTTAAATATCAAAATTATCTCCTTTCACAACTGAAATCTAAGGTGGATGCTTTGGCGGAAGGTATTGAGTGTAAAGAGTTGCTGGATTTAGTTCATGTGTCTGAACAAGTGGGTAAGCATTCTTTGCAATGTGGTTTTGATGCTGTACAGGCCTCCTCGAGGGTGGCTGCCACTAGTTCTGTTCTTCGCAGGCATGCCTGGTTGAGGGATCAGAATTTAGCTGAACATGTTAAGACAAGGATTTTGGATGCTCCTTTACAGTCTGATGTGTTGTTTGGTTCGCCTGTGGAAGCAGTTTTAAAGAAAATGGAGGACAAAGCTAAGTCTATGCAAACTGTTAAAGATTTTTGCAGGTGCAGCCACCAAGTTTAGTAGAAATTGGCCTACTAAGGGATGGACATATCCTACTTATGATTCCCAGTCTAGGGGTAGGTCTAGACGTGGTAGGGGCAGAGCTCAAGGTTCTTTTAGGCCTAGAACAGGGAGTTCACCTGCTCAGACTTCTGGTGAGGGCAGGGTCAGTCCTTTCGTAAACAGACCCAATGACCTGCCTTTTCAGCTGCCAGTAGATTCTCTCGCCTGGCAGCTCCTTTGGGAGGAAGACTGTCTCTTTTCAAAGAGAATTGGGATTTAATTACTCAAGACAGATGGGTGTTGGATATCATTCACCACGGTTACAGGTTTTATTTCCATACATTGCCCCTTTCAAAGGCATGCCAGACGTTCCTCCTCCACAAAGGAAAGAGGCTCACAAGCAAATTTCTCTGTTACTCCAAATAGGGGCCATTCAGCCAGTCCCTGTATCAGAAAGGGGCCTAGGATTTTATTCTCGCCTGTTCCTAGTACCAAAGAAGGGGAACACGTGGAGACCAATTTTGGATTTATCTATCCTCAACACTTATCTGGACATTCCCAAGTTCAAGATGTTGACGTTACAACAGCTTTTACCTCTGCTGGGCAAAGATCACTGGATGGTAACTTTAGATCTCAAGGAAGCTTACCTTCATGTGCCTATAAGACTAAGTTGCAGGAAGTATCTGCGTTTCGAGCTGGAAATTCTCATTATCAGTTCTCTGCATTGCCCTTTGGCTTATCTACTGCCCAGAGTATTCACAAAGGTTCTGGCTCCAGTGATAGCTTACTTCAGGCTAAAAGGAATTCAAATCTATCCTTACTTGGACGACTGCCTGATTCTGGCTCAAGAAAAGGAAGACCTTCTACAGCATCTGGAATATGTTATAGCAGTGCTAAGATGCCTAGGGTATTCTGTGAACGAAATAAAGTCCAGTCTAGTACCCTCTCAAGACATGTGCTTTCTGGGTGTGAGACTGAATACAGCAGCCCAGATGGCCTTTTTAACCCCGGACAAACAAAAGAGTCTATCACTTTACTTCCATCAACTATCTCATCAGTCCGTGCTGACTGCAAGGACAGTCCTTCAAGCATTAGGGTTCATGGCATCTTGTATTCTGGTGCTTCCCAATGCCAAACTGCATATGAGGAAGCTACAATGGTATCTCAAAAATGTATGGACACAGCACTGCCAGGATTTGGACACTGTCATTCAAATAATAACTTGCCTTCAAAAAGAATTTTTGTGGTGGGCTCAGGAATTTCACCTAAACAAGGGACTCTCTGTGACCCGGCCAGAGGCGAGTCAGATTTTAACGACAGATGCCTCGGACATTGCTTGGGGAGCTCATCTAAATGGAAAGTGGATACAAGACGAGTGGCCTGCCAGACTACAGCATCTACATATCAACATGAAGGAGATGTTAGCAGTCCAGTTTGCATTAATGGCTTTCAAGGAGTTACTTCTTCCAGGGCAGGTGTTGATTCTAACAGACAACACAACTGTCATGTGGTACATCAACAAGGGGAACACATTCTTATCCTCTATGCAGGCAAGCGATGATTTTATGGGAGACTGCTAAGCTTGCAACTAACTCTTCAGGCAAGGTTTCTGCCGGGAGCACAGAACTCCTTAGCAGATGTGTTAAGCAGACAAATCATGGATCCCCACGAGTGGAAACTGGATCTTCATGTATTTCAGCAATTGACAGTGTCTTGGGGAACTCCAGACATAGATCTGTTCGCTTCTCCACTAAACCACCAGCTGCCAAAGTTTTGCACAAAGGGGTTTCATCACACAGCTTGGAAAGTGGATGCTCTGTCTTTCAGTTGGAAAAACCTTCATGTGTATGCCTTTCCACCTCTGCCTCTTCTTCCAAAGGTGCTATTAAAAGTCAGACAAGACAAGCCAAGGATGATTTTGATAGCTCCAGATTGGCCTCGGCAACACTGGTACCCACTACTACGGAGTCTGGTAAGGAAGCCTCCATGGCCTTTACCTTTGATTCCTCATCTGTTATCTCAGAAGGACGGTCATCTGCTCAATGTCAAGCTTCACTCTCTTCATCTAACAGCATGGCATATTCTGTGTTGAAACACAGCAGGTCTCAACTTCCTCAACAAGTTTTAAATGTGATTATGGAAGCTAGAAGACCTAGTACAAGGAAAGTGGAAAAATGGAAGAGATTTTTATTTTGGAGTACGGCAAAGAATTTGGAGATTTCTGAGCCTAATTTGAGTGTGGCTCTTCAATATCTTACTGAGTTATTGGACAAAGGTTTGTCTTTCTCTTCCATTAAGATTCATGCTGCAGCAATTTCAGCTCACTATGATTGTGACCCACCATTGTTTTCGCATCCTTTGTTCAAGCAGTTTCTTAGAGGGGCAAAGAATATAAGACCCCCACGTAGAGCTCCTACTCCTGCTTGGGATCTCAATTTTGTGTTGGAAAAACTTACTCTACAACCTTTTGAGCCTGCGGCTACTGCTGAATTGAAATACTTGTCATGGAAGACTGCTTTTCTGTTGGCTATTACTTCTGCAAGAAGGGTGTCTGAGTTGCAGGCCCTTATGGCAGTAGAGCCCTTTTGATTTTCCATAAGGATAGGGTATCATTACGTACTAATCCTTCCTTTATGCCTAAGGTGGTTTCTAGTGTGGCTTTAAACCAAACTATTCATTTGCCTACTTTTTATGCAGACCCCCAAAATAAAGGGGAAAAGATTTTGCACACTTTAGATGTACACAGGCAATTGCGTTATTATTTAAGCAGGACTAAGGATTTTAGGCAGTCTCAGCAGTTGTTTGTTTCTTTTGCTTTGAGTTCGCAGGGCAAGCCTGTGTCAAAACAAACTATTTCTAGGTGGATTGGGTTTTGCATTGCATTTTGTTATTCCCATCATGGCAAGGAGATTCCAGCTGGGATTAGGCCTCATTCCACTAGGGCTACTGCCACTTCTACAGCATTTCTGAGGGGGGTGGCAACTAAGGATATTTTGGAGGCAGCTACTTGGAGTTCAGTGCATACTTTCTCTAAGCATTATCACCTTCCTATCTACTCTAAGTCTAGGGCTGGTTTTGCCACTGCTGTTTTGCAAGGCATGTTGTCAGCCCCTGCTTCTTTATGATTTGCCAGCCTCCCTTACCTCTGCTTTGGGATTCTACCCAATAGTAAGGACTGCAGCAATGTGGAACGAAGAACATAGTACAGTTTTGTACCTACCATAAATGTAGATGTTCGAGGATCCACATTGCTGCAGTCCAATTTACCCTCCCTCCTTCCCCTCTGTGTTTAGAGGTGGTTGTGTAGGTGAGGTTATATGCTGATATTTTTGTATATATTTTTGTATATATTGTACATATTTTTGGTGCAGGTATTTTGGGCCTTGTCTTTTTAGGGTCTTCTGACATCTGGGGCAAGAAAAGACTGAGGATATGACGTCGGTCATGCGCATTAGTACCCTGACGTACTGACGTCAGTCTAATGCGCCCTGACCGGCGTCAGCCATATACTCTGGTATTCGGGCCGACTGGACAGCGGACTACCCAATAGTAAGGACTGCAGCAATGTGGATCCTCGAACATCTACATTTATGGTAGGTACAAAACTGTACTTTGTCTCTTAATCAGTCCATTCATTTGCCCACTTTTTCCTCTTCTCTGCAATCTGCCAGTGAGAGGGTGCTGCACACATTGGTTGTGCATAGACTACTCAGATTTTATTTGGTTAAGACTAAGACTATCAGAAAATCTGATCAACTGTTTGTTTCTTTTTGTCCTAGGACCCTAGGATTAGCTGTATGCAAACTATTTATCTTGGATCTCAGAAGCTATTTCATCTTATTTTTTTTCATGGTAAGAGCCTTCCTTTTCCTGGTAAGGCCCATTCTACCAGAGCTGTGACTTCTGGTGCTTTTTTCAAGAGGTTGAATACTAACTCTATTCTTCAAGCACTACCTGGACTTCTCTTCACTGTTGCAGTATTCACTCCCTCCCTCCTCCCCCTGATACAAAGAACATACCATCTGAAGTAGGATATTCATTTGTCTGCAACCTGTGGGTTATGGATCCGATATCGGATCCGAACCGGCATGGTTATCCAGCTATGGATCCAAGCTCTCAGCTCCTCCCCTCACCCATAATGCCCTGCTCTACCCTCATGACCTCAGATCTTGTTTGCCGCGCTGGTAACTGGATGTGGATACATAGCTCTCAGCTAAGTAGACTATTTTCTTGTGTAAAATCAGAGAATTTTTTGTTTCTTTAAGAATTTTTGTGTGAAAGTTGTAGGTTTCCTGTTATTATTGACTGTTTTTAGTTTAATTTAATTTTCAGTAGTAACTTTTATTCCCTCCCCTCGCTGGTACGTAGAGTGTGTGTGAGGCCTGTGTGCTTCTTTTATTGTTTAAGTTACTTTTCTGTAACTTTAGGTTAGTTATAGACCATGGCTGAACAGCCTAAGTCTATATTTTCAAAATGCTCGAGTGTGGCCATAAGCTCTCACCGGCTGATGGCCACACTCGGTGTGTTAAGTGTCTTGGGGTTGAACACCTCACATCTGGTTGTTCCATTTGTGCAGGGTTCAACCCCAGGGCACTGAGGAGCGGAGGTCCAAGCTGGTCTTGGCGGGTCTTTACCGCCGGACTCGGCTCCGACCTCCGCTCCCTCGGGGACTCCTGCGGCTGCACTTGTTCCCCCTGTGGCACGCCCTCCTGCTCCTCGGACTCAAACTCCCGCTTCAGGAGAGGAGAGGGATGCATCTAAAAGGACGGAGGAGAGGCACCTGGCGGGCCGAGACCTCTGTTTGGCCCCGCCAGCCAAGCGGGCTTCTCCCGGCTTCCTTGTCGGTTCGGTCTCCTCCTTCGGCTCCGGTCCCCTGTGTGCTTCTCACGGGTCCTGAGGAGGAGGAGACCCGATCCCCGAGGCTATCGAGGAGGCATTCCAGGCCTACCTCGGTAGCCTCGTCGAATCTACCCATAGCCTTCGGATGCAGATCTGGACGGATGATGAGAAGGTTCATCCAGGCCCAGATGCAGATGGGAGTGCTCTTGCCTCCCCTCCGGGGAGCTCAACACCCTTTTAAGCCTATTGCTCCTTCTCCGACCCGCTATCCGGGTTGAGCAACTGAGCCGAGCAGCCGGGGGGAGGTCGGAGCCGATAGTACTTGGTGCCGGATCCGACCCTGCCCTCGAGTGCGTCGGATCCGATCTCTCGGAGCCTGGATCCGAGCCGGATCCGGGGATCAGTGCTCCTTCGCCGTCTGTGTCGGAGCGCACTGTCCCTTCGGATCCGAGTGCTTCGGCGCCGGCTCCGGTCCACTCTTCGGATCCGAGGGGGAGCCGATTGTCGGATCCTTTGATCGAGGTCGGCTCCCCTTCGGCTTTTGATGTAGTGGAGAGGGCTCTGTTGAGGGTCTCCGGACCCCCGGCACTTGCTTCGGCTCCGTCCCGCTCCCTCTGCACTGGGCCAGGCTTCCACCATCCGGCCCCTGGGACAGCCCGTTTCTGTGCCCCAAGTTGCTCCCACGGAGCAAATTGCTGTTTGCGAGGACTCCTCTGACAGCCCCCCAGAGGAGGCCCCTCGCAAGCATACGTGCAAAAGGAGGCACATTGACTCCCCCGAGTCTCTCACTGAAGACACGGACTTGGAGGAAGGGGAAGGCTCCCCACGGTCACCCCCCGAGGATGTCTCCTTCGGAGACATCATGGAAATGCTCCGTATTAGGGGTGGTCTGCCCCAAGTCTTCCTCGGACGAGTCCGTGTTCTTGGAGGAATTCCAAACGGGCCCGTCTACCTCTTGGGTGTCCCCCCCTGCCGACCCCCTGGTGGACCTTATTACCACCAGGGCGTGGAAGGAACCGGACACCGTGGAGCCAATTCCCAAAAGACCTGATAGGATCCTTAGCCCGCCTCCGACAGGACCCATTGGAGTAAGGGGCCTCCTGTAGATGCCATGTTGATGGCGGCCACAAAGAGGGAACTGGCTCAGGAGAGTCCCTCAGTCCACCCACCGAGCAAGGAGTCTCGGATGATGGACCGCTTGGGGAAGCGGATGTTCAGTTCGGCGACCTTCGGTAAGGGCTGAACTATTTGGCACATGTTATTCGGATGCAGCGAGACCTTATTAAGGAGTACGCTGCATCCCCCCCTGAGTCCATTTCGGAGGAGGACAGAGTTCTGCACTCCACCAAAATGGCCACTCTTAGGTCAGTCACAAATACTTCTATGCGGCTACCCTCCCATGCTACGGAGGCGCCGCTAGAGCTGCGGGACAGGTCTGGTCACTAGGCGTCAGGCCTGGCTCCGCCACTCGATTTTTCTGAGCCCTTCAAGGCGCTTTGAACGCCCCTTTGATGGTTCTGCTCTGTTTGGCCAGACCGTTCGCGACGTTGACCCAGAGCGAGAAGGACGGAAGACGCTGTCTGCCGTCGAATCGCTTCTCTGCACCCCAGAGGCCCTATTCTAGGAACCAAAAGGGTCAGAAGAAGATGTGGTTCCGAAGTCGCAGCAGTCCCAGCCTGCTCGGACAACCAGTCCTTCCGTGGCAGAGGAGGACAGGGAGGACGCCGCCCTAGAGGCAGAGGGGCTCCTAGAAACTTCGGGTCCAGGGAACCTTTCTCTGAACGGCCCGCAGCAACCCTGAGGGTTGCCCGACTGCTCTACTCTGGAGGCAGTCGGGGACGTTCTGGGCACCTAGCGGCATGGGAGTCCATAACATCGGACCGCTGGGTTCTCCAAATCATATCCAGGGATATCGCATTCCTTTCCTTCACCTTCCAAAGATGAAGTCCCTCCCAGACGTACCACCCGGTCAAAGGGAGGCCGCTTTGGCAGAAATTGGCCATCTGCTAGAGAAAAGAGCCATCCAGCCCGTTCCCCAGACCAGATCGGATCAGGGTTCTACTCCAGATTCTTTTAGTGCCAAAAAGACGGGGAACTAAGACCAATCCTAGACCTCTCTCTCTTGAATCTGGCAGTCCCCAAAGAAAAATTCGAATGGTCACTCTACAATCTATTCTCCCCTTCTGGGAGAAGGCCACTGGATGTGCTCGATAGATCTCAAGGACGTGCTACCACATCCTAATGGACAGGCGCTCCAGGAGGTTTCTCCGCTTCGGCTGGGAGCCAGTCACTACCAGTTCCGGGTCCTTCCCTTTGGTCTCACCACAGCCCCCAGGGTGTTTACCAAAGTACTAGCAGTGGTAGCGGCCCACCTGAGGCTTCAGGGGGTGCAGGTCTTTCCCTACCTGGACGACTGGCTCCTTACCGCCCCAACAAGGCATCTACTTCTCTCGGCCAGACTCCTTTCTCCATCTTGCTCCATTTCTGGGCATCACAATAAATACAAACAAGTCCAACCTGGCACCCACTCAGCTCTTAGATTTCATAGGGGCCAGACTATAGACACAAGGAGTTTACGAGCCTTCCTCACTGCGGACAGAGTTCTAAATCTGCAGCTCCAGGTGCGGGCCATTCTCCATTCATGTTCTGTTCCAGCGGAGTTGGTCCTGAGGGCTCTAGGGTCCATGGCTTCGTCGATAGCACTTCTTCCCCTTGCCAGGCTCAATATGCGCATTCTACAGTGGACGCTCTTAGTACAGTGGTCATACCTTGCTCTCCCCATGCATCATCCCATAGCGATCAGCAAGGCTTGCAAGCGGTCCCTCTTGTGGTGGCTCCACTCCCGGATCTCCACGAGGTGCCCATTTTGTGCTTCTCCCCTCTCGCCACGGTGACCACGGACGCCTCCGCCTCGGGTGGGGGGCACTTTGGGCGGACAGTCCAAGGCACGTGGAAGCGATTCAGAGACCTTACTGCATATCAATGTTCTAGAGATGAGAGCAGTGCTCTTAGCGTTGCTAGCACTTCAGGACTTTCTTCCCTTGGGAACAATTGCGATTCAATCGGACAATATGTCTGTTGTCTGGTACATCAACAAGCAAGGGGGAACAAGGTCTTACCCTCTTTGTCGAGAGGCCATGAGAGTTTGGGAATGGGCAATCTCCACCAATCGCTTTCTCATAGCAACGCACATTCCGGGTCGGTCCAACATCCTAGCGGACAAGCTCAGTCGCACCATTCTGACCCCTTACGAGTGGTCTCTCAATTGTCAAGTAGCGGAACGTATATTCGCACGGTGGGGAACCCCTTCTTGCGATCTTTTTGCTTCTCCCTCAAACACCAAGTGCGACAGTTTTTTCGCTCTAATACCTCCTCCCGGAGGTACCCCAAGAGACGCTCTGGTGCATGCTTGGCCACCCGGTCTTCTGTATGCCTATCCACCCTTGCCTCTGATGCTGCAAGTTCTTCAGAAAGCCTCTCGGGTGGGTTGCAGAATGATTCTCATTGCTCCATTCTGGCCTCGACAGATCTGGTTCCCCTTCCTAAGGTCTCACTCGGTGAATCCTCCTTGGATTCTAGATCCCATTCCGGATCTGATATCCCATCCATCCTGCATTCCTCCTCCGAACCTGGACAACCTGAAGCTGACCGCTTGGCTGCTCCAGTTCCACTCTTGATAAGGACTCCGGTATTTCTTCACCGGTAAAGGCTATTTTGGTGGCGGCTCATAAACCATCCACTAGAAAGGTTTACGAAGCAAATGGAAACGTTTCTCTGTGTGGGCGGCAAGGCCTAAATCCCTTCACGGTTCCTCTCCTGTAGTGCTTGATTTTCTAACCTCTCTTTAATGATGGTGCCAGCAGTTCCACAGTCAAAGTTCAACTGGCGGCAATTTCTCACTATCACATTGGTCAAGAGTCTAATCCTCTTATGTCAGCCAAATTGTGCAAAACATTTCTTAAAGGTACTTTCCTTCTCAGGCCCCTATAAAGCAAGCAGTTCCTCCTTGGGACCTTTCTTTGGTCCTACAGGCCTTGACCGCTCCCCTTCGAGCCAGCACGGTGGATCTTAAATTCTTGTCCTACAAGACAGCCTTTTGGTAGCCATTACATCAGCCAAGAGAGTTTCTGAACTTCAAGCTTTATCAGCTAAACCTCCTTACTTGGTATTTCATCCGGACCGTGTCTCCCTCAGGACCAACCCGTCCTTCCTTCCTAAAATCGCTTCTGAAGCAAACATCAATCAATCCATTAACCTCCCTGTTTTCTTCCCTAAGTATGAAAACAAAGGTGAATATAAGCTACACTCACTAGATGTTCACAGGCAACTTAGATTTTATCTCAACAGGACAGCTGGTCATAGGCAATCCGACCAGCTGTTTATTTCCTTTGCAAAATTCAATTTGGGCAAGCCAATTTCTAAAGTTTCTCTGTCCCGCTGGATTTCACAGTGCATTTTATTGGCCTATCAAGCGTCAGGAAGGCCTGCACCGGGGGTTGTTCATGCCCATTCAACCCGGTCAGTATCTACCTCGGCAGCCTTCAAGGCTAGGATTCCTCTAGATGATATTTGTGCAGCAGCCACGTGGGCTTCATCTCATACATTTATTTCTCACTATAAGTTGGATCTTGCATCTAGGGGTAGAGCATCCTTTGGCTCATGTGCTCGGAATATCCTTCCATGATGGCCGCCCAAGATTCAGGTAGCTGGGGACTCTGTCCCACAGGTTGCAGACAAATGAATATCCTACTTCAGATTTAGAAGTTATGTACTCACCATAACGTTCCATCTGAGTAGGTGTATTCATTTGTCTGCAACCATCCCGCCCTCCTATCCCCCTGGCCTTTCAGTTTCCTGCATATTCCTTGTTACCCTTTTGAGGGTATTGTTGCTTTGGCAAACTAGATCTGAGGTCATGAGGGTAGAGCAGGGCATTATGGGTGAGGGGAGGAGCTGAGAGCTTGGATCCATAGCTGGATAACCATGCCGGTTCGGATCCGATATCGGATCCATAACCCACAGGTTGCAGACAAATGAATACACCTACTCAGATGGAACGTTATGGTGAGTACATAACTTCTAATTTCTACCCTGGTATCCCAATTTGCCAGTCCAGTGAACACTGAAAAGGCAGTTAACCATGATTTCCCAGTAACATCCAGCAATGTCAGCAATTCTGGATGAGTCTCATCCCCCACTATCAGCCTTGCTACAATGGAATTATTCAATTGCTGCATTGACCTCATCTTTTGAAATGGATCCAGTTCCACTGCCTACTTTGTGCACTGCTTCCCCAGAGGAGGCATATGCACCAGATTCGGGAATGCCTTAGAGTGCTCCTTTCATTTTTCAACAGTGTCTTCAGTTAATGAAAAGCCTGGACAGTTTTTTCATCCCCCTTTCCTGAGTCACCACATGGTTTGCCAAAACCTCTTTGAAGGCATCCAGAAGACATCTTCTATACGAAGGCTTTTGCTGGAATGATCACTACAGCTCCAGCCTTTCTGTTTTTTGGTATGTAAGTCAAATGCTGAGATCACCTAATAACATTGCACAAAAAGGTCTCCTCCTTTTACTTAATAGCTTTCCATCATCACTGGTTTTCACTTGTTGCTCGTAGGATTATTGCTATGAAAAGCTGAAGCCACCTAAAGCGATAGCATCTTGCTGTTGCCTCAGCTCTTAGGTCTTAATCTGGGTCATTTGTGATCTCACAGCCCTTCTGGAGGTCAAGCAGGTGTTTCCAGTTAACATTCATTACATGTTTGGTTCCTGAGCCTGCCCCAGCTTATCACTAAATGGTGATCTTTTGACATTGCACCCCTGTCTCACCTTACTCATGTGTGCTAACCCTAAACCTTCCCTGCCTCAACTCCAGCCGTGCACATTATTTTATGAAAAAACATTTCTCTAACAGTGCAGCTATTCAGACAACGTATAGCTGGTACGTCTCCTAACGTTTATTTTTTTGTGTGTGTTTTTTACTGATTAGAATAACAAAAATGTGATTTTGTTTTTGATAACTTTAGGTTTGACATTTTGTGTACTAAATGTTAACTAACTTCAGCCTTTATTTGTAGATGTTTAGTATATCTGTATTACTGAAGGTTATTAGCTTACATATATGTGTGTGTGTACACACACACTCGCACACACACATGTACATTACTAAGAAGACCTAACCCCAGTCTACAGTATAATAAATGCAGCAAAATAAATACATACATACACACACACACATACATACCCAGAGCAAGGGATTAATTTCTTCTGGACTTTCCCTGCACGGTGTTGCCATTATTAACAAGAGGCCATCCTGAAACATCATTCATGTACCTGCTATTAGCTGTAAATTGGCCTGTGCAATTCCCTGTGGGACAGGTACACTAACATTCATAATCAAGCACTGGCTTTAGTAGCTTAATGTGTTCAGCTTGAGTTAAATGCATTTCCTGTAGACAAAATTCATGTTTTTTTTTTATGTAGCAAAAACACAAGTTCTCTATTGCCCTGCTGCTCATTCTGTTTACAGTCAGTGAGAAAAACAGGCATATTGTGAACTGGACTGGTACCATTTAACTTGTGTCCCTTAAGTAATGTCATTATACAAGCAAAAAACTTTTATAGCATGAAATATTCCAGTAAAATAACTGGTTTTCCATCCATGCAATATAAATTACAAATTAACTTCAACAAATGTAGATTCATATTAGGATTCTGCTAAAAATGCTTCTAAGGAGAGGACAATGTATCCTCATTAAGGTGCTGGCATGAACCTGGCATCATAAAGGAGGTGTGTTGTGAGCTATACCAACTACTATAGTGATAGGTGCTAGCTGTGCTTCCCTTATAATTTCTGGTCACGATAACTGAACAAGCTTTGCAGCCTCAAAAATACTCTCTTCCTAACCTTTCCCTGTGGCATAGAGGGCTGAAGCCCTGACTGCACCCCGGATGACCTGTGTTTGATTAGTGGTACAGGTCTCTGTCATACCAAGTGGATAGGATTCACTTGAGAGGCGTGTGCCAACTTTCTTATCCTTGGGAGAGGAGTGAGACTGCTAAATCCATAATGTTAGAAACACTTGGTTCTGGCTGGGTATATTACCCATCTGTTGTGATCATTTTGATTTGCAGTCTATCAAGCAGGGACTTTTCTACTGAATGGGAGAAGAGGAGGCAAGCGTGGGAATGTTCTCCCCCACTTGACAGTAATTGTGAGCCCCTAGGCAGCCTGTGGGAAGGCAGCTCCATGGGATGCAGTTAACTGACATACTCCTTACCACCCTGTTTTTACTGCTGGGGGAATGGATAGGCCACAAGGGGTTCTTTGGCAGGAATGAACCATAGGTTTGTTTCCTAGAACTCTTCCCACAAAATGAGTCGGACAGTTGGATCCAAGTAGTAGAGACATTGGGCATGGTTCCTTAGAGTTGGGAGGATCAAAAAAGTATCCCCTTCCTTTGCAGTTGACCATAGCAGAACCACCGAGCAAGGTCGGGAAGTATCTTCCCAACACATCTTTGCAAAAACTACTAGAAGGGTAATTCTTCCCTGATATACTGCTCTTCAGATGCTAATCATTGTGAATATTGCAAAATCTGTTCTATGAATGATTTTAATTGCAATAATGAAGATTTCCTCTCTGGATATCTGCTGCAGAGGGGCTTATCACCAAGTAAGATATTGTTAGTAAAAAATGCCAGTAAATTTTAACAGCGGACACTTACCATTTTAATTCCTTCCTCTTCCTGTATGCATAAACTGTAAATGTAATCCAGATCTGCCGTACTATGGAAATTCTTAAGACAGAAGAGCAAGGGAGCAAGAGCCAAGCACATGTTCATCCGACTAGGATTGAGAAAGTAAAGCAGAGACAGCAAACTTTCACTTCCACCTCCTTTTGCTACTGCAGTTCAGTGCATAATTCTAGACTGGGATAAACAAAAAGCCAAATTTCACACAAAATTTTGAAAATTGCACATATGTCTAGAGTGTGCATTGTAATTAGGCCTCCAGTTTTGGCAGTGCCTTTAAGTATTGTTTAAGGCAGTTATTCCTCAAAGGCTGTAAAGAAGAAGAGCAACAGAGCACCCAACTCTTTTTCAGATTCTGATCGTATGTGTACTCGCTCCTAGGGCATAAACAATTTCATATGCAGGGCAAACCCCTGTAGCTCACTTCACAAGGTCAACTGATAGTCTAGACCATTACAGACCAACAAAAAAAATTGTGCACATCAGTAATTGTGCCTTCAATGTTTATTTCACATCTTATTTTATCCCAAAAGCTGCTTCAGCAAACCCCACTGAATTTATGGACTACAAACGTACCTTCTTGAACCTACTGTGTGATGAAATATCAAAATTCAGTTGCACCTACACCTCCCTCGCCCGTAATACAACCAAGCTTGACTAAGGAATTCTATATCTATTTAGAAATGCATGGCATTAGCAGTCCATACAAGAACCAAGTATCATGAGAAATTCAAAAACAAACCATCCTGATGGTCCACTACCATAAATAAACCATACAACAAAAGAAAGACACACCTTAAGTTGTTTGGTAGATACTTCCAAGAATAGTATCAAAAGCATTACAAAAAAATGAATAACACTGTCAGGTCCACTAAAGGAGCCCGTGAAAGTAGGCTTAGCTCTGAAGCCAAAGATGATTATAATCAAGTCCCTTTTCAAAAAAAAAAACCTACACTTCTCAGAACTTGTGTATAATTGCACCTCCTATTCTGATCTTGCAGGCATTCCTAATATTCTTATAAATTAAACCAAAGAGTGAGAAGGTCACACTGAAAAACCAATCAGAAAAACTAAATGAAAACTCCAGCCAAGCTTGAACTTCTAATGAGTGACCTCTCAAACCTCCTGTGACAAGGCACATGGGACTGTGTTTCTTATGCTTAGTCAAACACTCTGCTTGTGCTGTGCTGACAAGGTCATAACAAGGCCGAAATATGCATATCCACAGCTAGTGGGGTTTGACTTTAATGCCCTGAATTTGTCCATTAAAACGACTTAAAAAGAATAAGTCATGGGCAGTCCGAATCACCATATAGCTGAAATACCTGATGTTCATAAGGGTCATTTGCATATATCCCGTGTGCCTCTGTCACAGGAGGTTTGGGAGATCACTCATTGGAAGTTCTAGCTTGGCTGGAGTTTTCATTTAGTTTTTCTGATATTCTTATAAACAAATTTAGTACCAGCCTAACCCCTGAGACTTCTCTTCAAAGCCCTGAAATATCTTAATACCTTACTGTACCCAATTAGTTCTGAACTTCATGCATTGAAAGTGCTAACCAAGACCAAAAATATTTCCTCCATGGGACCTAGCAAGTGTATCTGTTGGTTCTTCAGTAGTGTTGAACATGCATCTGCAGACACACTCCTCAGACTGTTTTAACTTTAGTTTAACAACTGTTTTTTTTTTTTTCCTCATGCGTGTTGCACTGCAGTGGTGATGTCCCTCAATAAGGTGGTTTTACAACTGACCTGAGTATTTGCAGACCATATCAACCTTACAAGCACAAACTGCAAAGCCATGAAACATTATAACTGACCTCATAAACTGTGATATTAAGAATCTTGTTACACTTGACCTACAGCAGTTTGGCTTTGTGAAAGGCAGATTCTGTTTATTTAATCTGGCAATCTTCTTTGAAAGGGTTACAGAGAATGTAAATGGCTGTCATGCAGTGCAAGCAGCAAATCTTGAGTTACCTAGGACTTCAACACTATTCTCTACGCTGGCATCATACAAAAGCTTAGTGCGTTAAAAATCAACTCATCTTAAGGTGAATAGTAAACTGGGTGAAAGACAGAAATCATAGTGCGAGTTACAGTTGCCTAATCAGAAAGTTTGAAAATGAAAGGAGTGTCCCCAGGGCTCAGTATTTATACCTCTCTTTTTTGGTATTTGCTTTTTAGATTTCCAAGCAAAGTGCCAAGACTTCTGACCAACAAAGTTTGCAGACTGTAAACTGGGGGTTCTTGTTAAGTCACCTTTTGGAACCCAAACCATCCAGAACTGTCAGTATTCAAGTCGTGGTGTTCTAAGTATGGAAGCACTATCCCTTTATTCAGTGTCTTCTAGACTTTTTCAGGGGAGACCCAATTTTCTTGTACATTTAATTTTTCTTCAAGTCCGCTATCTCCACCAGTGCTAGAACCAAGAATCTAAACCTTCTCCATCATATAAATAAAATATGGGGTAGGGACAGGTTTATAACCCAGTATCAAACCTGTGGAATAAACTTCACATGCATGTTAAGAAGTGTGACTCACTGTCTTCCTTTAAACATTACCTAGATGACTAGATAGATGACAGCAAATTTACTCTGGGAATGACTGGTATGGCCCTCCTGATGAAAGGAGGTACAGCATTAGGCGAGGGTACTGGCAAGGTGTGAATGGTCATAAGACTCATTAACTTTGGAATATCAGTGAATCTGCATGCAGTGCAAATGAGTAGTAACTACACCTCCAATTAAAGTCACTCCCTACCTGCTTGTGAATTGTGTTTGACAGCTGCACATCTAGAGCATTACAAAAAAATAATAATAGCAATACTTACTGCTGTTAGTATTAATGGTCAGCTAGTAAGCTTGCTGTTAACTTTAAACCCAGAACAATATATAGATACACCAACTGTGTTGAAGCTGCCACTTCAGCCACTCCTATACAGCTTCATTTGGAATCGGTCCCAAATGAAGTTGTGTAGGGGGTGGTTAATTACTGCCAAATGTTACACAAACAGTACAGAGAGAGACACCTTAATGTTTAGAGAGCACAGGTGACAAATATAGGTTGCATTTTCATCCTCTTCTGATTATCCTGAAAACCTTGTAAATGTAATTTTTTTAACAATGAATCAATTTAATTGAAACATAGTGAATATTATCATAGCAATAAAAAACATGATTAGTATTAAAATAAAACTAATGGTTATGTTAACAATTTATAAATTCAAGGGTTAACTTCCTTAAAAGCAAGATCTAAATAAAGTTTTCAGTTAGATGGGCATACTTACTATTTTAACAAAAACAAATGCATACAGTTCCATCCAGTGTAAGTAACACATTAAAAGCACCAGTAAGCCAGATATCCACAAATCTAAATTGTAGATCCAAATATGTGATCCACTGGGCACGTTTTCTCAAAATTTCCCCTCATTTAGATAAATTCTTGGTGTTAATGTGTTATTTACGCAAAATATTGGTCACCCCCACTGATTCTTGAAGCATTAGGGGAGCCAGATGCCACCACCTTCTTGTAATACCCCTTTTTTAAATGAATCCTAGGATCCCTAACAAAGTAGACTCCAAGATAGAAAGTATTTCATATAGGCTTCAGTTGTAATGAGGAGATTTAGTAGAGACAACTCCTTATAAGAAAATAATCTGTTTATTGGCCCCAGTGCTTGATTCTTTAGACTATTTTTGGGCAGTCTAAAAAGATACGTTTCCAACTCTCTACATACTTCATCACATCTCCAGCAAAAAGGATCAGCTTATAAAACATCTAATGTAAGTGTTCTATAGTATAAAAGAATTTATGTAGACACTGCCATCCAAAATTTCTTAGGACCTGTCAATACCTAGAACATTAGAACTGGTGCCACTACTCATGATGTTGAACTGCTCACAGGCTCGAGCTTCTCCCTACCTGTAACCCCCTACTACTTCTGCTTTCTCCAGATCTGATTTCCTCTGTTCTGACAAAGATGTCTCTAAACAGCTCGAATGCTGAAATGGGAGTGCATCTTTGTCAGCTAATACATATTTTCTCATCATTTTTTATCTGTTCAGTATTGGAATATTTATGCTTCTGTATCACTTTTCTTCACTGTTAGCTACTCTCACTCCCAACTGTTTTTGTTGCGTCCCCTACCATGTCACATTTTGGGACATTGCCTGGTATTGCTGATGTCTGCTTATTTTGTTTCCTATGTTCATTCAGAGTATTTGTTAGCTGGTTTAAGGAGTTAATGGTGTTGGGTTAGTATTGCTGTAGTTATGGAAAAAGAAAGCAAACTAGTTTTTAAAAATAAACATTGTGTGCACAAGATTACCCCGACAAGACTTCCCCAACCCCAAATCTTGTCTGATACATTTAGGAGCCGCTCATCTCACTAGACAACTATAACATTTGTAAAGATTTCAGTTTCCATACCGTAGTAGAATGTAGAAACTAGCTGGCAGTGAAGGGCATGCTCTGCAGTCAATCTTGGCACCAGTGGGAGCTCCAGCGATCCCTATTTTAGAAAAAGGGAAGGAGAAAGGGAAAGCAGAAGATTCATCTGTATTGGAAAAGCATACTCAGTCTAAAGCTCCTCGAGTGTCTACCTCTTCCTCATAGATGAAAAGCCTAGTATTTGTATTCTAACCAAGCATTCATCTACTCAGTTTCTGATACCATAAAAAGGACTCAGCACTGAGAATGGAGCACAGGAAGTTTTCTTCTGAAAATAGAGCTCTCTTTACCCTTTTCCTCGAGGCTTCCATTTGCAGCATCCCTCTCAACTGGCCAGACCTTCACCTCATTTTTTTGGTCTGTTGCTCATAAAATTTGCGGTTTTCAAGATTATTTTGGTAAATCAGTGAGGACTGAATTTGCTAAATAGTGACAGGCATTTGGATTTCAGACTTCATATCATTCAGAAAACGCATGGTAGCACAAAACCTTTTATTGTAGCAACTTTCTAAGTTTATAAGAGCAATATTTAGAATGTGTCACTATTTTTGGAGCTTTGTCCAGATTTTTTTTATGCTAGAAGGTTGAAACCTATGATTTCACCATCAGTTGGGTCTTATAGATTCCTGAGGAGCCCTACTCAGTTTTATTGGGAGCATATGATGTCAGCCTTTAACCTAACTTCGGTATGGTGTCATGTTAAGCTTTCCTCTTCAGGACCTAGTCTCGGCACTAGTAGCACTGAAGTCAGTACCACCCACTACTCCAGTTCCTCAGTACAGATAGAATTTACCTCTTTCACACCCAACAGCTTTGGTTTGGCATTGACTGTCACTTGGTCCTTGGCAGTCATCATGAGGCCTTCTGCACAGGTGGTGTTGACAGTAATGGCTTTGATGTCATTCCTGGTGTTTGAGTGTTTGTCTTTTGACTCCTTGGGACTAAAGATCCTCGGCTCTGGAAGTTTTGGTGTTGACAGTCAGGGCATGTTTGTCAGTGTTGGAACCAACCTGGATTTTGTTAGCACACGTGATACTGGCTCTTGGCATTTCAATGGATTCAGTGCCACAGAATGGGACTACATCTTATTCCAAAAAGAAAAATCTATGGTACCTCTCGAAGTCTCAGAAAACCCAGAATGCAATGTATATTGGGTAAAAAACAAACGAAGCAGAAACTTCGCAGTGTGGAGGGTGTGTAGTTCACTCCTTGAAATATGTTATAAACCTAGTTCACTAATAAAAATCAAACTTTAAAATACATACTGCAAAATAATAAAATAGTAGGTAGTCCACAGTTGAGTTAAAAATGGAATATCCTTTATTGAAACACACAAACAGGTGATCCTAGGTGAGTATAATACATTTACTATCATAGATATAGTAGATTAGATATATTTACCCAACTAGGATCGCTTGTTTGTGTGTTTCAGAAAAGGACATTCCATTTTTAAATCAGCTGTGGACTACCTAATATTTTATTATTTTGCAGTACGTATTTTAGAGTTCTGTTTTTATTAGTGAACTAGGTATGTAACATATTTCAAGGTGTGAACTTCACTCCCTCCACACTGCAAAGTTTCTTCTTGGTTTGGACTGCATCTTATTCTTTCATGCCCATAGTATCAGCAGTGCCAACTCCATCCCATGATACTGAAGCTGGAAAGTTGAGGTGACCATCACCCAAGCTCCCTCTGGACCAGAGGATTACTAGGCTCATCCTGGTGAAGTCTGGAGATCGCTTACTATGGATGTTCAGATGAAGCCTTCCACCTCAACCCCCCAGGGGAAAGTACAAGATGAAGTATGTAGACCCCCCCCCAACTCCCTCCCTCACTCAGGATACAGATTTTGACAAAGGAGACGGTCCTCCAAATCCCTCTGGAAGATATGTCCTTAAGCAAAATATTAGAAATGATGAGACAGGATTATGCCCCCCCACACACACAAAGAACAGATTTTACAGTAGGCCCATAATTCCCCCCAGCAGAATGAATTAGTCCCACTCCCAGACAAACTATTTGATGTATTCTGCAGAAAGTTATGGAAGGAAGTGGATGCAGTTTAGTCTATTCCAAGGAAACCAGACAGATTCCTTTGGACCCCCAACGTCAGGCCATATTGAAGCAAAGGACTTCTTGTTGACCCCAAATTGGTACCTGCAGCCACAAAAAAGGGAATCCTGGAAGACGTCCAGCTATTTACGCCTCTGTCAAAACCTCCAGGATGATGGATAGGTTAGGGAAGTGAGTCTATGCAGGATGATGGATAGGTTAGGGAAGTGAGTCTATGAATCCAGTTTATTCTCTTTGAGATCATTAAACTATGTGGCTCATGTAGTTTGGTTTCAAAGAAGGATTGCTCAAAAAACATCTGAAAATCTGAAGCAATTGCCATCTGGAGAACTCTGCTTGCAGTTGGAGATTCAAGTAGCTTTCATGCGTACCAATTCTTCTCTGACCATGGCTTTCATACATAATGCAAAGGATGGGATAGCTAGAACCACAGGTTCAGGCTTAATGATTTGAATACAGGCCAGGGTGCAGCTTAGCAATTTTTCCAAGCCATTTTAAGGTGACTTTTGAAAGTGCCTCCATGATGGTAATACATTGTTTGGGCAGCAGGTCAAGGAGAGACTGTCAACTTGTGAGCAAGATGGCATAACACGCGTAGCTATGGCACTTAGGGTTACCACTCCACAAAGGAACTTCCAGTGTGATCAGAAAGCTGAAAACTTGTGGTTTGACCAATCCTAGCAGCCATGGCATAGACAGCAATAAGACAGAGATTCCCAATGCAGAGGGTTATTTCATTTTGGATACTATGTGAGAGGAAGGGGTGGTCCCAATAACTAGGGAGGGTGGGGGGTGTCCTTTTGGAGATTTTGTTCCTACAATTTCTGAAGGTTTACCTGACTGTTTTCCTCAGGAGGCAGTCAGAGGACAATTTTCCTTACACAGTCCAGTGTGGATGGCCATCAAGATGGATTCATGGGTAAGAAGAATTAAATCCAGGGACTGAGATATTCCATTTTTCATAACATCTTCATCTCAGACTTCCCAACCCTTCATGTGCCAGCCAGACAAAATTAAGTAACTTCAAAGGACATCCACAGGGTCTTCCTCAAGAGAGGAATCCAGGAGTTCCTGACCAGAGAGCATCTGGATTTTACTCCAGAATTTTAGTGTCCAAAAAGACAAAGGACCTCAGTCTTGTACTACAGCCGTCTATTTGTAAGACTAGGTAAGACATCAAGAAGATTTATTTTTTCTAGGTCAGAGCCATGCACTACTAATTTTGGGGCTTGCCATTTGGTTTTACCACAAACCTCAGGTGTTAACCAGAATGCATGGATCCAGTCACAGCCCATATGCAACTCTCAGGGATCAGGATTTTCCCATACTTAAAAATGATTGGCTGCTGCCAGCACTCTCTATTTACCATATGATTCTAGCATGACAGTATTTGCTTCAGATCTGCCTCTCTTTTGGGGATAACGGTAAATGTCAACAAATCTCAACTTGAACTGTCTCGATCTGATTTTTATAGGTTGCATTCTAGACACCCACATACTGCTGGTAATTCTCCCGTAAGAAAGAGTTGCCATTATAAATGCCATTGTCTTGCTTCTACTTCAGTAGGATTAGTGTTCATCAAAAACAGTACACAAACTACGGACCAAGTGCTTAAAAGTTACTTAGAAAAAGTAGAAGCACTTAGAAAGCTGCTGTTCGCCACAAACTCTTTTGATGACACATGACATATTCTGCTGAAGTCTTGGAATGAAAACGTACTGGGAACTGTGTACAGTGTTAAAAGTGTTTTAGTGGTGTGGTCTGCTGTGTCATTGAAAGAGTTTGTGGTGAACAGCAGCTGTCTAAGTGCTTCTGCTTATTTTTATTAGTGTTCATCAACTCAATCCTCAAGCTTCTCGGACTTACGGCAAGGTCAGTTCAAATGGTTCTCCTTACCAGACTCAACTTGAGAATTCTGCAGTGAATGCTATGAGTACTATGGAATCAGTCCACTCAGAAAGTGTACTACAGGTTCGGGCTATTGAGGATCATCAGACAGAGTTTAAACTGATGGATGAACCCAGAAACTCTGACAACAGGATCTCCTTTCGTCAAACTGATAACATTTGCAATGGTTACCATGGAAACATCTGCCCTTGAATGGGATGGGGTACAAAATGTATAGACCATGGAAGAGGCTGCCTGCACAAAAACATTCTCAACATGAGAGCAGTCCTCCTAGCATTGCAGGTATTTCAGAATGTGCTACCTCAGGGTGTAGTTGCTCTATAGTCAGATAGTACCATGGTGGTGCATTTACAATCAAGGGGAACCTGATCTTATCCACTATGTAGGGATGCAGTGAGAGTATGGAAACGGGTGATCACCTTGCAGCATTTTTTAACAGCATTGTACATACCCATGTCTTCCATCGTGATTGAGGGCAAACTAAGATACAGATACTGCTTCCCCATGAATGGTCTCTCAACAGCAAAGTGGCATACAGCATATTTCAGAAGTGGTGGTGGCTTTGTTGTGATCTTTTTACTTTGCCGCTCAGCATCAAATACCCCTACTTCTTCAACGTAGATCCCAAGAGTGACAAACACCCAGAAGCACATTCTCTCAGGACTGATGCCCTGGTCTCCTGTATGCCTTTTTCCCCTCTTCCTCCATTACCAAGACCGTTAAACACCAGGAACTGTATGGCATATCTCATTCTCATAGCACCCTTTTGGATGCACCAGGCTTAGTTCCGCCTGCTTTATCCTCACCTGAAGAAGAGTACAGAGGATAGTCCAGATATAATCATTTGACCTAGGAGACTCGTTCTCTTTGATACCCTCCCTGTGGAAGAAATAAGGACACCAGTTAAGTATGTAGATGAACGAGTTTCTTTTTCAGCAGTCGGAGTTGATGAGGGAGTGAAATTTGAGCTGAATTTAACAGCCTACAGGTTTGCTATTTCTTCTGGCTGAGTATAGGTAGTGCCATCTATAGTCAACTCAGCACACTGCTGAGTGTTTCCTTTAAGTTTTCGAACATAACTGAAAAATGCTTTGTTGTCCTTTGCTTGGGAGTCTGTTTTAGTTTCATATTTAGCTTTTGAAGACTTGATTAGTTCCCTGATTTGCCTATTGAGACTAATGTGGGATTTTTTTTCTCTTTTGTGTATCCTCCTCCTAACTTCTAGACAGGAATTTCTTCCTTTCTGCTGTATAGTCTATTTATGCCAGGAGTCCGCCAGGCTGACTTGTTGTTCCAGCTAGATCTGGGTTTAGTTCAGTCAGGTACTGCCATTTTTTGCAGTTGTTTAAGTGGTTGTACAGGGTATTCATGTATACTTTTGCATACGTGTCTGTGTTTTGGGGGTTAAGGGTAGCTTTAAAATTACCTATGCTATTACTTAATAGAAGGTAGTTTGCCTTGGAAAAAATCTTTAGGGTTTGATGGGGGTTCTACGTTTATATTTATTTCAAAGGAGACCAATTTATGATCCAGCATTACCAATGAGGACATTATGAGAGGGTGGCCTCAACACTCCCCCATGTTTGTGACTACTGTGTCAAAGGTATTTGAGCCCCTAGTGGGAGTGCAGTCCAGTTGCTCCAGAGCATTTGCATTGACAAAGTACAGGAGTCACTGAGCCTGCATATTAGTGGTCTTCTATGTTCCGAAGTTTATGCAGGGGTAATAAAAATCACCCATGAGTAGTGTGTTGAGCTGAATGGTAAGTGATTCTAGTAACTTCAGGTATACTGAGTGGTTTTCATGGTTGATGGTTGGAGACCTGTAACTAGTGGTGGTGATGTGAGGGATTTTGACTGTGGCCAGTTGGACAGTGGAGTAGCTCAAGTGAGTCATCCTGCATAGCCAATCTTGAGGTGCGACTGCTTTTTATGTAAATGGAATTGCCTCTTTCTTTCATTTTTCCATTTTCAGGGGGTGGGCTGAATGCGTGATAGGCATTGTAGCCTTGCACTGCTGGGATGCGTTTTGCAGCCTTGAAGCATGTCTGTAACTGCACAGATGTCAGCATTCTCCAGGATGAAGCGAGCTTCCAGGTTTTTCTGTTTCTTGTTAAGACTCCTAACATTGATCAGTAGTAGCTTGAGCTTGGCATTAGAAGAACATGTTATGTTGGTAGGTCTGTTGCTTTGGCAATGACTAAAAAATGTAGTATGAGGGTGGCTAATGCCTTGGCTAGTAAACGTGAGCCTAGCAGCAACAGGTGTAGACCATCTCTGGATTTCTAAAGCATTCCATGGCTGCACACCAAGTGTGTAAGGCCGTTATCAAAGGAATTTTTCATTCCAGACCTCTGGTAATTAAACCAGCTCCAGCTTTGGATCTGAACTTTGTAGTGAAGAATTTGCCAAAATCACCTTTTGAATGAGAAGAGTTTCTGACCTGCATGTTCTTTTCCTGACAATATCTGTACATTATTTTGCACCAGTACTGGGTATCACTTAGTATAAAACCATTATTCATGCATAAGGTAGTGACTCAAAATGCCCTAAATCAATACATTCATGTGCCAAAGCAGAGCACTTATTACAGGATGTTCACAGGCAACTAAGGTTTTATATGGATTGTACAAGGGCAAAAGTGAATAACTGTTTGATTTTCTTCGTGTTTCACTGTTGCAGTCATTACATTAGGGTAATCTGCTGGCAAGTAGCCCTCAGTTGGCTTGAATTCCAAAGTCTTGGGTCCTGCATCGGTTGCTGTCTTCTCTTCCATGACGTCAGGTCATCAGGGGTATAAAACATGCAGCCGACACCATTTTCTTTAGTATTTCTTGCCGCGCGGTGCCCGAAGCAGAAGCATTTCGCAAGTGCCGGTCGGCCGACTACTGAAATATTCGAGTTTGAGTTTCAGAACCAAAGTCTTCACTAAAGCTAAGTACCCCGTTGAGGAAACTTTTTTCTTGCTTTTTACCGATGTCAGAAAAAGTTAATAATTGTATTACTTGTGGGAAGCAAATACCTCATAAGGATTTCCATTTATGCTGTATTCCTTGCCTAGGCCCTGATCACAACATGCCTGGCTGTCGGTTTTGTGCTAGATTTAACCAACGCACTATTAAGCGTCAGTATATTTTTGCATCAAAGTATTTTGGAAACAGATTTAACTACCCAGAAATGTCGTCGGATAGCAATCCGACTACTGGAATACATAAAAAACGCAAAGAAAATAAGAGAGAAAGGCAGTTGAGATCCAAAACCGACGACGAAGCTTCTCCTAAGCCAGTCGCCGGTTCGCCGGTACTCAGTGAGGCGCTTTCCAAGCCCCTGATACCCGCTACCTTCGAGTCGCAGGCCCCTACCGACACCCATGTGGAGTCCAGCAAGCCGCAAGATACTCAAGGTATTGGACCGACGGATGTATCTCCCTCGGATGGTTCCAGAGCCGCTGAGCAGGCACCGGCTTCTGAGGGTGTATTCAGACCTCAACATTTATATATCAAACCAACGACAGCTGCAAAACCAAACCTGACAGTATCTGTATATTATTTTGCACCAGGACTGGGTATCACTTAGTATAAAACCATCATTCATGCATAAGGTAGTGACTCAAAATGCCCTAAATCAATACATTCATGTGCCAAAGCAGAGCACTTATTACAGGATGATATGAAGTAGTTAACTTCATTTGTTCATCAACCTGTGGGTATCGGATCCGAATCGGATCCGAGCCGGCAACTTTATTCAGCTAAGATCCGAGCTCCAAGCTCCTCCCCCTTACCCATAACCCCATGCCATCCCTCTCTGTCCTCAGATCTCATTTGCTGCGGCTTATTCAAGCATCTAGAACGAGTTTCCAAGTGTAGGGTTTCGTGAGTTTTTCAAAAATTAAGTGTTTTTTTACCTAGTTTTTTTACTTTAGTCTATAGACAAGTGAGTGTTGTTTCCGCTTTTCGGTTAAATTGATAATCTTGTTGGTAAATTTTCCTTTTGTTAGTTAGTTTAGTCTTCCCCTCCCCCGTGTGTGTGTGTGAAGGTGTGTGCAGTTTGGGCCTATCTTATTACCATGGCTGAGGCCCCTAAAGCTTTCTTTTCCAAATGCACTGAGTGTGGCCATAAGCTATCCCCAGCGGATGGCCACACTCAGTGTGTTATCTGCCTTGGGGTTGACCAGCTCTCTTCGGGCTGCACAATTTGTGCAGCCTTCAACCCCAAGGCTTTGAAGGACAGGAGGTAGAAGCTGATTCTGGCGGGACTTCTGCCCCCGGACTCGGCTTCATCCTCTTCTCCCTCGGCGGCACCGTCTGCGACCGCAGCTGTCCCGCCTTCCATCCCTGCTCCCCTGGCCGGGACTCACCCTCCCACCGTGGCTCAGGAGGAGAGGGAATCTAGGAGGGAGAAAAGGAAGAAGAAGCACCACAAGCGGCGGGCTGAACCTTCCTCTTCGGCTCCACCAGCTAAACAGTTAGCCTCTCCTAGGATGTCCGGGCCTTCTCCTTCCCGGCTCCATTCACCTCGATTTTCCCCGGAGCCGGAGGAGGAGACCCAGTCACCTTCGAGGTCTTCGAGGCGGCACTCCAAGCCAGCCTCGGTGGCCTCATCTAGATCGACCTGAAGTTTGTCCGATGCAGATATGGACCGGATGATGCGTAGGTTTCTCCAGGCCCAACTGCAGATGGGAGTGATCCTGCCTCCCGCCCCTCCGTGGGGGAGCTCGACCCCATTTTTCACCCCGATTGCTCCTTCTCCGACCCACTACCAGGGTTCGGAGCCGTCGGATCCAGGCAGCATCGGAGCCGGGGAGGCTCGGCGCCGATAGTACACCCTACTTCGGCTCTGTCCGCACGCTCAAGTTTGTCGGGTCCATTTTCGGGTCCGAGCTCTCGGAGCCGTGAGCTGAGCTTCAGATCTGGAGGTGTCAGTGTGTCTTCGGCTCCGTCTCGGTCGGAGCATACTGGCCCTTCGGATCCGATTGCATCGGCGCCGTCTCCGGTCCACGCCTCGGATCTGAAGGGACTGCTCTCGGATCCTAGAGAGAGCATTTCTCCTTTGGCGTTCGATGTTGTGGAGAGGGTCTTGTCGAGGGACTCGAGACCCCAGGCTCCTGCTGCAGTTCCACCCATCATTCCCTCTCAGATGGGCCTTCCTTCCATCACCCTGCCCCAGGGACAGCCTGCGCCTACGTCCCAGATAGTTCCCTTAGAGGAACAGGATGTGGTTGGTGAGGCATCCTCGGACAGCCCCCCCCCCCCCCGAGGAGGTTCCTCACAAACGTAAGTGCAGAAGGAGGCACTTGGACTCACCCGAGTCCCTGACAGAGGACCCAGACTTAGAGGAAGGGGAAGGTTCCCCAAGGTCACCCCCCCCTGGACGTCTCCTTCGGAGACATTTTGGAAATGCTTCATATTAGAGAGGGGGTGGCCAGCCCAAAAACCTTCCTCCGATGAGTCTGTGTTTCTGGAGGCATTTTTTGTAGGCCCATCTACCTCTTGGGTGTCCCCTCCCACCGATCCCTTGGTAGATCTGATCACTACCAGGGCATGGAAGGAACCGGACACTGTGGAGCCCATACCAAAGAGACCAGACAAAATTCTCAGTCCACCCACAGATAGGACGGTCTGGAGCAAGGATGCTCCGGTAGATGCCATGTTGGTGGCGGCTGCCACCAAGAAGGAACTAGCCCAGGAGAGTTCCTCGGTCCACCCTACCGACAAGGAGTCTTAGACGATGGACCGCATAGGGAAGCAGATGTTCGCTTCAGCCACCTTCTCAGTAAGGTCGCTGAACTATATGGCACATGTGATACGACTCCAGTGGGATCTAATCAAAGAATACGCCAGGTCGCCCCCAGAGTCCATGTCGGCCGAGGATAAGAAAATATTCTCAGCTCAAATGGCCACTCTTAAGTCCATTTCGAACACTTCTGTGCGGCTTTCCCATGCCACGGAAGGAGCCGCTAGAGCTTGCGGAGCGGGCATTGTCTTACGGCGGCATGCTTGGCTCCGTCTCTGCGACTTTGTGGAACCCTTCAAGGCGTCCTTTGCAAATGCCCCTTTTGACGGCTCTTCGCTGTTCGGCAAGACCGTCCGCGACACGCTGGTCCAGAGCGAGAAAGACGGGAAGACGTCTGCTGTCGGGATCCGCTTCTCTGCTCCCCAGAGGTCCTTCTCCAGGAACCAAAGGGGACAAAAGAAGATGTGGTTCCGGAAATCCCAACAGTCCCGTTTCGCTCCGGACCCCTCGTCCTTCAGAGGCAGAGGGAGGACAGGGTGGACGCCGGCCCAGAGACAGGGGGACCGAAGAATTTCAGGTCGAAAGAACCTTTTTCGGATCGGCCCGCGCAGCAGCCCTGAGAGGTTACCCGACTGCTCCGCTCTGGAGGCAGTCGGGGGGGCATTTCTCGAGGCACCTAGCAGTTTGGGAGTCCATTACAACCGATCGCTGGGTGCTTCGAATCATATCCAGAGGTTACACTATCCCTTTTCTGAATCTCCCTCTCAAATCCCGGAGCCTCCCCGATGTCCCACCCAATCAAAGGGAGGCAGCAGCCACAGAAATAAAGCAGCTGATAGAAAAAAGAGCAATCCAGCCCGTCCCCCAAGATCAATCTGGATCAGGCTTCTACTCCAGGTTCTTTCTGGTGCCAAAAAAGACTGGTGACTTAAGACCAATCCTCGACCTTTCCACTCTAAACCTGTCAGTTGCCAAAGAAAAGTTCCAGATGGTCACCATTCAATCCATTCTCCCACTCCTGCAGGAGAACGACTGGATGTGCTCTATAGACCTCAAGGATGCGTACTACCACATTTTGATGGACAGACGATCCAGAAGGTTTCTCCGCTTCCGGCTGGGAGCCAGCCACTACCAGTTCAGGGTCCTTCCCTTTGGTCTCACCATAGCCCCCAGGGTGTTCACCAAAGTGATGGCAGTTGTAGCGGCCCACCTGAGGCTTCAGGGAATACAGGTCTTTCCGTACCTAGACGACTGGCTCCTGACCGCCCCCACCAGGCATCTACTCTGTTCAGCCAGGAATTACTTCCTCCTTCACTTGGCATCTGGGAATCTCAATCAATCTCAAGAAATCCTCCCTTCAACCAACTCAAACTTTGGATTTCATAGGGGCCAGGCTAGACACAGACCTGTTGAGGGCCTTCCTAACTCCGGACAGGCTTTGAACTTTGACACTCCACGTGCTGGCCCTCCTGCAATCCCCTGCTCCTCCAGCGGAATTGGTCCTGAGGGCACTAGGTTCCATGGCTGCAGCCATCAGTCTGTCACCTCTAGCTCGTCTAAACATGAGGGTCCTACAGTGGACCTTGCAGGGTCAGTGGTCCATCCTGCAACATCCGCTAGGTGCACCTGTCTCCCTCAGCAAGGTTTGCAAGAAATCCCTACTCTGGTGGATCCAGTCCTCAGATCTCCGTGAAGGGCATCCCTTCTCTATGGCCCCACCCCAAGCCACGGTGACCACGGACGCTTCTCACCCTGGGTGGGGGGGCACTGCATGGGCAGAACCATCCAAGGCACGTGGACCCACTCGAAGACCTTGTTGCACATCAGTGTCCTAGAGATGAGGGCGGTGCTTTTAGCATTGCAAGCACTCCAGGCCCTTCTTCCCTTAGGGACAATTGAGATTCAGTCAGACAACATGTCAGTAGTCTGGTATATCAACAAACAGGGGGGAACCAGATCCTATCCGCTATGTCGAGAGGCCATGAGAGTTTGGGAATGGGCGATCGCCACCAACCGCTTTCTCATAGCAATGCACATTCTGGGTCGGTCGAACATTTTGGCAGACAGGCTGAGTCGAACCATCCTCTCACCTTACGAGTGGTCTCTGAACCCGAGAGTAGCAAAGCAAATCTTCCTCAAGTGTGGTCAACCTTGCTGCGATCTATTCGTGTCGCCTTCAAACACAAAGTGCAGCGAGTACTTCACTCTACTTCCCCCACCAGGGGAATCCCCCAGAGACGCTCTAGTCCATGTTTGGCCATCCGGTCTACTTTATGCTTATCCACCTCTTCCTCTCATGATAAAATTCTTGCAGAAAGCTCGTCGGTTGGGGAGCAGAGTGATCCTCATAGCCCCATTCTGGCCTCGTCAAATGTGGTTCCCTTGCCTATGGTCTCATCTAGTCAATCCTCCATGGATTTTGGATCCCATTCCGGATCTGATATCTCACCCCCTGGGGTTGACAACCCCAAACCTGGACAATCTCAAGCTCACAGCTTGGTGGATCCAGTTCCAATCATAGCTAGGACTCCCGGTATCTCCTCTTCCATTAAAGTTATTTTAGTAGCCACTCATAAACCTTCTACCAGAAAGGTCTATAAGAGCAAATGGAAACGTTTTTCGATCTGGGCGGAACATAGAAATTTGGATCCCTTTACAGCCCCCGATACCAGCTGTATTGGATTTTTTGTCATACTTATTTGATCAAGGTGCCAGCTCCTTCACTGTCAAAGTCCAATTAGCAATTTCACACTTTCATGTGGGAAATGATCTCGGTTCTTTAGCTTCTTCCAAAATCTGCAAAACCTTCGTAAAGGGTACCTTCCTGTTAAGGCCTCCAGTTAAGGATGCAGTCCCTCCGTGGGATTTAACTCTTGTTCTCCAGGCTCTTACTGGCCCTCCATTTGAACCTGCAGCTTCGGTGGATCTAAAATATTTATCCTGGAAAATGGCCTTTCTCATTGCTATCACTTCGGCTAGAAGGGTTTTGGAGATTCAAGCCCTTTGCGCCAAACCTCCATATGTGGTCTTTCATAAAGACAGAGTTTCCCTCAGGACCAATCCCTCCTTCTTGCCTAAAGTCGCCTCTGAGTCCAACATTAATCAATCTATCAATTTACTGTTTTTTTTCCCAAATTATCAAAACAAAGGTGAATACAAATTACATTCTCTGGACGTGTACAGACAATTGAGGTTCTATTTACACAGGACTGCTGAACATAGGAAATCTGAGCAACTCCTTGTATCCTTTGCTAAACCCTTTTTGGGAAAACCTGTGTCAAAAGTTACGTTGTCCAGATGGATTTCACAATGTATCCTTCTTGCATATAAGAGTTCTGGCCGACCAGAACCTGTCAGAGTTCACGCCCATTCCACTCGATCGGTTTCCACTTTTGCTGCCTTTTGGTCCAGAGTGTCCTTGGATGACATTTGTTCAGCGGCCACTTGGGCTTCATCCCATACGTTTATTACCCATTACAAGCGGGATATAATTTCCAGAGGGAGGGCGTCCTTTGGCTCTGCAGTGCTCCGGAATATTCTTCAATGAGGACCTCCCAAGTTTTTTTGGTAGCTGGGGACTCTGTCCCATAGGTTGATGAACAAATGAAGTTAACTACTTCAAATAAAGAAGTTATGTACTCACCATAACATTCAATCTGAGTAGGTAACTTCAGTTGTCAGCAACCAACCCCCCCCCCCTCCGTCCCCCTAACTTGTAGTTCATCCTTTTAGGATCTTTGTGCTTCCTGTACCAGATGACATCAGGTTAGGATGATTAGTTGATCCTTTGGTTGTAGTATTCTATAATGCTAAAGCAAACTCGATCTGAGGACAGAGAGAAGTGGCAGGGGGTTATGGGTAAGGGGGAGGAGCTTGGAGCTTGGATCTTAGCTGAATAAAGTTGCCGGCCCGGATCCGATTCGGGTCCGATACCCACAGGTTGCTGACAAATGAAGTTACCTACTCAGATGGAACATTATGGTGAGTACATAACTTCTTTTTCACAGGCAACTAAGGTTTTATATGGATTGTACAAGGACAAAAGTGAATAACTGTTTGATGTTCTTCGTGTTTCACAGTTGCAGTCATTACATTAGGGTAATCTGCTGGCAGGTTGCCCTCAGTCGGCCTGAATTCCAAAGTCTTGGGTCCTGCATCGGTTGCTGTCTTCTCTTCCATGATGTCAGGTCGTCAGGGGCATAAAACATGCAGCCGACGTCATTTTCTTTAGTCTTTCTTGCTGCGCGGTGCCCGAAGCAGAATCAATTAAAGAATCCCTTGTCCCAGACATCTGGAAAAAAGCATTCATTCATCCCTTACACAAAGGTGGCACCAACACAGACACCACAAACTTTCGACCCATAGCAATTCTCTCACCCCTCTCTAAAATACTGGAAAAATGCATCCATGCCCAACTCCTCAACCACCTGCATGAAAATCAAATTTTATCACCCACTCAGCATGGTTTCAGACAAGGACACAGCACCACTACCGCCCTCCTTGATACAGTTAACCGGGCATGGGATTCTGGTAAGATAATTGCTTCACTTTTCCTTGACCTCTCCAAAGCTTTTGATACCATTTCCCACACTATCCTACTCTCTAAACTATCCACCCTCCACATTTCTCTCCCTACCCTACAATGGTACAACAGCTATCTCTCCAATAGGCAGCAATCCACCAAATGGCAACAGTCTTACTCTCCCTTCCTCAGTACATCCACAGGGGTACCCCAAGGCTCCATACTTGGTCCTCTCTTATTTAGCATCTTTATTAACAACTTTCACACCACTCTCCCACAATGCTCAGTAATCCAGTATGCTGATGACTCTACAATAATATGCACTGCAAATTCCAGCTCTGAATTCCAACAAATTACCCAGAATGCCCTCACATGTACTGAATCTTGGATGCTTAACAATCATCTTGCCCTAAATCCCAAAAAAACTAAACTAGTAATTTTTACTCCTAGGAAAACCACTCCATTTGATAAAAAACTCTTCACTATACAAGCCCAAGACAATACCACTATAGAAGTTGTCCCACACACTAAATTACTAGGCATTATTATAGATAAAAACCTTAACTTTGACCTACACATAAACAATAACATCAAAAAACACACCAAAAGCTTGGTATGCTCTACAGGCACCAACACTTTCTTAGCCTCTCTACTAGACAAACCCTTGCAACTACCTTTTTATTACCCTCTCTCCTTTATGTTGCCCCTCTCCTCACTAATATCCGAAATTCTACAAAATCCAAACTTGCTATGTGTTACAACAGAATAGCAAAATTTGCCGCCAAGGCCACATTCTCATCCCACCATTGTAAGTCACTGAAACAATTAGGGTGGCTGGAGCTCCCCCACCATCTTTCATTCACCCAACTAATTACTGTGCACAAAATAATCTACAGACCCACAGACTGACCTGTTCTCTCAACTCTATTTGCCAAATACCATTCTAGCAGGCATCTAAGATCTGGAAATCATCTACTTCTAAAAGTAGATAAGCCTACCTTACCTGCTGGTCAACTCCTCTATGCCTTCAAAGTCGCCAAACTATGGAACTCACTTCCGCCTTCTATAAGAAACACAGGCAGCACCACCACCTCCAAACAAATGCTGAAAAATCATCTCAACTCTTCCTGGCTATGTTCCTGTTCTATAACCTAACCTCTTCACTCTCCTTATATGATTACTAAACCCCTATGTCTTTTGCTACTAGTGACTGAGGATATTTTCTCCATATTTATTTTTATCTTCACTTGTTGATTCTGGTACAATAATACTGATCTCTATTTATACCAATCTGATCGAATTCATTGAATTCTGCTTTAATGTATATTTTCTGTATATATTGCTGTAATCAAACAAACTAGATTCCTGCTTTTATGTATATATTCTGTATATGTTACTATATTTACTATCTGTAACACTGTTTCTGCTTCTGTACTAATTAATGTTTATATTTTTTCTGTATCTCGTTGGAGCTTTTTCTCCCCGGGCCTCCACTGAAAATGGGCTCTTTTAGGCCCAGTGGACTTATCCCGGTAAACAAATGCAATAAATACATTTCGCAAGTGCCGGTCAGCCGACTACTGAAATATTCGAGTTTGAGTTTCAGAACCGAAGTCTTCACTAAAGCTAAGTACCCCATTGGGGAAACTTTTTTCTTGCTTTTTACCGATGTCAGAAAATGTTAATAATTGTATTACTTGTGGGAAGCAAATACCTCATAAGGATTTCCATTTATACTGTATTCCTTGCCTAGGCCCTGATCACACTGTGCCTGGCTGTCTGTTTTGTGCTAGATTTAACCAACGCACTATTAAGCTTCTGTATATTTTTGCATCAAAGTATTTTGGAAACAGATTTAACTACCCAGAAATGTCGTCGGATAGCAATACGACTACCGGAATACATAAAAAACGCAAAGAAAAGGACAGAAAAAGGCAGTCGAGATCCAAAACTGACGAAGAACCTTCTCCTAAGCCAGTCGCCGTTACTCAGTGAGGCACTTTCACAGCCCCTGATACCCGCTACCTTCGAATCGCAGGCCTCTACCGACACCCACATGGAGTCTGGCAAGCCGCAAGATACTCACAGTATTGGACTGACAGATGCATCTCCCTCGGATGGGTCCAGAGCCGCTGAGCAGGCACCGGCTTCTGAGGGTGTATTCAGACCTCAACATCTGTATATCAAACCAACGACAGCTGCAAAACCAAAGACAAAAGCAACTTCTAAAAGTAAAAAACTGACGCATGAGCTACGTGCACAGGCCTCTATGCCTAAAAAAACAGATGATCAAAATGACTGAAAACCTTATTACTTTGATCAGGGGTACCCACCCCCCCCCCCTCCAGCCTAGGCAAGACATTGATTATGAATCTTCAGATCAGGTTTCTATTTCTTCTGATTCCTCTTCTGATCAGGAATTATCTATACCTCCCTATGAGGATTCTGATGCTGAGGAGTCTATTCCATCTGCATTTCCTCCTGAGGATTATTCATTTGGAGAAACCTTGTATACTTTGAGGGAGAATTTTCACTGGGAGAGTCAAGACTTCTCAGAATCAAAAAAGAGGCTCAGGGATTTCCTTCTTCTCCCTCAGCACAAGCCTTTAGCCATTCCCCCTGTTTTAGACATTGTGGATGATGTGTTTTCGGAGTCAAGCTTGACCCCTGACTCCTTACCTCCGGCTCCCAGTAAGCCTGACTCACATAAATTTTTATTTAGAAACCCTGCTGCTGATCCTGAAACTATTTCACAGGGCCCAAAGGGAGTTAAGGCCTCAACAGCTAAAAATCCTACCCCCTCTGACAGAGATTCAAGGGCACTGGGCAGATGGGGAAAGAAGGTTTATACATCTGCAACTTTGGCAATCAGGCCCTTAAAATGTCAATTTCATATGCTTAAGTACCAACAACATGTTATGGGATTGCTGAAACAGAAAATGATGTTGATTTCAAAATGTGCAGAAAATAAAGAATTGCAGGAATTATTGCATGCAGCTGAGCAAGTTGGAAAGTGTACTTTGCAATGTGATTTTGATTCTTTAGAGGCCTCCTGCAGGGCCGCAGTTACTGGATCTGTGATTAGGAGGCATGCCTGGTTAAAGGAACAAAATTTGCCTGATCATGTTAAAGCTAAATTGCTAGATGCACCTTTGCAGCATGATTCTCTGTTTGGTATTAAGGCAAAAGCAAAAGAGGATTTAAAGAAAATGGAAGACAAAGCTAAGTCTATGCAAACTGTTAAAGACTTCTTACAAGTGCAGCCACCAAGATTCAGTAGACACTGGCCTACAAAAAATTGGTCCTTTCCTTTGTCAGACAGAGCTCAAAGGGGCAATTCCAGATGCCCTAAGGGTTCCAAATACTAGGCGCAAGGCTCATATAGTTCAAAGCAATAGGGTGCATCCACCTCCAAATCTGGAGGAGATAAAGCGCAAACCTACAGAAAACAATCCCACTGACTTCCCTCTGCCCACACCAAGCACTTTTTGCTCAAAATTGGCAGTTAATAACCCAGGACAAGTGGGTACTAAACATCGTATCACAGGGATACAGATTCCATTTCCACATTCTGCCAAAAAATCAATGGGCAGAGGCACAGGAACAGGTTACGTCACTCATGGATATGAGGGCCATTCAGACAGTACCAGAACAGGAAAAAGGAAAAGGTTTTACTCAAGACTGTTCTTGGTACCCAGAAAGGACAAGGCCTGTTGGCCAATACTGGATTTATCGATTTTGAACACATACCTGGACATTCCATATTCAAAATGCTGACTTTACAGCAGCTTCTGCCCATGCTGGGCAAGAATGCTTGGCTGGTGACTTTAGACCTAAAAGAGGCATACCTGCATGTCCCAATAAGAAAGTCGTGCAGAAGATACCTCAGATTCAAGGCTGGCTTGATGCATTACCACTTCTGTGCACTGCCCTTTGGCTTATCTACTGCGCCCAGGGTCTTTACAAAGTGCCTGGCACCAGTAATTGCATTTTGCATACAAAGAAGTATACAGATATATCCTTAATTGGACGACTGTCTCATTCAAGCAGAGAACAAGGACACTCTTCTTCGACACCTGGCATTTGTGAAAAGGCTTCTGACATGCCTAGGGTACACAGTCAACAAAAATAAATCAAAACTAGTACCCTCACAAGAGATAGTATTCCTGGGTGCAAGCTTGAATACAACTGCCCAGATGGCTTATCTCACGCCAGACAAAGGCAACTGACTACTTACTTCAAACTGATAAGCACAGTCTTCTGCAAGACAAATTCTGCAGGCACTGGGCTTCATGGCATCCTGCATCCTACTAATTCCATCTGTAAGACTGCATATGAGGAAACTGCAGTGGTACCTAAAATGTTTATGGAGTCAACATTCACACAGTCTGGAAACAATGATTCCTCTTATCCCCTGCCTGCAACAGGAGTTTCTATAGTGGGCAAAGGCCTGTCACCAGAACATGGGACGGCCATTCACTCTACCCCCTGCCAGCCAAACCTTAACAACAGACATCTCAGATTATGCCTGGGGGGCCCACATGGCAGGAAGATGCATTCAGGGCATATAGGCACCAAAACAAATGCATCTACATATCAACCAGAAAGAGATGCTAGCTGTTCAAAATGCCCTAACAGCCTTCAAGGACTTACTTCATCCAGGGCAACTACTGATAAAGACGGACAATACCACAGTCATGTGGTATATAAACAAGCAAGGGGGCACATACTCATACCCCCTTTGCAGGTTAGCCATGGCACTGTGGGACACTGCTTTGATCTACCAAATACATCTTCAAGCTCAATTCCTGCACGGAAAACAAAACACTTTGGCAGACGATTTAAGCAGAAGCCTTATGGATCCTCACGAGTGGAAACTAAATCCACAAGTCTTCAGCATGACAACAGATAAATGGGGGAGCCCAGACATAGATCTATTTGCCTCTCCTCAAAATTATCAATTGAAAAGATTCTGCACAAGGACTTATCACAGACAAGCATGGAAAGTGGATGCTCTACCCTTCAGTTTACACCTTTCCTCCTCTGCCTCTTCTACCCAAGGTCCTCCTAAAAGTCAGACAAGAGAAGCCAAAGATGATATTAATTGCCCCGGACTGGCCCGGCCAATGCTGGTACCTAATCCTAAGGAACTTGTCTCAATACCCAGCTTGGACCTTGCCTCAAAGACCACAACTACTGTCCCAGCAAAACAATCAGATCCTGCACAATCAACTACAGACTGTGAACCTGACAGCATGGCTAATCATGTAATCATACAAATGACACCTCTCAGTAAAGCTGTGATGGATGATAGTACTAGAAAATCTTATGCTGACAAATGGAAGAGATTCTGTGCTTGGAATCAAGCACGAGGAACTGATACACCAGAACCACATATTCCTCAGATATTACAATACTTGACTGAGATGCTTGACAAAGGCCTATCTTTTTCATCAATCAAAATCCATGCCTCTGCCATTTCGGCTCATTACAATACAGAGCCTCCAATCTTTTCTCATCCTTTAAGAAAGCAGTATCTTAGAGGAGCTAAAAATTTAAGGCCTCCTAGAAGATCACCATTACCTGCATGGGACCTCAATTATGTGTTGGAAAAGCTCACCCTGCCTCCATTTGAACCAGCTGCTACTGCTGATATAAAGTTCTTATCATGGAAGACAGCTCTGCTACTAGCAATTACTTCAGCAAGAAGAGTTTGAAAGCTACAGGCCCTCATGGCTGTAGAGCCTTTTATCATATTTTACCTAGACAGGGTGTCTCTGAGGACAAATCCTACTTTTATGCCTAATGTGGTTTCCAGTGTGGCTCTTAACCAAACAATTCATCTGCCAACTTTTTATCCAAATCCACAGAACAAAGGGGAGAGAATTCTGCATTCCTTGGACGTACAGACAGCTAAGATTCTACTTGAGCAGGACTAAAGCTCTAAGAAAAACTGAGCAAGTACTAGTGTCATATGCTGCAGGATCAGAAGGAAAGGCTATTTCAAAGCAGACAGTTTCAAAGTGGATAAGCCACTGCATCCGTTTCTGCTACTTACACCATGGTAAACCTGTGCCCAAGGGCATTAGGTCTCATTCCACCAGAGCTGCAGCTACTTCAGCAGCCTTTCTCAGAGGAGTACCAACCAAAGACATTCTGGAGGCTGCTACTTGGAGTTCTGTTCACACCTTTACAAAGCATTACCATTTACCTCTTTACTCTAAGTCCGGGGCAGGCTTTGCCACTGCGGTACTGCAGGGCCTTATAGCCGCACCTAATGCTGTTTATCTCCAGCCTCCCAACCATAGCTTTGGGATTCTATGTGTGTGTATATATATATATATATATATATATATATATATATATATATATATATATATAAAATATTGCTACCTTTTTGGGAGCACCTGACATCCAGGGCAAGAAAAACTAAAGAAAATGGCGTTGACTGCATGTTTTATATCCGTGACGACCTGGCGTCGTGGAAGAGAAGACAGCAACCGACGCAGGACCCAAAACTTTGGAATTCAGGCCGACTGAGGGCAACCTGCTAGCAGATTACCCTAATGTAATGACTGCAACAGTGAATACACTCGGACATCTACATTTATGGTAAGTGTACACAACTGTACTTTAGACTTTTGCCAGCCAAGTTGAGTCAAAAGATCAGTGAGATTATCTTGCAAGAATGACTCTCAAACTGCATTTCCTTTTGCTGTTCATCCAGCAAGTAAGCAGCTTAATGTTCCACCGAAGGCTTACTTGGTTAGGGCACAAGCTACATCCATGGCCTTCTTGCTTAACTTTTCATTTGATGAGATAGCAGCAGCAGCTACTTGGTCTTCATTACATATCTTTACTAATCTTTACAGTTTTGACTCAGTTTGTAGAACAGAGCTTCCTTTGGATTGACCATTCCTAAAGGTTTGCTGGGCTAAACCACACGTTAGGTTGGGGAATCTGTCTTTTTGTTCCAGTGTTTTGAACAGGACATGAGAAATACGCAAGTTATATACTTACCAGAATGTTAGATTTCTCTGGTCTCTGGACACTGGAACTGGCTGTCCAACTTCCCCCCACCAAATTGTCTTTCTCTGAGGGGTCTGTAAGCAGATTTGCACTTGATATCCACGTCCTTCTCTTATTGTGGTATGTCATTATACTACTGAAGGTGGGTGAACTCGATCTGAAAGTTGTACCATTTGCACGGGGGTATGGGTAGGGGAGGGCAGTCAAGCTTGTCGCCATCACTAGAGGTTGCCATGGCATGAGTCCTGATGTTCTAGTGTCCGCCCAGAGGTCAGAGAAATCCAGTGTTCTGGTAAGTACATAACTTATATTTTACACAAAATAATGACATATCTAGTATTGAGCGCAATCTTCTCCCGAACATGGATGTCCTTCAAGGATGCATCTGCAGTCTTCACAAATGGGTTGTCCTGTCGTCAGGCAGCCCTTCGGTCGGCCGGATTCCAAAGTCTGGGTCTGGCTTCGGCTGGTGTCGCACTTCACCCGACGTCATTGCGGCAGTTCTTTGGGTATAAAGGCATCAGCCGACGCCATTTTCCTCAGTCTTTCTTGCCGCGTGGCGCCCGAAGCAGAAGCTGTTCGCAAGTGCCGGTCGGTCAGATCCAGAGATTACTACTACCGAATATTAATTCGAAGACTTCTAAAAAGCTAAGTACCCCGTTGGGGACTCTTTCTTGCCTCAGCCGATGTCAGAGAAAGTGAATAACTGTTTATCTTGTGGGAAACAA
Source organism: Protopterus annectens (assembly GCF_019279795.1). Lineage (NCBI taxonomy): Eukaryota > Metazoa > Chordata > Ceratodontiformes > Protopteridae > Protopterus > Protopterus annectens. The sequence continues at coordinate 1,338,510,771 of NC_056729.1, forward strand.
ATACCTCATAAAGATTTCCACTCCTATTGCATACATTGTTTAGGCCCAGACCACGACGTAGCAGCTTGCCTAGCCTGTGCTTCTTTTAACCGACGGACGCTTAGACGTCGGTCGGAGTTTGCTGAACAGATTTTCGGCTCCGATTTTGCATATATTATGCCATCGGATCCTCCGACTACGCAAACTACCAAAAAACGCAAAGAAAAGGACCGACACTCGCTGTCTGCGGTTTCGGCCGAAACCGCGGTTAAGCAAACCACGAGTGTCTCGGTTTCGGCCGAAACCGAGCAAGCGGTTCTTTCTTCAGCCGAAATCATGCCTTCTACCGAGGCCTCTTCTAACCTGGTAGAAACGGCTTCTGAAATCCAACCTTCTGTTGCGGTTTCACAGGATTTATCAGATACCATTCCCCTGGATATTTCTACCCCTGCACGTGGAGCTGCTAGGCCTCCTGCAGCAATGTCTATTAAGGCCTTTGCCAGGGCTAAAGCAGCCAAAGCATCAAAAACGGTGCCTGCCAAGCCCCTCTCTCAGGCCCAGCACCAGCTCCCATATGCTTACTTTGGCTGAGGATCTCATCTCTTTAATTCGTGGAGCCCAGCCTCATCCAGACAGGGCCTCTCCCTCCTCCAGAAAAAAGGCCTAGAGCAGAGCCCCCTGAGCCAGTATCCACAGATGATTCCTCTGATGACTCAACATACAGACCCTCCTGAGGCTGCTTATTCTCCTTACGAAGACTCTGATGCTGAGGAGTCCATCCCTTCAGCCTCTCCCCTGAGGAATTTTCCTTTGGGGAAACCTTGCATGCTATGAGGGAACAATTTCAGTGGCAGGGCCAAGATTTCTCAGACTCCAGAAAAAGGCTTAGGACCTTTCTACATTTGCCACAGCATAGGCCTTTAGCTATACCTCCAGTACTTTCTGTTGTTGATGATGCATTTAATGATGCTTGCACTGCTCCTGATTCATTACCTCCGGCTCCTGCTAAGCCCGATAGGTTCTACAGGGTCCCGGACACTCATCACCATTTATATAAGGCTCCTTTTGCAGATCCAGAGACTATCTCCCAGGGTCCTAAAGCCGTAGCAGCTACTTCCACTAAAAACCCCCTCCCCTCTGAAAGGGAATCCAGGTCCTTAGAGAGATGGGGTAAAAAAGTTTACACCTCTGCTACTTTGTCAGCTAGAGCTTTGAACTGCCAATTTCATATGATTCAATACCAAGAGTTTATGCTTGACCAGTTGACTAAAAAGCTGTCCTCTGAAGAATCTTTAGATAAGAAATATGTTCAAGAAATGGTACATAACATACAGCAGGTTAGTAACCATTCTTTAAAATGTGGCTATGATGCACTGGAGGCTTCATTTAGATCAGCCATGACTGGCACAGTTATCAGGAGGCATGCATGGCTGAAAGAACAGGCATTACCAGACCATGTCAAATCAAAGCTTTTGGATGCACCTATGGACAAGGTCAGTTTATTTGGTTCCCCTGCGCAACAGGTACAAAAAAAGATGGAAGAGAAAGCAAAATCTGTACAAACAGTGAAAGATTTCTTACAAGTTCAACCTCCAAGGTTTAGCAGGAACTGGCCCTCCAAGAATTGGTCCTTTCCAGACTCCTCTAGGGCACAAAGAGGCAGGAATAGGCGCTCGAGAGGCAGAAACCAAACCAGGGGTGCCTGCAGGGGACGCCAGTGGCAAGGTAACCAGCAAGGCACGGATGCAACCACCACCACTACAACAACTCATTCACAGTGACTTGGCGGTGGCACCGCCTACCAGGGAACAATTAGAAGCACCCTTAGGCGGAAAGCTAACCTTATTTTCAAAGAACTGGCATTGCATCACAAGAGAAAAATGGATTTTGCAAACTATAGACCAAGGTTACAGGTTCCAATTCCATACTCTACCAAGCAAAAGAGGAATGCCAAACCTGCCACCTACTCAAAGGACAGAAGCTCTAAAGCAAATATCTCAATTACTAAGAATGAGAGCTGTGGAAAAGGTACCACCTTTGGAGCAAGGAAAGGGATTTTACTCCAGACTCTTCCTGGTACCAAGAAAAGAAAACAAATGGAGGCCTATTCTGGACCTGTCCGCTTTAAACACATTCCTCATTGTTCCAAAATTCAAAATGCTGACCCTACAGCAGCTTCTTCCCATACTGGGCAAGGAGTCTTGGCTGGTAACTCTAGATCTCAAGGAGGCATACCTGCACGTCCCCATAAGACCAATTTGCAGAAGATACCTCAGATTTCTTGCAGGATCAGAGCATTATCAATTCTCAGCATTGCCCTTTGGCTTATCTACTGCCCAGAGTGTTCACGAAATGCCTGGCATCAGTAATCACTCATTGCAGACTTCAGGGGATTCAAATCTATCCCTACCTGGACGACTGCCTGATACAAGCGGACAACAAAATAAAACTAACAGAAGACCTACAAAGAGTCATTTACCTGCTGCAAGCCCTGGGATATACAGTCAATATAAAAAGTCAAGGCTGATTCCATCCCAAAGAATAACCTTTCTGGGTGCAGAACTGGACACATCAAATCAAATGGCATCCCTAACTGCAGAAAAGAAAGAGCAGCTTCCTCTCTACTTCTTGGCATTAACAAAGCAGAACCATCTAACTGCAAGAAAAGTGCTGCAAGCTCTAGGCTTCATGGCATCCTGCATAATACTGGTCCCTCATGCCAGGCTGCATATGAGAAAGCTACAATGGTACCTAAAGAATTTGTGGTCTCAACACAAGCACAGCCTAGAAACCAAAATTCCAATGATTCCCTGCCTGAAGAAAGAGTTCCTATGGTGGGCTCAGGCCTGCCAATCAAACTCAGGATTGCCCTTCTGCAAAAGCCAACCAAAACAAACCATCACGACAGATGCCTCAGACCTCGGTTGGGGGGCACACATGCTGGACAGGTGCATTCAAGGCCTATGGACTCAAGACCAGCTGCACCTGCACATAAATCTAAAGGAAATGATGGCAGTAAAATTGGCAATCCAGGCCTTCAAACCTTTTCTCCAAGAAGGTCAGCTGATGATAAGGACAGACAACACCACAGTTATGTGGTACATCAACAAACAGGGAGGCACACACTCATATCCTCTATGCCGGCTGGCACTGGACCTATGGGATGTGGCTCTGAGCTACAACATTCAGTTACAAGCAATTTATGTACCAGGGAAGGAAAACATTCTAGCAGACATATTAAGCAGAACTACCACAGATGCCCACGAATGGATGCTGCATCCGGACATCTTCAAAGCCATCACAGGAGAATGGGGATTACCACAAATAGACTTGTTTGCATCCCCACTCAATCACCAGCTAAAGAAATTCTGCACAAGGACGTACCACCCACTTGCTTGGAAGGTGGACTCCCTATCTTTCAGTTGGAAAAACCTGATAGCATATGCATTCCCACCACTTCCTTTGATGCACAAGGTGCTTCTGAAGATCAAAGAGGAACATCCAAGGATCATTCTGATAGCTCCAGACTGGCCAAAACAACATTGGTATCCATTGCTGAGGAGCATGTCCCGGGAACAAATATGGACACCGCCCCTGATCCCATTACTGTTAACACAGAACAACTTCAACATCCTGCATCCAAACCTGAAAACTCTGCAGCTAACTGCCTGGAACATTACATGACAACAATTAACCCAAATTTATCCCAAAGGGTTAAGGACATAATCCTGGAGGCTCGAAGACCTTCAACAAGAAAGAATTATGCAGCAAAATGGAAAAGATATCTCACTTGGAGTACTGCAAAGGGGCAAGAAGTGACACTGGTGAACATAGCCAACATCCTGGAGTACTTGGCAGAGCTCTTCCATACAGGCCTGTCCTACTCTTCCATCAAGATACATGCCTCAGCTATTTCAGCAGAATACAGCTTGGATCCTCCTGTCTTCTCGCATCCTCTGCTCAGACAGTTTCTGAGAGGAATTAAAAATGTGAAACCTCCCCGGAAACCTCCATTACCAGCATGGGACTTGAACTTTGTACTAGAAAAATTGACACTTCCCCCTTTCGAACCAGCAGCAACAGCAGAATTACAATTCTTATCCTGGAAGACTGCATTCCTGCTGGCAATAACTTCAGCAAGAAGGGTCTCTGAACTACAGGCATTAATGGCAGTGCAACCCTTCCTGATCTTCCATCAAGATAGAGTGTCCATGAGAACAAATCCTACATTTATGCCTAAGGTGGTATCCAGAGTCTCTTTAAATCAGGCTATCCACCTTCCTACATTCTTCCCCAACCCACAGAACAGGGGAGAAAGGCTACTACATACCTTGGATGTGCATAGACAATTACGCTACTACCTGGACAGGACAAAAACCAATAGAAAAACTGACCAGCTTCTGGTAGCATATGCAACAGGGAAGGAAGGAAAACCAATTTCAAAACAGACAATCTCCAAATGGATAGGAAATTGCATTAGATTTTGTTACTCCTATCATGGAAAGAAAACTCCAGAGAACATCAAGCCTCACTCCACAAGGGCTACAGCCACTACCACAGCTTTCTTACGAGGAGTGACTACCAAGGACATTATAGAGGCTGCTACTTGGACCTCCGTGCATACATTTGCCAAGCATTATAATTTACCTTTATACTCTAGATCCCGAGCTGGTTTTGCCACTGCTGTTTTGCAAGGGATCCTAACTACACCATAATCTCTACTCATTCCTCCTCCCCTAGTTTAGCTATGGTATTCTACCCATTTGTGAAGACTGCAGATGCATCCTTGAAGGACATAGTACAGTTTTGTACCTACCATAAATGTAGATGTCCGATAGGAATGCATCTGCAGTCAGGATTACCCTCCCTCCTTCCCCTCTGAGGTACTCCTAGGGTATTTGCCAACCTTCAGCTAGCTTGGGGGGGATCTATTATGGTGTATTTGTTTGTATATATGTACATACATGCTTATTTTGTGTGTTTGCTCTCTACTATTTGGAAACTTTGGCATTTATCCAAATTTAGCCATCCAAGAGGGCACCTGGCATCTGGGGCAAGAAACACTGAGGAAAATGGCGTCGGCTGATGCCTTTATACCCGAAGAACTGCCACAATGACGTCGGGTGAAGTGCGACACCAGCCGAAGCCAGACCCAGACTTTGGAATCCGGCCGACCGAAGGGCTGCCTGACGACAGGACAACCCATTTGTGAAGACTGCAGATGCATTCCTATCGGACATCTACATTTATGGTAGGTACAAAACTGTACTTTATCAATTCTCATGTTTCTTTCTTTCTGTAAATTTCTAAAGAGCCCGTCATAGTCCTTTTTATATCTATTAATTAAAATGCCGTAAATTGTACTTGTTATAGATCTTATGTATAAGTTTCCCTGTTCTGACTTTAAAGATACACATAAACAACCTTGGATAGGTTTCCTTTGGAGAGGTCATGAAATTCAAAGATCTGTATATTAATTTACAGAACTCAAATGTATTTAAATACTTTTATATTTTTGTGAAAAGTAGAAGCTGCGTGAATACCAGTAAGACAAGGCGATATCCTGGACAACCAGAAAAGTTTATTGCTCACACAGTTGACCACAAAAAAGTAAAAATAAAAAGCAAATTCAAATCCACAAATTGAACGAAAATAAAATGAAAATACTGAGCGCTTTCACCCGCTCGACTACCTGCGGGTTTCTTCAGAGTACATTAAACAATTCTCTGCACCAGCCTTATATACTAACTTAGTGACTTGTTAGTAAGTTGTTAGTAAATTAATTGAATTAATTAAACAGTCATTTAAAACAAATTATCACATTAAAGAATTAAAAATGTTCTTTCCTTTACAAAATGACCTAAGGTCCGCAGTACTGAATAGTGTATTGAACACTTTGTTGTTGTTATACCGTATTGTGTGGTTTGAAAGTCTAAGTAAATGAGAATCCACATATTAAAAATATTAAAAATATTAAAAGTGTTAATAGGAAGTACATACATAATTGTGCTTTAAAAATTCTCTTAAGGTGCTGATGTTTTTGTTTTTGTTAGGATTTGTAAAGTTGTTATTTGATAAGCATTTGTTAAGCAATTGTGAGGGCATAACCTACAATGAATATCTGTGTATCTAGTCTCTATATAAAAAAACATTATAAATACATTAAGGATGCATAGTAAATACATTATAAATACATTATAAAACAAGTGTAAATATATATATATATATATATATATACTAGATAAATAAGTAAGGTAATGTTAAATAAATAAATAGATGAATGCTGTTGACTTGTAGAAAATATTAAAAATGTGTAATAAGTATATATAGAAATATAATTGTGAAAATAACCAGAACTATGTGTATAATATATATGTTGGTGGAGTATATAAATAAATAAATAATTAATTGTAATATGTAAAATAATCTTTTGTTGTTCTGAAAAAAACATACTTAAATATTCATTGCTGAGTATGGATGTATACTCAAAAAAACATTTATTACAAAGGTGTCAATAAATATATATATTTAAAATCTATCGTATGTAAATAGTAGTTAATATGGAAATAAATAATTGTGATAAGTTAAATGATTAAATAATTAAATAGTTAAAATTGATTCAAAATATGTAAACTCAGTAATGATGCCCTAAACATAATTTGTGTAAAATTGTTATATTTTTCCAAGATGAATATTCTTCCCAGCTTATAGGTTTATTGTTGCTTAACAACTGCTTTCTGTAGATCTCAGAAAAATCTCTATTCAGCCATATTTGAAAATCAGTTTTTCCAAATTCCCCGTGCAGGACTTAATATAATGGACAAATCTGATTTAAGCTGCTTATAATGTGTTCCACTAAGTTCTTTCTTTTACAGGATTTTTTCCCGGAAGTCATATTTGTGTTTATCCCCCCACAGTTGCAGTCTTCATATTATTCCATTGTTGAAGTCCAAATGGACAGTCTAATCTCAAGGGGTATTTCAGTTCCCATAATGTTGCCTTAGCCATTCATAAAAAGATGTGTTATTACAGTTGGTGAAGTCAAACCTGAGCTCCTTACCTACATGTTCAAAGTCTTATCTGAATACAACAACGCAAGAAGGCATGATCTAACAGAGTGTCTAGATGTTCTTCGTGTTTCACTGTTGCAGTCCTTACATATTGGGTTATCAGGCTCTTGGTAGCCCTCAGTCGATTAGAATACCAAAGTACTTGGTTTATGGCGGCAGATGCCTTCGGGTTTATGGCCTATGTCAGGTATAAAGGGAGGCATCTGATGCCATTTTCCTCAGATTTTCTTGCCACGGAGCCCGAAGCAGAAGCAATTTGCATGAGTGCCAGCCAGCCAGATACCTCTCTCATTGTTCCGACTACTGAAGTTATAGACATCCTCTGATAAGTGCCCCATTGGGGTCTCTTTCTTCTTGATTTAATGAATGTCAGAAAAAATAAATAATTGTCTTGCCTGTGGAAAACAAATTCTGCACCATGATTTCCACTCCTACTGTATAATTTGTTTGGGCCTTGACCACGACATCCCAAACTGTGATCTCTGTGCCTCTTTTAATCCATGTACCATACACCATACGCCATCCTGTACAAGCATTTCAGAGTTTGGCCTGAATTCGTCGGTATGGCATCTTCAGGTCTTCCTCCTTCCGAAGTCCCTAAGAAGCGCAAAGATAAGGACCGTGACAGATTTAGGCCCAAAACAGCCAATGAACATCCAGTTAAACTGGTTGTTATCCAGCCGACAGTCAATGAGCTGCTTGCTCAGACTCAGCAATCTGCAGATATACTGCCGCAGGCCTCTGCTGAGCCATGTCCTGAGGCCGAGCTGACACTGTCTCCAGACCCTGCGACGGCTATCACTCTTGATGACTCCGGAGCTCCAAAACAGGCTACCTCTTGGGAGGCCTCCACTTCCTGGCTTTAAACCAGATCGACTATCTCTGTTCAACTGACTTCGGTGGCTATGCCCCCCCCCCCCAAGTCCTTACAACTTTCCAGTAGGCCATCTGGCCGCAGACCACTTCAAAAGTTGCAAGCTGTTTCTCCACTGCCCCAGTCAGAGATGGTTAAGATGGCTAGTGACCTTTTAACCCTCATCCATGGTTCTCAGCCGCCTCCTTCCAAGAGGCCTAGAGACTTGTCCCCAGAACATTTGTCTGCCTCAGACTCCCAACGCTTCCAGCCAGTCTGCAGACGAAGAGGCTAGCACACAATTCTTCTCAAGTTTTCAGGATTCTGATGCTGAAGAATCCATCACCTTGGCTTCCCCTCCGGAAGATTATTCCTTTGGGGATACTCTGAATACACTAAGAGAGCATTTCAAGTGGGCAAGCCAGGAATACCCACAGTCTTAAAAGAGAATTAGAGATTTCCTGGACTTGCCTCAGCACAAGCTTCTGGCCATTCCCCCAGTGCTGGACGTTGTTGATTATGTTTTCTTGGAAAATTCCTTAAGTCCAAATACTGTCCTTCCGGCCCCCAGAAAACCAGACAGATTTTACAAAATGCCAGACTCACACCAGTTCCTATTCAGAAATCCTACTGCTGACCTGGAAACTGTTTCACAGGGACCTAAGGGCATTAAAGCCACAGTTTCTAAAAATCCTGTTCCCCCCTGATAGGGAGTCTAGAGCCTTGGATAGGTGGGATAAGAAGGTGTATACATCCGCCACTCTTGCCATTAGATCTATAAACTGTCTTTTTCATATGCTAAAATTTCAGCAGCATACTTTAGAGGACATTAAGTCAAAAATTAATGGTGTTCCTTCCTTAATGGAAGACAAAGACTTGAAAGAATTACTGAATTCAGCCACTCTTGTTGCTAAACATTTTCTGCATTGTGGTTTTGACACATTGGAAGCTTCTTGTAGGGCAGCAGCCACTGGTACAGTTATTAGAAGGCATGCTTGGCTCAGAGAGCAACCCCTTTCTGATCCTGTTAAGGATAAATTACTGGATGTACCACTACACAGGGACAACCTGTTTGGCAATAAAGCAGAGGAAGTGTTGAAAAAAACTAGAGGATAAAGCAAAGTCAGTGCAAATGGTTAAAGATTTCTTGCAGGTGCAGCCTCCCCGCTTCAGTAGGCATTATCCCTCCAAGAGCTGGATTTTTCCAGACCCCAGCAAGCAGGCCCGTGCCAGACCTAGGTCTTACAGGCCCTTCAGAGGCCAGCCTTCAGCCCAGCAAAAAGCTAAACAGTGGCAACCCTCATCTACAAAAACGGGGAGTTCTAAGCAAACACCCCAAAGAAAACATTTCCAATGACTAAGCCCTCCCCAGCCCCCTTCCCGCCCTTGGGGGGAAGGTTAGCTACCTTTGCAAATGTTTGGCCTTCCATCACAGAAGACAAGTGGGTGCTCAGTATAGTGAACCAAGGTTACAGGTTCTCCTTCCACACCCTCCCTGCCCCCCAAGGATATCCGGACATTCCCTCTCATCAAAGGCGAGAAGCAGAAAAACAAATTACTGCATTATTATACCTGGGTGCAATAGAGCCAGTACCAACACTACAGGTAGGCAGATGATTTTACTCCAGACGTTTCCTGGTTCCCAAAAAAGAGGGCACATGGTGCCCTATTTTGGACTAATCCACCCTAAACACCTTCTTGGTCATTCCCAAATTCAAGATGCTCATCCTTCAACAGTTGCTACCTATGCTGGTCAAAGATTCCTGGTTGGTGACTCTGGACCTCGGGGAAGCTTATCTGCACATCCCTATAAGGGAAAACTGCAGGCAGTTTCTTCAATTCAGAGCTGGGAATCACTTCCAATTCCCTGCACTGTCCTTTGGCTTATCTACTGCTCCCAGAGTTTTTACCAAATGCCTGGTTCCAGCTGTCACCTTTGCAGTCAAAGAAACATCCAAATATATCCCTACCTAGATGATTGTCTCATTCAGGCAGACTCTCCAGAACAACTTTTAAGGGATCTAGATTTTGTAACCAAGACCCTCACTTCATTGGGCTTACACCATCAACGTGAAAAAGTCAAACTTGCTACCCACCAGGGAGATTGTATTCCTGGGAGCAAGCCTAAATACAGCCACCCAGATGGTTTTCCTCCCTCAATACAAACAGAAGGATCTCACTATTTATTTCAAAACTCTAGCAGGCATGTCCCACCTCTCTGCAAGGCAATTCTTGCAGACACTGAGCTTCATGGCATCCTAATGATACCATATGCAAGACTGCATATGAGGAAATACAATGGTACCTGTGGTGGTAGAGGGAAGTCCTACTGCTTACCAGTGGGAATGGTGAGCATTGTACTGCCTATCTAATGCTAGAGGAGTGGTTTCCAGCTCTGAAGTTGTAATTTTATTAGCCTTTTTGGGCTGATTTTTATCCATTTCAATTTTCTGGCTTAAAAACGTGTGTGTTTGCACATTTTACGCATCGTGCAGCACTGCGAGGCTACAGTTAAACTATTCCAGGTGCCAGAAAGTGTGCTCTTCAAATTTTCCCTTAGAACTAGCTGGTTTCTCAGTAGTAGCGCTAAAATCTGAACCCCTGTGACTAGCACTTGCTCTAGAACCTGCTGGAAAGCACGAGGAAGCCTGAAACTGATACAAGCACTCAACTCTCCTTGTCAATAAGGAGAAATTAATCGTAGGCACTAAACAACCTATAATTGCAAAGTACCTTGCAAAAGTAAGGGAAAACAGCTCTTAAACTTTACAAAAAAAGCACCTAAACAGGCATGTCCAAGGGTCAGCTTCTGGTGATTTCTCCTGTCCACCTGGTGAATCTGGGCATACTGGGGCAATGCAGCAACTGCCTCATGTACACAGACAATCCTCTCCTCCTACCACCCAACACTACAACCTGCGAGAGATGCACTTACATAGCCAGACTGGAAGCAAAGCTCTCTACAGCCAAGATTGTGCTAGACAGTTAAGAGGAGAAGGTTAACACCTGTACTACACCTCAAGCAACTCATAGCCCTTCAAAACCCACACCATCAACACCCACACATAGCAACACTAAACCCACATATGCAGAGGCCCTTAACATTAACCTTCCAAAGCAACAAGGACCTCCGAAGCTGAAATGCAAACAAACACCAGTCACAACCAAAGTGACACATAGCTCACAACACCAGTGTGCCACCCAACAACAGCCCCTAAGGCAAGACAGTGTACCCAACACTTTAGTCATAGGTGACTATAGTCAGGCACACTGATGTCCCACTCACCAGGCTGAACAAGGAGAAAGTTACAGTCAGCTGCCTGTCAGGTGCCAGGATCCGCCACATAACGCATGCACTCAAGTCACTCCACAACAAATACAAATATGACTCTTGTCATTGTCCATACTGGAGCGAATGACTTGAAACATACCTCCTTGGACTACATGAAAAGAGACAAGGAAGAGCTCTTGGATCATGTGGCCCAGGCAGGTATGACCCTAGCCCTGAGTAGCATCCTGCCTTCACCCAGAATGATACCACAGTATAAGGACAAAATGATTGACTTCAACAATTGGCTAAGCTTCTGGTGTCATTCAAAGGGGATCCAGTATCTGTCTGTCTGGGAAGACATGATCAACAAACCACGATGCTTTGCCAGAGATGGTTTGCACCTGTCACCCCTGGGATTCAGGTTAATGGCTAAAGCTCTTGCCACCCATATAGTACCTTTTTTAGGCAAGGTTCAAAGGATAAAACCACCACCGTAACAGATAAAAGCATGCAAAATCTGAAGGTAATACTACTCAATGCTAGAAGTCTAAACCTCAAAATGCACTCTCTCGAGGCACTCCTAAAAATGGAGAACATCGATATCTGTGCAGTAGCTGAGACATGGTTCAAGGCTCCAGAGAGCACCCCTGCAATACCAGGCTACAACTCTTGCCACACTTTTCGGACACAAAACCAAGACCAAAACACTAAAGGTGGAGGAGTGTCCATATTCACCAAGGATATTCACACCTCCAGGCTAGTTGCCCAACACAATGCATCTGAAGTTCTCCAGGTGCAGCTAACACTAGGTTAGACTGCAGTCTAAATTGTAGCTTACTACAGATCCCCCACCATGCCCCAAGATTCTCACTACACCTTTCTAAACATACTGGAAAATATTAAGATACAACCAAACCCTAATACTGGGTGATTTCAACTACCCTGCCATTAACTGGAAAAACTACTCGAGTACCAACTCCTTTTCCCAACGGTTCTTGGAATTCATAAATTCCAATGCCCTGGATCAACTAATCCATTGTCCCACCAGGGGCTCCAATATCCTAGACCTGGTCATTACCAACATGGGAGATAGATGCTCCACACCAATGGTCACCCCCTCATTGGTCAAGTCTGACCATAAGCAAATCACCCTTGACATCCACATCCCACCCCCACCCCCCAGTAAGGAAACCTCCTTAAAAAACTTCTCCAAAGCCAACTTCATGCTACTGAAGTCAGAAGTGACAAACTTCACGACACCCATGCAGACGGGATCTGAAAGTTCGACTGCAGAATCTTACACTAAGGCACTGTACGAGCACATCCACTCATGCATGAATCGTGCCATCCCAGATAGAACCAAGATGCTCTTCTCCAAAAAAAGGAAGCCAATCTAGTGGTCCCCTGCTATAAACAAACTATGCAATAGAAGGAAGAAACTGTTGCAGAAAAGAGGAAAATCACAGGATGCAAAAAACTCCCTCACCAGCCTCAGTAAGAAGCTGAGATCTCTCATAAAATCCTCAAAAGCTAGTTACAAAAATAAAATTGCCAAAGATTCCAAAGACAACCACAAGGCATTCTATAGTTATGTCAAGAATCTAAATGGCAATGCTCAGATCTGCTCTGAGCTACAACAGAATGGCATTAAATATACTGATCCCAAGGATATTGCCAATATCCTGGCAGATCGATTTAGTGCCAACTTCACCCCCCCTCACCCCCTAAAGGGCCCATCTCAATACCAAAAGATTGCCAAATTCCGGTAATCACGGCCACACAGGTAGAAACCACACTCTCCAAAGCTAAGAATACAGCATCCATGGGACCAGATGACATCTCAGATGGTGTACTACATAAACTACAAAATGAACTGGCACCTCACCTAAGTGTCATGTTTAATCATAGCCTCACCTCAGGCTTTTGTGCCCACTAAGTGGTGCACAGCTACAGTTATCCCACTCCACAAGGGGGGATCTGCCTTGGATCCCGGGAACTACCGTCCCATCAGTCTGACAAGCCTGATCTGCAAGGGCATGGAGCGCATTATCATGGAACTTATAAACAAAGACATTGGCAACCTTCAAACACTGGACCCCACCCAGTTTGGGTTTGTGAAGGGCCGATCTTGTCTCCTGACTCTGATTGACTTCTTCAAATCAGTCTCCAGAGCTGTGGACGAGGGTAAGGCGGTCCACACAGCCTATCTGGACCTCGCCAAGGCCTTCGACACCATTCCCCACTCTGGAATCATAGATAAACTTAATAAGTTGGACATAAATCCCTACGTCAGTCGATGGGTTGCCAACTGACTTACTAACAGAACCCAGACTGTAAAAGTAGCTGACTCCCAAATCCAGCTCCAGACAAGTGGAGTACCTCAGGGTTCAGTCCTGGGACCACTCTTGTTTGGCATCTACTTCTCTGAAGTACAGGCCAACACTAAGGGACTCTGGCTAAAAAAGTTTGCAGATGACTGCAAACTGGGAGCCATTATTGAATCCCCAAATGATGTGGATATTCTACAAAAGGGCCTTACAGAAACAGATGCTTAGTGACAGAGCCATGGGCTCAAGCTTAATACCAAGAAATGTATAGTTATCCCCTTTGGAAAAAAAACATGTACCCATGAATTACCACATAGGTGGCAGGACACTAAACAAAGTGTGATGAGAGACTTAGGGACACAGGTGGACAGTGGTCTCACTTTCGATAACCACATCACCACAACAGTCAGGAAATCCTTCTATGTGGCACACCTCATCACTAAGGGCTTTTCATCCACAAAAAAGGAGGTCATTGTCCCACTGTACTCATCCCTCATTAGACCCATTATAGAGTATAATGCCCCGTTTGGTATGTACCTCACAAGACATCTGCAACAGCTGGAAAGGCCACAGAAATACCTCACTAAAAGAATCACAGGCCTAAAGCAGATGCCATATGCTGACCATCTAAAAAAACTCCAGCTATACTCTATGGCATATCATCTACTCAGAGGCGATCTCTGCTTAACATACAAGGCCATGTCAAACCCTGAGCTGTTGGACCTGCTCCACTTAAAGAAATCCCAATCCCTCAGAGCCACACACTCCAGGAATCTAAACCTTGTCATCACAATGAACAAAACATGCTGGAGGGATAGGTTCCTGACCAAGAGACTCCCCACACTCTGGAATAGACTGCCCATACATGTCAAGCAGAGTGCCTCATTGGCCCTCTTCAAAAGGAACCTTGATGATTGGATGGGAGGGAGGAAATTCACCCCGAGGATCATGTCAGTCGCCCTGCTAGACAGGGGTCTAGAGAAGTAAATATTGTGGGAAGAAATATCCAGGGAAGTATTATGGCTAGGCTTGTATAGGCCCTAGGTCCGATAGCCTAGTACCAACCTATGAACCTCAAAAACCTGTGGAGTCAACACACACAGAGCCTGGACTTGACACTCCCACTAATTCCCTGTCTGCGGACAGAGTTCCTTTGCTGGTCGAGGGCCTGCTCACAGGCCTGCCTTTTCGCTCACCCCTTCCAAAACAGACTCTCACCACAAATGCCTCGGACTATGCTTGGGGTGCACATCTAGAAGCCAAATGCGTAGAGAGGACTTGGAACAAACAACAAATTCAGCTACACATAAACCTAAAGGAAATGTTAGCAGTACAGCAGGCCTTACTGACCTTCAGGACTCTCCACTCCCCAGGAACCCTTCTTGTCGAGACAGACAATACCACTGTAATGTGGTACATCAACAAACTGGGAGGGATTCACTCCTATCCCCTCTGCAGGCAGGCAAAGCATGAATCTTTGGTCCATAGCAGCTTCAATGGGCCTACATCTCTCAGCTCAATTTCTTCCAGGAAAACTAAACTCCTTGGCAGATCAGTTGAGCAGACAAGTTCTGGACCCTCACGAATGGCAACTCAGCAAGACCATTTTCTCTCAAATTATTCACAAATGGGGCACCCCACAGGTGGATCTGTTCGCCTCGCTGACGAACCACTTCCTCCCAACCTTTTGTACCAGGGAACATCACGACAAAGCAAGGAGAGTGGATGCTCTGTCCTTCCCTTGGACCCAACTATCAGTTTATGCCTTCCCACCTATTCTCCTTCTCCCCAGAGTATTGCTGAAGATCAGGGATGAGAAACCCAGGGCCAGTCTTATAGCTCCAGACTGGCCCAGACAACATTGGTACCCACTGCTTCACAGTCTCTCACATTCTCAGCCCTGGCTGCGCCCCCTACTACCAGATCCCCTAGTTCAGGAGAAGGGATCCTTCCTACACATACAGATACAAACCCTGCATTTGGCAGCCTGGCTCATAGTTTAAATCTCTCATAACAGGTGTTGGAGGTACTTCGTGAAGCCAGAAGACCCAGTACAAGGAAATCTTACGTACAAAAATGGAAAATATTCTGTTCTTGAATTGGCTTCAGGCTAGGGGGTTTACCTCTAATCAGTTTTGTCTTCCCCTCATTCTGGAATACCTAGCAGACCTATACAAAGGAGTACTTTCCTTCTCTTCGATAAAGATTCATGCCTCAGCCATTTCAGCTCATTGCTCTCTAGAGCAACCTGTCTTCTTTCATGTATTGATGAAACACTTTCTCAGGGGAGTAAGCAACTTAAAGCCACCCAGGAGAATTTCTACCCCTGCTTGGGATCTTAATTTTGTGCTTAAAAAACTTACTCTGCCCCCCTTTGAAACAACTTTCTCAGCAGACTTGAAGTTCCTTTTCTGGAAAACTGCTTTCCTCCTGGCTATTACTTCAGCCAGAAGAGTCACTGAGCTACAGGCACTAATGACAATAGAGCCTTTCATCATCTTCCATACCGACCGGGTCTCAGTGAGAACTATCTACCTGCCTACATTCTTTCCTAACCCTCAGAATAGGGGAGAAGAGAGACTTCTGCACTCACTTGGACATACACAGACAACTGAGATTTTATTTGGACAAGACTAAAGCCATTAGAAAATCAGATAAACTGCTAGTCAGCTTTGCACCTGCAAAGCTATTTCAAAGCAAACCATCTCCAAATGGATCTCCAGCTGTAGTCATTTTTGTTATCTGCAACATGGCAAAAAGCATCCACAGAATATCAGGACACATTCAACAAGAGCAGCCTGTACCTCAGCAGCTTTCTTAAGAGGGTGCCTACTAAGGACATTTTGGAAGCAGCTACCTGGACCTCTGTCCACACTTTCTCAAAACACTACAATTTGCCCTTGTTTTCAAAGTCCAGGGCTGGATTTGCCGCTGCAGTGCTGCAGGGCACGCTAACCAACCATTAACCTGCAAATACTCCTCCTCCCTTTCTCAATACACTGGGCTTTGGGAGTCAACCCAATTTGTAAGGACTGCAACAGCAAAAAATGAAGAACATAGTACAGTTGTGTACACTTACCATAAACTGCAGTCTTCCTTTTTCCCTTCCAGTCCCTACTCAGTCTGTAAATACAGATGCCTCAGACCTTTCTTGGGTAGCTGTATCCACAAAGCCCAGCATATACTTTATCTTCATTAAACGAAATGAATGTATCTTACTCTAGAATTAGAGGTTATTTTAGAGACCTTTTCATTGGAGCTAAGATAGATTTTGACACTTATAACTACATTGACATTCCCTTTCCTAAGGTTCCTTCCATTTTTGGGATCCCTAAGATACATAAGGATCTCAATAATCCACCTATGCGAGCCCTCATTGATGGCCGTGGATCCATGACATACTCTTGTGCACAATTGGTCGACAACATCCTTTCAAAATATATAAAAAACATTCCGGAAATCTGTAAGGACTCTTGGTCATTTCTTAGTAACATTAATAATTTGGCCTTTGATATTTCTTACAATTTCCTTACAGTTGACGTTGTCGACTTATATAGATCTATACCACACAATGAGGCGGTAGAATGGATTACACTTAGTTTGAAGGGGCTTAACGCAACCCAAAGAGAAATTGATGTAGTTTCTGAACTGTTAGATATTATTTTAACATCTAACTTTTTCATCTTCACCAAAGAATACTACTTACAGAAACAAGGGATAGCAATGG
Source organism: Protopterus annectens (assembly GCF_019279795.1). Taxonomy (NCBI): domain Eukaryota; kingdom Metazoa; phylum Chordata; order Ceratodontiformes; family Protopteridae; genus Protopterus; species Protopterus annectens. The sequence continues at coordinate 1,338,527,998 of NC_056729.1, forward strand.
GTTCACCATGTGGTGCTAGTGTGGCAAATTTATTTGTAGCATACTGGGAGAAACACTACATCTTTAATAACCATGTTTTTATGCCACGCATTACATATTACACCAGATTTCTGGATGACGTCTTCATCATCTTTCATGGGAATGCAAGTGAGGCATTAGCCTTGACTGATTTTTTCAATTCTACAACTAACTTCCTTAAATTCACTTAACACTTTTCTACTACAGAAATTGACTGCTTAGATGTCAAGCTTAACAAGGACACTGTAAAAGGTCTTTAGTTTTCATCTATTTTTAGAAAACCTACCTATTGTAATTCCTTTCTTCATTTCACAAGCTCTCATCCATTCAAACAAAAACGGTCAATAATTAAAGGGCAACTCATTAGAGCAGCAAGGATGTGTTCCTTTGACAACTTTTCATAGAGAATGTCAACTCTTGAAAAACATGTTTCTCAACCACAGTTATCCTCTAGCACTTATTGATGAGATGATCCAAGAAGTTGGACTAAAACGATCTAATGGAATTTATACACCATTATTTGTTAAAAATATGTACAACACTATAGGTGACCTCACTAGCCTGACCTCTGACACTTCCATTTTAAACAACATAGACAACCAGAATTGTCTTAATATTCCCCTTGTTAAACAACTTATCACTAGTTTTATTACTACTTTTAACACCAACTCCAACCAGATTAGACATATAGTCTTTAAAAACTGGTATTTCATCAGGAGTAATCTACAACTTTCAGAAAAACTAGGACAAAACCCTGTTGTAGTATATAAGAAAGGTAATACTCTCAAAATGCTTCTTGAAAGAAATAAAGAAATTGATTTCACTTCAAGACAAAAGGGGACATTTATTTGTGGTTCTTGTAACTACTGCAAATATTTGAGAACATCAAATTCTTTTTCTATTAGAAACAAAAATATTACATCAATTATAAACTTAATTGTGAGACTAAATCCATCATTTATTTAGCTACATGTGATTGTTGTCCAGCCTTTTACGTAGGGAAAACAGACCGTAAACTACGTGAAAGGCTGTATGAACACATTTATGCTATTAAGAAAAATAAAAGTGATAATGCCTTGGCGAAACATATCTTTAACAACCCTGGTCACAGCTTCCATTTTCTAGCTATAGATCATTTACCTTATACTATTAGAGGAGGTCCTTTTTCACTACTCTTAGAAGCCTGTGATCTAGAATGGCAACTAACATTAGATGCGTTTAGTATACCTGGGTTGAATGAAAATTGCAACATTAATTGTATATTAAAACTAAGGAATACTCTGAGGTAAAACTTCCCTATTAGTCAACATATGGTCTTAAAACTTTGTTGGTGACACAATGTCTAAATGCTTACAATGTAAATAATTATAACTAGCATAAGAATTTTAAAAATTTTTTAAAAGAAAATTTTTTATACCTGAGATTGTTGTGTAGCAACATCATGGTATTATTAATTAATACTTTCTTCTTACAAAAAACATTTTTTAAATATATATTTTTAAATATATTTTTTATATATTAATTAAATAATTGGAGTGAATGGTTAGTTTAACCATTAATAGCCTTGATTAATTTGTACACGAACCTTGGACTTTTCTTTGGAAAATGTGCAGTAGCATAGCTGGCATATTACAATATATTATATTATAGCAGCAATTGATTATTTACACAAGTATTAACTTGTTGAATGAACTGTTCTTATTATATATATATTTTTTAACATAACACTGATGTATAAGCTTGTTTTTATATGCATTCCACAGTTTCATCAATATATTGTAGTTAGCGAAAGCATATGCTTATTTGTGACTTGCAGTGACGTGTTTCAATGTACTCACGTCATTTGCAGGTTTAAATGTTTGGCGCCTTCTTTGTGTCTGTTTCTCTGAAGAAGCCACTGTTGAACAGTAGCGAAAACGTATGTTGTTCCAAAAAACAATAAATTTGCGTTTAGAACATTGCTACCTCTACCAGCTTGTTGTATTCCCATTTGGGCTAGTGACGGATTTACCTGGCATTTTTTCTTTTTTGCAGTTTTGTACTTCACCAGTTTTGTGTTTGGGTTATGGCTACAGGTATCCATTCTAGTCCAGGGAGTCCTAACTTATTCGGGACGAACATTAAAAGTGAGCTAGCTGATCAGACGGATATTCCGTCCTTGTTACGTTCCCTCTCTCAACGTATGGACTTGATCTCATTCCGTTTAGACGCATTGGATAAGAGAGAAACGGACACGCCACTCGCAGTTCATTCTGAACCCAATATGCTGGTTGGCAATAATTTTAACGCCACTACAGTATCTTCCACGATACCAGCAGCGCAACCTAAGCATTCTAGTGCACAAAGTTTACCACTTGACAAGAATGCATCGAGCTTTACACGTAACCATACTAATGTACCAGCTCCGTCTGATTCTCTTAATAGAGATATGGCTGCAATAAGTTTACCACTGGCACAACGGAGTGAACGGACTCTAGCAGTAACTGCTAACCAGATACAAGAAGGGGAGACAAGGGGACCAGACCAAGCACTTATTGGCGTTCCATCGATTCAGGATTGGATCCAGAACACAGATAAGTTTAACTTTTTTACACAATCTTTACAGGAACGTCCGGCTGCGGGTATGGAGCCCCCACCAGTAAGTAAAAACATCATTGCAGATAAACTTAAGAGTTTTGATAGTAAACTTGTAAAACTGAAGAAACTGCAGTTAGAAGTGGCGTACTTCAAGCAATGTTTGAATGATAAAGTAGTACCTAAGGGTCTCCGGACTACCTTTTTTCCTACTGGTTTACTAGTAGATACTGCATTTCATAACGATCTTATCGCCCTTTTTGACCAACAAGGGGCTCAACTTTTAGAATTAGTGGTCAAACATTATTCTTTACACATCACCCTTTTAACAACTGAAGTGAACGACCTGGACAATTCCATCAAAAATGACCTTGACTTTAACAGGTACAAATATGACTATGGGTGTATTTTTTCAAGTATCGATGCATTGGTGGACAAACTGAAATCAAATAAGGTCAAGAAACTTTCAAGAGATAGAACAGCTTATATGCACAATAATGTTTACCCCAAATTGCAACTTTCTAGTGGTGACAAAACCCTAGCAAATACTTCTAACACACCAACACACCTTGCTAATTCTAATACAACTGATACTGATGCTGTAGAAGAAACTGCGGAAGATCAATTTATTGAGGTACCAAGACGGAGCAATAGAATCCGGGCCAATAATAACAATAACTTTAGGAACTACCAACAAGGAATCGCAGATAACATTAACCCAAACAATACCCCAAATAAGGGGAATTTTTTAGGAGCACGCAACAATCGGTTCCAGAGGAACAAGAACAAGAACCAAAACAATTATCGGTAACATTTGAACTTGATGGTAATAACGCTGATATTTATGGAGGGAGTAAACTGAGAATGTTGACTAACTTACAAGGTGACTTTAAAATTTACAACTTCTCTAGTATTGAATTAGACCCTCCATTGATTGAACTGTTAGCTTATGGTAACACATTTGTACCTAGTAAACATTTTAACCTAGCAAAAACTATTATTGATTTAAAATGTTATGTGAGAAAACTTAATCTGCATTTACTGTTTAATAATTCAGTGTTCACAGCTTCAGACACTTTAAGACCTACTAGTACATTTAACCCTCCTTTACACCCTGCGTTACTAATATTTGAAAATATGTGTGAATTAGACATTAGACATCTTAGTCAAATGTCACACCTGAGTAACAAGCATGAGAAACCTAATATATCTAGTGAGCAGTTGACTGCTTTTAACAACCTCTGTTTATCCCCTGTGAGGGTGATTAAGCCAGATAAAGGCGGTGGCCTAGTTATTTTTGACATTTCTGAGTACATTATGAAAATGCTGCTAGTACTACAAAGCCCAGCATATACTTTATCTTCATTAAACAAAATGAATGTATCTTACTCTAGAATTAGAGGTTATTTTAGAGACCTTTTCATTGGAGCTAAGATAGATTTTGACACTTATAACTACATTGACATTCCCTCTCCTAAGGTTCCTACCATTTTTGGGATCCCTAAGATACATAAGGATCTCAGTAATCCACCTATGCGAGCCCTCATTGATGGCCGTGGATCCATGACATACCCTTGTGCACAATTGGTCGACAACATCCTTTCAAAATATATAAAAAACATTCCGGAAATCTGTAAGGACTCTTGGTCATTTCTTAGTAACATTAATAATTTGGCCTTTGATATTTCTTACAATTTCCTTACAGTTGACGTTGTCGACTTATATACATCTATACCACACAATGAGGCGGTAGAATGGATTACACTTAGTTTGAAGGAGCTTAACGCAACCCAAAAAGAAATTGATGTAGTTTCTGAACTGTTAGATATTATTTTAACATCTAACTTTTTCATCTTCAACAAATAATACTACTTACAGAAACAAGGGATAGCAGTGGGTTCACCATGTGGTGCTATTGTGGCAAATTTATTTGTAGCATACTGGGAGAAACACTACATCTTTAATAACCATGTTTTTATGCCATGCATTAAATATTACACCAGATTTCTGGCTCAAGATGCACGCCCTCGAAGCCCTCCTCAGTATGGAGAACATCGATGTCTGTGCTGTGACTGAAACCTGGTTCAAGGCTCCTGAGAGCACCCCAGCACTATCAGGTTATACCTCATATCATGCGTTCCGGCCCCAAAATCCGGACCGAACCACAAAAGGAGGGGGAGTATCCATATTCATAAAGGATACCCACACCTCCAGGTTAGTGGCAATGCACGAAGCATCGGAGACTATCCAGGTGCAATTAACCATAGGTAAAACTGCCCTACAGTTTGTAACATGCTACAAACCACCTTCTCAAACTCAGGAAACCCACACAGCCTTCCTGAAGACACTGGAGAGTATGAATGTCTCTCCAAACACCATCATATTGGGTGACTTCAACTACCCAAACATAGACTGGGAACATTACTCAAGCCCCAACACCCTAGCCCAAAGGTTCCTGGAGTTCATAAACTCAAATGCTATGGAACAACTAATCACCATTCCCACAAGAGGAGAAAATATACTAGACCTGATCATCACAAACATGGGGACAAAATGCTCCACACGAAGTATATCCCTCATTGGTGAGATCAGACCATAAATTAATCTCACTGGAGATCCACATCCCGCCCCACCCCAGCTAAAAAAACACCACAGTGAAGAACTTCCCAGAAGCGGACTGCACACTTTTTAAAACTGGAGTGGTATCCTTCAAGGCCCCGAGCCAGTGGAAACCACAACCCACGCTGCTGAAACCCTTACAAATGCCTTCTACGAGCACCTCCAGGAATGTATGGATCAAGCAATCCCTAATAAAATCAAGACCCTTTCCACCAAAGGCAGGCACCGGTCTGGTGGACTCCAGCCATAAACAAACTCTACAACAAGAGGAGAAAGCTACTACATGACAGAGCAAAATCCCTAAAGGGAAGGCATCTCTGATCAGTACTAGCAAAAACTACGATCACTCATAAAATCATCCAAGGCCAACTTTGAGAGAAAAATCGCTAATGACACAAAAGACAATCATAAAGCCTTCTTTAGCTATGTTAGAAACCTGGGTGGAAACTCCCAGATATGCTCAGAATTAGTCCAAAATGATACAAAAATCACTGAACCCACAGACATTGCCAACATACTGGCAGACAGGTTCAGTGCAAATTTCTCCCCTCCCTCCCCCCCAAAAGGAGAAATATCTATCCCACCAGAGTCTAGCCTCCCAAACATCTTAGATGCCCAGGTGAGAGCTGCTCTCCCTAAAGCAAAAAACACAGCATCAATGGGACCGGACGGTGTCCCCGGCTGTGTGCTACACGAACTCAATGAGGAACTAAACCCACACATAAGGCTGCTGTTTAATCTTAGCCTTACTACAGGGTACGTACCCAAAGAATGGCGTACGGCAACTGTGGTCCCACTCCACAAAGGCGGTGCTTCTACGGACCCTGGAAATTACCGGCCCATAAGCTTGACGAGCCTTGTCTGCAAAGCTATGGAGAGGATCATAATGGAACTCATAAATAAAGACATTGGGGACCTACAGACACTGGATCCTACCCAATTTGGCTTTGTCAAGGGCAGATCCTGCCTCTTGAACTTGGTCGAATTTTTCAAAACAGTCACTAAGGCCATTGATGAGGGTAAGGCAGTTCACACAGCCTACCTTGACCTAGCAAAAGCGTTCGACACAATACCCCACTCGGGCATCATAGAAAAGCTCACCAGCTTAGATGTAAACCCATATGTCACAAGATGGGTTGCAAACTGGCTTAAGGACAGAACACACAGGGTTAGAGTTGCCGGTGCCATGTCAGACTCTAAGCCGGTCACGAGCGGTGTCCCACAGGGCTCAGTCCTGGGCCCCCTCTTGTTCGGCATTTATTTTTCTGAAGTGCAGGCAAACATAGGGGGATTGTGGCTGACAAAATTTGCAGATGACTGCAAACTGGGCACCATAATTGACACTCCATCAGACACAGACATCCTCCAGAAAGGTCTCATAGAAATGGATAACTGGTGCCAGAGCCATGGCCTTAAGCTAAATGCCAAAAAAATGTATAGTTATACCCTTTGGGAAAAACAAGGTAACCCCTAATTACCACATAGGTGGTAATCCATTAAACACGGAAGAAGTTATCAGGGACCTGGGGACCCAAGTTGACAGTAACCTCTCTTTTGACACTCACATTGCCAAAGTGGTTAGGAAGACCTTCTACATTGCCCACCTGATCATGAAGGGATTCACATCCAGATCAGGAGAGGTCATTGTACCCCTGTACTCTTCACTTATCAGACCAATGATTGAGTACAACGCCTCATTCGGAATGTACCTTACCCAACACCTGCAGCAGTTGGAAAGACCCCAAAAGTTCCTCACCAAAAGGATAAAGGGGCTCAAACATATGTCATACAATGCCCGACTGAAGAAACTCCAGCTCTATTCAGTCCCATACCGTCTGCTCAGAGGTGATCTGTGCCTGACATACAAGGCCATGTCCAACCCGGAATTAATGGACATGCTCCACCTCAAAAAATCCAAATCCACCAGAGCCACGAGAGCAAGAGACTTAAACCTCAACACGGATATAAATAGGACGTGCTGGAGGGACAGATGTTATGTGATCCTATCTCGCCTACATTCTGACTGATGGGTTCGGAGCCGATCCCTCGGCTCCGACTCAGCACGCTTATGCCAAAGAGCGAAGTCTCTTATTGGCTGAGCTTATTATATCCCAGGATGCACCACTACCATTCCCCCAGATCTCGTTTGCCGCTAACCTGCGAAGACGTGGTCTCGAGCTGGCTGAGCTGAGTAGTTATTTTTTGACTAACTTTTCTGTCAGTTTTGCTGTTTTCTTTCAAAAAAAGCTGTTTTAACAGCTATTCTTACATTGTTGTGTGGTTGGTTTGAATTTCTTGTGAAATTTTGTTGTGTGACTGGGTTGTGTTTGGTAGGCCCCCCTTTCATCTAGGGCCTTCCCGGTTATTCAACCCTTCTATATTCTATATATAGTAAAAGGCTTTAAAGTTTTTGGTAGCTTATATACAGGAAGTGTTCAAGGGTTTCAAAGTCCCCTGTCATTTGCGAGTGATAACTGTAAGCCTATACTTAGGGGCAGTAATTGTATTTCTTCCAGTCAGATTACTGAAATCCCCCCATAATGTCTCAGAATCCTAGGCCTTCGGGCTTTAAAAAATGTGTTAAATGTAGTTTCAAAATGTCCATCACGGACGATCACTCGCTCTGTGTGTATTGCTTAGGGGCAAAACATTTACAGGAATCATGTAGCGTATGTCACGCTTTTTCCTCAAGGGTCCTCCAGGAGAGGAAAAATAAATTAATTCTTAAGGGATTAATTAAACCTTCTTTCGAAGAAGCTTTGGCATCCTCTCCTTCTCCGGCCAAAAAGAAAAGGGCGTCGGTTCCGACCAGTCCGTCGGATCCGACCGCTAAGAAACATAGGCAGGCCTCTCCTTCGGCTCCAAGGACTTCGGAGCCGAGATCGGAACGGTCTGCCTCGATGCCACCAGTATCGACTCCTCTGGCTTCGGAGCCGATGGCTGGGGCATCGAGAGGCGGGTCACCTTCGTCGGCTCCACTGCTCGGAGCCGACAAAGGTTGCCCGCTCAGACACTTCCTCCTCGGCGCCGAAGCCCACCTCGGCACCGATGGAATCTGGTATGTGTATTCCCTCGGCGCCGATACTCATCGAGTCGCCTCGGAGCCGGTCCCCTAGCCCTTTGGGGCCGTTGGAGAGGCCGTCTCGAACCCGTTCTGTTTCCTCTCGGTCTTCGAGGATGTCAGATTCTGATATAGACAGGGTGCTCCAAAGACTGTTCCAGTCTCCAGTCTTCCAAAAATTTGTTTCGGTTCCGACCCAGTTGGCTTCGGAGCCGATGACCTTGGTCCACCCCATTGCCATTCCTCCTCCGACTGCTTCGGCTCCGTCGGAGCAGGTGCTGTTGGAGCCGGTGGAGATCTCAGGGTCGGCTCCGACCCTTACTCCAACCCGGGCTTCGGGTCCGAGTTTGGTACGCGGACTTCTTCGGCTGGACCCGGGGTGATGTTTGGGACCTATGCTTCGGTTCCGAGCCTCCCCTCGGTGCTTGGCTGCGGGACTTCCGTCGGCTATCACGGCTCGGGGACCGGACACTCCCAGGATTCTGGGGGTCCGGCTTTCAGAGCCATGAGGAGTGCCTTGGCCAAGTCCTCTTCGGCCATCTCTCCGGCTTTACCGGCACCTTCCCTGGGCGTGGAGACTGGGTCTTTGGCAGTTCCCTGTCCATAGTCAGCGGAGCCCGGGGCCTGAGGTTACCCCAGTGGGGTTCCCTCCTCCTGAGGGTTCTTCGGAGTTGTCTTGGGAGGAACCTCCAAGGAAGAGATCGTGCAAGAGGAAGCACGTGGACTCCGCCGAGTCTATTACATCAGACACTGATCTGGATGATGCAGAGGGGTCCCAGTCGTCCTCGGATGATGTCTCATTTGCAGACATCTTAGAGATCCTCAAACAACGAGGCGGCTGGATATCCAAACCCCTCTGCTGACGAGTCAGTGCTCCTCAAGGCCTTTGGGGCTCAGCCCTCCGCCTCCTGGGTGTCTCCGCCCTTTGACGAGCTTCTGGATTTGGTTTGTCGAAGGCGTGGGAACATCCAGATACCGTGGAACCAGTCCCTTCGTCCAAATAAATTCTTGTCTGCTCCCCGAGAAGGAGTTCCTCACTAAAGGCGTGGCTGTAGATGCCATGGTGGTGGCATCTGCTACACAACAGGACGTGGCAGAGGCTTCAACGTCTGTCCATCCTCCTAATAAGGAGTCTAGGAGTATGGACAGGTGCGGAAGCGCACCCTGACTTCAGCGGCCTTTACTTTAAGGTCTCTGAATTATTTGGCACATTTTACCAGGCTTCAGAGGGATCTGGTCAAGGAGTTGTCAGATTCCCTCTCGGGTAACCTACCTGAGCAGCTAGCCCAGTCGGTTAGCTCTCAGTTGGCTATCCTTCGTCAATTTCTAACTCGTCCATGAGGCTCATTTCCTATGCGGCCGAAGGCGTGTAGAGCGGCAGCCACAGGCGTGGCTCTACTTAGACCAGCCTGGCTCCGCTTGTGTCAGTTCATGGAGGCCTTCAAGTCTTCATTCGCCGCTCCCTTTGATGGGTCCTCATTGTTTGGACCCAAGGTTAAAGACACCCTTACCGCTGTGAGCAAGAGGGAAAAACTTTATCTGCCATAGGTGCCCGTTATTCCACTCCCTTCGGCCTTACCCCAAGGCTAAAGGAGGGGAAAATGTGGTTCCGCAAATCTCGCAAGTTTTTCTCCCAACAGCAGGAAGATTCCCCTTCCAGAGGCAGAGGACGGGGAAATTTTTCAGGAAGACGCCGTCCCAGAGGCGGCAGAGGGCCCCGCAATTCTGGAGACCGCGAGTCCTTTCGTGGCTCTTCAGCCTCCCACACGTCATGAGGGATTGCCCGGCTGTGCTGCTCCGGAGCCAGTCGGGTGTCGTTGCCAAGCACCTAAAAGCCTGGGAGTCAATCACTCAGGACAGATGGGTGCTTCGGATCATTGCCGGAGGTTACACCATCCCATTCACATACTCGCCCCCACCGTCCAAAAGAATCCCGGACCCTCCACCCAGTCAAAGGGAAATGGCAGCCGCAGAAGCTTTAAAGCTGCTAGAAAAAGGAGTCATCCAACCGGTCCCCACAGACCAGATCGGATCAGGAAATTACTCCAGGTTCTTTTAGTGCCAAAAGACAGGGGACCTGAGACCAATATTAGATCTCAGCAGACTGAACCAATCCGTCACGAAATCCAAATTCGAATGGTCACGTTACAATCCATTCTCCCATTGTTGGAGAAGGATGTTTGGATGTGCTCCATAGACCTCAAGGACGCCTATTATCACATACCGATACATCAGGCGTCCAGGAGGTACCTGCGCTTCAGCCTGGGAGTCAGTCATTACCAATTTTGCGCTCTGCCCTTTGGTCTCACCACAGCCCCCAGGGTGTTCACCAAGTGTTTGGCAGTAGTGACGGCTCACCTGAGAAGTCTTGGATTCCAAGTGTTTCCCTATCTCGACGACTGGCTCCTGACTGCCACCACCAGGCATCTACTAATGGACAACCTCAAAGCCACCATCTCCTGGGTATTTCCCTGGGGATTACATTCAATTGGTCAAAGTCTGTCTTGCTGCCCTCTCAACGCATAAAGTTTATAGGAGCAGAGATAGACTCAAGATTGATGCGCGTCTTTCTTCCTGTCGAAAGGATCCAAACTTTACAGGGCCAAGTTCAAGCTCTGATCTCGAGATCCAAAGCCCCAGCCAGGATGGTTCTTCAAGTTTTAGGCTCAATGTCTGCCACGGTTCTTTTAGTTCCTCTGGCAAGATTACACATGAGGATTCTGCAGTGGCTCTTGTCAACTCAATGGTCCTTTCAGGATCTTCCCCTCAATCATCACATCATGATTACGGAAATATGCAAAAGGGACCTTCGCTGGTGGCTTCAGACATCCAATTTGGATCAAGGAAAACCCTTTGTTCTCCCTCTCCAGTGGTTACCCTGACGACAGATGCCTCCCAGATAGGGTGGGGGCATTGTCTGGGCAGGCTAGTTCAGGGCTCCTGGCGTCCAGACGAAGCTCTTCTCCACATCAACGTGTTGGAGATGAGGGCTGTACTTCTATCCCTACAAGCCTTACACAAGTTTCTTCCTCAGGGCATCATCGCCATCCACACAGACAACATGTCGGTGGTTTGGTATCTGAACAAACAAGGAGGGACCAGATCATACCCCCTTTGCAGAGAGGCCATGAGAGTGTGGGAATGGGCTGTAGCTACCAACCGCTTCTTGGTAGCGACCCACATCCCGGGAAAGTCAAACATATTGGCAGACAAATTGAGCAGGACAATTCTCTCTCCTCACGAGTGGTCTCTAAACCACACAGTAGCAGCTCAGGTTTTCAGGAGATGGGGGACCCCGTGCTGCGACCTATTTGCAACTCCACTGAACACCAAGTGCCAAAGGTTCTTCTCCTTGATCCCACATCAGGGAGTACCAGCCATGGATGCTCTAGCACAACCTTGGCCAACAGGGCTACTTTATGCCTTTCCTCCAATTCCGCTTCTTCCCAGAGTTATTCAAAAAGCTTCTCAACTGGGGTCTTCAATGATACTGATTGCCCCATACTGGCCTCATCAGGTATGGTTTCCCTACCTGAAGAAGCATGCAGTGGACGATCCGTGGACTTTAGACCTAATTCCGGACTTGTTAATCCATCAGTCGGGACATCGGCATCAGTCCCTTCAATCTTTGAATTTGACAGCTTGGCTCCTCCACTTCCGACTTTAGTTAGAAGGCACAAACTAGACCCGGAAGTTGTTCACATTTTATCTTGCCCACAAACCCACCACTAACAAATTGTACCTTAGTAAGTGGAAGAGGTTTGCTATCTGGGCTCAACTCAAGGGCTTAGACCCTATCACTGCTCCTGTCCCAGAGGTCTTGAAATTCTTAACATCCCTGTTTAATCAGGGATCTTCTGTCTCAACTATTAAAGTCCAACTAGCAGCTATCTCTAAATTCCACGAATCCATGGATCCTCCTTTGATGAGCTGCAGACTATGCAAAACTTTCATTAAAGGTGCGAGCCTATTAAGACCCCCAGTTTTCATCCTGCACCTCCGTGGGATCTTGATTTGGTGCTTCGCGCATTAACATCTCCCCCTTTCGAACCGGCTGCTACATGCGAGTTAAAATATCTGTCTTGGAAAACTGCCTTCTTAGTTGCAATTACTTCTGCAAGAAGAGTTTCAGAGCTTCAAGCCCTGTCTATTAAGCCACCGTGCTTGATTTTCCACAAGGATAGAGTATCACTTAGGCCTAATCCATCCTTTGTCCCAAAGATCTGTTCTAGTTTCTGCCTACAACAATCTCTAGATCTACCAGTTTTCTTCCCAAAATTCTCCAATGAAGCAGAATACACTCTTCATAAATTGGATGTTCACAGGCAATTACGCTTCTATTTAGACAGGACTCAGCAACTTCGTAAGTCAGACCAGTTGTTTGTGTCCTTCTCAGATAATAAACGGGGCCAAACCATCACAAAAGCTACTATCTCAAAATGGATCAGAGATTGCATAACTCAGGCTTATTCTTCGAATAAGCAACTTACAACATCTATCAAAGCTCATTCTACCAGAGCTATGGCTACTTCTATAGCTTTTCATTCCAAGTTCGCTATATCGGAAATCTGTGCTGCGGCTACTTGGTCCAATCCACACACTTTCATTTCCCACTACAAATTGGATGTGGCATCTAAAGGACGAGCATCATTTGGTTCCACGGTACTCAGGAGTGTTTTCCAGTGAGCCACCCAGGATTCAGGTGCTAGGGACGCTGTCCCATCAGTCAGAATGTAGGCGAGATAGGATCACATAACATCTTTTAGTTATGTACTCACCATAACTTCAGATGTTTGGGATCCATCTCACATTCCTAATACCCACCCTCCTTCCCCTGCCTTGGAGATCAGAAGAGATTGAACGGTTTTGAGTTCTACTGTTTTATCTTGTTTCATCTGACGATGTTATATAAGCAGGGTATGCATGTGTGCATGTATGCGGACAAACTAGATCTGGGGGAATGGTAGTGGTGCATCCTGGGATATAATAAGCTCAGCCAATAAGAGACTTCGCTCTTTGGCATAAGCGTGCCGAGTCGGAGCCGAGGGATCGGCTCCGAACCCATCAGTCAGAATGTAGGCGAGATGGATCCCAAACATCTGAAGTTATGGTGAGTACATAACTAAAAGATTCATCACCCAGAGACTCCCTACACTATGGAACAGAATCCCAGTCCATGTGAGGCAGAGCCCCTCACTGACTCTGTTCAAGAGAAATCTTGATGAGTGGATGGGAGATCGTAGGTTTACCCTGGGAATCATCTCTGTATCACTGCTGGACAGAGGCACAGCAAACTAATGGGTATAGTATTCTCATCCTAAGGGGTGGTGAAAGCCACACACACTCTGGCTAGGCTTATAAATGCCCTAGGGCAGATAGCCTAGTATGAACCTATGATTTTTTCAATTCTACAACTAACTTCCTTAAATTCACTTACCACTTTTCTACTACAGAAATTGACTACTTAGATGTCAAGCTTAACAAGGACACTGTAAAAGGTCTTTATTTTTCATCTATTTTTAGAAAACCTACCTATTGTAATTCCTTTCTTCATTTCACAAGCTCTCATCCATTCAAACAAAAACGGTCAATAATTAAAGGGCAACTCATTAGAGCAGCAAGGATGTGTTCCTTTGACACAACTTTTCATAGAGAATGTCAACTCTTGAAAAACATGTTTCTCAACTGCAGTTATCCTCTAGCACTTATTGATGAGATGATCCAAGAAGTTGGACTAAAACGATCTAATGGAATTTATACACCATTACTTGTTAAAAATATGTACAACACTATAGGTGACCTCACTAGCCTCACCTCTGACACTTCCATTTTAAACAACATAGACAACCAGAATTGTCTTAATATTCCCCTTGTTAAACAACTTATCACTAGTTTTATTACTACTTTTAACACCAACTCCAACCAGATTAGACATATAGTCTTTAAAAACTGGTATTTCATCAGGAGTAATCTACAACTTTCAGAAAAACTAGGACAAAGCCCTGTTGTAGTATATAAGAAAGGTAATAATATCAAAATGCTTCTTGAAAGAAATAAAGAAATTGATTTTACTTCAAGACAAAAGGGGACATTTATTTGTGGTTCTTGTAACTACTGCAAATATTTGAGAATATCAAATTCTTTTTCTATTAGAAACAAAAAAATATTACATCAATTATAAACTTAATTGTGAGACTAAATCCATCATTTATTTAGCTACATGTGATTGTTGTCCAGCCTTTTACGTAGGGAAAACAGACCGTAAACTACGTGAAAGGCTGTATGAACACATTTATGCTATTAAGAAAAATAAAAGTGATAATGCCTTGGCGAAACATATCTTTAACAACCCTGGTCACAGCTTCCATTTTCTAGCTATAGATCATGTACCTTATACTATTAGAGGAGGCCCTTTTTCACTACTCTTAGAAGCCTGTGAACTAGAATGGCAATTAACATTAGATGCGTTTAGTATACCTGGGTTGCATGAAAATTGCAACATTAATTGTATATTAAAACTAAGGAGTACTTTGAGGTAAAACTTCCCTATTAGTTAACATATAGTCTTAAACTTTGTTGGTGACACAATGTCTAAATGCTTACAATGTAAATAATTACAACTAGCATAAGACTTTTAAAAATTTTTTAAAAGAAATTTTTTACACCTGAGATTGTTGTGTAACAACATCATGGTATCATTAATTAACACTTTCTTCTTACAAAAAACATTTTTAAATATATTTTTAAACATACTTTTTATATATTAATTAAATAATTGGAGTGAACGGTTAGTTTAACCATTAATAGCTTTGATTAATTTGTACACGAACCTTGGACTTTTCTTTGGAAAATGTGCAGTAGCATAGCTGGCATATTACAATATATTATATTATAGCAGCAATTGATTATTTACACAAGTATTAACTTGTTGAATGAACTGTTCTTATTATATATATATTTTTTAACATAACACTGATGTATAAGCTTGTTTTTATATGCATTCCACAGTTGCATCAATATATTGTAGTTAGCGAAAGCATATGCTTATTTGTGACTTGCAGTGACGTGTTTCAACGTACTCACATCATTTGCAGGTTTAAATGTTTGGCGCCTTCTTTGTGTCTGTTTCTCTGAAGAAGCTACTGTTGAACAGTAGCGAAAACGTGTGTTGTTCCAAAAAACAATAAATTTGCATTTAGAACATTGCTACCGCTACCAGCTTGTATTCCCATTTGGGCTAGTGACGGATTTACCTGGCATTTTTTCTTTTTCGGTTATGGATCCAGAACAGATCCGAGCTCCAAGCTCCTCCCCTTACCCATAATACTCCTGTATCTCCTTCCTTCTCTCAGATCTCATTTGCCACGGCTTTGTCAAGCAGCATGGTCCATTAGCTCCAGGCGTGGTAAGTGATTTAAGTGTTTTTTCCCGTGGGTTTTTTAGTGAGTCTGTCAAACTAGGATAAGTTCTCTTTCCCTTTTCCTTTCATCCTCTTTGCCTCGCGTCGTGTTTTCAAAAAAAAAAAAAAAGTTTTTTTGTGTTAGTAGTAGTGTAGGCCTTCTCCCCTTCCCCTTCTCGCTAGTGAGTCGCGTGCGTGTGTGAGTGTTGGGGTCAGGTGGTGTATTTTTTCCTGGTACTTTGTACCTTCCTTTCTGTTTTACCAGGATGGCAGACCAGCAGGCCAAGCTGGTTTTCAGGAAATGCACAGAGTGTGGCCATAAGTTGTCTCCAGCAGATGGCCACACTCTGTACGTGGTGTGTTTGGGGGCAGCCTATCTGTCCATGGACTGCCCTATTTGTGCGGGGTTTAACCCCAGGGGCCTTAAAGATAGCAGGGCTAAGCTGATTCTCAAGGGGCTTCTCCTTTCCACAGAGGCGGCAGCCTCTACTTCTGTTGCAGTCATGGCAGTGACAGCCCCATCTACTACTTCTGCATTTTCTTCACCTCCCTCCCAGGGCCGGGACTCACACTCCTTTACACAGGCCTGTGGATAGGGAGGCTAGGAAAGAGAAAAACAGAGAGAGAGGGAGGGAGGGAGGAAGAGATCCCCGGACCGGTCTGATCCGGTAGGTCCCCCTCCCAAACAGGCTATCCCCAGGTCTGCTTCTCCTCGGCTCTGTTCACCGGGATTTTTGCTGGAGCCAGAGGAGATCAGACCCCCTTCTATGGCCTCCATTCATCGACCCCCCCTGGTCAGCGTCGGTGGCCTCATAGCAGTCCACCTGTAGCTTCTCTGAGGTGGACATGGACAAAATGATGCAAAGGATTATTCACACCTAGATTCAGATGGGGGTCTTGCCAGCCCCTTCTCCCTCTGGAGGGGGGAACTTGCTTCCCTTCTTTATCCTGATAACTCCTTTTCTGGTCCGTCCCCCGGTATTGGAGTTCTCGGCACCAAGAGATCCTGGAGTCAGGGTGCTGGCGCCGATGGTATCAAGTACCTTGACGCCGGCTGTTACCTTGAGCATGTCAGATCCAATCAGTTCGCATCCGAGCAGCTCTAGGAGCAGAAGCCTGGGCATCGGATCCAAGGGGTTGGGTCTTTCTCCTTTGGCACCTACTCTGTCGGGTCAAGGCCTACCTCTCAGTATCTTGTCTCCGTTAGGCTCGGCTCCGATCCCTATGTCGGATCCAGGGAGAGGAGCTTCCCTTATAGTGGCCCAGGAGGCTCGCTCTCCCTCGGCTTTTGACATGGTGGAAAGGATTATCTCCAGTGGATCGAGGCCTCTGACCATCTCTTCGGATTCCACCCTGACTCCCTCGCTTCTGGGTGCATCTTCAGCCATTTTGTCCATGCAGGGACAGCCCGTGCTCAATGTGCCCCAGACTGTCCCCCTAGAGGAACCACAAGTACTTTGTGAGCCCTCTCTGGAGAGTCCCATGAAGAGATTCCTTGTAAGTGAACGTGCAAAAGGAGGCACCTGGACTCCTCCCCAGAGTCCCTTACTGAGGATACCGATTTGGAGGAAGGGGAAGGATCCCCCACATCACCCCCCCCCCCCAATGATGTCTTCTTTGGAGACCGCATGGAAGTCCTGCACAAGGGGGGGGGGGTTGGTCCGCCCCCAAACCTTCCTCGGACGACTCGGTGTTCCTGGAGGCCTTCGACACGG
The DNA here is from genome assembly GCF_019279795.1 of Protopterus annectens. NCBI lineage: Eukaryota > Metazoa > Chordata > Ceratodontiformes > Protopteridae > Protopterus > Protopterus annectens. Next base: position 1,338,545,384 of record NC_056729.1, read on the forward strand.
GCACGTCTACCTTCTGGGTGTCCCCCCCCCCCAAGAATCCCCTGGTGGACCTAATTACCACCAGGGCATGGAAGGAGCCAGACACCGTGGAAGCAATTCCTAGGCACCCTGACAAAATCCTCAGTCCACCAGTAGACAGACCGAGCTGCAACAAAGGATCCCCAGTGGACACCATGGTGGTTGTGGCTGCCACTAAAACAGAACTGGCCCAAAAAAGTTCTACAGTCCATCCCCCCGACTGAGAGTCCAGGACGATGGATCGTCTGGGAAAGCGGACATATGCTTCAGCCACCTTTTCCATAAGGGCACTGAATTTTTTGGCCCATGTAACTAGACTACAGCAAGACCTGGTTAAGGAATTCACTGAGTCGCCACCGGAGTCCATGTCACTGGAAGATAAATGCATATTCTCCAAGCGAATGGCCACTCTCAAAGCAGTTGCCAGTACATCCATGTGTCTCCTCTCATATGCTACTGAAGGAGTGGCTAGGGCAGCCAGGTCCGCCGTTGCCATGAAGCGACATGCCTGGTTCAGGCTTTGTCAATTCATGGAACCCTTTAAGGTGTCTTTTGCAAATGCTCCTTACGATGGTTCTTCCTTGTTCGGGAAGACGGTTCGTGAAATGTTGGTCCAGAGTAAGAAGGACGGGAAGACACTGTCTGCCATCAGAATCTGCTTCTCTAACCCACAAATGTCCTTTTCTAGGAATCAGAAGAGTCGAAAGAAGATGTGGTTCCGGAAGTCTCAGTATTCCCGGGACACTTGGGACTCACCTTCCCCTAGAGGCAGAGGGGGACAGGACAGATGCCGGCCCAGAGGCAGAGGGGTTCTGAGAAATTTCGGGTTTCGAGAACCATTCTCGGAAAGGCCCATGCAGCAGGCCTGAGGAGTTGCATGACTGCTCTGCTCTGGAGGCAGTCAGAGGTCACCTTTCTATGCACCTGATAGCATGGGAGTCCATATCATCAGACCATTGGGTGCTTCAAATAATATCCAGAGGTTATACCATCCCCTTTATAACTACTCCCTTTCCCACAAAACACCTCCCAGATGTTCCACCCGCACAAAGGGAGGCAGCAGCACTAGAAATAGAAAACCGGCTAAGGAAACGAGTTGTCCAGCCTGTTCCCCAAGACCAGTTTGGATCAGGCATCTATTCCAGGTTTCTTTTGTTGCCAAAAAAGACAGGGGACTTAAGGCCCATCCTGAACCTTTCCACTCTAAACCTGTCATTTGCCAAAGAGAAGTTCCGGATGTTCACTCTACAATCCATTCTGCCTATCTGCAGCAGAATGACTAGATGTGCTCAGTAGATCTCCAGGATGCGTACTACCACATCAAAATGCACAGACACTCCAGGAGGTTCCTCCGCTTTCTGCTAGGGGCCAGTCACTATCAGTTCCATGCCCTACCCTTCGGTCTCAACACAGCCTCTAGTGTGTTCATCAAGGTCATGGCAGTAGTAGCTGCTCACCTGAGGCTTCAGGGGATACAGGTCTGTCCATACCTGGATGATTGGTTCCTTGCCGCTCTCACCAGGCATCTACTTTGTCAGGTGAGAGACTTGTTCCTGAAGCTGTCTGACTTCCTGGGAATCTCAGTTAACATAGCCAAATCTTCTTTAGACCCAGTTCAGGTCTTAGACTTCTTTGGAACGGGGATAAACACATTACAATCCAAGGTCTTCCAAACTCCAGAGACAGTACGGAACTTACGACTTCATATGTTTGTGATCCTTCAGTCTCATCTTCCTCCAGCCGAGGCGGTTTTACGAGCCCTGGGTTCCATGGCAGCCAGCATTACACTTCTTCCCTGTGCTCATCTTCATATGCAGGTTTTACAGTAGTCACTAGCAGTCCAATGGTCGTTAGTGGATCTGCCTCTGAAACATCCTATTGACATAAGCAATGCATACAGGAAGTCCCTCCTCTAGTGGATACTCTTCCCCAGAGCTAGCCGAGGGACGAACATTTGTTGCAGCCCCTCTCCAAGCCACAGTGACCACGGACACCTCCCATCTAGGGTCGGGGGCACTGTTCGGCAGGACAGTCCAAGGCACATGATCCCTGAACAAGACCAAATTGCATATAGATGTTCTAGAGATGAGGGCGGTCTTATTAGCGTTGCAGGCCCTTCATGCCTTTCTCCCTCTAGGGACTACTGAAATCCAGACAGACAACATGTCAGTGGTCTGGTATGTCAGCAAGCAGGGAGGAACCAGATCTTACTCCCTTTGTTGGGAGTTCATGAGAGGGTGGGAATGGGCGATCTCCACCAGCCGTTTTCTGGTAGCAGCGCACATTCCGGGTCGATCCAACATATTGGCGGACAAACTGAGCAGGACTATTCTGATGCCTTACAGGTGGTCTCTGAATCCTTCTGTAGTGGAGCAGATATTCCTCAAGTGGGGTCGGCCTTGCGGCAATCTCTTTGCATCTCCTAGCAATGCAAAGTGCAGTGAGTTCTTCGCTCTGATCCCCCCACAGGGGGAATCCCCTAGGGACGCTCTGGTCCATGCTTGGCCTCCTGGTCTTCTATATGCTTACCCCCCATTACCTCTCATGACAAGATTCCTCCAGAAAGCTTTCACGTTGGTGATCAGAGTAATCCTTATTGCCCCATTCTGGCCTCACCAAATCTGGTTTCCCTTTCTCTGGTCTCATCTAATAATTCCTCCATGGATCCTGGATCCGATACTGGATCTCATTTTGTACCCCTCGAGGGTCCCTCATCCAAACCTGCCCAGTCTGAAGCTCACTGCTTGGCTGCTCTAGTTCCATTGATTGCTAGGATGCCCGGTTTACCTTCTCAGGTCAAGTATATTCTGGTGACAGCTCATAAATCATCCACCAGAAAACTATACCATAGCAAATGGAAGCGTTTTTCTATCCGGGCTTCTCAGAGAGATTTAGTCCCTTTCACAGCACCTGTTACAGCCATTCTTGAGTTCTTGGTGTACATTTTCCAGCAGGGAGCTAGTTCATCCACAGTTAAAGTTCAGTTGGCTGCTATTTCCAATTTCCATATAGGTGAGAATATGGCTTCTTTAGCTTCCTCAAGACTTTGCAAAATGTTTATCAAAGGCACCTTTCTGTTAAGACCCCCGGTCAAAGATCCTACTCCTCCTTCGGCAATTACCCTAGTTTTACAAGCTCTGGTGGCTCTGCCTTTTGAGGCTGCTGCTTCTGTGGATCTAAAGTTTTTATCTTGGAAGACAGCTTTTCTAGTGGCTATCACCTTGGCTAGGCTGTTTTCTTTCCAAATTTTCAGAACAGGGGTGAATACAAGTTACATTTATTAGATGTACATAGACAACTACGTTTTTATTTACATAGGACATAGGCCTTTCGCAAGTCTGATCAGTTGTTTGTGTCTTTTTCTACACCTTTTCTGGGCAAACCAGTGTCCAAGGTAACTATTGCTAGATGGATTTCCCTTTACATCCTTCAGGTTTACAAAGACAGAGGAATTTCTCTTCCGGGTAGGATAAAGGCCCATTCCACTAGGTCTATGGCTACATAGCAGCCTTTTGGTCTAGGGTGTCTATGGAAGATATCTGTTCAGTGGCTACTTGGTCCTCATCTCACACTTTCATTTCCCATTATAAGACGGACATGATATCTAGGGGGAGAACATCTTTTGACTCCGCGGTACTCCGAAATATACTTCCATGAAGGCCACCCAAGAGTTTGGTAGTTGGGGACTTTGTCCCACAGGATGATGACCAAATTAAGTCAACTACTTCAGATAAAGAAGTTATGTACTCACCATAACATTCCATCTGAGTAGTTGGACTTCATTTGTCATCAGCCATGCCTCTCTCCTTCCCCCTGAACTTATTATTACCATTTTTGGTAGGTAAGAGAGAGTGCCTTGCAGCTCTCTTGCTTTGTTGTTGGTTAGATTTTAAGATCGGGTTTGTGTTTAGTAGCAAACTCGATCTGAGGGAAGGAAGGAGATACAGGGATATTATGGGTAAGGAGAGGAACTTGAAGCTCGGATTAGATGCTGGTGAAGCTGCCGTCTCGGATCCGTTCTGGATCTGTAACCCACAGGTTGATGACAAATGAAGTCCAACTACTCAGATGGAATGTTATGGTGAGTCCATAACTTCTTTTTTCTTTCTGATGGTATTTTTTTGTAGCCCACTTTGCTGCTGTTTACTACATATGGGGTCTACTCGTGAGTTACAGAACTTTGTATCTGTGTTGGAACATTGATTTGCTTGTGCTGGGTCCCCTTTGAATTTGGAACGCTTTTTGCCATCTTGCGACTGTGGATTTTGAAGACCGGTCTGAATATCAATGTCCTGATTTTGTTGGGCAGCATTGTCTGACAGTCATTTGGAAGCTGATTGTTTTATTTGTTGCTTTGGACGGACATTCTGGGACATTAGTACCAGTGAATACTGTGCATTTTTATTCACTTGTACAATGGCCTCTTGAATGTTTCTGTGAATTATTTGCTCATAATTTGTTCTGGAAGCCCATTCTATAGGTCTGCAACCCACTCAGTGAAGACAAACTTACCTAAAGCTAATGAGCTTGTGGATGTTCTTCATGTTTCACTGTTGCAGTCATTACATTTGGGTAATCTGCTGGCAGGTTGCCCTCAGTTGGCCTGAATTCCAAAGTCGTGGGTCCTCCGTCGGTTGCTGTCGTCTCTTCCATGACGTCAGGTCGTCAGGGGTATAAAACATGCAGCGGATGCCATTTTCTTCAGTCTTTCTTGCCGCGATGTGCCCGAAGCAGAAGCATTTCGCAAGTGCCAGTCGGCCGACTACTAAAATATTCGAGTTTGAGTTTCAGAACCGAAGTCTTCAATAAAGCTAAGTATCCCATTGAGGAAACTTTTTTCTTGCTCCTTACCGATGTCAGAAAAAGTTAATAATTGTATTATATTATGTGGGAAGCAAATCATAAGAGTATCCATTTTTATACTGTATTCCTTTGCTGGCCCTGATCTCACAACGCGCCTGGCTGTCGGTTTTGTGCTAGATTTAACCAACACACTATTTAAGCGCCGGTATACTTTTTCAAAGTATTTTTTGAATTTAACTAACTACACAACAGACATTGGATGGATAGCAATCCACGGAAACCAGTACATAAAAAGAAAAAAAAAAAGGACAGAAAAGGCAGTGAGATCCAAAAACTGACGGACCTTCTCCTAAGCCAGTCACCGAGGCACACTCGCAGCCCCTGATTCACAGCGCTACCTTCGAATCGCAGGCCTCTACCGACACCCACATGGAGTCTGGCATGCCTCTAGATACTCAAGGTATTGGACCGACGGATGTATCTCCCTCGGATGGGTCTGGAGCCGCTGAGCAGGCGCCGGCTTCTGAGGGTGTATTCAGACCTCAACATTTGTATATCAAACTGACGACAGCTGCAAAACAAAAGACAAAAGCAACTTCTAAAACTAGAAAACTGACGCATGAGCCACGTGCACAGACCTCTAGGCCTAAAAAACTGATGATCAAAATGGCTGAAGACTTCATTACCTTGATCAGGGGTACCCATCCCCCTCCAGATAAGAGGCCTAGGCAAGGCACTGATTATGAATCTTCAGATCAGGTTTCTATTTCTTCTGAGTCCTCTTCTGATCAGGAATTATCTATACCTCCCTATGAGGATTCTGATGCAGCGGAGTCTATACCGTCTGCATCTCCTCCTGAGGATTATTCTTTTGGAGAAACCTTACATACTTTGAGGGAGCATTTTCACTGGGAGAGTCAAGACTTCTCAGAATCAAAAAAGAGGCTCAGGGATTGCCTTCTTCTCCCTCAGCACAGGCCTTTAGCCATTCCCCCTGTTTTAGACATTGTGGATGATGTGTTTTCTGAGTCGAGCTTGACCCCTGACTCCTTACCTCCGGCTTCCAGTAAGCCTGACAGATATTACAGGATCCCTGACTCACATAAATTTTTATTTAGAAACCCTGCAGCTGATCCTGAAACTATTTCACAGGGTCCAAAGGGAGTTAAGGCCTTAACAGCAAAAAATCCTACCCCCTCGGGCAGAGATTCAAGGGCACTGGACAGATGGGGAAAAAAGGTTTATACTTCTGCAACCTTGGCTATCAGGGGCTTAAACTGTCAATTTCATATGCTTAAGTACCAGCAACATGTTATAGGATTGCTGAAACATAAAATGATGTTAATTTCAGAATGTGCAGAAAATAAAGAATTGCAGGAATTATTGCATGTAGCTGAACAGGTTGGAAAGCATACTTTGCAATGTGGTTTTGACTCCTTAGAGGCCTCCTGCAGGGCCGCAGTTACTGGATCCGTGATTAGGAGGCATGCCTGGTTAAAGGAACAAAATTTGCCTGATCATGTTAAAGCTAAATTGCTAGATGCACCTTTACAGCATGAGTCTCTGTTTGGTATTAAGGCAGAGGAGGTTTTAAAGAAAATGGAAGACAAAGCTAAGTCTATGCAAACTGTTAAAGACTTTTTACAAGTACAACCACCTAGATTCAGTAGACACTGGCCTACAAAAAATTGGTCCTTTCCTGTGTCAGACAGAGCTCAGTGGGGCAAATCCAGACCCCCTAAGGGTTCCAGATACCAAGTTCCAGATACCAGGCGCAAGATTCATACAGGTCAAAGCAATGGGGTGCTTCTACCTCCAAATCTGGAGAAGATAAAGCGCAAACCTACAGAAAACAATCCCAATGACTTCCCTCTGCCTACACCAAGCACTTAATCTTTTGGCAGCACCCATAGGGGGAAAGTTAGCACTTTTTGCTCAATATTGGCAGTTAATAACCCAGGACAAGTAGGTACTAAACATAGTATCACAAGGATACAGATTCCATTTCCACACACTGCCAATGGCAAATGGTTGGCCAGATCTGCCAACAAATCAATGGGTAGAAGCACAAAAACAGGTTATGTCCCTCATGGCTATGGGGGCCATTCAGCCAGTACCTGAACAGGAAAAAAGGACAAGGTTTTTACTCAAGACTGTTCTTGGTACCCAGAAAGGACAAGGCCTGGCGGCCAATACTGGATTTATCGATTTTGAACACATACTTGGACATTCCCAAATTCAAAATGCAGACTTTACAGCAGCTTCTGCCCATGCTGGGCAAGAATGCTTGGCTGGTGACATTAGACCTAAAAGAGGCATACCTGCATGTCCCAATAAGACAATCGTGCAGAAGATACCTCTGATTCAAGGCTGGCTTAATGCATTACCAATTCTCTGCACTGCCCTTTGGCTTATCTACTGCACCCAGGGTCTTTACAAAGTGGCTGGCACCAGTAATTGAATTTTGCAGACAAAGAAGTATACAGATATATCCTTACTTAGACGACTGTCTCATTCAAGCAGAGAACAAGGACATTCTTCTTTGACATCTGGCGTTTGTGAAAAGGCTTCTAACATGCCTAGGGTACACAATAAACGAAAAGAAATCACAACTGGTACCCTCTCAAAAGGTAACATTCCTGGGTGCAAGCTTGAATACAACTGCCCCAGATGGCTTACCTCACGCCAGACAAGCAAAGGCAACTGACTACTTACTTCAAACAGATGGCAACAAAAACCCAGATGTCCTTCAAGGATGCATCTGCAGTCATCACATATGGGTTGTCCTGCCTCAGGCAGCCCTTCGGTCGGCCGGATTCCAAAGTCTGGGTCTGGCGTCGGCTGATGTCGCCCCTTCCCCGACGTCAGAGCGCCTGGGGTATAAAAGTGTCAGCCGACGCCATCTTCCTCAGTCTTTCTTGCCGCATGGTGCCCGAAGCAGAAGCAGTTCCCAAGTGCCGGTCGGCCAGCTCCTGTAATTCAGCTAAACCGAAGACTTCAAAAGCTAAGTACCCCGTTGGGGACTCTTTCTTGCCTCAGCCGATGTCAGATAAAATTAATAATTGCTTAACTTGTGGGAAACAAATACCTCATAAGGATTTCCACTCTTACTGCCTACCTTGCCTAGGCCCAGACCACGACGTCTTGGCCTGTTCCGCCTGTGCTTCCTTCAACCGACACACTCTTAAGACGTCGGTCGGAGTTTGCAGAGGAATTTTTTGGGGCTAGTTTTGCTTACAAAATGTCGTCGGAGACTCCGACTTAACATTTAATGAAGAAACGCAAGGACAAGGACCGACACACGTAGTTTCGGCTGAAACCGCGGCCAGGCCTACCGCGAGTGTCTCGGTTTCGGCTGAAACCGAGTCCTTGGTACTACCGTCCACCGAAACCGTACAACCGACAACCTCGGCCCCGGAGGCCACTACTGTCTCGGTTGTTGAATCTCCTTTGGAAGCTGGTGTCCAGGAACCTTCCGACACCATTCCCTTAGACAAAACTACACCAGCACGTGGTGCAGCCAGGCCTCCGGCATCCATGTCTATTAAGGCATTCTCTAGGGCTAAAGCTGCTAAACACTCAAAATCTATGCCTCCCAGGGTTATCCCTCAGGGACCCACTACAGGTTCTCAGATCCTTAGTCTAGCAGAGGACCTTATTTCATTAATTAGGGGCTCTCAGCCTCATCCGGACAGGGGCTCTCATCCTTCTACAGCAAAAAGGCCCAGGGTTGAGCCCTCTGATCCCCTCTCCTCAGATGAGGCCTCTGCTGGCTCTGCCCTCTCGGACTACCAGGAGGAGGCTTTTTAGGCCTATGAGGATTCAGATGCAGAGGAATCTATCCCTTCGGCCTCCCCTCCTGAAGAACTGTCTTTTGGGGAAACTTTGCACACTATGAGGGAGCATTTCCAATGGCAGGGCCAGGAATTCTCTGATTCCAGGAAGAGATTAAGGACCTTCTTGCATTTGCCTCAGCATAGACCTTTGGCTATTCCCCCTGTTTTGAATGTCATTGATGATGTGTACTCGGAATCTAGCACAACCCCTGATACTCTCCCTCCGGCTCCTGCCAAACCTGATAGGTACTACAGGGTCCCGGAATCACATCTTTTCCTTTACAAGGCCCACTCTGCTGATCCAGAAACTATTTTCCAGGGCCCTAAAGGGGTTACAGCTGCCACTACAAAAAATCCACTCCCCTCTGAAAGGGAGTCCAGGGCTTTAGAGCGATGGGGTAAAAAAGTGTATACTTCTGCTACCCTTGCTATGAGGGCTTTAAACTGTCAATTTCATATGATACAGTACCAAGAATATTTGTTAGATGAATTGCATAAAAAACTGTCTTCACCTGAACCCCTAGATCGCAAATCACTTCAGGATCTGGTACATAACTCTCAACAGGTTAGCAACCATTTTTTGCAGTGTGGTTATGATGCATTGGAAGCTTCATGTAGGTCAGCTATGACAGGTGCAGTTATACGTAGGCATGCTTCGCTGAAGGAACAATCTCTGCCAGACCATGTTAAAGCAAAGATTCTGGATGCTCCACTGGAAAAGCAAAAGTTATTTGGCTCCACTGCTCAGGAGGTCTTAAAGAAATTTGAAGAAAAGGCAAAATCTGTACAAACAGTCAAAGATTTTATGCAGGTCCAACCACCAAGATTCAGCAGAAATTGGCCTTCCAAGAACTGGTCCTTTCCAGACACAGACAGATTTCAGAGAGGCAAGAACAGGCGTGCCAGAGGTAGAGGGCAGGATAGAGGCTCCTACAGAGGGCGTCAATGGCAGCATCCCAGCCAGAGAGGTAGTGCAGGGCCTACAACTGCTGCACAAGGACAGACTCAATGACTTTACCTTGACACCGCCAACCAGGGCTCAATTGGAAGCACCTTTGGGCGGAAAGCTTTCCTTATTTTCAGAAAATTGGCACATTATTACAAGGGACAAATGGACACTACAAATAATAGACAAAGGATACAGGTTCCATTTCCACACATTACCGAAAAGAAAAGGCATGCCAGACCTGCCACCAAATCAAAGGGCAGAGGCTTTGAAACAATCTCCAACTTAATGAAAATGAAAGCAATAGAAAAGGTTCCTCTCGCAGAACAAGGCCAAGGATTTTATTCCAGACTCTTCCTTGTTCCAAGAAAAGAAAAGCAATGGAGGCCTATTCTCGACTTGTCTGCACTAAATACTTATCTCATTGTGCCAAAATTCAAAATGCTGACTATACAGCAACTCCTTCCCATGCTGGGCAAGGGGTCTTGGCTGGTAACTCTGGACCTCAAGGAGGCATAACTGCATGTCCCTATCAGACAAAGCTGCAGAAGACACCTCAGATTTCTTGCAGGTTCAGAGCATTATCAATTCTCAGCATTGCCCTTTGGCTTATCTACTGCGCACAGAGTATTCACGAAATGCCTGGCATCAGTAATTGCACACTGCAGACTTCAGGCGATGCAAATATACCCGTATCTGGACAACTGCCTTATACAAGCGGACAGCCAACAAATTTTGGTAAAACACTTGAATTATGCCATTTATCTTCTTCAGGCCTTGGGATATACAGTCAACATTCACAAGTCAAGACTTGTACCATCCCAAAGAATAACTTTTCTGGGTGCGGATCTAGACACAACCACCCAAATGGCTTTCCTCACAGAAGAAAAACAAAACCAACTACCGGATTACTTCAAAAACCTGTCAAGACAAACTCAGCTGACTGCAAGGAAAATCCTGCAGGCCCTGGGTTACATGGCTTCTTGCATTCTTCTTATTCCTCAAGCAAGGCTACATATGAGGAAACTCCACTGGTACCTAAGGAGTTTATGGACTCAGCACAGTCACAGCTTGGAAACTTTGATACCACTCATCCCATGCCTTCAAAGGGAATTTCTGTGGTGGGCTCAAGCAAGCCAGTCAAACAGGGGTTTGCCCTTCAGCAAACCAATAGCCAGCCAAACCATTACAACGGACGCTTCAGACCACGGATGGGGAGCGCACATGGAAGGAAGATGCATTCAAGGACTATGGTCACAAAAAGAGCTACGCATGCACATAAACCAAAAGGAAATGCTGGCAGTGATACATGCAATCGAGGCCTTCAAGTTATTTCTACGTCAAGGCCACCTGCTAATAAGGACAGACAGCACTACAGTTATGTGGTACATAAACAAGCAAGGAGGCACCCATTCCTACCCTCTTTGCAGACTAGCAATGAATCTATGGGAACTTTCCCTGACTCTGAATATACAGCTGCAATCCCAGTTTGTACCAGGAAAGGACAATATACTGGTGAACAGCTTAAGCAGGAACATCATGGATGCACACGAATGGATGCTGCACCCAGACATCTTCCATCAGATAACACAATCATGGGGGAGACCGGACATAGACCTCTTTGCCTCCCCACACAATCATCAGCTGGACAAATTCTGCACAAGGACAACCCACAAGCATGGAAAGTGGACGCTCTCTCTTTCAGCTGGAGAGATCTAACAGTGTATGCATTCCCACCTCTTCCATTAATGACCAAGGTCTTACTGAAGATCAGGGCAGAGCAGCCAATAGTGATTCTGATAGCTCCGGACTGGCCAAGACAGCACTCGTACCCATTGCTAAAGAGCATGTCACGGACAAAACCATGGCTTCTGCCACAATGGCCGCTTCTCCTGACACAGCAAAATTACAAAACTCTGCATTCCAACCTGAAAACATTACAGCTAGCTGCCTGGAAAATACCTTGACTCATCACCAGGATAAGCTATCCAAGAGAGTGAAGGATATCATCATGGAAGCTCGCAGGCCTTCCACACGAAAGGCATACTCAGCAAAATGGAAAAGATTTCACACCTGGAACACCTCAAAGGGCCTAGATGCAACAGTTATGAACATGGCGCATATCCTGGAATATTTAGTAGAAATGCTCCACAATGGCCTGTCTTACTCTTCCATTAAAATTCATGCTTCAGCAATTTCAGCAGAGTACAACACTGATCCTCCTGTCTTCTCTCATCCTCTGCTAAGACAGTTTCTAAGAGGAATTAAAAACATCAATCCTCCAAGGAAACCACCACTGCCTACTTGGGACCTTAACTTCGTATTGGAAAAACTAACACTGCCTCCCTTTGAACCAGCAGCATCTGCAGAACTACAGTTCCTCTCATGGAAGACTGCCTTCCTTCTGGCCATAACCTCAGCAAGAAGAATATCTGAGTTACAGGCCCTCATGGCAGTACAGCCATTTCTTATTTTTCATCAAGACAGAGTCTCATTGAGAACCAGTCCTTCATTTATGCCAGAGGTGGTATCTAGGGTCTCATTAAACCAAGCTATTCACCTGCCTACCTTCTTTCCAAATCCACAAAACAAAGGGGAAAAGCTTCTGCACACCCTGGACATACACAGACAGTTGCGCTACTACTTGGACAGAACTAAAAATTACAGAAAAACTGACCAGTTGTTTGTAGCATATGCTGCTGGTGCACAAGGAAAAGCAATTTCAAAACAGACAATCTCAAAATGGATAGGGAATTGCATTCGTTTCTGTTACTCCTTTCATGGAAAAGCTGTGCCAGCTAACATTAGACCTCATTCGACCAGAGCCACAGCCACCTCCACAGCCTTCTTAAGAGGGGTGGCTACCAAGGACATTTTAGAAGCTGCTACATGGAGCTCCGTGCATACATTTTCCAAGCATTACAACTTACCTTTATATTCCAGATCCAGAGCAGGCTTTGCTACGGCAGTCCTGCAGAGCATTTTAGCTACACCATCCTTTACATAGATCCTCCACCCCCAGATTGGCTATGGTATTCTACCCATATGCGATGACTGCAGATGCATCCTTGAAGGACATAGTACAGATGTCCTTCAAGAATGCAACTGCAGTCATAACATATGGGTTGTCCTGCCTCAGGCAGCCCTCGGTCGGCCGGATTCCAAAGTCTGGGTCCGACGTCGGCTGATGTCGCATTTCTCTCCGACGTCAGAGCGGCTGGAGTACATAAGCATCGCCCGATTCCATTTTCTTCAGTCTTTCTTGCCGCGCGGTGCCTGAAGCAGAAGCAGTTCGCAAGTGCCGGTCGGTCAGCTCCTGTATTCTTCGATTCCGAAGTCATCAAAAAAGCTAAGTACCCCGTTGGGGACCTTTTCTTGCCTCAGCCGATGTCAGAAATGACTGAAAAAAATAACAATTGTCTTTCTTGTGGTAAACAAATACCTCATAAGGATTTCCACTTTTACTGTCTTCCTTGCCTTGGCCCAGACCACGACGTCTCGGCCTGTGTAGCCTGTGCTCGCTTCAACAAGCGCACTCTCAGGCGCCGGGCGGAGTTCGCTGAAGATTTTTTCGGCGAAAGATTTGCTTATACAATGCCGTCGGAACTTCCGACATCGCAAACTCCCAAGAAACGAAAAGACCGGGACCGACATCCTCGGCCCGCGTCTACCACCGACTCCACGCCAAAACCTACCGCGAGTGCTCCGGTTCCCCCAGAGACGGTTATTCCACCGCTCCGAACCAAAGACACTGCATTACCGACGACTCCGATTCCGGATATCACCCCGACGCCAGTTATTGATTTTCCTCCGGATACCGAAACCGAGGAAATGCCCGAGACCATTGCTGTAGATAAGGTCACTCCTGCACGTGGAGCTGCCAGGCCTCCTATGGCCATGTCTATTAAGGCCTACACTAGGGCTAAGGCAGCCAGCAAGACCAAGCATCTTACTGCTAAAGCCTTACCTCAGCCTACTCCAGAGACACAAATCATGACTATGGCTGCTGACTTCATTTCTATGATTAGAGGTTCACAGGCCCATCCTGAGAGAGGATCCCAGCCTCCTTCTGATAAAAGGCCCCGGGTTGAACCCTCTGACCCTATTCCTTCAGATGAAGATTCTGAGGACTCTGTCCACTCAGATGGCCAGGAAGAGCTCTTCCAGACCTATGAGGACTCGGATGCAGAGGATTCCATCCCTCGGCCTCCCTCCTGAGGATATTTCTTTTGGGGAAGTTCTGCATACCATGAGGGAACATTTCAAGTGGCAAGGCGAGGAATATTCTGATAACAGAAAGCGCTATCGAACTTAGCTTAAAAAGCCCCAGCACAGGCCCTTTGCTATTCCTCCTGTGCTTGATGTTTTGGATGATTTATATTCTGACTCTAGTGTTACCCCTGATTCTCTTCCTCCTGCTCCAGCCAAGCCAGACAGGTATTACAGGGTCCCAGAAACACATTCCCATTTATTCAGGGCCCATACTGCTGATTTGGAAACTATTTCTCAGGGACCTAAAGGTGTTTCAGCTTCCACCTCTAAAAATCCTTTGCCCTCCAACAGGGAAGCTAGGTCATTAGAGAGATGGGGTAAAAGGTTTACACCTCCACTACTTTATCTATGAGAGCTTTGAATTGCCTTTTTCATATGTTACAATATCAGGATTTCCTGTTAGAAGATTTACAGAAAACATTGGCCTCTCCTGATCCTTTAGACAGGAAGTCTTTGCAGGAAGCTGTACATAACTCTCAGCAAGTAAGCAATCACTTCCTGCAGTGTGGATATGATGCACTGGAAGCTTCATGTAGGGCAGCTATGACAGGGGCAGTCATTCGAAGACATGCATGGTTAAAAGATCAACCTCTACCAAATCATGTAAAGGCAAAACTTCTGGATGCACCTTTGGAAAAGAACAAGCTTTTTAGTGCTAATGCTAAGGATGTGTTAAAGTCCATCGAGGAAAAAGCAAAATCAGTTCAGACGGTGAAAGATTTCCTCCAGGTTCAACCCCCCAGATTCAGTAGGAATTGGCCTTCAAAAAACTGGTCCTTTCCTAATCCTGAAAATTTTCAAAGGGGTAAAAACAGACGTGGCCGTGGAAGAGGACAATACAGAGGTCCTTACAGGGGACGACAATGGCAGCCAGCAAACCAAAGAAGTGACACAGGGGTTTCACCTGCCCCACAGCCACAATCTCAATGACTTTCCTCTACTGCAGCCTACCAGGGAACAAATAGAAGCTCCCTTGGGCGGGAAATTATCTCTGTTTACAGACAATTGGCACAGATTGACAAAGGACAAATGGATTTTGGACATTATAGACCGAGGTTACAGGTTCCATTTTCATACCTTACCAAGAAAACAAGGCATGCCAAACCTACCACAAAACCAGAGGGCAGAGGCTATCAAGCAAATCTCTCTGCTGACTCGGATGAAAGCAATAGAAAGAGTTCCACAACAAGATCAAGGCCAGGGGCTTTACTCAAGACTGTTCCTTGTTCCAAGAAAAGAATCTCAATGGAGACCAATACTGGATTTGTCCGCATTAAACACCTTTCTCATAGTACCAAAGTTCAAAATGCTGACTCTACAGCAACTCCTTCCCATGCTGGGCAAGGGGTCTTGGCTGATTACTCTGGACCTCAAGGAGGCATACCTGCATGTCCCTATCAGACACAGCTGCAGAAGATACCTCAGATTTCTTGCAGGGCCAGAGCATTATCAATTCTCAGCATTGCCATTTGGCTTATCTACTGCGCCCAGAGTATTCACAAAATGCCTGGCTTCAGTAATTGCTCATTGCAGGCTCCAGGGGATCCAAATTTACCCGTACCTGGACGACTGCCTCATACAAGCGGACGACAAATTGATGTTGACAAAAAACTTGGACTATGTCATACGATTACTTCAAGCTCTGGGATACACAGTCAACTTCCAAAAGTCAAGACTTCAGCCATCCCAGCAAATAATCTTCTTAGGAGCCAAATTAGACACAGTCTCTCAAATGGCTTATCTAACAGAAGACAAGCAAGAGAAGTTAACTCATTATTTCAAAGGTTTGGCAAAACTTACCCAGATGACTGCAATGAGATTCCTACAGGCCCTGGGTTACATGGCATCCTGCATTCTCCTGGTTCCATTAGCAAGACTACACATGAGAAAGCTTCAATGGTACCTAAAAAGCCTATGGTCTCAGCACAGCAACAACTTAGAGACAACCATACCGCTCATTCCATGCCTACAAAAGGAATTCCTATGGTGGGCCTCGGTAAGCCAGGCAAACACAGGTATGTCATTCAAAAAACCACAGATAACACAGACCATGACCACAGATGCCTCAGACCTTGGATGGGGCACATGGAAGGCAGGTGTATACAAGGACAATGGTCTCCAAAGGAAACACATCTGCATATAAACCAAAAGGAAATGCTGGCAGTAATGCATGCCATCGAGGCCTTTCAACACCAACTTCAGCAAGGCCATTTACTGATACGGACAGACAACACCACTGTGATGTGGTATATAAACAAGCAAGGGGCACCCATTCTTACCCCCTTTGCAGACTGACAATGCATCTTTGGGAAAAATCACTGAGCCTAAACATTCAGTTACAATCCCAGTTTGTTCCAGGCAAAGACAATGTGCTGGCGGACAGCCTAAGCAGGAATTTCACAGATCCACACGAGTGGAGGTTACATCCAAAGATCTTCACACAGCTCACTTCGACATGGGGCAGGCCAGAAGTAGACCTATTTGCCTCTCACCTCAACCATCATCTACAAAAATTCTGCTCAAGGACATACCATCCACAAGCTTGGAAAATAGATGCTCTCTCATTCAACTGGAACTTCCTAAAAATCTATGCATTCCCACCTCTGCCACTGATGACCTCAGTATTACTAAAGATCAAAGCAGAGAGACCCAAGGGGATCCTAATAGCTCCGGACTGGCCAAGACAACACTGGTATACACTACTACAGAGCATATGTCACACCAAGAAGTGGGCCCTTCCCCAATGGCCTCTACTTTTGACTCAACACAACTTCAAAACAGTGCATCCAAACCTTCAGACACTGCAGCTAACAGCCTGGGAGATCCCATGAATAACCTCAACCTATCTCTCTCCAAGGAAGTTCAGCGGATACTAACAGAGGCTCGAAGACCATCCACCAGAAAGGTTTACTTAGCAAAATGGAAGAGATTCAGCATTTGGAATACCAGCAAGGGACATGATGCATCATTATTGAACATCCCACTCATCCTGGAATATTTGGCAGATATGCTAAAGAATGGACTCTCATATTCTTCCATAAAGATACATGCATCAGCTATTTCAGCTAGATATAACACTGATCCGCCTGTCTTTTCACATCCTTTGCTAAGGCAATTCCTCAGGGAATCAAGAACATTAAGCCACCAAGAAAGGCTCCAGTGCCAGCCTGGGACCTCAATTTTGTCCTAGAAAAACTGACTCTACCTCCATTTGAGCCAGCAGCTTCAGTTGACTTGCAATTTCTCTCATGGAAGACAGCTTTCCTGTTGGCAATTACCTCAGCAAGAAGGGTTTGAACTACAGGCCCTAATGGCAATACCACCGTTCATAATTTTCCACAGAGACAGGGTTTCATTAAGGACCAACCCTACTTTTATGCCAAAGGTGGTATCTAGGGTTTCTTTAAATCAAGCTATTCATCTGCCTGCTTTCTTCCCCAATCCTGAGAATAAGGGGGAAAGACTGTTACATACCTTGGACATTCACAGACAACTTCGATACTACCTGGACAGAACCAAGACCAGTAGGAAGTCTGAACAACTTTTGTAGCTTACGCCCTGCAGTCCAAGGAAAAGCAATTTCAAAACAGACTATTTCAAAATGGATTGGACATTGCATCAGATTCTGTTATTCCTTTCATGGAAAGACTGTTCCAGCCAATGTCAGACCACATTCCACCAGAGCTACAGCCACCTCTACAGCATTCTTAAGAGGGGTGCCTACTAAGGACATTCTAGAAGCTGCTACATGGAGCTCCGTGCATACATTCTCCAAACACTACAATCTCCCTCTATACTCCAGATCCAGAGCAGGCTTTGCTTCGGCAGTCCTGCAGGGTTTGATTGCCACACCATCTTTTTCCTAGAGCATTCCTCCTCCCCCAGCTAAGCTATGGTATTCTACCCATATGTTATGACTGCAGTTGCATTCTTGAAGGACATAGTACAGTTTTGTACCTACCATAAATGTAGATGTCTGATAGATATGCAACTGCAGTCGGATTTTCCCTCCCTCCATACCCATCTACGCCTAGGGTCCACTCCTATCCCTGTTTCTCTTAGCTGGGGATATCTGTTATGGTGTATCTGTTTATTGCTCATTTATTTGTCTGGAATCCTGTTTTTGTCTTCCAATTTGATTACAGCCTTCTTTGGAGGGCACCTGGCATCTGGGGCAAGAAACACTGAAGAAAATGGCGTCGGCCGATGCTTATGTACTACAGCCACTCTGACGTCGGAGAGAAGTGCGACATCAGCCGACGACGGACCCAGACTTTGGAATCCGGCCGACCGAGGGCTGCCTGAGGCAGGACAACCCATATGTTATGACTGCAGTTGCATATCTATCGGACATCTACATTTATGGTAGGTACAAAACTGTACTTTTTGTACCTTCCATAAATGTAGATGTCCGATAGGTATGCATCTGCAGTCAGGTTTACCCTCCCTCCTTCCCCTCTGTGGTATTTCTTGGGTACATTCCCCTCTCATAGCTAGCTGGGGTTATATATTATGGTGTATTTGTTTTTATATATGTATATATTTTTGTGCATGTTTGGAATTTATTGCATTTCTCCAAATTTAGCCTTCCTTAGAGGGCACCTGGCATCTGGGGCAAGAAAAACTGAGGAAGATTGCGTCGGCTGACGCTTTTATACCCCAGGTGCTCTGACGTCGGGGAAGGGGCGACATCAGCCGACGCCGGACCCAGACTTTGGAATCCGGCCGACCGAAGGGCTGCCTGAGGCAGGACAACCCATATGTGATGACTGCAGATGCATACCTATCGGACATCTACATTTATGGTAGGTACAAAACTGTACTTTATCTGCAAGACAAATTCTGCAGGCTCTGGGCTTCATGGCATCCTGCATCCTACTGATTCCATATGCAAGACTGCATATGAGGAAACTTCAATGGTACCTGAAAAGTTTATGGAGTCAACATTCTCACAGTCTGGAAACAATGATTCCTCTCATTCCCTGTCTACAACAGGAGTTTCTATGGTGGGCAAAGGCATGTCACCAGAACAAG
This sequence comes from Protopterus annectens, assembly GCF_019279795.1. Taxonomy (NCBI): domain Eukaryota; kingdom Metazoa; phylum Chordata; order Ceratodontiformes; family Protopteridae; genus Protopterus; species Protopterus annectens. The sequence continues at coordinate 1,338,564,293 of NC_056729.1, forward strand.
GGACGGGCCATCACTCTCCCCCCTTCCAGCCAAACCTTAACAACAGACACATCGGATTATGCCTGGGGGGCCCACATGGCAGGAAAATGCATTCAGGGCATATGGACCCCAAACCAAATGCATCTACATATCAACCAGAAAGAGATGCTAGCTGTTCAAAATGCCCTAACAGCCTTCAAGGACTTACTTCATCCAGGACAACTACTGATAAAGACGGACAACACCACGGTCATGTGGTATATAAACAAGCAAGGGGGCACACACTCATAACCCCTTTGCAGATTAGCCATGGCACTGTGGGACACAATTCTGACCTATCAAATACATCTTCAAGATCAATTCCTGACAGGAAAAGAAAATACACTGGCAGACGATTTAAGCAGAAACCTTATGGATCCACACGAGTGGAAACTAAATCCAGAAGTCTTCAGCATGATAACAGAGAAATGGGGGAGCCCAGACATAGATCTATTTGCCTCTCCTCAAAATTATCAATTGAAAAAATTCTGCACAAGGACTTATCACAGACAAGCATGGAAAGTGGACGCTCTATCCTTCAGTTGTAAAAACCTTTCAGTTTACGCCTTTCCTCCTCTGCCTCTTCTCCCCAAGGTCCTCCTAAAAGTCAGACAAGAGAAACCAAATATTATACTGATTGCCCTAGACTGGCCCTGCCAGTACTGGTACCCAATCCTAAGGAAATTGTCTCAATACCCAGCTTGGATCTTACCTCAAAGACCTCAACTACTGTCCCAGCAAAACAATCAGATCCTGCACAATCAACTACAGACACTGAACCTGGCAGCATGGCTGATCATGTAGTTATACAAACACCTCTCAGTAAAGCTGTGATGGATGTCATTTTGGAAGCCAGAAGGCCTAGTACTAGAAAATCTTATGCTGACAAATGGAAGAGATTCTCTGCTTGGAATCAAGCACAAGGAACTGATACAGCAGAACCAAATATTCCTCAGATATTGCAATACTTAACATGAGATGCTTGACAAAGGCCTATCTTTCTCATCAATTAAAATCGATGCCTCTGCCATTTCAGCTCATTACAATACAGAGCCACCAATCTTTTCACATCCCTTACTAAAGCAGTATCTTAGAGGAACCAAAAATTTAAGGCCTCCTAGAAGATCACCATTACCTGCATGGGACCTCAGTTGTGTGTTGGTAAAGCTCACCCTGCCTCCATTTGAACCAGCTGCTACCGCTGATATAAAGTTCTTATGGAAAACAGCTCTGCTACTAGCAATTACTTCAGAAAGAAGAGTTTTAGAGCTACAGGCCCTCATGGCTGTAGAGCCTTTTATCATATTTTATCCAGACAGGGTGTCTCTGAGGACTAATCCTACTTTTATGCCTAAGGTGGTTTCCAGTGTGGCTCTTAGCCAAACAATTCATCTGCCAACCTTTTATCCAAATCCACAGAACAAGGGGGAGAGAATTCTGTATTCCTTGGACGTGCACAGACAACTACGATTCTACTTGAGCAGGACTAAAGCTCTAAGAAAAACTGAGCAATTACTAGTGTCATATGCTGCAGGATCAGAAGGAAAGGCTATTTCAAAGCAGACAATTTCAAAATGGATAAGCCACTGCATCCGTTTCTGCTACTTACACCATGGTAAACCTGTGCCCATGGACATTAGGTCTCATTCCACCAGAGCTACAGTTAATTCAGCAGCCTTTCTCAGAGGAGTACCAACCAAAGACATTCTAGAGGCTGCTACTTGGAGTTCTGTTCACACCTTTACAAAGCATTATCATTTGCCTCTCTACTCTAAGTCCAGGGCAGGCTTTGCCACTGCAGTGCTGCAGGGCCTAATAGCCACACCCAATGCTGTTTAGCTCCAGCCTCCCAACCATAGCTTTGGGATTCTACCAAAATGTAGTGACTGCAGCAGTGAAACACGAAGAACATAGTACAGTTGTGTACACTTATCATAAATGTAGATGTTCGAGTGTATTCACTGTTGCAGTCCAGGTTACCCTCCTGCCATCCCCATGTCATTCCGGAGTTTATATTTCCTTCTCTATCTTCTACAACCTATGTGGTGTATTTGCTTGTAGATGAAGGAAAAGTTTATACTGATGCATGTATATATATATATATATATATATATATATATATATTTATATATATATTTATTTTTTTGCTACCTTTTTGGGGGCAGCTGACATCGGGGGGCAAGAAAAACTAAAGAAAATGGCGTCGGCTGCATGTTTTGTACCCCTGACGACCTGACGTCATGGAAGAGAAGACAGCAACTGTCACAGGACCCAAGAATTTGGAATTCAGGCTGACTGAGGGCAACCTGCCAGCAGATTACCCAAATGTAAAGACTTGCAACAGTGAATACACTTGAACATCTACATTTATGGTAAGTGTACACAACTGTACTTTCATTCAGTCTGCAACCTATTTAGTGCAACACCTTCCCTTCACCAAAACATGATCAAAAGTAACCACAGATATTTCAAACCCTCTAGATGTTCATCATGTTTCACTGTTGCGATCATTACTCTTGGGTTATCCTGCTGGCAGGCTACCCACAGTCGGCCTGAATTCCAAAGTCTAGGTCCGGCATCAGTTGCTGTCGCCTCTTCCCTGACGTCAGTGCGTCAGGAGTATAAAAGATGCAGCCGACGCCATTTTCTTCTGTCTTTCTTGCAGCGCGGTGCCCGAAGCAAAAGCAGTTCACAAGTGCCGGCCGGCCGACTCCTGAGATTTTCACAGACGAATTTCAGATCCGAAGTCTTCATTAAGGCTAAGTACCCCATTGGGGAAACTTTTTTCTTGCTCCAGATCGATGTTAGAAAAAGTTAACAATTGTATTTCTTGTGGGAAGCAAATACCTCATAAGGATTTTCATTCTTACTGTATTCCTTGCCTAGGCCCTGATCATAACGTTGCTAGCTGTCGGTTTTGTGCTAGATTCAGCCAACGCACTATTAAGCGTCAGTTTGATTTTGCTTTTCATTACTTTGGCCGAAAATTCAATTATATAATGCTGTCGGAACAGCCAACGACCGGAGTTTCTAAAAAACGCAAGGAAAAAGAGAAGGACAAGCATCCGAGATCCAAAACAGACAATGAGTCTTCCGCTAAGCCAGTCGCCAGTTCTCAGTGAGGCGCTTTCGCAGCCCCTGATGCCCACTACCTCAGAGCCACAGGCCGCTGATGACTCCCACGTTGAGCCAGCTAGGCCTCTGGATACTCAAGGTATTGGACACTCGGAAATCATTCCCTCAGATGGGTCCGGAGCCGCTGAGCAGGCATCAGCTTCTGAGGGTGTTTTCAGACCTATACAGCTATATGTAAAGCTTACTTCAACTTCTAAAGCAAAGACTAAAGCAGCTTTAAAGACAAAGAAACAAGTACATCATTCTCCAGGACAAACTGCCATGCCTAAGAAACAGATGCTCAAAATGGCCGAAGACCTTATTACCTTGATCAGGGGTTCCCATCCCCCTCCTGACAAGAGGCCTAGGCAAGAGACAGACTATGACTCTTCAGATCAGGTTTCCATTTCCTCTGACTCCTCTTCTGTACAGGAATACTCTCTTCCTCCCTATGAGGATTCTGATGCTGAAGAATCCATTCCTTCAGCCTCTCCTCCTGAGGATTATTCTTTTGGGGAAACCCTGCATACCATGAGGGAGCACTTCCACTGGGAGAGCCAAGATTACTCAGAATCAAAGAAAAGGCTTAGAGATTTTCTTTTACATCCTCAGCACAGTCCTCTTGCTATTCCCCCTGTTCTAGACACAGTAGATGATGTATTTTCAGAGTCCGGCCTTTCTCCAGACTCCTTACCTCTAGCTCCTGTTAAACCAGACAGATACTACAGGGTTCCAGATTCACATAAATTTCTTTATAAAAACCCTGCTGCTGACCGAGAACTATTTCTCAGGGTCCCAAAGGGGTTAAGGCCACTACTGCAAAAAACCCTATCCCTTCTGACAGGGATTCGAGGGCACTAGACAGATGGGGGAAAAAGGTTTACACTTCTGCTACTTTGGCTGTGAGGGCTTTAAATTGTCAATTTTATATGATTAAATATCAGCAATAAATGTCACTGTTAAAACAGAAAATGTTGGCCAATTCTGATTGTGTAGAAAATAAGGAAATGCAGGATTTATTACATGCAACTGAACAAGTGGGAAAGCATACATTGCAATGTGCTTTTGATTTGATTTTGCCTCCTGCAGGGCCGCAGTTACGTGTTCTGTCATTAGGAGGCATGCTTGGTTAAAGGAACAAAATCTGCCTGATCATGTTAAAGCAAAATTATTAGATGCTCCATTACAGCATGATACTTTATTTGTTGTCAAAGCAGAGGAGGTTTTGAAGAAAATGGAGGACAAAGCGAAATGTATGCAAACAGTAAAGGATTTTTTACAGGTTCAGCCACCAAGATTTACCAGGAAACTGGCCTACAAAGAATTGGTCCTTTCCAGTGTCGGACAGGCCACAAAGAGGCAGATACAGACGTCCCAGAGGCAGATCCCAGCCCCAGGGCTCATACAGGCCTAAACCGTGGGGTGCTTCTACCTTCAAAAGTGGAGAAGACAAAGCACAGCCATACAGGAAACAGTCCCAATGACTTGCCTCTGCCAGCACCAAGCACTTATCTTCTTGCAGTTCCCTTAGGGGGAAAACTAGCACTTTTCTCTCAAAATTGGCACATGATCACCCAGGACAAATGGGTATTGAATATAGTGTCCCAGGGCTACAGGTTCCACTTTCACACCCTGCCAAAGGCAAAAGGTATGCCAAACCTGCCACACAATCAATGGGCAGAGGCACAAAAACAAGTTTCATTTCTTATGAACATGAGGGCCATTCAGCAAGTACCACAGCAAGAGCAGGGACAAGGATTTTACTCAAGACTTTTCTTGGTACCCAGAAAGGTCAAAGCCTGGAGACCAATACTGGACCTGTCTAGTCTATACACATTTTTGGACATTCCAAAATTCAAAATGTTAACTCTGCAGCAGCTTCTGCCCATGCTGGGCAAGAAGGCTTGGCTTGTAACTTTGGACCTAAAAGAGGCATACCTGCATATCCCAATCAGACAATCTTGCAGAAAATACCTCAGATTCATAGCTGGCTCAATGCACTACCAATTCTCTGCACTGCCCTTTGGCTTATCTACTGCGCCCAGGGTCTTCACAAAATGCCTGTCACCAGTAATTGCATTTTGCAGACAAAGAGGAATTGAAATATATCCTTACTTGGACGACTGCCTTATACAAGCAGAGAACAAGGACACTTTACTAAAGCATCTGGCGTTCGTAAAAAGATTATTAATTTGCCTAGGGTACACAGTAAAAGAAAAGAAAACAAAACTAGTACCCTCACAAGAGATAATATTCCTGGGTGAAAGCTTAAATACAACTGCCCAGATGGCTTATCTCACGCCAGACAAACAAAGACAACTAACTTCTTACTTCAAAATGTTGGCAACAAAGACCCAGTTATCTGCAAGAAAAATTCTGCAGGCTTTGGGCTTCATGGCATCCTGCATTCTGCTAATTCCATATGCCAGACTGCATATGAGGAAACTTCAGTGGTACCTAAAAAGTGTCTGGACTCAACATTGTCAAAGCCTGGAAGCATTAATTACCCTCATTCCTTGCCTGCAACAGGAGTTTCGATGGTGGGCACATGCCTGTCACCTCAACAAGGGACAGCCGTTCACTCTACCCACAGCCAGGCAGTCAGTAACAACAGATGCATCAGATTATGCCTGGGGAGCCCACATGGCAGGAAAATGTATTCAGGGCACATGGTCCACAAGCCAAATGCATCTACATATCAATCAAAAAGAGATGCTAGCTGTTCAGAATGCCCTGACAGCTTTCAAGGATCTACTCCATCCAGGACAACTACTGATAAGGACGGACAATACTACAGTCATGTAGTACATAAACAAGCAGGGAGGCACACATTCCTACCCCCTCTGCAGACAAGCCATGACTTTGTGGGACACAGCATTGACTTATCAAGTACACCTGCAAGCACAATTCCTGCCAGGAAAGAACAATACTCTGGCAGATGAACTAAGCAGAAACCTCATAGATCCCCATGAGTGGAAACTGGATCCACAAGTCTTCAGCATGATAACAAAGGAATGGGGATGCCCAGGCATAGATCTATTCACCTCCCCTCACAACTGCCAACTACAGAAATTCTGCACAGGGACTTATCACAAGCAAGCATGGAAAGTGGATGCTCTGTCATTCAGCTGGAAAAGTCTAACAGTATATGCCTTTCCTCCTCTGCCTCTCCTTCCCAAGGTACTCCTAAAGGTCAGACAAGAGAAGCCAAGAATGATTCTGATTGCCCCAGACTGGCCACGCCAGCACTGGTACCCAATCCTAAAAAGCTTGTCTCGAGGCCCAGCCTGGACATTGCCTCTAATTCCTCACTTACTGACCCAGCGAAACAATCAGATTCTGCACAGCCAACTCAGGACCCTAAATCTGGCAGCATGGCAGTTAATGTAACCATTCAAAACACACCTCTCTCTAAAGCAGTGTTGGATGTCATTTTGGAGGCCAGGAGGCCCAGTACCAGAAAATGTTATGCAGAAAAATGGAAAAGATTCTGTGCTTGGAGCCAGGCACAAGGAATTGACACTTCTGTACCAAATATTCCTCAGATTTTACAATACCTAACTGAGATGCTGGACAAAGGCCTATCCTTTTCATCAATTAAAATTCATGCCTCTGCCATTTCAGCTCATTACAATACGGAACCTCCTATTTTTTTCCCATCCATTGCTAAGGCAGTACCTCAGAGGGGCCAAAAACATAAGACCTCCAAGGAGAGCCCCAATACCTGCATGAGACCTCAATTATGTCTTGGAAAAACTCACATTGCTGCCTTTTGAGCCAGCCAATACAGCTGATATAAAGTTTTTATCTTGAAAAACAGCTGTGCCCCTAGCAATAACCTCTGCAAAACGAGTTTCAGAGTTACAGGCACTCATGGCTGTGGAACCTTTTATCATTTTCCATCCAGACAGGGTTTCTCTAATGACTAATCCAACATTTATGCCTAAGGTAGTGTCCAGTGTGGCCCTTAACCAAACCATTCATTTGCCTACCTTTTTTCCAAACCCACAGAATAAGGGTGAGACTTCTGCATTCCTTGGACTTACACAGACAACTACGCTTCTACTTGGACAGAACTAAAGTTTTCAGAAAAACTGAGCAACTTTTAGTGGCATATGTTGCAGGATCTCAGGGAAAGCCTATCTCAAAACAGACTATTTCAAAATGGATAGGCCACTGCATTCGTTTCTGCTACTCACAACATGGCAGATCAGTGCCCAAGGGCATTAGGCCTCATTCTACCAAGGCAGCAGCCACTTCAGTAGCCTTTCTCAGAGGAGTACCAACCAAAGACATTTTAGAGGCTGCAACTTGGAGTTCAGTGCATACTTTTACAAAGCACTACCATTTACCTCTCTACTCTAAATCCAGAGCAGGCTTCGCCACTGCAGTTCTGCAGGGCCTTATAGCCTCTCCTAATCCTATTTAGTCCCAGCCACCCAACCTCAGCTTTGGGATTCAACCCAAGAATAATGACTGCATTAGTATTTTAATTAGAGAAATAATTAATAAAAATTGGGTTTTTATAAAGGAAGATAGTAGTTTGAGTAAACTATTGGGTGATAAACCAAAAATCAACTATAGAAAAGGTCCTAATATTAAGGCATTACTTGAACACCCTATAAAAAAGTTTAATGTTTATAACAAAGGAATGTCTAAGTGTGGAAGATGTAACCAGTGCAAGTTTTTGTGTATTGATAAGGAAGTAAAGATCAGGAATGTTCGTTATAAGGTCCAAGGTAAACACTCATGTTTATCTAAAGCTGTAGTCTACTGTGCCTTATGCCAAGATTGTCCCTGTTTACATTGGTAAAACCGAAAGGGAACTGAGACAGCGTATTTACGAACATCAATACGCAATAACTAAACAGGACAATACTAATGCCTTGGCAAGACATTTGGCTGATAACCCCAGTCATAGTTTTAAGTTTGTAATATTACATCAGGTGATACCAGATCCTAGGGGGTAGTCCGTGGCAGTTGGATTTAGAATGCCACGAACTTTGTTGGCAGATTAGAACTACAGCCCATGTTTATCCCGGTCTCAATGAGTTTGTTTCTATAAAATGTGTGCTAAGGAAATTAGCACTGAAAAGATAACCTTGTTTTAAGCTCCAAATGCAAGTTTTATTATAAGTGTAAAAATTACACAATTTATAATATATGTAAAGTTAGATCACATACAAAGAATAAGAAATCAAATACATTTTATAACTTTAGTATATACATTCATATATGAATATATATATATTTTATACAGTTTATATTTTTTATAATTTTATGATGTGATTGATTTTATTGGTATTTACTATATTTATTAATACAATTTAGTACATATAAAAAATACTTTAGAGGGTTCTTAAATATGTTTTGAGTTTGCTACTATTTGCAGATTTCATCTACGTATTTATTTATTCATTCATATACTCATTAATTCATTTTTTATTTTTTATTTAGTTTATTTTTGTGAATACGTGCAACTAAATACATATGCTTCTACTGGTTTTTATGGATTTATTTTGTTATAAGGCTTGAGGAAAGTAGAGTTTTAGGTTCCAGCTTCATCAAGTGCTTTGTATTTTTAATTATATTTTTAATTGATTCTTTAATGGATCATAATGACGTCATTTAATAGTGAAGTTATAAAAGGAAGGTTAATTGGTTTATGGAGTTGTCTGATGAAGGAAAGGTATTAACCTTTCCGAAAGCGCTAACATAACATAATAAAATATTTTTGCTGTCTTGTAGCTACCAGTTTTCTCGTAACCAAAAAACTCTCAAGCTTCTCCCTTATCTTTAATGCACCTCCCCATAATATATCTCATGAAAAGATGTGGTCAGCCATAGCTCTTGCATTTCCTTAAAGATAAGTGTATTTGTTCTCTTTAATCTCTCAGATATATATATATATATATATATATAGATAGATAGATATAGATATATAGATAGATAGATATATATATATATATATATATATATATTCCTTTACTCTTTCACATTATTGTATTTCTTGTTTACCATTGTTGGTAATCCATGATCCTCTTTTTCTGCTGTACAATTTAGTGTAGTATTACCATTGCTGGTATTCTCTTTCCTTTCTTTTCTGTACCATCTCTCTCTCTCTCTATATATATATATATATATATATATATATATATATATATATATATATTCTAAAAGAAAAAAAAACTTTTCTTCTGTCTTACTGTTTTTCCTCTTTTTGTCACAGGCATGTCTGAGAAAGGGCCTACTTGTTTTAAAAAAAAATGTCTGAAATGTGGGCAGAAATTGTCATTCACACATTCATACCCTTTGCATTTATTGTTTAGGCCCTCAACATCTGCAGGAAGATTGTTCTGTTTGTAAAAATGTCAATCCCAGGGTGTAGTGGATAGGAAAAATAAGGTTATCCTTAAAGGTTTATTGCCATCCTCTTTTGGTGAAACTATCTCTGGGGCTGGATCCCCCAAGATTAAAGCTAAGGAGTCCTTAGCAAAGCCTCCAAAGCCTTCTACTTCCTCGACTCCTTCCACGGAGCCATAGAGACCAAAGTCGGATCTGAAGGCTTCTCAAAGACCCTTCCCTTCAGATCCAAAGAAGAAAATACTGGTAGAGCCTACATCCTCTGATCAGACAAAGAAACCCTGATCCAAGTTACCTTCCCTTGCCTCAACGCATTCGTCTAGAAGTTTGACTGAGGAAGATGTGGACAGAATGATGGGGAAATTTTGGCACAGATTCAGATGGGTGTTTTACTGACTCCTACCCTGTCTGGTCAGGAGGCCCGTCCATCTACCACACCACCACTTCTTGCTCCTTCCCTGATCCCTCTGGTTGATACAGAGTCCCTGGATCTGAACCCTCTGGGTTCATCTGGCTTGGATCTGAAGATTACTTTATCTTCAGATCCAAAGTTAGGTCTTGAGTGCACTGGCTTCTGATATCCTTGGATCTGGATGACTTTCTGCAGAAGCTTCCTTATCGGATTTGAGGCATTGTAGTCAACTCTGAGGGTTTTGGAGCTATCTCTGGGTCTTGGTGCATTGGCACTGAATACTTCAGCTCCAACTTCCTCCAGTCTCTGCTCTTAGAGCCCCATCATTGTACGCCACAGGGACAGCCAGCTCGAGACCACCGGAGCATTCCACGGAGGGAGTCCTTAGGAAGAGAAAGTGCAAGAGGAGGCACTTGGACTCTCCTCAAGAGTCAGTAACTGAAAGTGATGATTTTGATCAGGGAGAAGGGTCCCCACTATCACTTACTGAAGATGCCTCATTTGGTGACATCCTTGAGATCTGAATAAGAGAGGTGGTTGGACCTCCATCAACCCTTCACCAGAGTAATTAGTATTTCTGGAGGCCTACAGAGCTGGCCCATCTACCTCCTGAGTTACTCCACCCGCCGATGAGCTTGTTGATTTGATCTTTTGGCAGGCGTGGATGGACTCAGTTGAGCCAGTCCCTAAGAGGCTAGATCATATTCTGGCTCCACCAGTCAAGAAGGAATTTTGGAGTAAGGTGGTGCCCATTGATGCCATGGTCATGGAGGTAGCCACTAAGAAGGAACTTGCTGAACAAGTTCCTCTGTTCATCCCCCTAACTGGGAGTCTAGAGCAATGGACAGGTTTGGGAAGCTTGTCTATGAGTCGGCGACTTTTGCTGTTAGATCACTGTACTATTTTGCTATTTTTACTTGGGTCGCTGAACTGTCTGACTGTGTCTACTAGATTACAAAGGAACTTGATCAAGGAACTTTTAAAATTCCTTTAAGAGACTACTGTTTGCAGAGGCTCAATCATTTGTGGTCTCTCAGTTGACTGCCCTCTAATCCATTTCAAATTCATCCATGAGGTTTATTTTGCATGAGACCGAATGTGCCGCAAGGGCATCAGATTCAGGCACCTCTGTTAGGAAGCCTGCGTGGATGCACTTACATGATTTTGTGGAGCCTTTCAAATCTTTGTTCGTCAGTGCGCTGTTTGACAGCAATTCATTGTTTAGCCCAAAACTGAAAGGCACATTGTCCAGGTGTGAGAAGGATGGAAAGACCCTCTCTGCAGTGAGCATATGTTTTCTGACCCCTCAAAGATCCTTTTCTAGCAGTCAATGAGGTAGTTAGAAAATGTGGTTCAGGGAGTACTAGGGTCCTTTCCAGGACACACATGGAGAAAGTTCTCCTAGGGGCAGAGGGGTGAATTCTAATGGACGATGCCGTCCTTGCAGCAGAGGAGGCCTGCAAAACCAAGGGTCCAGAGATTCTTTCTGTGATAAGACCCTATCTGGGTTCCTGAAAGGAGGCCTGATCCTCCCCTCTGGAGGCAATCGAGGGTCAACTATCCCTGCACCTGAGAGCCTGGCTAGATGTAACAGGAGATACTTGGGGGCAGAGGATTATTTCCAAAGGTTATATAAGTTCCTTTTGCCTTCCATCACAGTCTGTATGCAAAATCCCTGATGTTCCACCCAGTTAGAGGAAAGAAGCAGCACTCAAAATACAAAAAAAGTTAGAAAAAAAAGAGTTATCCAAGAGGTCCCACTAAACCAGATAGAATCCGTAACTTACTCAAGATTCTTTTTAATGCCAAAGAAAACAGGGGACTGGAGACCAGTTTTGAATCTCAGCCTTTTGAACATGTCAGTTCAACATACAAAGTTTCGGATGGCCATGGTTCAGTCCATTCTACCTCTCCTAGGCAAGAAAATAACTACATGTGCTTGATAGATCCTCAGGATGCGTACTATCATATAAAGATGAACAGACAATCTAGAAGGTATTTATATTTCTGGCTGGGAGCCAGTCACTGTCAGTTTAGAGCACTGCCCTTTGGCCTCACCACAGCCCCCTGGGTGTTTACCAAATGCATGGCAGTGGTAACAGCTCACTTGAGACTGCAAGGATTCTGTGTCTTTCCATATGTAGTTGACTGGCTGATTACCGCCCCGACCAGGCATCTACTAACAAGAACAAGAGATCAGGTACTTCAGATGTGTTTCTGTCTGAGGATAACTATAAATTTCCAGAAGTCTCAGTTACAACCAACTCAAACCTTAGAATTCATAGGAGCAGTCTTCAACACAATATCAGTGTCCGCTTCTCTTCCTGTTTTCAAGAGTACAGACTATCGGATTCCAGGTCAGAAAAATAATTTGCAGTACCAAAATTTCAAGCCATGGGGTCAATGTCAGCTTCCATAATCTTAGTACCTCTGGCAAGATTTCATATGAGAATTCTTCAGTGAATGCTACCAGCACAGTGGTCGATATTTTACCAGAGCACGTCAGTACAAATAAGAATTATTCAGACATGCAAAACATACCTCTGGTGGTGGATTCACTCAGATCAAGTTCTACAAGGCCATCCTTTCATTCTTCCTCAACCCAAGGCCATAGTGACCATGGACACTTCCTAGGTGGGGAGGGGGGCACTTTCTGGGGAAAAGAGTCCAAGGCACTTGGTCCCTTGAAGAGGCCAACTTGATTATCAATGTCCTAGAGATGAGAGCAGTGCTCTTAGTGTTACAGGCCTTCCAGGACGCTCTTCCTTTAGGGGCAGTTGCACTCCAAATGGACAATATGTCAGTACATATTGGTACATTAACAAACAGGTAGGGACTAGGTCTTACACCCTGTGTCGAGAAGCACTCAGAGTGTAGCAGTGGCAGTCTCATCCAACTGCTTTCTCATACCAGCCAATATTCTGGGGAAGTTCAGTGTGATCAGTGTGATAGTAGACAAATTGAGCATGTCCATTTTTTTTACTTCACGCGTGGTCTCTCAACGTGAAAGTGGCAGAAATTATTTTTCATGAATGTGGCCAGCCTTGCTGGGATCTTTTTGCTCCTCCCTTAAACAACAAATGCAACAGCTACTTTGTCCTAATCTCCCTTCAGGGGAATTAACAAAGATGCTCTACTTTATGCTTATTCACCAATTCCTCTGATTCTGAAATTTCTGTAGAAGGCTGCCAAGTTGAAGAGCAAAGTCTTTACTGGCCTTGTCAGATTTGGTTCCTCTTCCTATGGCCTCATCTGTTTTGCCAACCTTGGATTCTGGATCCAGTTCCAGGCATCCTGCCGTATCCAACAGATATGGTTTATCAGGATATCTCAAACCTCAAGCTAAGAGCATGGTTTCTGCAATTCCATTAATAGCTAGCTAACCCATGCTCTTTTCTGCTGTCCATCATTCACCTTCTACAAGAAAACTTTATACAAGTAACTAGAAAAGGTTTGATGTTATGTTGTTCCATCTCGCCTTCTTTCTTGCTGATTGGGTTCAGAACCAAGTATCAGTTCCGACTCGGGCACATACCAAAGCTCGAGAGCTTCCACTGGTTTGAGGCTATGCTCTATCCCATGATGCTCCAGTGTTATTCCCCAGATCTCGTTTCCCGCTTGAAGCTTCGGGATTGTCTTTGCTGACTCAGGCTAAGTGTTTCAAACTATTATGTACTTAAACCAAGGCTAGAAATTCTTCTCCCCTTTTACTGCTATTTTTTCTGGGTTTTCCTTGCTTGTTTACATTTTTTGTTATCCAGTTAGGATATTTAAAAATCTCTATCCCCTTGTTTCTCTAAGGCCTGTACGTGAGGGTGTCCATTTTAGTTAGAGGATCCCTCTTACCCTCTTCCCTCTTCTTTTTTGCACTTTAAGTTAGAGGCAAAAAGTTTCCTGGGAGAGTGCGTCGTTTAAGTTAGAGACCCTCTCTCATCCCTCCCCTTACTGTCTTGTTATTGTCTAATTGTTAAAAAAATATATATCACTTTACTACTAGTACTTGTTTGAATTGTTTAAATATTTTGTGTTTACAGCTAGATATATGATGTCTAAGGAATCTAAGCAATCAGACTTTAACAAGTGTGATTCATGCACACAAAAATGTCTTTGAGAATTACTGCCTCAGCGCCGTTCACCTGCAGGATTCATGCTCGATATGTCATGGATTCAGTGCCAGGGTCCTGCAGGAGCGCTGTAATAAGTTAATACTTAGAGGCTTATTAAAAAGTGATTCTGCTGAGGGCAAAGTCTCTAAAAGTAAGGAAAAACCTCCAAAAACGTTTTCGGCTTGGGGCTCGGAGCCGACCTCAAAATCAACAAAATCTGCTTTTTCAGAACCAAGGTCTTCTGGTTCCGATAGACACAAATCATCTACTTCAGCTCCATCTGTACCCTCGGAACCATCAAGTAGTAGAAAGAGGAGCCGGTCACCCTCCTTGCAACCAATCCAATCGGTGCCACAGTCTCCTCTGCTCCAATAAATGCATGGCAGTCATCATTCCTCTCATCCCTCTCGGAGCCTATCTGATGAAGATGTCGATCGAGTCGTGAGAAGGTTGCTACGTGCACCGGCCTTTGCCAAAATTCTTTCCAGCCCAGCCCAGACGGTCGTGGAGCCGACACCTACAGTATCCTTATCCTAGTCGGATCCGACTCTTCCACTCGGAGCCTCGGAGCAGGTCAGCTTGGTGCCCATGTCAGCCTCGGAGCCATCGTCCTTGGCACGGGAGAAGTTTCCTGGCTCCTCGGGGCTGGGGGCTCTCTCAGCGCCAGGTCAAAGTGCATTCAAGGTGATGAGGAGTGTACTTTCTTAAGAAACAGCTCCACCCTTGGTCACAGCCACTTTTCCCCCGAGGGCCCGGTGTCATCCCCCTCATCTCTCGCTCAGCCTAGGTGCAGAGAACCTATGCCCCAGGACACTCCAATGGGTGAAACCCTCTCTTCTGACCGAAGCAGTCCCTAGAAAGAGAATGTGTAAGAGGAAACACATAAACTCCCCTGAGTATCTCATTTCTGATACCGACTTAAAGGAATCAGAAGGGTCACCAAGGTCACCCTCTTTATAGACGCCCCCTTCGACGGCTCATCACTGTTCCGGCCAAAGGTGAAAGAGAGACTAACCAGGAGTGTGTTTTTTTGCTCCTATGAGGCCCTGTCCCAAGGGCCAAAAGAGCGGGAAAATGTGGTTCCGGAAATCCCAAGGAGCCTCGCCAGACACTCGTGGTGACTTTTCCCTCAGGGGCAGAGGGGGAAATAAAAATGGAAGATGCCACCCGCACAGCAGAGGGGGTCCGCAGAACCAGGGCAACAGAGATACTTTCTCAGGTCAACCCTTCCAACGCTCCTGAAAGGAGGCCTGTCTGCTCACCTCTGGAAGCAGTCAGGGGCAGGCTATCACTGTACCAGTAGCCTGGCTACTTTTAACCCAAAACAAGTGGGTGCAGTCCATTATCTCTAGAGGATACAAAATCCCCTTTTCTCATCATCCTCTCCCACCAAAGTCCATCCCAGACATTCCATCCAGTCAAAAGGATCAAGCAACCCTGGAAATCCAAAGGTTGCTAGAAAAAATAGCTATCCAGAAAGTCCCCGCAGACCAAGTTGGATTCACAATTTACTAAAGGTTTTTTTTAGTGCCAAAAAAGACAGAGGACTGGAGACCAATTCTAGATCTCAGCAGACTAAACAAGTCAAGTCTAAAAGACAAGATTCTGGATGGTAACACTGCAGTCTATACTTCCCTTTTTGGGACAAGACAGTTAGATGTGCTCAATAGATCTTCTGGATGCATACTACCATATAAAGATGGACAGACGATCGAGAAGTACCTACACTTCCGGCTGGGAGCCAGTCATTACCCGTTCAGAGCTCTGCCCTTTGGTCTCACTACAGCCCCCAGAGTGTTTACCAAATGTATGGCAGTAGTCACGGCTCACCTGAGGCATCAAGGATTCTGTGTTTTTCCATACTTAGACGACTGGCTCCTGACCGCCCCCACCGAGCATCTACTAGCAAGGTCAAGAGACCCCAACTTCCATCTCTGTGCTCAGCTGGGAATTATGGTAAACTCAGAAAAATCTGCCTTGTTGGCATCTCAGCATATTACATTTATAGAGCCAGATTTAGATACTCAAAATATAGTGGCAAAACTGCCCCAAGAAAGAGTTCAGCAATTACGTAAACAAATTTCTGTTCTGATCAGAAAGAAGAAAGTGCAAGCCAGATTTGTCCTCAAAGCTCTAGGCCTGATGGCAGCGACAGTAACCTTAGTTCCATTGGCACGCCTACACATGAGAATATTGCAATGGCTTCTTTTTGCCCAATCGTCCATGCAAGAGTTACCCATGTCCCACAAAATTCTCAGCATGAACACCTGCAGACTTACAATGGTGGCTTCATTCCGACCAGATAACAATCGGCAGACCATTTGTAATTCCCGATCCTGTAGCCACAATGGCCACGGATGCTTCCCAGATAGGGTGGGGAGGTCATTATCTGGGACAGATGGTCCAAGGAACTTGACAATTACACGAGTACCACTTGCACATAAACGTCCTAGAGATGAGGGCTGTGCTACTAGCATTGCAAGCACTCCACAGCTCTCTTCCCATAGGCACAATTGCAATTCAAACAGACAATATGTCAGTGGTTTGGTACATCAACAAGCCAGGGGGAACCAAATCCTACACCCTGTGTCAGGAAGCTCAAAGAGTATGGCAATGGCAATGGGTGATTTCATCTCAACATTTTCTAATTGTAATGCATATCCTGGGAAAATCTAATGTGATAGTGGACAGGCTAAGCAGAGCGATTCTTATGCCTCACGAGTGGTCTCTAAGTCAAAAAGTTGTGAACGGGATTTTTTTGCAAGTGGAGCCAGCCTTGCTGCGACCATTTTGCAATGTCCATCAACACCAAATGCATCAGCTACTTTGCCCTAGTCCCCCCATCGGGGGAGTCATCAAGGAATGCACTTATGCATGATTGGCCCCCGGGACTCCTTTATGCTTTTCCCCCATGTCCTTTGATATCCAAGGTACTTCAGAAAGCCAAGTCATTGAGTCACAGATTGATCCTTATTGCATCTTACTGGCCTCTACAAATTTGGTTTCCCTTCCTGAAAACTTATCTTCTGGAGGATCCTGGACCCAGTGCCAGATGATCTGACTCATCAGTTTGGAACTCTCCACTCCTACCTCCAAGATCTCAAGCTCACAGCTTGGTTACTCCACTTCCAGTCTTAGGCTTCTTGAGTTAACCCCAGAAGTAAATCACATTCTAGTTTCATCACACAAGAATACGACCAAAAAACTTTATGCAAGCAAATGGAAGAGGTTGTCTATTTGGGTAGATAGAAACAATATAGATCCCTTTACAGCTCCTCCATCATCTATTCCTCAATTCCTAGCAGAAATCTTTGATCAAGGTGCTGCAGCAGCCACAGTAAGAGTGCAATTAGCTGCTATTTCAAATTATCATGTGGGAAATATGGGTTCCAACATCATGTCTCACAGGTTATGCAAAACTTTTCTTAAGGGCACCCTCATTCTAAGGCCTCCCCTAAGAGAACCTCTTCCTCCATGGGATCTAAACTTGATATTATCCACACTAACCTTTTCTACCTTTCGAACCAGCATCGTCTTGCTCCATGAAGTTCTTATCTTGGAAAACAATCCTTTTAACAGCAATTACATCAGCCAGAAGAGTATCAGAGCTGAAAGCTCTGTCCAGTACTCCTCCATACTTAATTTTTCATAAAGACAGTGTCACTCAGAACAAATCCTTCCTTTTTGCCAAAAGTTTGCTCTGAAAAAAATTTGAACCAATCTGTTGAACTACCAGTTTTCTTCCCCAGTTATGGCAACAAGGCAGAATACAAACTTCATCAGTTGGATGTCTGTAGACAGTTACGTTTTTACTTACATAGGACCAAAACATTTTGGAAATCTGACCAACTCTTCGTGTCCTTCTCGGACAACAGAACGGGCACAGCAGTTTCTAAGGTCTCACTATCAAAATGGCTCAGACACCATTATTTATGTTTATCACCTACATAACAAACCATTACTAGGGGAAGCTCATTCAACTAGAGCCATGGCCACTTCTACGGCCTTTCAAGCCAGACTCTCCTTGGACTCAATTTGTGCAGCTGCCACATGGGTAAAACCACATACCTTTATCACTCTTTGCAAAGTAGATGTGGCCTCCCGGAATAGGGCTTCCTTTGGGTCCACAGTCCTGAAGAGTTTATTTCCTTGAGCCACCCAAGAAGAAGATGCTGGGGATGCTGTCCCAATCAGCAAGAAAGAAGGCGAGATGGGACAACATAACATAAAGAAGTTATGTACTCACCATAACGTTCCATGTTTGTTGTCCTTAATCTTGCCTTCTTTATTGCAACCCACCCCCCTTCCCCCTTCCGAGAGGATTGAGAGGAACTGTAAATTGGCAAAGTACTTGACTCTCCTCACAGTCTGTTTCAAGTGCAGGCAAGAATGTTGTTTTATTTTGCTATTACTTGCGTAGATATTTTGGTATGGCCTAGCTTTAGTTCTCAAACGAGATCTAGGAAACAACCATGGAGCATCATGGGGTAGAGTACAGCCTCGAGCCAATGGAAGCTCTCAAGCTTTGGTATGTGGCCGAGTCAGAACTGATGCTCGGTTCCAAACGCAATCGGCAAGAAAGAAGGCGAGATTAAGGACAACAAACATGGAACGTTAGGGTGAGTACATAACTTCTTTTTTGCTGGGCACGGTAAAAAGACATTGATCCCCTTTTCAACTGTAGTGCATAGCATAGTGGAATTTTTGGCATTGATCTTTAATGAGGGGGCTAGCTCCTCTACCATTAAAGTTCAGTTAGCAGAAATATCTAATTTTCATATTGAACTTGAAAATTCTTCTGTGGCCTCTTTTAAACTTTGTAAAGCATTTTTGAGAGGTACTCTCTTGGTGAGACCCCCATATAAAGATCCCACTCCACCTTATGTGGTACTGCATGCCTTAATTCATTTCCCCCTTTAAACCAGCAGCTAAATGCAATCTTAAGTTCTTGACCTGGAAAACAAACTTGCTTGTGGCCATTACCTTTGCCAGAAGAATTTCCGAACTTCAAGTGTTGTCATCAAAACCTCCCAGCTTGATCTTTCATAAAGATAGTTACATTACTTACCAATGCATCTTTTCTTCCCAAGGTGGTGCCAGAATCCAGTATCAGTCAATGCATGAATTTGCCAGTATTCTTTCCTAAATTTGCAAACAAATGTGAATATATGCTGCATTTATTGGATGTTCACCAACAATTATGTTTTTACTTGCATAGTAGTAAAGAAAGCAGGAAGACAGATCGTTATTCATCTCCTTTGCAGATTTGAAATTGGGCAAACCAGTTACAAAGGTAACTCTAGCCAGATGGCTAATGGATTGCATTTCTTTTATCTATAACAAGTTGGGTCTAACCTTACCAAAACCTGTAAGGGCCCATTCAACTAGGTCCATGGAAACTTCTTCAGTGTTTCTATCCAGGGCTTCCATGGATGACATATGTGCGACTACAAACTGGGCCATTACTCATACCTTTATCATTCATTACACACTGGATCTGGTCTCAAGGGGTAGAGCAGCATTAGGCTCAGCTGTGCTTAGGTATATCCTTCCTTAGAGTCCACCTGGGATTTTAGATAGATGGCGACTCTGTTCCAAAAGATGAGGATATAATGAAAACTGACATCAGATAAAGAAGTTGTGTACTCACCATAATGTTCCATCTGTCTTGTCCATTTTCATTTTTTCTCAACTTCCCGCCTACCAATCCTCCATTTCTTCTGTAGGATTTGTGTGTGTGTGTGTATGTATGTATATATATATATATATATATATATATATATATATATATATATATATATACACACACACACACACACACACACACACACACACATACATTAGCAAGTATTTTTCATATTAGTCAGCAGACAGTATCTGAGGTATGTTAGGGATTGGTGCATTATGGGTACGGGAGAAGTTCAAGTTTTTTGGTTAGCACAAGCTTTAGTAATGGTTGAGTTTAATCTGAGGTTCTGATCTGAACCCAACAGTTGAGAAAGAATGAAAATGGACAACAGAAATGAAACATTGTGGTGAGTACATAACTTCTTTTTAAGTTTGCTTTGCTGTTGTCATTTTGCAGGTGTACTGCTTTTTATTAAAATTTAAGTTCTGATCAACTTTATTTTACTGTTTTGTTTACTTTATATTTATGCTTAGGTTTAGTCAACTTTAATAAATTGAAACGGAAGTTAAAGTAAGGGAGAAATTAGTTCATCATTTCTTTACAATTGGCTAAAAAAAGTTTTAAAAAATGCCATTGTGAGAAAAAAAAATCTCATTGTGCAACTCAGGTGCTGCGACCTGCGATGCATACGACTAAGAGGAGGGACAAAATATGCACACATGTTTGTGCATGAAAACTTAATATGGTAGAGTTCATGGCCTACAGTAAAAATGAAGGCTGTTTTGGAATGAACACAGCTTTAGTTCAGATCATCTACTTTGACACTTAAGGGAAAGTAAATCACAATAAAAAGAGATGTGCATGAAGAATAGTTACATCTGAAGGAGGATGACATGAAGTCAAAATATATTAGCCTCTCTTAGCACAAATTCTGTGAAAGTTAAATATTTTGGTTAAAAATTGTATGCAGTAATAGCAATAATGTGTAGGCATACAGTTTGTGTCATAAAAAAGTAGGGACTGCCAATGCCTGTTACCATAGAAGAGAAGATAAATTTGAAATGTGATGTTAGTACTTTCCTGTCTTTCTTAATAAAAACTATAAAACAGTTGTGAACTGTATGTATGTCTTGTGGATTCTGCTTGGTGGAATTGCATTTATAAAATGCCTTAATAATGACAGAACAATTGTATTTGTTATTTTATGTAATAAAGAATGTATATTTAAAGCTTGTAGCTCTATTATTTTGTGAAAAATGCAGTAATTGTGTGATGAAATGCAAAAATGTTTCTGATTTAATTGTTGCCTGTAGTTGCAGGAAGGGCATAAATTTTATGTTCAAGTTGTAAAATGATATAATCAGGAAACTCAGACCTAAGCTGTGAAGAGAACCAGGTGGAAGCAGTTAGAAAAAATGTGTGAAAATCATGAGTTTAGTTCCCTGTTTGCGAAAGAACCACGTTAATTACCCTTGGTTCCTGTTAAGCAAAATATAAATAAAAATATTTTGAGTAAGAAAATGAAAGTCAGTCTTGTACAGACCTTGCTGTGGAGGTGCTGTCTGCAGACTGTTTTGTATAGTATTCTAGCAATTTATCACTTAGGCTTCAGTACTCTTTCGGTTAGAGACAAATAGGGTATTTATCCAGCTTAGTCAGAGGCTTTCTGTAAGTATTCCATTTGCAGAATTATATTTTTTTTCATTGTGCAAAATGCATTTACCTCTGCATGCCTAATTTGTATCAGCAGTGCCAGACTTTTTCATTATTCACTTTTAAGACCTTGTGGGGGTTATAACCTTTTTTTTTTGGAGGCAATGCCCTTATTTATGAGATGAGGAATATAAAATGTGCTTCATACCACTGTTGGAGACATGGTGATGGAAGTTAAGGTCGTTGTTGACCTATGTGCCCAGATCTCTTAACACTGAATGTGTGCTCAGGGTATTGCTAATGATGTGGTAGTTTGCAGGAACATCATCCTTGCCGAAGGGGATGATAATGCATTTTTTGTATTAAGTTTAAAACCATGACCTTCTTGCAGGATGTTGACATCGCTAGGGGTATCAATGATCGCTCACAGTTTGCAGTCATCAGCAAACTTTGTCAGCCACAGTCCTTTAGTTTTAGCCTGTACTTGTAGATTCTGGACAGTAGGGGTCCCAGAGGTGATCCTTTTGGAACACCACTTGTTATGGGTCTGCTGGAGGAGATGGATTCGCCTGTTTTGACCATATCAGTTCAATCAGTAAGCCAGTTTGCAACCCACCTGACAATATATGGGTTGATAACCAGCTGGGTGAGTTCATCAATGATGCCTGAATGGGAGATTTTGTCAAAGGCTTTGGCATATTCTGGGTAGGCCGTATGCACAGATTTACCCTCGTCTAGGACTTTGGTGACTGTCTCACAGAAGTTCACCAAGTTTAACAGGCATGATCTCCCCTTGACAAAGCCAAATTGGATAGGGTTGAGCATTTGGAGATTTCCTGTATCTCTGTTAAGGTCCATGATGATTTGTTCCATGGTCTTGCAGATGAGGTTGGTCAGGCTAATGGGTCTGTAGTTCTTGAGGTTCATGTATGCACCCCCTTTGTCCAGAGGGATGACATTGTCTTTTTTCCATTCAGCCACGATGAAGCCAGTGCTTAGGCTGTGATTGAAAATTGTGCCTAATGGTGATGCTAATTCCTCTTTTAACCCATGTAGAACACAGCCCGGGATGTTGTCTGGTCCCATAGAGGCTGTGTTTTTGACCTTGGAGAGGGTGTTTAAGACCTGCACCTTGGAGATACTAGGTGGGGGACAGGTGTTAGGGATGCTTTGGAGTATGTGTGGCGGTCACAGGGGAGTGAAGTTTTCACTGAACCTGTCAGCCAACAGTTTTGCTATATCCACATGTTTTGTATATATAGAGCTTTTGTTGAGGGAACACGTTTTTAGTACTCTGCCTGATGACATGATGGTTAAGTTGTCAGATTAGGAGCATAGCACTACTGAGAGATGGGGAGGAAGGGAACTTCCCATTTGACTAGTTGGTTGCAGCTAAATAGGAAGGGGAAACTTATCACTTCAAATGTGTAACAGAACCCATACAGGCAGCCTAAGCCATCACAGCAGCTACCACAGTGTAAAGAGGGAATTCATGGTTCTGGTATATGTCCAGACCTTGAGAGCATGTGGTACTGGGCTAAAAACCCAGCTCAGTAAATTGTCAGTGTGTAGTCCTAGTCGGAGTGTGGGTATTAGAATCCCATACTCAAAAGAGCAGTGTTTATATCTTGTATGCTCTTGGGACCATGTTGGAATTTGGTAAATTGGTCAGTGAGTGCAATTTGTGTGCATCTTTTCTACTTCAACTTTTGGATGACGGTGGTGTGACTTTTGAGACCATCTGTCTAGTGGCTGTCAGTCTTGTTTGTGGGCAGCAGAGTGGCGCAGTGGTCCCTCACATACCTGTCGTGTTATTTGATTGTCAGTTGTGTGTTGAAACCCAATCAGTGCCACACCTGTCACCATGCAAGGAATTCTAGCCTATAGTGTGATATGCATGAACAGGACAGCCATGCCCATCCTGCCACATAACCCAAAGAGAAGTGTTACAATGAATTAGTATGCTACACATGACTGTGTTAAATACAATGAATATTAATGTGATACTGACTACCAAGCTTACAGATACTAGTGTTAAGACTGTATGATGTTCATCGTGTTACCCTGCTGCAGTCATCACACTTGGGTTATCCTGCCGTCAGGCGGTCCCGCAGTCGGCCTGAATTCCAAAGTCTTGGTCCGGCATCGGTTGTTGTTGCTTCTTCCCTGACGTCAGTACGCCAGGGGTATATAAGAGGCATCCAATGCCATTTTCTTCAGTCTTTCTTGCCGGGCGGTGCCCGAAGCAGAAGCAGTTCGCAAGTGCCAGTCGGCCGACACCTGAGATTTTCGATTCGAATTTCAGTCCGAAGTCTTCAATAAAGCTAAGTACCCCGTTGGGGAACCTTTTCTTGCCTCAGTCCGATGTCAGAAAAAGTTAACAATTGCATTTCTTGTGGGAAGCAAATACCTCATAAGGACTTCCATTCCTATTGTATTCTTTGCTTAGGCCCAGACCACAACGTCACAGGTTGTCGGTTTTGTGCTAGGTTTAATAAACGAACTATCAAACGCCGTTTTGACTTTGCACAACATTACTTTGGTAGGGAATTGAATTATATCATGCCATCGGAGCAGCAACCGACCGGCATACATAAAAAAATCAAGGA
This sequence comes from Protopterus annectens, assembly GCF_019279795.1. Taxonomy (NCBI): domain Eukaryota; kingdom Metazoa; phylum Chordata; order Ceratodontiformes; family Protopteridae; genus Protopterus; species Protopterus annectens. The sequence goes on from NC_056729.1 coordinate 1,338,588,197, forward strand.
TAAGGACAGGCAGCCTAGGAACAAGCCAGACTCCGAGGCCTCTGCTGGGCCTGTCGCCGGTTCTCCGGTTTTCAGTGAGGCGCCTACGCAGCCCCTGATGACCGCAGAACTGGAACCCCAGACAGCTGCGGATTCTCAAGCGGAGTCTACTAGGCCGATGCAGCCATCTTCCGACACCGGAGCAGAAGTAGACCCCAGTGGAGTGGAAACACCTTCGGTTGCAGAAGGTGTCTTCAGACCGACTACACTCACCATTAAATCTTATGCTAAGCTGAAAACTCCTTTAAAACCTAAGAAGACTGTACATCAGTCTACAGTTCAAGGCCCCATGCCTAAGAAACAGATGCTTAAGATGGCTGAAGATTTGATTACCCTAATCGGGGGTTCCCATTCCCCTCCTGGTAAAACACCAAGACAAAAGGAGGATTATGCTTCCTCTGACCACGTTTCAATTTTCTCAGATTCTTCTGAGGAACAGGATTACACTTTTCCACCTTATGAAGACTCTATTCCCTCAGCATCTCCCCCTGAAGACTACTCCTTTGGGGAAGCTTTGCATACCATGAGGGAACATTTCCACTGGGAAGGCCAGGACTACTCTGATTCTAAGAAAAGGCTCCGAGAGTTCCTTTTACTACCCCAGCACAGACCTCTTGCTATCCCTCCAGTTTTAGATATTGTGGATGATGTTTACTTGGAGTCTAGATTAAATCTGGACTCTCTACCTCCTGCTCCAGCCAAACCAGAAAGATACTACAGAGTACCTGACTCACACAAATTCCTTTATAAAAGCCCTGTGGCTGACCCAGAAACAATTTCCCAGGGTCCTAAGGGAGCTAAAGCTTCTATGGCTAAAAATCCTGTGCCCTCTGAAAGGGATTCCAGAGCCCTAGATAGATGGGGAAAGAAAATATACACCTCAGCAGTTCTGGCTATGAGAGCATTAAATTGTCAGTTTCACATGCTGAAATATCAGCAATTCCTAATGTCTCAAAACAAAAAATGAGCACACATACTGAACAGTCTGAATTCAAGGAAATGCAGGATCTGTTGCATGCAGCTGAGCAGGTGGGCAAACTTTACAGTGCGGATTTGATTCGTTGGAAGCTTCCTGTAGACCAGCTGTTACTGGCTCTGTCATACGTAGACATGCTTGGTTAAAAGAACAAACCCTTCCTGATCATGTTAAAGCAAAATTATTGGATGCACCTTTACAGCAGGATGTATTATTTGGTGTCAAAGCAGAAGAGGTTTTAAAGAAAATGGAGGATAAGGCAAAGTCTATGCAGACGGTCAAGGATTTTTTGCAGGTACAACCCCCTTGTTTCAGCAGAAATTGGCCAACAAAAAACTGGTCCTTTCCAGCTTCTGACAGATCGCAGAGGGGCAAATACACACGCCCAAGGGGCAGAGGTCAGTCACAAGGCCCTTACAAACCTTGCCAATGGGGTACTGCTACCCAGAAAGGAGGAGAAGACCGGCCCCAAGCTAGCAGAAGACAAACATAATGTCTCAATCCTCAAACTACCAAGCAAATCTCTCCTGGCAGCTCCCTTGGGAGGAAAATTAGCATTTTTTGCAGACAACTGGCACATCATCACAAAAGACAAATGGGTCCTAAACATTGTCTCTCAAGGATACAGATTCCACTGTCACACCTTACCAAGAATAAAAGGAATGCCAAACCTGCCACCAAATCAATGGGCAGAGGCACAAAAACAAATTACAGCTCTCATGGACATGACAGCCATTCAGCGGGTACCTACACAGGAACAAGGACAAGGATTTTACTCAAGACTCTTTCTAGTCCCAAGAAAGGACAAAGCATGGAGACCCATTCTGGATCTTTCAATTCTGAACACCTATCTGCAAGTACCAAAATTCAAGATGCTAACACTACAGCAGCTTCTTCCCATGCTGGGCAAGAATGCTTGGCTAGTAACATTGGACCTCAAGGAGGCATACCTGCATGTCCCTATCAGACAAAATTGCAGAAGATACCTCCGCTTCATTGCAGGTTCAATGCATTATCAATTCTCTGCACTGCCCTTTGGCTTATCTACTGCGCCCAGGGTCTTCACAAAATGCCTGGCACCAGTAATTGCATACTGCAGACAAAGAGGAATTCAAATATACCCATACCTGGACGACTGCTTTATTCAAGCAGAAAGCAAGGACATTCTTTTAAAACATCTGGCATTTGTCAAACACCTGCTAAGTTGCCTAGGGTACACAGTAAACGAAAAGAAATCAAAATGAGTGCCCTCACAAAACATAATATTCCTGGGTGCCAGCTTGAATACAACGGCCCTGATGGCTTATCTCACGCCAGGCAAGCAACAACAGCTGACTCAATATTTCAGAATAATGGCAACAAAGACCCAACTCCCTGCAAGAAAAATTCTGCAGGCCTTGGGATTCATGGCATCTTGCATACTACTAATACCATTTGCAAAACTGCATATGATGAAATTACAATGGTACCTGAAAAGCATATGGACTCAGCACAGCCACAGCTTGGAAACAATGATACCACTCATTCCCTGCCTTCAACAGAAGTTTCTATGGTGGGCACAGGCATGTCACCTCAACAAGGTCAGCCTTTCACCTTACCCACAGCCAGGCAAACTATGACAACAGATGCATCAGACTATGCCTGGGGAGCACACATGGCAGGACAGTGCATTCAGGGCAAATGGACTACAGATCAGAGGCATCTGCATATCAATCAAAAATAAATGCTAGCAGTACAGAATGCCCTAACAGCTTTCAAGGACCTCTTACACCCAGGACAACTAATAATAAAGACGGACAATACCACAGTAATGTGGTACATACACAAGCAAGGGAGCACACATTCCTACCCTCTATGCAGGCAAGCAATGACCTTGTGGAACAGTGCACTGTCTTACCAGGTTCAGTTACAAGCACAATTCCTGCCAGGAAAGAAAAACACATTGGCAGATGACCTAAGCAAAAACATCATGGATCCACACGAGTGGAAACTAGATCCACAAGTATTTGCAATGATAGCTCAAAAAATGGGGACACCAAGACATAGATCTGTTTGCAAGCCCCCTCAACTACCAACTTCAAAAATTTTGCACAAGGACATTCTATCCACAAGCTTGGAAAGTGGACGCCCTCTCATTCAGTTGGAAAACATTAACAGTGTATGCCTTTCCTCCACTGCCTCTTCTAGCAAAGGTACTGCTGAAAGTCAGATTAGAGAGGCCACAAATGATACTCATTGCACCAGACTGGCCACGCCAGCATTGTTATCCAATTCTAAGGAACATGGCCCATGGCCCACCATGGATTTTACCACAAATTCCTCACCTGCTCACCCAGCGAGACAATCAGATTCTACACAGCCAGCTCAAGACTTTAAACCTGGCTGCATGGCAAATTACCTAAACAGTCAGCCAATACCTCTATCCAAAGCTGTTATGGATGTCATTCTGCAGGCCAGGAGGCCCAGCACCAGGAAAACCTATTCAGACAAATGGAAAATATTTTGCAAAGGCCAAAATCCCCTTGACCCAAACATTCCTCAGGTTCTACAATATTTAACTGAGATGTTGCACAAAGGACTTTCCTTTTCATCTATTAAGATCCACGCCTCAGCAATTTCAGCTCATTACAACATGGATCCTCCTTTATTCTCACATCCACTCCTAAGACAGTACCTCAGAGGGGCTAAGAACATAAGACCGCCAACACCTACTTGGGATCTCAACTTTGTTCTGGAAAAGCTTACACTGCCGCCCTTTGAACCAGCGTTTTCAGCTGATTTAAAATTTCTTTCATGGAAAACTGCCCTGCTACTAGCAATAACCTCAGCTAGAAGAGTCTCAGAGCTACAGGCACTAATGGTAGTGGAGCCTTTCCTCATTTTTCATCAAGACAGAGTCTCTCTACGAACTAACCCTTCCTTTATGCCAAAGGTGGTATCTAGTGTGGCCCTAAACTAAACCATTCATTTGCCCACCTTTTTCCCAAATCCCCAGAACAAAGGAGAAAGACTCTTGCACTCTTTGGACATTCACAGGCAATTACGTTACTACTTGGATAAAACTAAGGCTTTCAGAAAAACTGACCAGCTCTTTGTAGCCTATGCTACAGGATCACAAGGAAAAGCTATCTCAAAACGGACCATTTCTAAATGGATAGGGCATTGCATACGTTTCTGCTACACGCATCATGGGAAACCAGTACCTGCTAACATTAGGTCCCACTCCACCAGGGCTACAGGTACATCAGCAGCCTTTCTCAGGGGAGTGCCAACCAAGGATATTCTGGAAGCTGCAACTTGGAGTTCAGTGCACACCTTCACCAAACACTATCACTTACCTCTATATTCTAAGACTAGAGCTGGTTTTGCCACTGCAGTTTTGCAGGGCCTACTAGCTTCTTCTAACCATGTTTAACTCCACCTCCCATCCTTAGCTTTGGGATTCAACCCAAGTGTGATGACTGCAGCAGGGTAACACGATGAGCATAGTACAGTTTTGTACCTACCATAAATGTAGATGTTCGAGTGTTCACCCTGCTACAGTCCAGGTTACCCTCCCTCCATCCCCTCTGAACTAGCTGAACTTATCTATACCACTCTATCCTATCCTACCTCTATGGTGTATTTGCTTGTGCCTAAAGGTATTGTTTTATTTTTATCTAGCTATATATATATATATATATATATATTTTTTGCCTACCTTTTGGGGGCAACTGACATCTGGGGCAAGAAAAACTGAAGAAAATGGCGTTGGATGCCTCTTGTATACCCCTGGCATACTGACGTCATGGAAGAAGCGACAGCAACCAACGCCAGACCAAGACTTTGGAATTCAGGCCGACTGCGGGACCGCCTGACGGCAGGATAACCCAAGTGTGATGACTGCAGCAGGGTGAACACTCGAACATCTACATTTATGGTAGGTACAAAACTGTACTTTATTAATAAAGAAGAGTATTTCTCACTTGGAGGAATTTAAGAAAACTTATATCACTTTTGTGGGACGTTTATCCTAATTCTGCATGATTTTTCCCAAATAATTGAAGTTAGGATGTATATATGGGTGTTTTTTTTTTAATAAAAGTTGTCCTGAATTGCAGCTGTGCATAACACATGAAGCTCTTACGCCATGATTTATTGCTACAATAACTTTTTCCTTAAAGGTCTACTGTCATGATGACTATACTTTATTCTTTCCTGCTGTTACAATATATTGCAAAAGTGAATTTTGGATTTTCTGAAAATGTAAACCAGGATATTTTGTTGTTATTAGGAACACACATTCAGTTGCTTTGCAATGCATAAAATATATTTATGGGCCAGTAATAAAAAGATACTGTAAACACTGATGAAAGCTTATTGTCTTCTTCAGGTGTGTCCTCGTTGAGCAATCCTTCGATACAAGCATCATTGAATAACCCAGTCATGGCATCTCCTTTGACAAGCCCTGCACTTCAGTCTTCCCTTGCCAGTTCTTCCCTACATCCCTCATTACGCCTTTCATCCTTAAGCAACCCCTCTCTTCCCACAGCATCTCTGAGTAGCTCACCACGTCGTCGCCATACTCCTGTTAGCCCCCTTACCCTTTCACCTGGAACAGAGCCTCACAAGACACAGAGCAAGCAATATTCACCCACCTTTCAAGATAAATTGCCTTTGTCCACACAGGTAAATATGTTAAAAAGTCATTCTTAAATCTTTTGGAATAACAATATTAATGTTGGTGCTTTTATAGCTAGCAAAGCAAGCTGAATGTTGTAGCTGTCCCTGATAGATGTGAAGGCTGGAAAAGTGAGTGAATTGCTGTATCATGAATTTTGTGACACTGTGCTTTAGAACTGCAGCATAACATAGAAGATTAACACTGCCAGTGAATTTCAGCTTATACTCGTGGGTTTGATTTCATCTCTACTTGCATGCTGTGTGACTGCAAGCAATCTGCTTAACAACACAAATTGTTTTGGGTCAAAGGCACTTGTGTGCCTGTTGACATTTAACCTATTAATAACTCAGTAAATATACAGGAATCTTGACAGTTCTAGATGCACATCTTGTGTTTCTGTGCCATTGTAAGAGGTTATATGCATTATACTTTCCTTACAGTTTACTTGTGAAGGCATCAGGAGCAGTGCATACTTCGGATTGCCATCTTGTATTCTCAGAAGTACATTCTTTTTTCCAGCTGTTTAGTTGAGTGGAAGTTAAAAGTTAACATATAATTTTGTGCCGGTTATACAGTTTGTCTGTCCTTTTCACAGTCCGATAGTAGTGATTTCCAACAAAACTGAAGGTTTCTCTGTCTTAATGTGATAGTCAGGTTTCACAGTGGTTTTGCCTGTTAAAAGGCAGTTTGTTGTCAGTGATTTTGATTTTGGAACAGAACTGTGATATAGAATGTCCCCCTTTCTTCCGTGGAGAAGACTGTACCCCACTAAGTGAATTTGACACTTGTCAGATAGTGTGGGGGAATGAATGGGCTATGGTGGTTCTGAAGTTTGGTAGCCTGAGATCAAGCAAGGTGGTGGGGCAAGCACAACACACACAAACACACACAGAGACACACATGCACATGTATAGATAGATTAATCTATAGAGTTTATTTATATACAGGTAGATAGCTATATAACTTGTATAGGTACAACATTTATATTTATGTGTATATATGTGTATGTGTACTTGTATACAAATCCAAAAATCTTGAAGGCAATATTAAATACTGTGAATATTACAGAGACTAATACCCAAAGACAGAAAATGGCACTTAAAGAATTAATTAGATGAATGAAGATCCAACAAGTATAGTAGAATAAGTTCCTAGAAACATTTTGCAAGAAAAGAAAGTTAAGTACTGTGCCATTTAATAAAAGTTGAGAATAAAAATAATGTCCTTGAAGTCTGTTTGAGGAAAAAATAAAATAATGGAACTATTACTGAGGTGCCTAAAGAAGACTTTAGATTTTTGAAGATGTGATACTGCTGACTTACTTATGTTATTAGTTTTTGTTTTCCTAAGTAGATGTGTAAATTACTTTTAAAATTATTTGTCACACATTTGCTGATAAAAATGAAAGACATGTTACTTTATGTTTGTACCTGCAGACTGCGTGACTGAAAAGGGTCCTAGGATACTTTCAGCCAACCAGTTAATAAGAAAGGGGTCTAGTTTAGTTTATCAGATTACCAACAGCAAAATTAAATTCTGCAAGACAAGAACATCGAAAGGTTAGAAGAATGAGAGGGCATAAGATCATAATTTAGAAGATCGAACTAGGGATGTATTTTAAACACAAATCCCGATACAGCCAGAATCAGGAAATCTACCTTTTGCCTCACTGTAGTGCAGTCTCGGAGTTGGTATGTATAATTTGCAGGGGGGAAATCCGAGATCACACTACAGTAAGTAAAAGTGTGTTTGCCGATCCTGACTGTACCCGCAATCTGAGTTCAGAATATATATCTAGTTCGACCTTCTAAATTCCGATCTTGTGGACTCTCATTGTTCTAAACTTTCAATTTTCATGTCTCTATCATTTTAAGTTCAGTAATGTGGTAATTTGATAAAGTAAATAAGATCTTATGAAAGACGAAAACAAGCAAACAAATTGGTGTTAATAACTATATGTTGGATAGGTTATGCAAACCTTTGAAATCAGAATGCATACTCTTTTTTTTAATGTTTTCATTATTCATGATCTGCTTCAAAGTAGTTAAAAAAAGAGCTGGGAAACTCTGGGAAAAAGAGTAAGCGTATTTGTTTATTTTGAGGTCAGTGTTCTTTTATTTAGTGAAATGTAAAAAGTTTATTGTCTGACTAAAGGGGGGAAAATAATTTTAGAAAAACATAAAGCTGCTTGAGATTGTGTTTCTGTACTTGAACTGTAGTGGGGCATGACGGGATGCTGCATTTTTGATGTGGTGTTCTTCAGCTGAGTTGCTAAAACAAAATCCTCTCTGCTTGAGTTCATAAATTATGCTGTTCACCTGTATTGTTATTTGAGATCTGTCCCTAAAATAGGGTTATAAGAATTGAAGTCATTTAGTAATTCAGTTGTGACTTTAAAATACTTAACTGTAGCCGTAGATACAAATGAGACACACGATGTGAGAGTGTTCAATCTCGCCATTTGTTCTTACACCTGGGTTCGGAGCCGATCCTCGGCTCCGTGTCGGCCGCTTGGCAAGCTCTGCATCGAGAAGAAGCTCGAGACCAACCTAACTCCCACAATCCCCCTCTGCCTTTACCTCAGATCTAGTTTGCCGCTGCAACGTTCGCATCAGATTTGATGAGCTCGGGCCACCTCAAGCTAAGATTAATTATTTTCTTATATTTCTTCTATTTTTTTCTAAAAAAATTGTTCTTTAAGTGACTGTGTGTGTGAGTAGTGTATCAAGGGTTTCTCGGTTCCGTATATAATTTTTATATACTTTATTAGAGTTTTCCCTCGGGGCCTACCCCACCCTTTAACTTTGGATTGACTACTGGATTGACTAATTTACAGGATTTGACAAAATTTTTTTTCTGGAATAGACAAATTTACTGGACTGGACATAATATTGGCTATTTCACTGTTTGCTGTACCTAACTTTGTGACATGTCTGAGAAAGCTAAGTCTGGCTTTAAACGCTGCCAATGTGGGCAGAAGATGTCTGTGACTGACAATCATAGTTCCTGCGTCTACTGTCTTGGCCCTCTTCATCTGCAAGAAGACTGCTCAATATGTCATTCTTTCAGTGGAAGGGTCATGACAGATAGGCGCAGGAAACTTATGGATAGGGGACTTTTGAAGCCTGCTTTTCAAGAGGCTCTGGATGCATCAGACCAGACATCCAAATCCTCGAAGGAATCGAAGACGTCGGAGCCCAGGTCATTGCCTCCGAGCTCTTCAGTCAAAGTTTGATCATCGGTTCCACAGACTTCGGGGCCGAGTGTTGAACTGTTGTCAGTTTCCGAGCCTCGAGTCTTGGAACCGGTGACGGAGCTCCCTCCCCCGGCACTGTTGAGGTCGGCTCCGTCTTCGATTCCTTCGACGCGTTCTTCCAGGCCCCTCTCCGACACCGATGTAGACCACGTGGTGCAGAAATTAATGGAGAATACGGCCTTATCCAAACTCATCTCTGTCTCCTCCCAGTTGGTGTCGAGACTCGAAGGCCTTCCCTTATCTCCACCTGTTCCTCCTCCGAGGCCTATCCAGTCTTCGGAGCCGGGAGAGGCTGATCTGGTGATTGTGGAGCCCTCGGTGCCAGAACTTTTTCTCGGTCGGCTCCATTCACCTCGACTCCGTCAGAACCGGTACCGGAGTCTCGGAGCCGAAGATCCATCCTTGGGTCCGGGACTGAGAGTCGGACCGATGTTTCGGTTCCGACGCTCCCTCTCGGAGCCTCGGCTCGGATCGACTCGGCTCCGTCCTCGGGGTCGATGCCTTCGGTGCCTGTCTCGGGAATTCTTCCGATTTCCTCGGAACCGGGAGATACCTCGACTCGGGACCCGGGGGCCTTCGACCTCATGAAGAAGGTGTTGTCTACTCAGACAACCACGTCAGCAGAAACAGCTTCTCCTTCCCATAAAGGACCGTTATCCTCCTCTGCACCCACGGCTACATCTAAGCGTCGAGCACCAGTGTCTCAGCCACCCCTGGAGGGTGCCCCCTCTTCCTCGGAGGCTTCTTCGGATGCCCCCCCCCCGAGGAAGTTCCGAGGAAAAGATTGTGTAAGAGGAGACACTTAGATTCTCCACAAGAATCATTGACATCGGACACTGACTTGGATGAGTCAGAAGGGTCCCCAAAGTCACCCTCAGAGGATGTCTCCTTTTCTGACATCCTGGAGATCCTAAAGCAGAGAGGTGATTGGCAATCCCTTCCCCCTTCTGAGGATGAGTCAGTTTTGCTGAAGGCATTCGGTGCTCGCCCTTCCTCCTCCTGGGTCACTCCGCCCTTCGATGAGTTGATGGAGCTGATTGCTCGAAGGCGTGGGAGACGCCTGACACGGTGGAGCCAGTCCCTAGAAAGCCTAACAAATATATTACTGCCCCCCAAGATAAGGCTTATCTGACAAAGGGAGTGCCAGTGGACGCTATGGTGGTGGCAGCGGCCACGAAAAAGGAGATGTCTGAATCTTCCTCATCTGTCCATCCGCCTAACAGAGATTCTAGGACTATGGACAGGTATGGGAAGCGCATTTTTAGTTCAGCGGCTTTTTCTATGCGATCCCTGAACTATTTGACCCACTTCACACGGCTACAGAGGGATCTAGTCAAAGAGTTGGGAAGATACCCTCCAGGGTACTACAGATGCTGCTGTTTCAGAGAAGGTTACAGCACATCTCAATACCCTTACATCTATTGCAAACTCGTCCATGAGGCTGATCTCATACGCAGCCGAAGGATCGAGTAGGGCAGCAGCTTCAGCGATTCCTCTTCGTAGACAATCCTGGATGCGCTTATGTTCATTTGCGGAAGCCTTCAAGTCTTCCTTTACTAACGCCCCATTTGATGGTGCCACTCTCTTTGGCCCCAAAGTAAAGGAGACCCTTACCCGGTGTGAGCAAGAGGGAAAGACTCTGTCTGCTGTCGGAGTCCATTTTTCCACCCCATCCAGACCGTACCCCAAAGGGCAACGTGGTGGAAAAATGTGGTTTCGAAACCCCAAGGCTCTTTCCCAGGCACACAGGGTGATGCCCCCTCTAGAGGCAGAGGAGGGGGCAGAGGTGGAAGACGCCGCCCTGGCGGCAGAGGGGGTCCGCAAAACCAAGGTGACAGGGATACACCCCCTGGGAAACCTTTCCAGCACTCCTGAGAGGAGGCCCGACTGTCCTGCTCTGGAGGCAGTCGGGGTCGCTAGCTTTATACCCTCAGGCCTGGCAAAGTCTTACATCAGACAATTGGGTAAAAAGCGTTGTTACCAGAGGCTACAGAATACCCTTCCTATTGCCCCCAATTCCGCAGAAAAGACTCCCAGATGTGCCGCCCCATCTGCGAGGCCCTGCAGCTATAGAAATTTCAAAGCTGCTAGAAAAAAGAGTAATCCAACCAGTCCCAGCGGACCAAAGAGGATTCGGAACTTACTCAAGGTTCTTTTTAGTTCCAAAAAAGACGGGACTGGAGGCCAATTCTGGACCTAAGCAATCTCAATACCTTCGTCAAGAAAGAAAAGTTCCGGATGGTCACGCTTCAATCGATCCTTCCATTTTTACAGAAGGGCAACTGGATGTGTTCAGTAGATCTGAAGGACGCATACTACCACATCAAAATGGCCAGGGCGTCCAGGGATCACTTGCGCTTCCGGCTGGGAGCCAGTCACTTTCAGTTTCGAGCCCTGCCCTTTGGTCTGACCTCAGCCCCCAGGGTTTTCACCAAATGCATGGCAGTGGTAGCGTCTCACTTGAGACGCCTGGGATTCCAGGTGTTTCCGTATCTGGACGACTGGCTCCTTTCTGCCACCACGCAGCGTCAACTAATTCAGGCCAGGGATTACACACTACAGCTTTGTGTTCATCTCGGAATTTCCGTAAATTTCGAAAAAGCTTTACTACAGCCATCACAGCATATCTCATTCATAGGAGCAGAATTGGATACGCGTTGTTTAATTCTAAGACTTCCTCCAGAAAGGATAGCCTCACTACAAAGCCACATATCTCTTCTTCTGTCATCCAGAAAATCCCCAGCAAAGCTGGTTCTGAAGGTTTTGGGTCTCATGGCAGCTTCTCTCATTGCGATACCCTTGGGAAGACTGCACATGAGAGTTCTACAATGGCTACTGTTTGCACAATGGTCGTTCCAACAGCTACCTCTGACACACGAAATTCTAATCACAAAGACATGCAAATCACACCTAGCCTGGTGGCTCCGGACTTGCAATCTTTCCAGCGGAAGACCATTTGTGCTACCCACGCCGACAGCTACGGTGACCACGGACGCTTCCCTGATAGGGTGGGGGGGCATCTTTCAGGGACAGACAGTCCAAGGCGAATGGACCAATTTAGAGTACAATCTGCACATCAATGTTCTAGAGTCGAGGGCAGTGTTTCTAGCGTTGCAACACTTTGCTCCCCTTCTTCCTCTAGGGACTATTGCAGTTCAGACGGACAACATGTCCGTAGTCTGGTACATAAACAAACAAGGGGGAACCAAGTCTTATCAGCTATGCAGAGAGGCCATGAGAATCTGGCAATGGGCGGAGTCCACGGGTCGCTTTCTGATAGCAACGCACATCCCGGGGTCATCCAATGCCATAGCTGACAGGTTGAGCAGAGCAATCCTGTTGCTTCACGAGTGGTCCCTCAAACAGTCAGTTGCGAAGGAGATTTTTCGCAAATGGGGCCAGCCTTCCTGCGATCTTTTTGCGTCTCCAATGAACGCCAAATGCAGGAGCTATTTTGCCCTATTACCCCCTCCAGGGGAAGTCCCCAGGGACGCTCTGGTTCACGATTGCCCCCCGGGTCTCCTTTACGCTTTTCCTCCCTTTCCCCTGATTGCAAAGTTTCTGCAGAAAGCCAACAACCTGCAAAGGACGATTATCCTCATTGCCCCATTCTGGCCTCGTCAAATCTGGTTTCCCTTTCTTCTGGCACACCGCATTCGGGAACCCTGGATCCTGGACCCGGAGCCGGATCTACTGACCCACTCGTCAGGGTCTCCCCACCCCTCGCTACTTTCACTCAGACTAGCAGCTTGGCTGCTCCGCTTCCCTACTTAGCCAGGTCTGATCTTCTTTCGCCTGCAGTTCAGAATATACTAGTGGCTTCTCATAAAGCTTCCACTACAAAGACTTACACTAGTAAATGGAAGTGTTTTGTTCACTGGGCAAATACACAGCAATTGGACCCTGTTATAGCTCCTTTAAATAAGATCTTGGAGTTTTTGACCGAATTGTTCCACCAAGGAGCTTCTCCTGCCACTTTGAGAGTGCAATTGGCTGCCATTTCCAACTTTCATGTGGAAGAATGTGGGGCTCCTATTATGGCTCACAGACTTTGTAAGGCCTTTCTGAAAGGATCTTTCCATATTAGACCACCAGTTAGAACTCCTACATCACCTTGGAACTTGAACCTTCTGTTATCTAAGTTGATGCTACCACCGTTTGAACCAGCCTCTTCTTGTCCTTTGAAATATTTGTCGTGGAAGACCCTCTTTTTGGTGGCCATTACATCGGCCAGACGGGTGTCAGAGCTTCAGGCTCTTTCTATTAAACACCCTTATTTGATCTTTCAATCTGGTAGAGTATCTCTTCGCACTAATCCGTCCTTTCTCCCCAAAGTTTGCTCCGTTAATAACATTAATCAATCCATTGAGCTCCCTACCTTTTTCAAAAACCACTCCAATAAGTTGGAATATATGTTACACAAGTTGGATGTTCATAGACAACTTAGATTTTACTTGGATAGAACAAAGGATCACAGGAAAACAGATCAACTTTTTGTAGCCTTTGCAGACAGCAGGAAAGGTATAGCAGTTACTAAATGAACCCTTTCCAAATGGCTAACTGATTGCATTATTTTTGTTTATGCTGCTTCGGAACAAACTTTACCTGTCAAACCCAAGGGGCACTCTACAAGATCGGTATCTACATCCCTGGCTCATGCAGCTCGCCTACCATTAGACACTATTTGTGCAGCTGCCACTTGGTCTAAACCACATACATTCATTTCTCATTACAAGGTAGACAGGGTTTCTAGGGACAGGGCAACCTTTGGTTCCACTGTGCTCAAGAACGTTCTCCCGTGAGTTCCTCAGGAACATGGAGCTAGGGACGCTACCCAGGTGTAAGAACAAACGGCGAGATTGAACACTCTCACATTTAGAAGTTATGTCCTTACCATAACGTTCCATGTGGAGTGTTCATCTCGCCTTTGTTCTTACATTCCCACCCTCCCACCCTCAGGAAGAACGTCCAATTTGGTGTCTGGTTTGGTTTCTCCTGCTTCTGCCTTACGCAGTTGTTGCGGCATGAATGTGTTATTCTCTCTGTTGACTTCTGGTTTGCTTGCAAACTAGATCTGAGGTAAAGGCAGAGGGGGATTGTGGGAGTTAGGTTGGTCTCGAGCTTCTTCTCGATGCAGAGCTTGCCAAGCGGCCGACACGGAGCCGAGGATCGGCTCCGAACCCAGGTGTAAGAACAAAGGCGAGATGAACACTCCACATGGAACGTTATGGTAAGGACATAACTTCTAATTTTGGCACTTTTAATAATTATGTTGTCCATATCCTTCCTCTTCCCCCACTTCATCAGGTCATTGTACCTCCTCTTCCATTCTAGTAACCTGTTCTCTTAACTACTCTGCATAAATGGATAAGTTCATGCTAAATAGTTAATTCATTTTTTTTCTGCAATGTATTTTAAATGTACACTTGCTGTACTACTTGATATTGCTTTATTTTTTACCTGTTGTACCTATTGTTAAACTTTGTTTGTATCTAAGAATGTATGTTCGTAAGTACAAAAAAAAAATGTATTTTTTGGAGCTTTTCTCCCCAGGACTCCATTGAAAACGGGTTCATTATGGCCCAATGGACTATCCTGGTAAACCAACTACAATAAATAAATAAATAAATAAATGTTGTCTTTATTCTGAACCCCATACAGTACTTCTTTCTCACCAGCTTATCTTCTTCTTCTTTCGGCTTTTCCTGGTTAGGGGTCACCACAGTGGATCACCTGTCCGCTCATGATTGGCAGTGGAGTTTTACGGTGTTGAGTTGCCAGTCCGGTGCCCAACCTTCCACAGAAAGCACACACATGCACTCACACCTACGGCCAATTTAGTGTGTCCAATCCACCTACAGCATGTCTTTGGGATGTGGGAGGAAACCGGACCACCCGGGGGAAACCTACGCGACCACAGGGAGGACACGCAGACTCCGCACAGAAGGCACCCCAGCCAAGGATTGATCCAGGGAACCTCTTGCTGTGAGGTGACAACGCTAACCGCTGCACCACCGTGGCCGCCCTCTTTTTCATCCGCTGATAAGATCATAAAATCATGTATTTTGCTATCATAAAGTTTATAAAAATCATTCTTACATGTTTGTAAGAAGGCATTAAAATTAGAGCAACAATTTGGAGTAAAAGCATGTTGTCTTTTTAAAACAGAGTCATGCAACATATTCTCATTTAGAAATAATAGAAACAAAAGTCTTGGATTTTGGAGCAGTGGTGCAGCGGTAGCGTTGTTGCCTCACAGCAAGAGGTTCTCCAGTTCGATTCTCGGCTGGGGTGCCTTCTGTGTGGAGTCTACATGTCCTCCCTATGTTTGTGTGGGTTTCCTCCGGGTGTTCCAGTTTCCTCCCACATTACAAAGACATGCGTCTAGAGTGTTTCTCCCCGGGCTTCTGCTGAAAATTGGCTTTGTTCCAAGTCGGACTTTCCTGGTTAACAAATGTTAAATAAATAAATAAATAGTTGTCTAACAAAAGTTCTTGATTCAGTAATGAACTCACTGAGGTCAGCAGCTATGGCAGATACAAACTCTAGCCCATTATTCAAACCTGATATTTGTTTAGTTAATATATGATTTGAAAGATTGCAAAGAATATTTGTTATCTGTTCTTCCTCTTTCAGTTCTTCTTCCATGACTCACCTCTCTCCAAGGTGTAGTAGTAGAGATTATGAAAATAAAGGGAAATCTTCTGTAAGTGAAATAGAGTCCAGTTCTCTCACGAGTCATTGATTACTTACGTATTTGTTTTTTTAAGTTATCTGGAAGTGGATGGGTGGACTGTCAACTGAACTTTTATAATACTGGAATGTTGTTGATGTGTTTGTTGAAGCTCTGTTGTTGTCTGCACATCTTTTGAAGCATGCATAGTCATAGAAATAGCTCCTTGTGCACCTGAAGTTATGTTGTTCATCCACGGAGTGTTTTTGAGCAACAAAAGTGTTAAAGATTGTACAGCATTTTATTTTTCTGTGTATTTAATTGTTTCATTGGTCTGTGTCTCTCTGTAGTTATTTATTTTTCTATTTAATTGTTTCACAGATATTCTGGTTTCTCTCTGTCTCTGCAGTTAGTGGTGGCTATTGTGTTTCACTTCATTGATATTCAGAGTTAAACTCTTAGCCTAGAGGATTTCCCTGTATTTATAAATGTTAGCCACATGTCTTTGAAGTCATTACTGCTCAATTTCTGAGTTGTTTGGCTTTTGCTACATACCTGCAATCAGCTGCATTACTAGCCGAGTTAAGTACAAACTTGAAGTGTTAAAGATTGTACAGCATTTTATTTTTCCGTGTATTTAATTGTTTCATTGGTCTGTGTGTCTCTGTAGTTATTTGTTTTTCTATTTAATTCTTTCACAGATACTCTGGTCTCTGCACTTAGTGGTGGCTATTGTGTTTCACTTCATTGATATTCAGAGTTAAACTCTTAGCCTAGAGGGTTTCTCTGTATTTATAAGTGTTAGCCACATATCTTTGAAGTCATTACTGCTCAATTTATGAGATGTTTGGCTTTTGCTACATACCTGCAATCAGCTGCATTACTAGCTGAGTTAAGTACAAACTTGAAGTGTTAAAGGTTGTACAACATTTTATTTTTCTGTGTATTTAATTGCTTCATTGGTCTGTGTCCCTCTGTAGTTATTTTGTTTTTCTATTTAATTGTTTCATAGATACTGTGGTCTCTCTCTGTCTCTGCAGTTAGTTTCCTGCCCGCCCTCCCTGTTCTTGTGGTATTAATCTTGGTGGCTTTGGAACTGCCGTCCCCTCCTGTAAATTTGTGTTGAACACTTCTCCTTGGTGTATCTCATTTGCTCACTCAACAGAGTACACTGAGATTATATTTTGACTTCAGACACTCCTACCAGTGCCATCTGTTCAGCTTTCTCCCAGCTCTATCCAGTCTAGTGTCACTAGCTCATTCTACCCAATGTAGAGAGAACATTTCTGAAAAGCAAGCCACTTAAGTCCTTAATTTTGAATTATCTTCTGTTTCTCCTTTCTCCCTTTCCACTTTCCAAAAAAAAAAAAAAAAATTCTAAGCTTTTTTCCTGCCTTTCCTGTAACTAGTCTAGTCCAGATACAGATTTCCTGTAACCAGGACTGTTTGTAAGTGTCTGAGCCCCCAAAGCCTTTCTGTATTGGAGAGAAGCCTTCTAGCTTATCAGTGGGAGTGGTAAGCACTATGTAAGTGTTTAAGTATTGATTCTTTCTTGTATCCCTGAAATGCTAACTCTGCCAAAAACGCGGTTATTCAGTGCTTCTGTGGAACCCTACTGATATCTGCATCGCTTACTGTACTTAAAATTCATTTTTCCACTTTAAAAAGTTACTGTTTGTAATTTTTGCTTGTATATCTGTAATAGTTGTAGGCTACACACTCAAGTGCGCTAGCCTCCTCTGTGTATTTAGAGTTATTTAAGTTGCTGAATTTCTGTTATCTGTGAAAAAAGAAAAAATACAAAAAAATAATCTCCCTGCTTTTCCCACCTTTCTGTACTAGTCTAGTCCGGTTTTCAGGCTTTGCTGAATCCAGGACTGTGGTTAAGGTTCCTGTGTTGCCCATATCATACTTGAATAGTTAGGTGGCTTCCTTGTTCACTGTGAGAGAGGGAACTCTGAGCAGCCTATCTGTCCCTGTATGAGTGGTCCCAGCCCAGCAACTTGTAGCTCATTGGCCATATTGGGCTAATTTCTATCCTTTTGCTCTCCATGGTATAAAAATCGCTTAGCACGGTTTTTGCACTTGTATACAGCTCAGCAGAGCTCCTCGTGGTGCCTAGGGTTGCCACCTTTTTAAATGCCCAAAGTGGGACATTTTTGGTACAAACATCAGATTTTGCAGGCCAAAACATACCCACGGCCAGTACAAAGGACAGAATTTCCCTTTTTTGCCTAAATAAAAGGTTATTCTTGTAGCATTTTAGTTGCTTATTCTGTTTCTTATAACATTTAGGTGTTTCAGATACAGAATGGCTGTTTTATGTAACTATTGCATAAAATATAGGAAATAATTTTGTCCTAAAATCTCAGGACAATTCCGATTTTTACACTTTTTTAGCAGGACACAACTGCCCAAAGAGGGACTGTCCCTCGCAAAGTGGGACAGGTGGTAACCCCAGTGGTGCCCTGCAGAGTCCTACAAGCGGCCGAGAGACAAAGAGAGACTTTGGAAGTGTTTAAGTATTGATTCTTTCTTGTTGTATCCCTGAAACGCTAATTCCGCCGAAAACGCGGTTATTCAGTGCTTCTGTGGAACCCTACGGATATCTGCATCGCTTACTGTACTTAAAATTCATTGTTGCACTTTAAAAAGTTACTGTTTGTCATTTTTGCTTGTATATCTGTAACATAGTTGTAGGTTACACACTCAAGTGCGCTAGCCTCCTCTGTGTATTTAGAGTTATTTAAGTTTCTGCATTTCTGTTATCTGTGAAAAAAGAAAAAATACAAAAAAATAATCTCCCTGCTTTCCCGCCTTTCTGTACTAGTCTAGTCCGGTTTTCAGGCTTTGCTGAATCCAGGACTGTGGTTAAGGTTCCTGTGTTGCCCATATCATACTTGAATAGTTAGGTGGTTTCCTTGTTCACTGTGAGAGAGGGAACTCTGAGCAGCCTATCTGTCCCTGTACAAGTGGTCCCAGCCCAGCAACTTGTAGCTCATTGGCCATATTGGGCTAATTTCTATCCTTTTGTTCTCCCTGGTATAAAAATCGCTTAGCGCAGCTTTGCACGATTTTGCGCATCTGGCAGCACTGGTTAATCGGGTTTAAACTATTCCCGGCTCCACAAAGTCTACTCTTCACTTTTTCCCTTGGAACTGGTGGAATTCTCAAATTAAGTACTCTATTCTAAATCTAAAACCCTGCACTTGCTCATATAAGCAATTTCTATAAGTTAAGCACTAATAATCTAAATAAGCACTACATCCTCATATACTCCCCTTGAGTACTTTATCCCCTATTGGTCCTTTCTGATTCAGTTGCAAAGGGGTTCCCTATACTATTCTAGCATGTCCAAAGGTCAGTTACTGCTTTCCTCTCCAGTCCAGCTGGTGAATCTGGGAATCTTGAGGCAATGTTACAACTGCCTCATGTACACAGACAACCCTCTCTTCCTCCCAACAAGTACAAATATATGTGAGAGATGCAACCATATAGCCAAACTGGTGGCTGAACTCTCTCGACTCAGTACTGGCGTAACCAGTGAGGAGGGGAAGGTAACCACACACACCACAAATCCAGTCTGACATAGTCCTACCACAACTGCAAACCAAACACATAAACACACAAAAACATACTCAGAGGCTCTAAATAAAAATCTGCCAAAACAGCAGAGACCTCCAAAGCAGTCAGCCAAGTGACCACTACCCCAAAACAAAACGCAGGCAACACATAGCCCACAAAGTCAGTGTGCCAAACAGCCACAGCCCTTAAGGCTTAACAACATACCTGATACAGGTGACTCTATAGTCAGACACACTGACGTCCCGCTCACCAGGCTGAACAAAGGAAAGGTCACAGTGAGCTGCCTGTCGGGCACTAGAATCTGCCACATAACACAAGCACTCAGGTCACTCCAAAGCAAGTACAAATATGACTCAGTCATTGTCCATGCTGGTGTGAATGACCTGAGACGTACCTCCCTGGACTAGAAAAGAGACATAGAGGAGTTCTCTGATCATGTATCCCAGGCCGGTATGACCCTGACCTTGAGCAGCATCTTACCCTCACCAAGAATGGTGCCTCAGTATAAAGACAAAATGATTAATTTCAACAACTGGCTTAAGTATTGGCGTCATTCAAAGGGGATCCAGTATCTGTCTGCCTGGGATGACATGCTCGACAAGCCACGTTGCTTCGCAAGGGACGGCTTGCACCTGTCACCCCTGGGCTTTCTGATATTGGCAAAGGCTCTTGCCATCCCCATAGTGCCTTTTTTAGGCAAGGCTCTAAAGACAAACCCACCTCCTTAGACAACACAAGTAGAAAGAAACTAAGGGTAATGCTGCTCACCGCCAGAAGTCTAAACCTCAAGATGCAAGCTCTCGAAGCTCTCCTCAGTATGGAGAACATCGATGTCTGTGCAGTGACAGAAACCTGGTTCAAGGCTCCCGAGTGCACCCCAGCACTACCAGGTTATACCTCATATCATGCTTTTCGGCCCCAAAACTCAGACCGAACCACAAAAGGAGGGGGGAGTATCCATATTCATCAAGGGCACCCAGACCTCCAGGTTAGTGGCATTGCACGAAGCATCGGAGACCATCCTTGTGCAACTAACAGTGGGCAAAACTGTCTTTCAGTTTGTAGCATGCTACAGACCACCCTCTCAAACTCAGGAAACCCACTCGGCCTTCCTGAAGATACTGGAGAATATGAAGGTCTCTCCAAACACCATCATATTGGGGGACTTCAACTATCCAAACATAGACTGGAAGCATTACTCAAGCCCCAACACCCTAGCCCAGAGGTTCCTAGAATTCATAAACTCAAATGCTATGGAACAATTGGTCACCACTCCCACAAGAGGGGAAAACATACTAGATCTGATCATCACCAACATGGGGACACAATGTTCCATACCAGAAGTATACCCCTCATTGGTAAGATCGGACCATAAATTAATCTCACTAGAAATCCACATCCCGCCCCCACCCCCAGCACAAAAGACCACAGTGACGAACTTTTCAAAAGCTAACTTCACACTTCTTAAAACCAAAGTGGAATCCTTCAAGGCCTCCAGCACAGTGGAAACCACGGCCCTATCTGCTGAATCCTTTATAAACACATTCTATGGACACCTTCAGAAATGCATGGATCATGCAATCCCAAATAAAACCAAGACCCATTCCCCCAAAGGCAGGCGTCCTGTCTGGTGGACCCCAGCCATAAATAAGCTATACAACAGAAGGAGGAAACTACTGCATGATAGAGCAAAATCCCTAAAAGGGAAGGCATCTCTGATCAGTACTAGCAAAAAACTACGATCACTCATAAAATCATCCAAGGCCACTTTCAAGAGAAAAATTGCACAAGCAACCAAAGATAATCATAAAGCTTTCTTTAGTTATGTTAGAAACCTGGGTGGCAACTTCCAGATATGCTTAGAGTTAGTCCATAATAACAAAAAATACACTGAACCCTCAGACATTGCCAACATCCTGGCAGACAGTTTCAGTGCAAACTTCTCCCCCCCCCCAAAAGGACAAATATCTATCCCAGCAGAGTGTTGCCTCCCTGACATCTCAGATGCCCAGTTGAGAGCCGCCCTCTCCAAAGCAAAAAACACAGCATCAATGGGACCGGACGGTGTCCCGGGCTGCGTGCTACATGAACTCCAAGAAGAGCTATACCCTCACATAAAGCTGCTATTCAGTCTTAGCCTTACTACAGGATATGTACCCAAAGAATGGCGTACAGCAACAGTGGTCCCACTCCACAAAGGAGGCGCCTCTACGGACCCTGGAAACTACCGCCCCATAAGCCTGACTAGCCTGGTCTGCAAAGCTATGGAGAGGATCATTATGGAGCTCATAAACAAAGACATTGGGGACCTACAGACACTGGATCCTACCCAATTCGGCTTTGTCAGGGGCAGATCCTGCCTCGTGCACCTGGTAGATTTCTTTGAAACAGTCACCAAGGCCATTGATGAGGGTAAGGTGGTCCACACAGCCTACCTAGACCTCGTAAAAAAGCCTTTGACACAATACCCCACTCGGGTATCATAGACAAACTCTCCAGCCTAAATATAAACCCCTATGTCATAAGATGGGTTGCAAACTGACTCAAGGACAGAACCCACATGGTCACAATTGCTGGAGCCATGTCAGACTCTAAACCAGTTACAAGTGGCGTCCCACAGGGCTCAGTCCTGGGACCTCTCTTATTCTGAATATATTTTTCTGAGGGTACAGGCTAACACGGGAGGACTGTGGCTGACCAAGTTCGCAGATGACTGCAAACTGGGCGCCATAACGGACTCTCCAGCTGACACAAGCATCCTCCAAAAGGGTCTCATAGAGACGGAAAACTGGTGCCAGAGCCATGGCCTTAAACTAAATGCCAAAAAGTGTATAGTTATACCCTTTGACAAAAACAAAGTGCCCACAAATTACTACATAGGAGGTAATCCATTAAGTACAGAAGAAGTAATTAGGGACCTGGGGACCCAAGTTGATAGTAACCTCTCCTTTGACAACCACATTGTCAAAGTGGTTAGAAAGACCTTCTGTATAGCCCACCTTATCATGAAAGGATTCACATCTAGATCAAGGGAGGTCATTGTGCCCCTTTACTCATCCCTCATCAGGCCCATAATTGAGTACAATGCCCCATTTGGGATGTACCTTACCCGACACCTGCAGCAACTAGAAAGACCCCAAAAGTACCTCACTAAGAGGATCAAGGGACTCAAACAGATGCCATATGCTACTCGGCTAAAGAAACTCCAGCTCTACTCAGTTGCATACCGCCTGCTCAGAGGTGATCTATGCCTGACGTACAAAGCCATGTCCAACCCGGAATTAATGGACATGCTCCACCTCAGAAAATGAGCTACGCGATCGAGTGACTTGACCCTCGGTACAGAAATAAATAGGACATGCTGGAGGGACAGATTCATAACCCAGAGGCTCCCTTCACTCTGGAATAGAATCCCAGTCCATGTTAGGCAGAGCCCCTCACTGACTCTCTTCAAGAAAAATCTTGACGAGTGGATGGGAAATCGTAGGTTTACCCCGGGGATCACTTCTGTGTCGCTACTAGACAGAGGCACAGTAAACACAACCTTAAAAAGGGCACAGTAAACTCATTCCAAGGGGTGGCGAAAGCCAAACACACTCTGGCTAGGCTTGTAAATGCCCTAGGGCAGATAGCCTAGTATGAACCTATGTAGTCTGTCTACCACAAGAGTGGTGTCTAGCCCAGAAATTGTAGATGTTCTTCGTCTTCCATTGTTGCAGTCCTTACATAAGGGTATTCCGCTGTCCACAATCGGCCCGAATACCAAAGGGCTAGAACCGGCGTCGGTCATCGGCGCCCGAGACTGACGTCAGTACGTGCCAGTACAAATGCGCATGACCGACACCATAACCTCAGTCTTTCTTGGCGCGTGGTCCTAAGCAGAAGCAGCATTTGCAAGTGCCGTTCGGCGTTCTGGAATTGTCGGTTTTCGAGTTTCAGACCAGAGACCAAGTTGGGCTAAGTACCCGCTAGACACTTTTGTCTTTTCTTGCCTCAGTATTGACGGATGTCAGAAAAAGTTAATAACTGTATTTCTTGTGGGAAACAGATTCCTCATAGGGATTACCATTCACTCTGTATTCCTTGTTTGGGGCCTGAGCACGACGTTGTTGGGTGTCGCTTTTGTGCTACTTTTAACAAGCGTACTATTAAACGTCGGTTGGACTGTGCTAGGCTGGTGTTTGGTAAACGTTGTAATTACAACATGCCGTCGGATTCGCCGACGCCTGGTTCTTCTAAAAAACGCAAAGAGAAGTCTTTGCGGTCCAAACAGGATGAGTCGTCCACTCGGACGCCGGTTCTGGAGAACCACTGACTACTTCAGCGGCTCCTTCTGAAAGTTTACCTGAGTCTCAAGGGGAGCCTTTGTTACTACAGGAAGTGGCTTCTCCTGTGTTAGGCCAGGCTGAGGGTGCTTCTCTGATGTCAGTGGTTCCCTCCCCTCATAGGGTAGTTAGGCCTCTTCCTTCTCAAAGCAAAGCCCATTCTAAGTCTAAGTCTGCCCCTGCTGGTGCTAGTCCCCAGGGTCCAGCTCCTAGGAAGCACATGTTAAAGATGGCTGAAGATTTGATTACTTTAATTAGGGGTTCTATGGCCCCCCCTGCGAAGAGGCCCAGGGTAGAGACAGAGTTGGAGGGTTTGGTTCAGTCTTCCAATGAGTCAGATTCCTCTGTAGAAGAACTTCAGGATTTCCCTCCCTATTCTGATTCGGAGGCTGAGGACACTACTCCCTCTGTGTCCCCTCCAGAAGATTTTTCTTTCTCTGAGACTTTGCATTCCATGAGGGAACATTTCAAATGGGAGGGCCAGGATTATTCTGATTCTCGAAAAAGGCTAAGAGAATTCTTGTTTTTGCCTCAGCATAGGCCCTTGGCTATTCCCCCTGTACTGGATGTTGTTCAGGATGTATTTTCTGAGGCTGCCCTTAACCCAGATTCTCTGCCTCCTGCCCCGGTTAAACCAGATAGATACTACAGGGTTCCGGAAGCTCACAAGTACTTATATAAGAGTCCTAGGGCTGATCCAGAAACTATTACTCAAGGCCCCAAAGGTGTTAGGGCTTCTGTGGTTAGGAATCCAGTTCCTCTGGACAAGGATGCTAGGGCCCTGGATAGGTGGGGTAAAAACTGTATACCTCTTCTACTTTGGCTATGAGAGCTTTAAATTGTCAGTTTCATATGCTCAGGTATCAAAATTATTTGCTGGGCCAATTGAAATGTAAAGTAGATGCTTTAGCTGAAGGTATTGAATGTAAGGAGCTTCAGGATTTAGTGCATGCTTCAGACCAAGTTGGTAAGCATTCTTTGCAGTGTGGTTTTGATGCTTTACAGGCTTCTTCCAGGGTGGCTGCTACTAGTTCAGTTGTTCGCAGGCATGCCTGGCTTAAAGATCAGACCTTGTCAGAGCATGTTAAGGCTCGAATTATGGATGCTCCTCTGCAATCTGATGTTCTTTTTGGCCCTCCAGTAGAATCAGTTTTGAAAAAATGGAGGAAAAAGCTAAGTCTATGCAGACAGTTAAGGACTTTTTACAGGTTCAGCCCCCTAAGTTCAGTAGGAATTGGCCTGCTAAGGGATGGTCTTTCCCCTCTTTGGATTATCAATCTAGGGGCAGGTCGAGGCGAGGTAGAGGTAGGGCTTCCTCTCAGGGCCCTGTTACTTCTAGGTCTTTGAGTTCTTCTACCCCTTCTGCTGGGGAGGGCAGGGGTCAGTCCTTTCGGAAACGGACCCAATGACCTTTGTCTTCAGCTGCCGGACTCTGCCTTGCTGGCAGCTCCTCTAGGAGGAAATCTGGGACTTTTCAAAAGGAATTGGCATTTGGTTACCCAAGACAAATGGGTATTGGACATAATAAATCGAGGCTACAAATTTTATTTTCACACATTCCCTCCTTTCAAAGGTATGCCGGATGTGCCTCATCAGCAAAGACTGGAAGCACAGGCACAAATTTCTTCTCTGCTTCAGTTGGGAGCAATACAGGAAGTACCTTCTGCAGAAAGAGGCACAGGATTTTATTCCCGTCTTTTCTTAGTGCCAAAGAAAGGAAATACTTGGAGGCCAATTCTGGATTTGTCCATTCTAAACACCTTTCTGGAAATTCCAAAATTCAAGATGTTAACACTGCAACAGCTGTTACCTATGCTGGGCAAAGATCACTGGATGTTGACTGGATCTCAAAGAGGCCTATCTTCACATTCCTATCAGGCCCAGTTGCAGAAAATTCCTGAGATTTCGGAATGGGAATTTGCATTATCAGTTCTCTGCATTGCCCTTTGGCTTGTCTTCTGCGCCCAGGGTATTCACAAAAGTCCTGGCTCCAGTAATAGCTTTTCTCAGACTAACAGGAATTCAAATTTATCCTTATCTGGACGACTGTTTGATTCTGGCTCAAGGCAAGCACGAACTTCTTCAACATCTGCAGTATGTAATGACAGTTTTAAGTTGCCTAGGGTATTCTGTGAACGAAATAAAGTCCAGTCTAGTACCCTCACAAGAGATGTGTTTTCTGGGTGTAAGACTGAATACAGCTGCTCAGATGGCATTTCTTACCCCGGACAAACAAAGAAATCTTCACCTATACTTCCAACAGCTATCAGTAATGTCCAGGCTGACTGCAAGGACAGTCCTTCAAGCCTTGGGGTTCATGGCATCTTGCATTCTAGTACTTCCCAATGCCAAACTGCATATGAGGAAGCTACAATGGTATCTCAAAAGCGTTTGGACTCAACACAGCCACGGTTTGGACACTGTCATTCGGATTCTACCTTGCATTCAGAAAGAATTTCTGTGGTGGGCTCAGGAATGTCACCTAAACAAGGGGCTCTCTGAGACCCAACCAGAGGCAAGTCAGATATTGACGACAGACACCTCGGAGTCAGCCTGGGGAGCTCATTTCAGAGGAAAATGGATTCAAGACCTTTGGCCCCCAGAGCTACTTCACTTGCATATCAACATGAAAGAGATGCTGGCAGTTCAATTTGCTTTGGAAGGATTCAAGAGCCTACTTCAACCAGGACTGGTGTTGATTCGAACAGACAGCACAACTGTCATGTGGTACATCAACAAGCAGGGGGGAACTCATTCTTACCCTCTTTGCAGACAAGCAATGCTGTTATGGGAAACTGCTTTGAATCTGCACATCACTCTTCGAGCACAGTTTCTGCCAGGAGCACAAAATTCGTTAGCAGATGTTCTGAGCAGACAGATTGTGGATCCTCACGAATGGAAATTGGACCCTCAGGTATTTCTTCAGTTGACCAGGGCTTGGGGAACTCCAGACATAGATCTGTTCGCTTCTCCTCTGAATTTCCAACTGCCACTGTTTTGCACAAGGCTGTTTCATCCAAAAGCCTGGAAAATAGATGCACTATCCTTCAGTTGGAGCAACCTTCACGTGTATGCTTTTCCTCCTTTGCCTCTTCTTCCAAAGGTGCTGTTGAAAGTCAGGAGGGACAAACCTTGCATGATCCTTATAGCACCGGATTGGCCTCGTCAGCATTGGTACCCTCTGTTGAGGAGCTTAATTCATGGAACACCTTGGCCATTACCACAGATTCCTCACTTATTGTCTCAGGAAAACAATCATTTTCTCAATGTCAGGGTGCAATCCCTACACCTGACAGCCTGGCGCATTCTGTTTTAGAGAAGGAGGGCCTTCAGCTCCCTCAACAAGTTTTGGATGTTATTTTGGAAGCCAGGCGTCCTAGTACTCGAAAAGTTTATGCTGATAAATGGAAGAGATTTTTTCTTTGGAGTTCAGCTAAAGGCTTTGATGTCAAATTGCCTAATTTGAGTTGTACATTGCAATATTTGACTATTTTATTGGACAAGGGTTTGTCCTTCTCTTCTGTAAAAGTGCATGATGCAGCTATTTCTGCTCACTATGATTGTGACCCTCCTTTATTTTCACATCCATTGGTTAAACAGTTTCTTAGAGGGGCAAAGAATATAAGACCCCCACGGAGGGCTCCTACTCCTACCTGGGATCTTAATTTTGTTTTGGAAAAGCTGACTCTGCCTCCTTTTGAACCTGCAGCTACAGCTGAATTGAAGTTGTTGTCTTGGAAGACTGCTTTTTTATTGGCTGTTAGAAGGGTATCTGAATTACAGGCCCTCATGGCAGTGGAACCTTTTCTGATTTTTCACAAGGACAGAGTTTCCTTACGTACTAATCTTACTTTTCTGCCTAAAGTGATTTCTAATGTGGCGTTGAACCAATCTATACATTTGCCTACTTTTTATGCTGACCCCCAAAATGAAGGGGAAAAAGTTTTGCATTCTTTGGATGTACATAGGCAGTTAAGGTATTATTTGTTCAGAACCAAAGAGTTCAGAAGATCTCAACAATTATTTGTTTCGTTTGCTTTGACTTCACGAGGGAAAGCTGTCTCGAAACAAACTATTTCCAAGTGGATTGGCCATTGTATTGCTTTTTGTTACTCTCATCATGGAAAGGAGGTTCCAGTTGGGATCAGGCCTCATTCTACTAGGGCTACGCCACCTCTACTGCTTTTTGAGAGGGATAGCTACTAAAGACATTCTAGAGGCAGCTACTTGGAGTTCTGTACATACCTTTACAAAGCATTATCATTTACCTCTTTATTCTAGGTCTAGGGCTGGGTTTGCCACTGCAATCTTACAGGGCATGTTAGCAGCTCCTAATGCTATTTAGTTGGCCAGCCTCCCTTTTTCCGTTGCTCTGGGATTCTACCCATATGTAAGGACTGCAGCAATGGGAGACGAAGAACATAGTACAGTTTTGTACCTACCATAAATGTAGATGTTCGAGGATCTCCATTGCTGCAGTCCAATTTTCCCTCCCTCCTTCCCCCCTTTTCTTTTTAGGTTGGGGTTTGGGTGGTGTTTTTTGCATTCTGACGTCTGTGGCAAGAAAGACTGAGGTTATGGCGTCGGTCATGCGCATTTGTACTGGCACGTACTGACGTCAGTCTCGGGCGCCGATGACCGACGCCGGTTCTAGCCCTTTGGTATTCGGGCCGATTGTGGACAGCGGAATACCCTTATGTAAGGACTGCAGCAATGGAGATCCTCGAACATCTACATTTATGGTAGGTACAAAACTGTACTTTTATTGGCCTTTGGCAGTTTTTCCAACTCTTTCAACTTTCTGGTTTAAAAGCCTGCGTTCGTGCTTGTTTCTTACCTTTCCTGTAACTAGTGTAGTCCAGATACAGATTTGCTTTATCCAAGACTGTTTGTAAGCTTCTGAGCTCCCAAAGTCTTTCTGTGTTGGAGGGAAGCCTTCTAGATTATCAGTGGGAGTGGTAAGCACTAGGTAGCCTATCTACCACAGGAGTGGTTTCTGGCCCAGAAATTGTAGTTTATTGGCCGTTTGGGCAGTTTTTCCATCTCTTTCAACTTTTTGGTTAGCTAGGGTTAAATTATTCCTGGCTCCACTAACTCTCCTCTTCAGTTTTTCCTTTGAAACTAGTCTGACTCTCAACCTAAGCACTCAAAGCATCCTACAGTCCAGCACTTGCTCAGACCCAACAATAAGCACTTATATACCCCGACACTTGATTGCTCAGCAGGGCAAGGCTCTTTATTCACCCCTCACCAACCAAGCACCTAAGCAGCTCATTCTACTATTCAGGCATGAAGGGGAATTTCAGGTGTACCCTCCAGTCCAGCTGGTGAACCTGGGTATCCTGAGGCAATGTTACAACTGCCTCATGTACACAGACAATCCTCTCCTCCTACCACAAAACACTAACATATGTGAGAGATGCAATTATACAGCCAAACTGAAGGCTAATCTCTCTCCACCCAAGACTGGAACAGACAGTCATGAGGAGAAGGTTAACACGTGCACCACACCTCCAGCCTCACATAGACCCACTAAACCAGCACTGGCAAAAAATACACATAAATACATGAAATCATACTCAGAGGCACTAAATAAAAACCTGCAAAAGCATCAGAGACCTCCAAAGCAGACACCCAAAAAACCTGGACCTCCCATCACAAACCAGACAACAAATAAAGTACAAAATCATTGTGCCGCACAATCGCAGCCCTTAAGGCAAAATAACATACCTAACACACTAGTAATAGGCAACTGTATAGTCAGGCACACTGACGTCCCACTCACTAGACTGGACAAGGAGAAGGTTACTGTTAGTTGCCTGTCGGGAGCCAGAATAGTTGCCTGTCGGGAGCCAGAATCTGCCACATAACACAATCACTCAGGTCACTCCAGAACAAGTACAAATATGACTCTGTCATTGTTCATGTTGGTGTGAATGACCTGAGATGTACCTCCCTGGACTACATGAAAAAAGACATGGAAGAGCTTCTCTGATCATGTAGCCCAGGCGGGTATGACCCTGACCCTGAGTAGCATCCTGCCCTCACCAAGAATGATACGTCAGTATAAAGAAAAAATTATCAATTTCAACAATTGGCTAAGCTTCTGGTGTCATTCAAAGGGGATCCAGTGTCTGTCAGCCTGGGATGACATGCTCGACAAACTGCATTGCTTCGCAAGAGACAGCTTGCACCTGTCATCCCTAGGCTTTTGAATACTGGCCAAGGCTCTTGCTGTCCCCATAGTGCCTTTTTCAGGCACGGCTCAAAAGCTAAACCCACCTCCGTAAACAGCACAAATAACAAGAAAATGAGGGTTATGCTACTCAACGCCAGGAGTTTAAATCTCAAAATACACGTGTTCGAAGCACTCCTCAGTATGGAGAACGTCGACATCTGTGCAGTAAATGAAACCTGGTTGAAGGCTCCAGAGAGCACCCGAGCACTACTGGGCTATAACTCATACCACACATTTCGGCCACAGAACATGGACCGAAACACAAAAGGAGGGGGTGTATCCATATTCATCAAGGATACCTACCCCTCCAGGTTAGTGATGCAGCATGATACCTCTGAGATTATCCATGTGCAACTAACATCAGGCAAATCTGCAATGCAAATTGTGGCCTGCTACAGATCACCCTCCATGACTCAGGACCACACCTCCGCCTTTCTGGAGAAACTGGAAAACATGAAGGTCTTACCGAACAACCTGATACTGGGTGATTTCAATTACCCTACCATTAACTGGGAAAACCACTCGAGTACAAACTCCCAGGCCCAGCACTTCCTGGAATTTATCAACTCAAATGCCGTGGATCAGCTGGTAAACTCCCCTACCAGAGTTGAAAACATATTGGACCTGGCCATCACCAATATGGGCGACAGGTGTTCCACACCAGAGGTCAACCCATCACTGGTTATATCAGACCATAAACTAATAACTGTGGATGTCCACACCCTACCATCACCCCCAACCAAGGAAACCACAGTGAAAAACTTTTCTAAAGCAAACTTCAACGTACTTAAAACAGAGGTGGTATGTTTCACAGCCCCCATGCTAAAGGATAACACTCCCCAAGATGCAGAAACCTTTACAAATGCACTCTATGAGCACCTACAAGGATGCATGGATCGTGCCATCCCTAGCAAAACCAAGACTCACTCCCCTAAGAGAAGGAAATCAGTCTTGTGGACCCCTGCCATAAACTGGCTGTACAAAAGAAGGAGGAAACTAGTTCAGTAAAAAAGCAAATCCCAAGAAGGAAAGACATCCCTGATCAGTATCGGTAAGAAACTAAGGTCCCTCATAAAATCATCCAAGGCTAACTTTGAAAAAAAAAATATCCAAGGATTCGAAAGATAACCCCAAAGCCTTCTTTAGCTGTGTCAAGAATCTAAGCGGCAACTCGCAGATATATTCTGAGCTAGTGCAAAATAGCACAAAATATACTGAACCTACTGATATTGCCAACATCCTGGCAGATCGATTCAGTGCAAACTCACCCTCCTCTCACCCCCAAATTGGCCCACAACAATACATGAAAAGTGTAGTGTCCCAGAAATCACAGACGCACAGGTGAAAACAGCTCTTTCAAAAGCCAAAACCACAGTGTCAATGGAGCCAGATGATGTCCCAGGCTGCGTCTTGCACGAACTACAGAACAAACTAACCCCCCACCTAAACATGCTGTTCACCCTCAGCTTCTCCACAGGCTACATGCCCATAGAATGGTGCCAAGCAACGGTTATTCCACTCCATAAAGGAGGGGCCACAACTGATCCTGGTAACTATCACCCCATAAGCCTGACTAGCCTGGTCTGCAAGGCTGTGGAGCGCATCATCATAGAACTCATTAACAAAGACATTGGGAACCTCCAAACACTTCATCTGACCCAGTTCGGCTTTGTTAAGGGCAGATCATGCCTACTAAACCTGGTTTACCAAGGCCATAGACGAGGAAAAGGTGGTTCACACAGCCTATTTTGACCTCGCTAAGGCTTTCGACACCATTCCCCACTCAGATATTATAGAAAAACTCACCAGCCTGAACTTAAACCCCTACATCACGAGATGGGTTGCCAACTGGCTTACAGACAGAACTCACACGGTAAGAATAGCGGGCTCCAGTTCCGACTCTAAACCAGTCACAAGTGGTGTCCCGCAAGGCTCGGTCTTGGGACCCCTACTGTTCAGCATATACTTCTTGGAAGTACAGGCAAACACAGGAGGACTATGGCTAACCAAGTTCGCCGATGACTGCAAACTGGGAGCCATAATTGACTCTCCAGCTGACCCTGACATCCTCCAACAGAGCCTTACTGAGATGGACACCTGGTGTCAAAGTCATGCCCTCAAACTAAATGCCAAAAAATGCATAGTCATCCCGTTTGGGAAAAACAAAACACCCACGAATTACCACATAGGTGGCAGCCCCCTTAATAAAGAATAGGTAATAAAAGATCTGGGGACCGAGGTAGATAGTAATCTTTCCTTTGACAATAATATTGCCAAAGTAGTTAGGAAATCCTTTTATGTGGCCCATCTAATTACTGAAGGGTTCACATCTAGAAATAAAGAGGTTATAGTGCCCCTCTACTCGTCACTCATCAGACCCATCTTAGAGTACAATGCCCCATTTGGGATGTACCTCACAAGACACTTCCAACAGCTGGAAAGACCACAAAAGTACCTCACCAAGAGGATTACTGGCCTCAAACATATGTCCTATGCAGCCCAACTGAAAAAACTCTGGCTGTACTCAATGGGATATCGCTTACTCAGAGGTGATCTCATCTCTGCCTGACTTTCAAAGCCATGTCCAACTTAGAATTGATGGACATGCTCCACCTAAAGAAATCCAAGTCAGTGCGAGCCACGCGCTCTAGTGAGCTAAACCTAGCCACAACAATAAATAGAACATGCTGGAGGGATAGATTCCTGTCACAAAGACTCCCCATGCTTTGGAACATAATTCCTAACTACATTAGGCAGAGCCCCTCACTAACACTCTTCAAGAGAAACCTTGACGAGTGGATGGGTAACAGAAAGTACACCCCTGGGATCTCTTCATTGGCTCTGCTTGACAGAGGCTTAGTTAGTTAATCAATGGGGCTACGAAAGCTGACACACTCTGGCTAGGCTTATAAATGCCCTCGGGCAGGTAGCCTAGTACCTACCTATGAAAAATCAAAGTCACCAATGTCACATTTTAATTTCCACTTCTTAGAGGCAGTTAGCTGTTTTTGTTTTTTTTTATTTATTTTTATTTTTATTTTTATTTATTTTTTTTTTGCAAAGCTATATTGTCATATGCATTATCCAGTAAGTTTTACGAAAGTTAACTGAATTTGTTATATCATGCTCAAGCCGGTTTACTTCTTTTATTATTTTGTCTGTGGCAACAAATAAGTCATTCATCAGTTTCATATAATTTGTACTTAACTTTACATGTAAAGTTTGCAGTTTATTTAGAGGTTTAGGGAATATTTTACCTTAAAACACACTGAAAAATTGTTTGCAGTGTAAAAAAAAAAGCAATTAACACTGCAACAGGATTCTGTCACTTAAGTACTTTGCTCTTTCATCTTTTTGCTTAAAGACTTCTTCAGAATTAGAGTAGACAGGACAAAGTCATTCTTGTGAAGGAGATGATGTAAAACCAGATGCTTAGTAACAACCAATGAACTCAAAACTTATATCAGCTTATTAAACAAAGTTAAATGTTATGGTGAAGTTAACCCCCCCCCCCCCCCCGCTTTAAAAAAAATCACCCTTCCCTTTTTTAATGGCATATTTCAAGTGAAACTTCATATTTCTGAAAAAAAACATAGAGTGTAGAACCCCCAGTAACAATTATAACTTAGATCTTTTCTTCAGTAGAGATTTGATGTTAATGCTACTGATGAGTCCTGGAAAATAAATGGAATTAGCTTTAAGCTGCCAGCGTACTTCTTTTATGTCCAGCGTGGTATCAGCATCACCACCAAGCATGTCAGCATCCACAAAGTATACTTCAAAAAGAAAACTTTTTAAAAGATTTAAAAACAGTGGAATTGCTTACATTTTGCATTAGAATTTTGTTTAGAGTTGATTGCATATGGATTTTCTTATCTGGTCTGTGAAAGCTTCTGAATAGTATTCCCTACACAGAAAACAGCACAAGTGTCATACACAGCCAAATACACAATAAAAATGTCTTCTTTAATCAGTGGTTCTGTTACAGTTTTTTAATGTAACATACAGACTGTCAAGCATCTACTTGTACTTCTTCCAAAAAGCCATATGGAAAGGTAATGTGGCTTTTGTGTATACACTGATCTATCTTGGCAGTCAACTTTGCTTTCAAAAAACCTACTTCAAATTGGTGTTTCACTTGCCTGTAAATTTAGGAGCTTGTCCTATGTTTCTGTGTAAATCACAGTTGTTTTACAAGATTTCCTAGTTACAAAAAATAATCTTAATTTGTGTACTCTGCAAAGTGCATACTAATGTAAAAGCTATTTCAAATCTTTTAACCCTTTCTTAAGAATTAGGTCATTAATTTTTATGGGGCAAACCGCTTGTCCCTTCCTGCCAATGCATCATCCAAATTTCCTGTACCATGTTCCCATCATATCTTCTATGAAGAAATGTCTCTTTCATCACAAACAGTTCTTGTTGGAGCACCTTGTCTTTAGAGGTCAAGCAAGGGATACATAAAGCCTGTCCCCTAATCATATTTTCCTTCATAAACTTCGGATGGCTACTGTTGGCATGGAAATAAGAGTTGTTTAAGTGGGTTTCTTTTAAAAAATAGATTTTAAGGTGAAATGTATCCTTATCACCTTGAATCAAAAATCAAGAAAATTAAATATATCTTTAAGACCAGTAGGTTGTAAATTTGAGAAAGGGAGTAGAACTTATTCAAATAGGGAAAAAAAAGGAAAAGCAGACCTATCTCCAGCCAGTTGAAAAACTAAGTTTTATTTATTTTATTTTTCAGTTTGATAAGCTAGTAAGTCAGCTGGTCAACTGACCCTTTTCAGTCACAAAGTACAGTTGTTCAAAAAAGCAAAAAATAATACATAACACATGGCGGTAAGTATTCCAGTTATATAATGGTTGATAAACAAAAGTCACAAAGCACTTTGCTGTAGGTGTTATATGTACCATATTTTAAGTATGAAATCATCTGTATAATGCGAGTACCGAATAATATGCTTCTCAAATTCCCAATAATAAATTACTGTCTCTTTTCAGTAGTTTAATAAAAATAAATAAATAAATGTGGATGCTATGGCAACCTCCATTGCCACCCCACAAGTCTGCTAAAAGTATTATTTATTTATTTTAACCATTTTTTTTTAATACTTAAGATATTGTCATAGCACCACCTTCAGAATAGTGCTACATAAGTATCCCTAGCCATCTCGGTTCCAAGATTTTGTGGAGTGACATTATATAATGTTTAATGCCCATTGTAGCAGTAACATAGCATTCTCACAAAACACTTTCCACAGTAGGTCCAGTAGGTGTTAAAAATCCATAAGGTAAGATTTCCCTAAAGTGACAGCATAATTTAAAAGCTTATCAATGCAGATGGATGGGGGTTCAGTTTTTAACCACTTTGTGGACTCAGTAGAGCCAAGTGGCGGATGAATTAAGGATTTGTGTAACTTGGGATGGTGGGAATACAGATTTTATCAACATCAAGGAAGTTGTAAGTATCCTACTTAATTTTGTTACTATGTAGTAAATCAATATAAATTAACTTGCACGCTATGCTTTGTTGATGTTCATAGGTTCATAGGTTCATACTAGGCTATCTGCCCTAGGGCATTTATAAGCCTAGCCCAAAGTTTTGTGGCTTTCACCACCCCTTAAGTTGAAGGTTGCTATGCCCATTATTTTGCCGTGCCTCTGTCCAGCAGTGACACAGAGGTGATCCCCGGGGTAAACCTGCGATCTCCCATCCATTGGTCAAGATTTCTCTTGAACAAAGCCAGTGAGGTGCTCTGCCTCACATTTACCGGGATTTTGTTCCACAGCATAGGGAGTCTCTGGGTGATGAATCTGTCCCTCCAGCACGTCCTATTTATAACCGTGTTAAGATTTAGGTCTCTTGATCTTGTAGTTCTGGTAGATTTAGATTTTTTGAGGTGGAGCATGTCCATTAATTCCGGGTTGGACATGGCCTTGTATGTCAGGCACAAGTCACCTCTGAGCAGACGGTATGCGACTGAATAGAGCTGGAGTTCCTAAAGTCGGGCAGCATAAGACATATTTTTGAGACCCATTATCCTTTTGGTGAGGAATTTTTGGGGTCTTTCCAATTGCTGCAGGTGTCTGGTAAGATACATTCCGAATGGGGCATTGTACTCAATCATTGGTCTGATGAGTGATGAGTACAGGGGAACAATGACCTCCCTTGATCTGGATGTGAATCCCTTCATGATCAGGTGGGCAATGTAGAAGGTCTTCCTAACTACTTTGGCAACGTGAGTGTCAAAGGAGAGGTTACTGTCAACTTGGGTCCCCAGATCCCTGATAACCTCTTCTGTGCTTAGTGGATTGCCACCTATATGGTAGCTAGGGGTAACCTTGTTTTTTCCGAAGGGTATGACTATGCATTTTTTGGCATTTAACTTTAGGCCATGGCTCTGGCACCAGTTATCCATTTCTATGAGACCCTTCTGAAGGATATCTGTGTCTGATGTGTTTTCAACTATGGCACCCAGTTTGCAGTCATCTGCAAACTTTGTCAGCCATAATCCTCCTGTGTTTGCCTGTACTTCTGAAAAGTAGATGCCAAACAAGAGGGGGCCCAGGACTGAGCCCTGTGGGACACCACTTGTGACCGGCTTGGAGTCTGACATGGCGCCAGCAACTCTGACCCTGTGGGTACTGTCACTTAGCCAGTTTGCAACCCATCTTTTGACGTATGGGTTTACATTTAAGCTGGTGAGTTTTTCAATGATACCCGAGTGGGGTATTGTGTCGAAAGCTTTTGCAAGGTCTGCCTTTGACAAAGCCAAACTGGGTTTGATCCAATGTCTGTAAGTCCCCTATGTTTTTATTTATGAGTTCCATTATGATCCTCTCCATAGCTTTGCAGACCAGGCTTGTTAAGCTAATGGGGCGGTAATTTCCAGGATCTGTGGAAGCACCGCCTTTGTGAAGTGGGACCACAGTTGCCGTACGCCACTCCTTGGGTACGTATCCTGAGGTGAGGCTAAGATTAAACAGCTGCCTTAAATGCGGGTTTAATTCCTCATTGAGTTCGTGGAGCAGACAGCCTGGGACACCATCTGGTCCCATAGATGCTGTTTTTTGCCTTGGAGAGAGCAGTTTTCACCTATACATATGAGATGTTTGGGAGGCTACATTTCGCTGGGATAGATATCTCTCCTTTTGGGGGGGAGGGGGGGAGAAATTTGCACTGAACCTGTCAGCCAGTATGTTGGCAATGTCTGTTGGTTCAGTGATTTTTTGCATCATTTTGAACTAATTCTGAGCATATCTGTGAGTTTCCACCCACGTTTCTAACATAGCTAAAAAAGGCCTTATGATTGTCTTTTGTGTCTTTGGCGACTTTTCTCTCAAAATTTGCTTTGGATGATTTTATGAGTGATCGTAGTTTTTTACTTATAATGATCAAGGGTGTCTTCCCTTTTAAGGATTTTGCTCTATCTTGTAGTAGCTTTCTCCTTTTATTGTAGAGCTTGTTTATGGCTGGGGTCCACCAGACTGGGCGCTTGCCTTTGGTGGTAAGGGTCTTTGTTTTATTTGTGATTGCCTGATCCATGCAGTCCTGGAGGTGCTGGTAGAAGGCATTTGCAAGTGATTCAGCGGCTTGGGTAGTGGTTTCCATTGGCTCGGGGGCTTTGAAGGATACCACACCAGTCTTAAGAAGTGTGAAGTCGGCTTTTGAGAAGTTCTTCACTGTGGTCTTATTTATCTTGGGTGGGGCGGGATATGGACTTCCAGTGAGATTAGTTTATGATCTGATCTCACCAATGATGGATATACTTCCGGTGTAGAACATTTTGTCCCCATGTTTATGATGATGAGATCTAGTATGTTTTCTCCTCTTGTGGGGATGGTGACTAGTTGTTCCATGGCATTAGAGTTTATGAACTCTAGGAACCTTTGGGCTAGAGTGTTGGAGCTTGAGTAATGATCCCAGTCTATATTCGGGTAGTTGAAATCACCTAATATGATGGTGTTTGGAGATACATTTATACCTTCCAGTGTCTTCAGGAAGGCTGTGTGAGTTTCCTGAGATTGAGAGGGTGGCCTGTAACAAGCTACAAATTGCAGAGCAGTCTTGCCTATGGTTAATTGCACCTGGATGGTCTCCGATGCTTCGTGTGTTGCCACCAACCTGGAGGTGTAGGTATCCTTGATGAATATGGATACCCCCCCCCCCTTTTGTGGTGTGGTCCGGATTTTGGGGCCGGAACGCATGATATGAGGTAAAACCTGATAGTGCTGGGGTGCTCTCAGGAGCCTTGAACCAAGTTTCAGTCACAGAACAGACATCGATGTTCTCCATATTGAGAAGGGCTTCGAGTGCGTGCATCTTGAGGTTGAGACTTCTGGCATTGAGCAGCATTACCCTTAGTATTTTTTCTTTTTTGCGTTCTAGGGTGGTAGGTTTAGAATTTGAGCCTTGCCTAAAAAAGGCACTATGGGGGTGGCAAGAGCCTTTGCCAATATCCGGAAGCCTAGGGGTGACAGGTGCAAGCCGTCCCTTGTGAAGCAGCGTGGCTTGTCCAGCATGTCATCCCAGGCAGACAGACATTGGATCCCCTTTGAATGACACCAGAAATTAAGCCAATTATTAAAGCTGATTATCTTGTCTCTGTATTGTGGCATCATTCTTGGTGAAGGTAGGATACTGCTCAGGGTCAGGGTCATACCAGCCTGGGTTACATAATCAAAGAGCTCTTCTATGTCTCTTTTCATGTAGTCCAGGGAGGTACGTCTCAGGTCATTCACACCAGCATGGACAATGACTGAGTCATACTTGTACTTGCTGTTGAGTAACCTGAGTGCTTGCGTTATGTGGCGGATTCTAGCGCCCGACAGGCAGCTTACTGTGACCTTCTCCTTACTCAATCTGGTGAGTGGGGCGTCAGTGTGTCTGACTATGGAGTCACCTATGACGAGTGTGTCTGATATTGTGTTTGGCCTTAAGGGCTGTGACTGTTTGGCACACTGACTTTGTGATCTATGTTTTGCATGTGTTGTGTCCTGAGGTGGCAGTTGTTTGGGTGTCTGCTTTGGTGGCCTCTGCTGTTTTGGTAGATTTTTGATCAGAGCCTCCGAGTATGTCTTTGTGTGTTTATGTGTATGATTTGAAGTTTTGATAGTACTATGTGAGACTGGGTTTGTGGTGTGTGAGGTTACCTTCTCCTCCTGTCTGGTCTTGCCAGCCCTATGTTGAGAGAGCTCAGCCTCCAGTTTGGTTAGATAGTTGCATCTCTTGCATGTATTTGTGTTTTGTGGGAGAAGGAGAGGGTTGTCTGTGTACATGAGGCAATTGTAACATTGCCTCAATATTCCCAGGTTCACCAGCTGAGCAGGAGAGGACGCTAGCAACTGACCCCTCGACATGCTAGAAGGAAAAAAACAAAACTTTCTTGTGTAATTGGGTTCGAAAAAGACTTCGAGGGATGTGGGTGATCTAAAAATGGGTTTTAAGCTGGTGGGGTACTATGTATAAAAAAAGTGCTATATCTGAGTAAAAAGTACTTTAGGAGCAAGTGCTAAGCTTTCCAGATAGAGAATAGACTACTTTGAATCAAGTAGAGCTAACCTTTTTAGATAGAGAATAGGCTGGTTAGATTACAAGTAGAGTTTAAGAAGAGCTGTTCTAAGGGAAAAAATGAAGAGTGGACTTTAGGTAGCCTGAATAGTTTAACCTTGATTAACCGCCGCTGCTCTTGTGTGCTCCTGTGGCAACTCCGCGCTAAATCGCGCGAAGTGTGCTTTATAGCAGGGGGTTGAAAAAAGTTAGGAATTGACCCAAAATGGCCAATCGACTACTAGTTACTGGCTGAGACCACTCCAAAATGGGCAAATAGGCTTGCTCAGTGCTCCCCACTCCCACTGGTGAACAAAGAAGCTTCCTCTTTCCCAAGTAAGGATATGGAACAGTTACAGGAACCAAGACAAAGCCCAGAGATCAGCAAGCTCTGATACTGGACTATTCTAGACTATTCAAAAACAGTGATCTTTTTTTTTACTTTTTTTTTCATTTTAAATCAGTAAGAATTCATTATAACAAAACAATCAGCTAAAAACAAGTAAAACTATATACAGAGTTCATTACAAAATACATATTATATAAAACTATTAAAACATTTCCAATAGACCTTTAAATTTTAGCCGTGACAGTTGTTTATTGTAGTGTTTGACATTCTAGCATGAACAGTTTGTATTTCCCTATTGCATACATTTTTGCTAGACAAATGAATTCTGAAAAGAGAGGATGTTTTTACATTACCAATTTTATTGTGATAACTTTTCTCGCAATAGCTAGAAGAGAGCAGAGGAGACGCACTTGCATTTTTGGAATAGAATCTGGAAATGGAGCATTGAAAAAAATCATTGAATTGGTAATAGTGCAATTGTCTGACCATAAAGCTTTAACAAAACTTCTAAAATCTATCCAAAGTGGAGCAACTATTTTGCATTATAAAACCATATGGATCCACTTTGCATTTAAAACTTCATTACAAAATGTCTAACATCATGATCTATGCATGCAACATCAGGAAGGTATATTCCATATGAGCAAGATACCTGATTAAGGTGAGAGACAAAAAAATGTATTTATTTTATTTATTTATTTCAGTTTGATAACCGGGGAAGTCCACTGGGTCAGGAAGAACCCATTTTCAATGGAGGCCCGGGGAGAAAAGCTCCAAAGTAGAATAACCAATACAAAGTTAAGAATACAATGATAAATTCACACAGTAGAAAACATAATAAGATACAGTAAATTCAAATTTACAATAGAAAGTACACTCAGGACAATGTAAAATACCTATTTACAATAGAATGTAGACACAGAAAGAACATTGAGTATGGAAATATACAATGGACTGTACAGACTGCAGGAGTTCCCTGAGGAAACAGCAACATTGAAGATTTTTTTTTTTTTTTTTTTTTAGGTTAATATGTTTGTCCAAACAGAGTGGTAGGAGCATGCTAATGGCATAGCTGGAGTTCGAGTGTATAAAGGGTGCAGGAGTAAGGTACTTAGTGTAGGGACTTAGTCAAGGGGAGCTTTGAGATTAAGTAGGGTGAAAACAAGGACAGTTCCTTTTTGATGAAAGGTGTAAGAAAAACTGAGTTTTGAAGTGATCTAAGTTAGGTATAGTTCTAAGAGAAGGAGGGAGAGAGTTCCATTTTCTACCTTGAGAGAATGATAGTAGTTGTTGGCCAGCAGGATGTTTAGGTCTAGGAATGGTGATTAGATGTTGGTGTTCAGATCTTAAAGATCATTTGGGAGTGTAAGGTGGGAGGATGGAGGATAGAGCAGGGCATTTTTCTGGGTGGAATATTAGTTTATGAGTGGTTGTTAGTTGGAGATAGTCAAGATGGTTTGAGAGTTCTAGCCAGTTTAAAGATTGAAGGGAGAGGCAGTGGTGGGTAGAGTTTTTAGACTTGGTGGCAAATTTAGAGATTTTATTATAGCAGGCTTCAAGTTAAGATGAGAGGGAGGCTGACAGATTAGAGAGGGGAGGGGCTCCGTAAAGAAGTGAGGGTAGGAGGAAGCAGGTAGCTAAGGTTTGCCTGGAGGATTTGGAAAGAAATAGATTATTTCTGTAGAGCATTCCTTGTTTTTGGTGGGGTTTTTTTATGTTTTGTTGAATGTGGAGGTCGAATTTAAGGTGTTCGTCTATGGTTATGCATGAGTTTAGTGTAGGGGGCTACTTCTATAGGAGTGTTAGATTGGCTGAGGATTTTAAAAGAGTTTTTGTCCAAGGACGAGGTCTTGGTAGGGAGGAAAATTAGTATTTTGAATTTATTGGAACTGAGGGAGAGATGATTTTGGTGCATCCAATTTTCTGTAGTGGAAAAAGCTGTTTGAGTTCTAGAGAGAAGTTTGGCTAAGTTGGGGGCAGCACAGACTAAGGTAGAGTCGTCAGCGTATTGAATGACAGTAGTGTCAGGGAGAGCAGTGTGAAGGTTATTTATGAAGATGTTGAAAAGCATGGGACCAAGAATGGATCCCTGAGGAACGCCAGTTGGAGTAGGTAAGAAGGAGGAGGTACAGTTCTTCCATCTGACAGCCTGGGATCTGTCAGAGAGGTAGCTGGAGAACCAGGAAAGAGTATTAGAGGAAAGATTAAGGTTGGAGAGGTGGCAGAGGAGGTGTGAATGGGAGATAGTGTCAAAGGCTTTAGAAAGGTCTAGCAGGATAGTGGACACTAGAAGTCCAGAATTTCAAGCTTGGTTAACAGTTTCTAAGAAGGAAAGAAGGGCAGTTATGGTGCTGTGGCCTGGACGGAAACCATGTTGGGTGGGTGTAAGTAGCTGATACTCTGTTAGGTAGGGTAAGAGTTGGCAGTGGACACATTTTTCAAGAATTTTTGATAAAGGAGAGAGGAGGGCTATAGGGCGGAAGTTAGAAACTGAGTTGTTTTTACCTCCTTTATGAAGTGGTAGAATGTAGGCAGAACGCCAAAGTTTAGGGACGTAAGACTCTTTTAAGGCTCTGTTAATAAGGATGCTAATTGGAAGAGCTGTTCCATCGGCTGCGTGTTTGAGGAAAGAGGGGGGAATGTTGTCAGGGACGTTGGAGCAAGGTTTTAGTTTGGTTAAGAGCTTTTTTATGAAAGCTGTGGAAACTGGTTTGAGTTGAAACATAGGATGATGGTTATTGGGAGCATTTAGGATGTTGGCAGGGCTGTTGTCAGGAAATGTTTTGGTTAGTTTGGCTATAGAGTCAGTAAAGAAAGTGTTGAATAGTGAGCTAAGTTCATTGTCTGATAAACTGGGGTCAGAGCAGGGGTTATTTTGTGATCCAGGACGGAGAAGAGAGTTAACAAATTTCCAGAATTGTTTGGGGTTGTTAAGGTTAGTAGTGTGAAGTTTATTGTAGTAGTTTTTTTTGTCCCAGATGATTAGTTTTTTTACTTGGTTGCGGAGTTGGGTATAATGGAGCAAGGCAGAAGGCAGTTTGCTTTTCTGATAAAGTTTCCAAGATTTGTCTCTGAGTTGCATGGTTTGTTTAGTCTCTTTGGTTAGCCAAGGAGCAGAATTGGCTTTGATTCATTTATGTCTAAGAGGGGCTAGAGAGTTAAGAGTAGATAGGAAGACGGAGTTAAAATGTTCTACGCCATTGTCGAGGGACAGAGTTTGAAGGATATGCCAGTTGATTTCTTTGAATATGTTGGAGAAGATTGTGGGGTTGAAGTTGCTAAGGTTACGAGTTTGGATATAACGATGAGGTGATTGAGAGGGGTTTGTTGAGCGATGAATGAAGGCAGGTAGATGGTCACTAAAGGAATCAGGGATAGTTCCAGATAGAGAGATTTTGTTAGGGTGGGAGACTAAGATCCAATCTAAGATGGAGCCGGGGGGTGTTTTTTGTTAGGCCTGGTTGTAGAATGGATTAATTGAGAGAAGTTGAAAAGGTTGATAGATAGCGTGGGGGAAGGTGTGTTGATTTTGTTCCAATCAATGTTGACATCACCTAGAATAACTGTTTCATATTTTATCTCAGAAGAGGCCCAGTGAAGAATATTTACTAGAGTAGAGATGTTGTCGCCTGGGGAGATGTATAAAGAAATGAAGCAGATATTTTTATGTTTATTAAGTTGTAGCAGACAAGTAGTTATTTCAGTATTTTTGAATAGAGGGGTTGGGATT
The DNA here is from genome assembly GCF_019279795.1 of Protopterus annectens. Classification (NCBI taxonomy): domain Eukaryota; kingdom Metazoa; phylum Chordata; order Ceratodontiformes; family Protopteridae; genus Protopterus; species Protopterus annectens. The sequence goes on from NC_056729.1 coordinate 1,338,631,584, forward strand.
TGTAGGGGGATTATGGAGAGAAGGTTGGAGTAGATAATGGCAGAGCCTCCACCTTTTTTGTTTATTCGGTCACTCCTATGGATGTTGAAACCTGGAGGTAGACTTTCCGAGTCAGAGACATGGGGTTTTAGCCAGGTCTCAGAGATGGCTAGGATGTCGGGTTGGTTGTGGTAAATCTAAGCGTGAATATGGTGAATTTTGTTGTTAAGGCTTTGGGCATTGATAGTGAAAATCTTAAGGGTACTAGGTGTGGACTTAGGAGTAGAAGGAGTGTGAGGGAGAGATGTATTAGGAGAAGGGAGAGGAGGGGGAAGGTGGGAAGGTGTTGTTTGTACTGAAGCAGGGGCCAGGGTTAGGGTTAATATCTCCAGATAAGGCTAGGATGCTATTTGAGAATACTTTTAGTCTTTTTAGTTTGGAGAGTAGGAAGTTGTTATGGGTTGGGAGGGATGAGAGAGAGAAGCATTTTGAAGAGGACGAGGAGAGTATTTCGGGATGGAAGAGGTGTAGTAGGTTTATTGGGATAAGGCAGGGGGAAATGGAGTGGAAATGAGTGAGAGAAGGGGGATGTGGGTGGGAGAAGGAGAGGGTATGAGTAGTAGATAGGTAAGGGTGAGTTATAGAGCAGTAAGAAGTAGTGTGATAGAGAGGAAGAAGAAAAATGAGTAGAGAGAAGGGGAGTCTGAGGGAAATAAAAGTTTGGTAGTACATGCTAGAATGGGAGGGGTAAGGGGTGAGGGGAGAAGTAGTTGGAAGAGAGAGAGTAGGGGAATCTGAGAAAAGAGAGGAAGGAAGATAGCAAGTAGGAGAGGGAGGTGAAGGGTTAAGTGTAGAGAGAGGTGGGAGGGGAGAGGAGAGAGTAGGGGAATCTGAGAAAAGAGTGGAAGGAAGATAGCAAGTAGGAGAGGGAGGTGAAGGGTTAAGAGTAGAGAGAGGTGGTAGGGGTTGGAGAAATGGAAGGAGGAGTGTGATTGGTTAAGTAGAGTAAGAATTGGGGAGGAGGGGAAGGAGTATGATTGGAGGAAAAAAATGTTGGGAGGAGTAGGGGATCTATAAATGTAGATGTGTTGGGGGCGGGTGAGATTTGGGGGCAGAGTAGGGGAGCGGAGTGAGCCCGAAGGGCAAACAGAGCGGGCTACAGCAGGTAGCTGAAGATTCTGCCAAGAGGCAATCAGAGAGTAGCAAGTTTCAGGTACTGAGAAGGCGGCCAGAGGTAGGTAAGTGTGGTACAGCAGGTTAGAGGCAAGAGGGACTAGAGGAGAGGGAAGGCAAGAAAGAAAAGAATAAGAGAGGTAGAAGGAGCTAGAGGGTGTGATAAGAGTGGGATAGGAGGAGCAGACAAAGCACTAAGAGTTACAGCTAGGCAAGGGGAAAGACCTGAGAGAAGATCCAGGTAAGAGAAAGCTATAGAAAGTGGGGCAAAGAATATTAGCCAAAAGCAAGCAAGCTTAGAGTGCCACCTAGTGGGCAAAGAGGAGAGTACAACAAGAAAACAAAGTTAGAAGAGGCAGGTAGGGGTGTAATAGATAATGGGTCCAAGGGTATGTAGATATTGCAGTAGGATCACTGATAGAGGGGAGTGTGGCTGCTGGAGTCGTGGCACCGAGGCTTATTATCTATCTGCACTTACTACAGGAGTAGCTTACGTAGAAGCAATTTATAACTTATGCTAAGTAAAGTGTAAGCTTAACAAATGCACTAAAAAGTAGGACTTGGGTATAGCATACTTTTCTTAATTCGTGGGAGCAGGGAAGAAAAACAAATCAAGTCCTGGGGTGCGGTATTCTTTGACCAGGTGGTGGGATTGCAGGATTTCAGAGAAGGGGTCTTTACAGACTAGCAGGTCCAGTAGAGCAGGATAAGAGGTACAGAGCTAGGAGGAAGATTACAATGATAAAACAATAATTAAAAAATATAAGAAATGGTAGATAGGTCGAATTACAACTTTGAAAACTGAAGTAAACAAGCTGGACAAAGATTAAGCATAGTGTTAGACAAGATCAATAAAATTTTGAAGAAAATTTATATAAATATATTCAGCATAATAGGAAACCTTTTTATAGATACATAAGATGTGGAAGGAGTAAAGATTTGATAAACTGTGTGCATATTCTAAAATTTATTCTCAGACACAACAGATTATAGATATATTTACAAAATCTTAAGCAAAACAGTTTGCCTCCAGAAAAGGGGTGGTAAGTTGTCCTAGTGACATCCAGGTAACCCCAGATACTGGAATCAAATTAGATTATATTGAGAAAGAACTGTGCAAACTGGATCCAAACAAAGTGCAGGGAGGAGACGGAATAAGTAACAATGACCTGAGAACACTTCTGCAAGAACTTACACTGCCATTATATCTGTTATTCACTAAGTCATATAAATATGGGGAGATTCCTCAAGATTGGAGGCATACACTTATTAAACCTGTCTTTAAGGGAAAGGGGAGAGTAGGATAAACCCAGAGTCATATAGAACCTTAAATCTACTTTCATGTTGTGGAAAAATAATGGAGAAGGTAATACTGGATAAGTTATTGTCAGAACAGGATAGGTTGGGACTTGAAACCATATATCAGCATGCATATTTTGAAAATAGATCTACCACGTGTAACATGATGTTCTATAACAATGTAATAACAGCTATGAATGAAAAATTGTGCTGTGATGTGACTAACATAGATTTAACTTCGGCATTTGACAGGGTCAGGGTTCCTATCAGTTCGTTGAAACTTCAGCAGTTTGAACACCATATGTTCGAACTGTGAAGTTCGAAATCTGATTATCACGAAGCCAGAAACACCAAATTCTTTCCCAGGTAAAGAATTTGATGGGCTATTTCTGTGGCTTCGCGATTTTCAGCACTGTGTTGGAAAGTTACGGGTCAGGTTCAGGTAAGTGTGCGATTGTGCGGACGTTAGGGTTAGGGCACGGGTGAGGTGGGTGTGCGATAGTGACAGACTTTAGGGTTAGGGCGGGATAGGTGAGTTAGGGTTAGGGCGCGGGTCTGGTGAGTGTGCGATAGTGACGGACCTTAGGGTTAGGTTTGAGTTAAGGTAAGTGGATAGATAGTAGTGTATGTACAGTTTAGTGTAGGATTAGATGTAGGATTTTAAGTATGTGTGTGTAGATTGCTGTTTTTTTGGTGTGCTTGTGTTGTGTGTGTGTTTCTTGGAACAGCGATTTTTTTTCCCCTGGGAAAAAAATTGGGGGTGTAAGCCTTTGATGGTTTTGCACTTTGAGGTTAGATGTTCAAACATATGGTGTTCGAACTTCTGCCATTTCGTTGAAGTGATATAGACCCCAGAGTCATACACAAAATACTGATCAATAAATTAGTACTACTAGGTATTGATGTACGGTTGGTAAGACGGATAGCTGCATGGCTTACAAATAGGACATGGCAAGTATCACACACCAACTGGACATGTGAAATCCTTGGTTACAGTCAAGGTGTCCCACAGGGCTCTGTCCTAGGCCCTTACTTGTTTAGATTGTATCTTTCAGACCTTACTTTTTCATCTGAGGTGTTCTACAGTCTGTATGCTGACGACCTGAAATTGGGTAAACGGATTACAAGTGTTACAGATAAGGCATGTCTGAAAAATAATTTGACTAAGTTGACCATTTGGGCACAGGAGAATAATATGTTGCTAAATACATCAAAAACTAAGCATATGAGATTTGGGAGACATAAACTGAAAGGTGAATATTTAATACAGCACACAGTGATTGAAACTGTAGACTCATTTAAGGACCTTGGTATATGGGTAGATTCAGCTATGAATTTTTCTCATCATATCAACCAATTGGCTAATGATAGTTATAGAACTATAGGTTGTATAAAAAGATTTATAAAGTCTAGGAAATCAAACATAATGAAGTCATTGTTTATTAGTTACATTAGACCCAAACTTGAGTATGGAATAACAATATGGAAACCCTATAGGAAAACAAGCATGAATAAACTGGAGAGAGTACAATGGGAAATATACCAAGGGCATCCATGGATGTGAAAATCTAAGTTACTATGAAAGACTAAAATATCTGAACTTGTACAGTGTCTCTTACAGATATTTAAGAGGAGATCTTATACAGGTGTATATAGGGCATTTAGGGACAACTACCTCTGGGAATGTTTGGGGTTATCAAAAAGTACTAGAGAATCATCAGATAACCTATGTAGAAGATTCTATAGGAATGAGAAGTATACTAATTGGTTCTCTGACAGAGTAGCTGATGCTTGGAACAGACTACTTAATTACATTGAAGCAAGTACTAGTTTAGATATTTTTCAGAACAGCCTGGACATTTATTATGGCAACAAGTGATCTGATGTTGTTAATCCTCTTTCAGTCCTTACTAATGGGTAGTCAGTTCCGACATCGGAACCGAGCCGGCCAGTTACCAAGCTTGCGGCAGCCACAAACTCTCGAGCTAAACTCGTACCCATAATGCCCCTCTGCCTGTTACCTCAGATCTCGTTTGTCGCATCGCCAAACAGAGGTGTCAAGCCACTTCTCTTGAGCTAAGTATATTTTATTGGTTAAAAATAGATGTCCTTCTATTCCTATGTTGCAGTATTCTTAGATGTGGGATTTCTGTCTGCCAAGCGACTCGTACGTCGGCTACTATACAAAAGCTTCAGCTTGGCTGCTGATCGTCGTGTTTCACTGTTGCAGTCATTACATTTGGGTAATCTGCTGGCACGTTGCCCTCAGTCGGCCTGAATTCCAAAGTCTTGGGTCCTGCATCGGTTGCTGTCTCCACTTCCATAACGTCAGGTCGTCAGGGGTATAAAACATGCAGCCGACGCCATTTTCTTTTGTCTTTCTTGCCGCGCGGTGCCCGAAGCAGAAGCATTTCACAAGTGCCGGTCGGCCGACTACTGAAATACTCGAGTTTGAGTTTCAGAACTGAAGTCTTCACAAAAAGGTAAGTACCCCGTTGGGGAAACTTTTTTCTTGCTCCATACCGATGTCAGAAAAAGTTAATAATTGTATTACTTGTGGGAAGCAAATACCTCATAAGGATTTCCATTTATACTGTATTCCTTCCTAGGCCGTGATCACAACGTGTCTGTCTGTCAGTTTTGTGCTAGATTTAACCAACGCACTATTAAGCGTCTGTATATTTTTGCCTCAAAGTATTTTGGAAACAGATTTAACTACCCAGAAATGTCATCGGATAGATTACATAAAAAATGCAAAGAAAAGGACAGAGAAAGGCAGTCAAAATCCAAAACCGACAAAGCTTCTTCTAAGCCAGTCGCCGGTTTGCCAGTACTCATTGAGACGCTTTTGCAGCCCCTGATACCCGCTACCTTTGAGTCGCAGGCCTCTACCGACACCCTTGTGGAGTCCGGCATGCCGCAAGTTACTCGAGGTATTGGACCGACGGATGTATCTCCCTTGGATGGGTCTGGAGCCACTGAGCAGGCACTGGCTTCTGAGGGTGTTTTCACACCTCAACATTTGTATATCAAACCGACGACAACTGCAAAACCAAAGACAAAAGCAACTTCTAAAACTAAAAAAACAACGCATGAGCCACGTGCACAGGCCACTATGCCTAAAAACAGATGATCAAAATGGCTGAAGACCTTAGTAACTTGATCAGGGGTACCCATCCCCCTCCAGATAAGAGGCCTAGGCAAGACACTGATTGTGAATCTTCAGATCAGGTTTCTGTTTTTTCTGATTCCTCTTCTGAACAGGAATTATCTATACCTCCCTATGAGGATTCTGATGCGGAGAAGTCTATACCATCTGCATCTCCTCCTGAGGGTTATTCATTTGGAGAAACCTTGCATACTTTGAGGGAGCATTTTCACTGGGAGAGTCAAGACTTCTCAGAATGAGGATTATTCATTTGGAGAAATCTTGCATACTTTGAGGGAGCATTTTCACTGGGAGAGTCAAGACTTCTCAGAATCAAAAAAGAGGCTCAGGGATTTCCTTCTTCTCCCTCAGCACAGGCCTTTAGCCTTTCCCCCTGTTTTAGACATTGTGGATGATGTGTTTTCGGAGTCAAGCTTGACCCCTGACTCCTTACACCCGGCTCCACACCCGGCTCCCAGTAAGCCTGACAGATATTACAGGGTCCCTGACTCACATAAATTTTTATTTAGAAACCCTGCTGCCGATCCTGAAACTATTTCACAGGGTCCAAAGGGAGTTAAGGCCTCAGCAGCAAAAAATCCTACCACCTCTGACAGAGATTCAAGGGCACTGGACAGATGGGGAAAAAAGGTTTATACATCTGCAACCTTGGCAATCAGGGCCTTAAACTGTCAATTTCATATGCTTAAGTACCAACAACATGTTATGGGATTGGTGAAACAGAAAATGATGTTGATTTCTGAATGTGCAGAAAATAAAGATTTGCAGGAATTATTGCATGCAGCTGAACAGGTTGGAAAGCATACTTTGCAATGTGGTTTTGACTCCTTAGAGGCCTCCTGCAGAGCCACATTTACTGGATCTGTGATTAGCATGCATGCCTGGCTAACGGAACAACATTTGCCTGATCATGTTAAAGCTAAATTGCTAGATGCACCTTTACAGCATGATTCTCTGTTTGGTATTAAAGCAGAAGATGTTTTAAAGAAAATGGAAGACAAAGCTAAGTCCATGCAAACTGTTAAAGACTTCTTACAAGTGCAGCCACCAAGATTCAGTAGACACTGGCCTACAAAAAATTGGTCCTTTCTTGTGTCAGACAGCTCAAATGGGGCAAATCCAGACGCCCTAAGGGTTCCAGATAACCAGACACAAGATTCATACAGGTCAAAGCAATGGGGCGCTTCTACCTCCAAATCTGGAGAAGATAAAGCGCAAACCTACAGAAAACAATCCCAATGACTTTCTTCTGCCTACACCAAGCACTTATCTTTTGGCAGCACCCATAGGGGAAAAGTAGCACGTTTTGCTCAAAATTGGCAGTTAATAATCTAGGACAAGTGGGTATTAAACATAGCATCACAGGGATACAGATTCCATTTCCACACACTGCCAATGACAAATGGTTGGCCAGATCTGCCAAAAAGTCAATGGGCAGAGGCACAGAAACAGGTTACGTCCCTCATGGATATGAGGCTCATTCAGCTTGTACCAGAACAGGAAAAAGGACAAGGTTTTTACTCCAGACTGTTCTTGGTACCTAGAAAGGACAAGGCCTGGCGGCCAATACTGGATTTATCGATTTTGAACACACACCTGGCCATTCCAAAATTCAAAATGCTGACTTTGCAGCAGCTTCTGCCCGTGCTGGGCAAGAATGCTTGGCTAGTGACATTAGACCTAAAAGAGGCATACCTTCATGTCCTAATAAGACAATCGTGCAGAAGATACCTCAGATTCAGGGCTGGCTTAATGCATTACCAATTCTCTGCACTGCCCTTTAGCTTATCTACTGTGCCCAGGGTCTTTACGAAGTGCCTGGCACCAGTAATTGCATTTTGCAGACAAAGAAGTATACAAATATATCCTTACTTGAACGACTGTCTCATTCAAGCAGAGAACAAGGACATTCTTCTTCGACACCTGGCGTTTGTGAAAAGGCTTCTAGCATGCCTAGGGTACACATTAAACAAAAAGAAATCACAACTGGTACCCGCTCAAAAGATAACATTCCTGGGTGCAAGCTTGAATACAACTGCCCAGATGGCTTACCTCACACCAGACAAGCAAAGGCAACTGACTACTTACTTCAAACTGATGTCAACAAAGACCCAGTCATCTGCAAGACAAATTCTGCAGGCTCTGAGCTTCATTGCATCCTACATCCTACTGATTCCAAATGCAAGACTGTATATGAGGAAACGTCAATGGTACCTAAAAAGTTTATGGAGTCAACATTCTCACAGTCTGGAAGCAATGATTCCCCTCATTCCCTGCCTACAACAGGAGTTTCTATGGTGGGCAAAGGCATGTCACCAAAACATGGGACGGGCCTTCACTCTACCCCCTGCCAGCCAAGCCAGCAAAACCATAACAACAGACCCATCAGATTATGCCTGGGGGGCCCACATGGCAGGAAGATGCATTCAGGGTGTATGGACCCCAAAACAAATGCATCTACATATCAACCAGAAAGAGATGCTAGCTGCTCAAAATGCCGTAACAGCCTTCAAGGACTTCCAGGACAACTGATGATAAAGACGGACAACACCACGGTCATGTGGTATATAAACAAGCAAGGGGGCACACACTCATATCCCCTTTGCAGATTAGCCATGGCACTGTGGGATACAGCTTTGACCTACCAAATACATCTTCAAGCTCAATTCTTAGCCATGGCACTGTGGGACACAGCTTTGACCTACCAAATACATCTTCAAGCTCAATTCCTGCCAGGAAAGCAAAATACTCTGGCAGACGATTTAAGCAGAAACCTTAGGGATCCTCACGAGTGAAAACTAAATCCACAAGTCTTCAGCATGATAACAGAGAAATGGGGGAGCCCAGGCATAGATCTATTTGCCTCTCCTCAAAATTATCAGTTGAAAAGATTCTGCACAAGGACTTATCACAGACAAGCATTGAAAGTGGACGCTCTATCCTTCAGTTGGAAAAACCAATCAGTTTACGCCTTTCCTCTTCTGCCTCTTCTCCCCAAGGTCCTCCTAAAAGTCAGACAAGAGAAACCAAAGATGATACTAATTGGCCCGGACTGGCCCCGCCAATACTGGTACCCAATCCTAAGGAACTTGTCTCAATACCCAGCCTGGACCTTACCTCAAAGACCTCAACTACTGTCCCAGCAAAACAATCAGATCCTGCACAATCAACTACAGACACTGAACCTGGCAGCATGGCTGATCATGTAGTTATACAAATAACACCTCTCAGTAAAGCTGTGATTTTTTTGGAAGCCAGAAGGCCTACTACTAGAAAATCTTATGCTGACAAATGGAAGAGATTCTGTGCTTGGAATCGAGCACAAGGAACTGATACAGCAAACTCAAATATTCCTCAGATATTACAATACTTAACTGAGATGCTTGACAAAGGCTTATCTTTCTCATCAATTAAAATCCATGCCTCTGCCATTTTGGCTCATTACAATACAGAGCCATCAGTCTTCTTTCATACTTTACTAAAGCAGTATCTTAGAGGAGCCAAAAAGTTAAGGCCTCCTAGATCATCACCATTACCTGCATGGGACCTCAATTATGTGTTAGAAAAGCTCACCCTGCCTCCATTTGAACCAGCTGCTACCACTGATATAAAGTTCTTATCATGGAAAACAACTCTGCTACTAGCAATTACTTCAGCAAGAAGAGTTTCAGAGCTACAGGCCCTCATGGCTGTTAGAGCCTTTTGTCATATTTTACCCAGACAGGGTGTCTCTGAGGACAAATCCTACATTTATGCCTAAGGTGGTTTCCAGTGTGGCTCTTAACCAAACAATTCATCTGCCAACCTTTTATCCAAATCCGCAGAACAAGGGGGAGAGAATTCTGCATTCCTTGGATGTGCACAGACAGCTAAGAATCTACTTGAGCAGGACTAAAAGCTCTAAGAAAAACTGAGCAATTACTAGTGACATATGCTGCAGGATCAAAAGGAAAGGCTATTTCAAAGCAGACAATTTCAAAGTGGATAAGCCACTGCATCCGTTTCTGTTACTTACACCATGGTAAACCTGTGCCCAAGGGCTTACGTCTCATTCCACCAGAGCTGCAGCTACATCAGCAGTTTTTCTCAGAGGAGTACCAACCAAAGACATTCTAGAGGCTGCTACTTGGAGTTCTCTTCACACCTTTACAAAGCATTATCATTTGCCTCTCTACTCTAAGTCCAGGGCAGGCTTTGCCACTGCAGTTATGCAGGGCCTTATAGCCACACCTAATGCTGTTTAGCTCCAGCCTCCCAACCATAGCTTTGGGATTCTACCCAAATGTAATGACTGCAACAGTGAAACACAAAGAACATAGTATAGTTGTGTACACTTACCATAAATATAGATGTTCGAGTGTATTCACTGTTGCAGTCCAGGTTACCCTCCCGCCATCCCCTTGTCATTCTTGAGTTTATCTTTCCTTCTCTATCTTCTACAATCTTTGTGGTGTATTTGCTTGTAGATGAAGGTAAAGTTTATATTGATGCATATGTGTGTGTGTGTGTGTGTGTATATATATATATATATATATATATATATATATATATATATATATATATATATAAAATATAGATTTTTTTTTTTTTGTCAGTGGGAGTGGTAAGCACTAGGTAACCTGTCTACCACATAAGGAGTGGTTCTGACCCAGAAATTGTAGTTATTGGCCGTTTGGGCAATCTCTTCCATCTATCTCAACTTTCTGATTTGAAAGCCTGCATTTGCACTTGTCTCTGTCCTGTAACTCGTCTAGTGCAGATACAGATTCTTAGTTTTAGCACTTAAATTTGTTTATTCATGCTCAGCACTTGTTCAGAACTTGTAAGCACTAAATAAAATACTATTTACTATAGCATTCAATATTCCTCATTACCTAGAGGAAAACAGTATTTGTACTTACTTTACTCACTTGCTTAGAGAAAAACAGCTCTTGTACTCACTTTCCTCACTTATCTGGAGGAAAATAGTTTTTTATTCAGGCATGTCCATGGGTCAGCTCCCAGTGTTCTGTCCTGTCTATCTGATGAATCTGGGCATCTTGAGGCAATGTAGAAATTGCCTCATGTACACAGACATCCCTCTCCTCCTACCACCCAACACTACAACCTGTGAGAGATGCACTTATCTAGCCAAACTGGAGTTAAAGCTCTCTCCAACCAAGACTGAACTTGACAGTCATGAGGAGAAGGTAAACATTTGCACCACACGACACTCATCACATAGATTCACTAAATCTACACCACCAAAATCCACACATAGTAGCACAAAAACATTCGCGGAGGCTCTCAATAATAATCTGTCTAAGCAACAGAGACCTCCAAAGCAGAAACGCAAGCAAAGTCCATCCCGCAACACCCAAATGACACATAGCCCACAGACTCAGTGTGCCACTCAACCACAGCCAATAATGCAAAACAACTTACCCAACACACTAGTCGTAGGCGACTCTATAGTCAGGCACACTGATGTCCCACTCACCAGGCTAAACAAGGAAAAGGTTACTGCCAGCTGCCTGTCGGGTGCCAGGATCCGCCACATAACCCACACACTCAGGTCACTCCACAACAAGTACAAATATTACTCTGGCATTGTCCATGTTGGTGTGAATGACCAGAGACTTACCTCCCTGGACTACATGAAAAGAGACATGGAAGAGCTCTCCGATCTTGTAGCCCAGGCAGGTATGACACTAGCCCTGAGTAGCATTCTGCCATCGCCCAGAATGATACCGCAGTACAAGGACAAATTGATTGACTTCAACAATTGGCTAAGCTTCTGGTGTCATTCTAAGGGGATCCAGTATCTGTCTGCTTGGGGTGACATGGTCAACAGACCACGATGCTTTGTCACAGATGGCCTGCACCTGTCGCCCCTGGGATTCCGGATACTGGCTAAGGCTCTTGCTGCCCCTGTAGTGCCTTTTTTAGGCAAGGTTCAAATAACAAATTCACCACCATAACAGGAACAGGCAAGCAAAAACTGAGGGTAATGCTACTCAATGCTAGAAGTCTAAATTTCAAAATGCACTCACTCGAGGCACTCCTTATAATGGAGAACATCGATATCTTTGCAGTGACTGAGACCTGGTTCAAGGCTCCAGAGAGCACCCCTACACTACCAGGCTAACTCATACCACACTTTTCGGCCATGTAACCTGGGCCGAAACACCAAATTCGGAGGTGTGTCCATATTCATTAAGGATATCCACACCCCCAGGCTAGTTGCTCAGCATAATGCATCCAAGGTTATTCAAGTGCAACTAACTCTGGGCAAAACTGCAATCCAAATTGTAGCGTGCTACAGATCCCCCATCATGCCCCAGGATTCCCACTCCTCTTTTCTTGATGTACTGGAAAATATTAGGGTTCAACCAAACACCCTAATAATGGGCGACTTCAGCTACCCCACCATTAACTGGGAAAACTACTCGTGTACCAACTCCTTAGCTCAACGCTTTCTAGAATTCATAAACTCCAATGCCCTGGATCAAATTATCCACACCCCCACCAGGGGCAACACTATCCTAGACCTAGTCATTACCAACATGAGTGACTGGTTTTCCACACCTGAAGTCAACTCCTCGTTGGTCCGATCTGACCTTAAGCTAATCAGCCTTGATATCCACATCCTTCCCCCACCCCCCCATTAAGGAAACCACAGTAAAAAAATTCTCCAAAGCCAACTTCATGCTTCTTAAGACAGAAGTGGTGAACTTCATGACACCCATGCAGATTGACAATACAGTTACAACTGCTGAATCCTACACAAATGCACTCTATAAGCACTTAAACGAGTGCATGGATTGTGCTATCCCAAACAGAACCAAGACGTTATCCTGCAAAAACAGGAAGCCAGTCTGGTGGTCCCCTGCCATAAACAAACTGTACAACAGAAGGAAGAAACTTTTGCAAAAGAGAGTAAAATCCCATGAGTGGAGGAGCTCCCTGGTCAGCCACAGTAAGAAGCTGAGATCCCTTATAAGATTCTCCAAAGCTAGCTATGAAAACAAAATCACCACTAATTCCAAGGACAACCACAAAGCATTCTATAGCTATGTCAAGAATGTTGATGGCAACACCCAGATCTGCTCTGAGTTACAGCACAAAGACAAGAAAATTACAGAACCAACTGATATTTCCAACATCCTGGCAGATAGGTTAATTGCTAACTTTACCCCCCTCTCACCCCCTAAAGGACCCATTTCTATACAGGAGGAATGCAGAGTCCCTGTAATCACAACTATGCAGGTAAAAGCTGCACTCTCTAAAGCCAAAAACAAAGCATCCATCGGACCGGACAACATCCCACGCTCCGTTTTACACGAACTTCAGAACAAACTGGCTCCCCACTTAAGCACCATGTTCAATAATAGCCTCGCATCAAGCTTTGTGCCCACCAAATAGCGCACAGCAACAGTTGTCCCTCTCCACAAAGGGGGAGCCAACACTGATCCTGGGAACTATCGACATATTAGCCTGACGAGCCTGGTCTGCAAGGCCATGGAATGTATCATTATGGAACTCATAAACAAAGACATTGGTAACCTCCAAACTCTGGATCCCACCCAGTTCGGGTTTGTGAAAGGCAGATCATGCCTCCTGAACCTGATCGACTTACTTTGAGGCAGTCACCAAAGCCGTAGATGAGGGTAAGGTGGTTCACACAGCCTATCTTGACCTCGCCAAGGCTTTCGACACCATCCCCCATTCTGGAATTATAGCTAAACTCACTAAACTAGGTATAAATCCCAACGTCACAAGGTGGGTTGCCAACTGGCTCACTGACGGAACCCACACTGTAAAAGTTGCAGACTCCGAATCTGACCTCAAAGCAGTGACAAGTGGAGTACCACAAGGTTCCGTCATGGGACCTCTCCTGTTTCGTATCTTCTTCTCTGAAGTACAGGCTAACACAGAAGGCCTCTGGCTAACGAAGTTCGCAGATGACTGCAAACTAGGAGCCATAGTCAAGTCCCCAAATGATGTGGACATCCTACAGAAGGGCCTCTTTGAGACAGATGTCTGGTGTCAGAGCCATGGCTTTAAGCTCAATGCCAAAAAGTGCAGTGTCATCCCCTTTGGTAAAAACTCTGTACCCACTACCACATAGGCAGCAATCTACTTAACACCGAATGTGTGATGAGACCTTGGGACCCAGGTGGACAGCAGTCTCTCCTTTGATAGTCACATCGCCACAGTAGTCAGAAAGGCCTTCTATGTGGCGCACCTCATCATAAAAGGGTTCTCATCCAGGAAAAAAGAGGTCATTGTTCCCCTCTACTCGACACTCATTAGACCCATTATAGAATACAACGCCCCTTTTGGAATGTACCTCACATGACATCTGCAGCAGCTGGAAAGGCCACAGAAGTACCTCACAAAGAGGATTACTGACCTCAAACAAATGCCCTACACTGACCGCCTCAAAAAACTCCAGCTTTACTCTGTAACATATTGCCTACTCTGAGGTGATCTCTGCCTAACATATAAAGCTATGTCAAACCCAGAGCTGTTGGACATGCTACACCTAAAGAAATCCTAATCCCTCTGAGCTACACGCTCTAGGGACCTAAACCTTGTCACCACAATAAACAGGACATGCTGGAGGGATAGATTCCTGTCCCAGAGACTTCCCATACTCTGGAACAGGCTACCCATCTATGTCAAACAAAGTTCTTCATTAGCACTCTTCAAGAAAAATCTTGATGAGTGGATGGGAAATAGGAAATACACCCCGGGGATCACTTCTGTGTGTCTGCTCGACAGTGGTCCTGGAAAATAACTTTTTTGGGTGGCGTAAGCCAGGGAACCTTGGTGGCTAGGCTTACGTAGGCCCTTGAGCCGATAGCCTAGTACCTACCTATGAAGAGTCCATTTCCCAAATTGCCCCCCCCCCCCCAAGAGTACTACTCCCCAGATGAGGACTCTGTAGAAGGTGATTCTCCACCAGAGGGCATTACTTTTGGGGAGACTATCACCAAAAATGAAAGATTTCTTCAAATGGGATACATCTCAGATGTCAGAGACTCAAAAAATATATTTTGCGCTACTCCAGTTAGATTCACCCTCGCCTTCAGCAGTTCCACCAGTACTACCAACCTACATTGATGCATTCAACTCTGGATCTCAGATACCGGACTCTCAGCTTCCTGCTCCAAGAAGACCTGACCAGTTCTACAAGGTCCCTGAGGACTTTAAATTCCTTATCAAGCCACCATTAGCAGACCCAGCTCTTATAGCTACTTATGCTGACAGACAGTCCAGGCAACTTCCTTCTGCCTCCCTTCTACCCACTGATAAAGACAGCAAATACATGGATAGCGTGGGAAAGAAAGTATAATTTCCACCACATTGGCCTTCACAGCCATAAACTACCAAACTCACACGACCAAGTACACCCTTGATTTGGTCACTCAAGCGTCGCAAATAATTTATTCATTACCTGACAGCCACTCCAAAACAGACATAGCTACAAAACTGTCCTTGGCACAACAAGTAGCTAGGCTCTGCATTAGGTGCAGCTACGATGCTGCTGAAGCATCCTCCAGGCCAGCGGTCTCAGCTTCAGCCCTTAGGAGATACTCCTGGCTCAGACTACAGAACCTCCCTGAGGATTTCAAATCCAAAATGTTGGATGCACCTTGGGACCACAGTCTGCTGTTTGGGAAACAATCAGCAGATCTATTCAAACACCTCCAGGAGAAAAGCAAGGATTTACAAGACATTAAACACTTGCTTGTCTCTCCAATACCAAAATATTACAGAAATTATCCAGCCAAGATAACCTTTCAGGCGCAACCCATCCATCCCCTCTGCCAACTCCTCCAAATCTAGAAGAGGAGTACAGAGGCCTTCCAATACAAGACCTCATTCTGCCTCTCAGCAGCCCAGACAGCCCTTTCAGGACAGAGGTGGTCCCTCTATGGCCTGACCTAGATACTCTGCCCATTTCACCATGCCTCTCTCACGGTCTACCAGCATGGCAGTCCATCACCTCAAATCAGTGGGTACTCACCATCATCCAAAAAGGATACTTCCTTTCTTGGAAACAAAGACCACCAAAAACTTCCATCCCACCTCCATCAAAAAATCAGCTACATCTCTTTCCCCAGGTCCTAGCAGACCTTACAAAGCTAGGCACCATAGAACCTGTGCCCTTAAAACAACAAGGCAAAGGCTTTTACTCCAGACTTTTCCTAGTCCCCAAAAGGACGGACCATGGAGGCCTATTCTGGACCTCTCAACATTAAGCTTATACTTACAGGTACCATCCTTCAAAATGCTGTCCCTTCCAACCTTGTTTCTACTCATTCCACCCCAGGCCTTCATGGCATCCCTGGACCTGAAGGAAGCATACTTGCATATTCCCATCAGGAATTCACACAGGCAGTTCCTTCGTTTCTCTGGCCCCTGCTGTGACTACCAATTTACTGCCTTGTCCTTGGGTTGTCCATGGCTCCTCGGGTTATCACAAAATGCCTAGCTCCAGCCATTGCCTTTTGCAGGACACAAGCCATTCAAATATACCCTTACCTGGACAATATCCCCATTCTGGCAGTATCCACAGCTTCCTTACAGAGACACCTACAGTTCACCATGTCTCTTCTCAGGGACCTAGGATTCGCCCTGAACCTTCAATAATCATCCTTAACACCAAGCCAGGACCAAACCTTCCTGGGGTGCAGGATCAGAACAGATTCTATGAAGGCTTTCCTTCCACAGGACAAGGTACTCTTGCCAACATCCCACTTCAGGGATTCTCTCAAACAGAAACAACTGACTGAAAGACAGTACCTGCGTCTGTTAGGGCTAATGGCAGCAACCATCCCCATGGTACCATTGGCAAGACTTCACATGAGAAAGATTCAGTGGTTCCTAAAAAATGCGTGGTCTGAACACCTTCACCCTCTAGAAAAGACCATTCCCCCCTGAACTGCCTCAGGACAGAAATCTCCTGGTGGATCAACCAGGTGCAAATGAACCCAGGACTGCCACTACAGTCCCCCTCCCCAACACAGATCCTCCACACAGATGCCTCAGACTCAGACTGAGGAGCCACATTGGCCTCCTACAAACTTCAGCACTCCTGGGAACCCTCTCTAAAGACAAAACATGTCAACGTCAGAGAAATGACTGCAGTCCTCCTCGCCCTTCAAACCTTACTACCTATTCTGACTCCAGGTGTCCTACAGATAATGACAGACAATACCACAGTGATATGGTACATCAACAAACAGGGAGGGACAGGCTCGTACATTATCTGCAGACTAACCATGCAGATATGGGAGCTAGCCTCTCAACAAAATATTGTGCTACAGGCGTCCTACATCCCTTCTCAGGACAACCTTCGGGCCGATATCCTCAGCAGAACATCCTCTCCTCAGTACGAATGGATGCTGAACCTGGATGTGTTCTTAGACATAGTCCACTGGTGGGGCATTCCTCAAATAGAGCTGTTTGCCTCCCCTCAGAACAGGCAACTGCAGAAATTCTGTTCAAGAACCCACAAACCATTAGCCTGGAGAGTGGATGCTTTCAGCACGTCTTGGAAGGGGAAGTTCTTATATGCCTTTCCCCCCACACCACTCATTATGAAAGTCCTCCTGAAAGTTCAGAAGGACAAGCCAAAAATCTTGCTGGTGACTCCCTACTGGCCACGGCAGCACTGGTTCCCCCTTCTAATAAACCTAGCGAAGGGCAATCACTGCAAGTTACCCCACAATGTGGACCTACTAACACAGGACAAAGGAACTCTTCCTCACCCACAAGTAAAAATGCTAAACCTAACACTTTGGGTGATCAACTTTTGATTCCCTTCAGACACCGTTACTCAGAGGATGTGCTCACTGTCCTTAGGGAGGGAAGGAAACCTGGGGATAAGACCACATTCAACCAGGGCTGCATCTAACTCTACAGCCTCTCTCAGAGGTGTCCCTACCAGGGACATCCTAGAAGCTGCTACCTGGAGTTCTGTACATACCTTCACCAAGCATTACCACTTGCCAATTTTTTCTAAATCCAGAGCTGGCTTTGCCACTGCAGTCTTGCAGGGCCTTATAGCTTGTCCTAAGGCTATCTAATTACCTCCTCCCATCCTTAGCTTTGGGAATCTACCCAAATGTGATGATTGCAACAGTGAAACATGAAGAACGTAGTACAGTTGTGTACATTTACCATAAATGTAGATGTTTGAGTGTATTCACTGTTGCAGTCCTGGTTAACCTCCCTCCAGCCCCCTGGCTTCTATTGACTATACCTCTATTCTTGTTTACTATGCTTAAAGCTTTTTGGTGTATTTGCTTTTTTGTTGGAGGTGTAACCTTGTATACAATTACTTCCCATTATGGGGGCACCTGACATCTGGGGCAAGAAAAACTGATGTAATGACGTCGGCTGCATGCTTTATACCCCTGACTACCTGTCGTCATGGAAGATGAGACAGCAACCGAACGCAGGACCCAAGACTTTGATAATCAGGCCGACTGAGGGCTACTGCAAGCAGATAACCCAAATGTGATGACTGTAACAGTGAATACACTCAAACATCTACATTTATGGTAAGTGAACAGAACTGTACTTTCTATGCACTATCAGTTCTCTGCGCTTCCCTTTGGCTTGTCTACTGCGTCTAGGGTATTCACAAAGTGCCTGGCACCAACCATTGCATACTGCAGACAAAGAAAAATTCAAATTTACCCATACTTGGACGATTGCCTGATTCAGGCGGACAGCCAGAAACTGCTACGTCAGCATCTGGCATTTGTAAAGAGACTCCTAACTGCCCTGGGGTATACCATCAACATAAAGAAATCTCAGTTGGCACCCACCCAGAAAACTATATTCCTGGGAGCAAGCTTGCACACAACTTCCCAGATGGCTTTCCTGACCCCAGAAAAGTGGGTTTACCTGACAAACTACTTCAAACTACTGGCCACTCAAACCCAACTATCTGCAAGGAAAATCCTGCAAGCCCTAGGGTTCATGGCCTCTTGTATTCTTCTGATCCCGTACACAAAACTGCATATGAGAAAGCTTCAGTGATATTTAAAGAGTATCTGGTGTCAACATTCTCAGGACCTGGAAATAATGATTCCTATCATCCCTGGAATAAGGACAGAGTTCCTTTGATGGACAGAGGCTTGCCACCACAATGTGGGACTCCCTTTCGTCCAACCTCCTGCCGCCCCTGACAACAGACGCATCAGACTGTGCATGGGGGGCTCACATGGCAGGCAACAGCATCCAAGGCAGGCGGAGCCCATTATAAATGCACCTGCATATCAATCAGAAAGAAATGTTGGCAGTACAGAATGCTCTGACAGCCTTCAAAAACCTTATACTACCAGGACAACTCCTGATAAAGATGGACAACACCACAGTAATGTGGTACATAAACAAGCAGCGGGGAACTCGCTCTTACCCACTCTGCAGGTTAGCCATGACTCTGTGGAACACAGCCTTGAGCCTTCAAGTGCACCTGCAAGCCCAATTCCTGCCAGGAAAGGACAACACACTGGCAGACGACCTAAGCAGGAACCTAATGGACCCTCATGAGTGGAAACTGGAACCCAGCACATTCAAGCTTCTAATCCTCAGATGGGGAACACCAGAGCGAACCTCCTTGCCTCCTCACAGAACCAGCAGTTGAAAAGATTTTGCTCAAGGACTTCCCACTCTCAAGCATGGAAGGTTGACGCCCTGTCCTTTTCCTGGGAAAACCTCTCAATCTAGGCCTCTCCCCCTCTGCCTCTCCTCTCAAAAGTACTTCTCAAAATCAAACAGGACTGCCGAAAACCATCCTAATTGCACCAGACTGGCCATGCCAGCATTGGTACCCATTTTTACACACCACGACAGCAGTGCCACCTTGGCACCTGCACCAGACCCCCCTCCCTGCTCTCCCTGCTCTCCCAGCAGGAGGGCCAGATCACACACCCTCAGCTGCAGTCACTCAGCCTAGCAGCATGGCTTATTCCTTGAATGAAACTCCAACACACTTCAGCAAACAGGTGTTGGTTGTTATCTTTGAGGCCAGGAGGCCGAGTACTAGAAAATCCTATTCAGAAAAATGGAAAAGATACTACTCTTGGTGCCAGCTTCTGGGTAGGGACATAGCTGTGCCATCCTTACCTCTTATACTAGAGTACCTAGCCGAACTACTGCACAAAGACCTATGCTTTTCTTCTATTAAAATTCATGCTTCGGCCATCTCAGCTCACTATGACACTGAGCCACCTCTTTTCTCTCACTGTCTGCTCAAACGTTTCTTGAGAGAGACTAATAATCTAAGACCCCCTCCCAGGAGAGCTGCTACTCCTGCCTGGGACTTCTTTCTACTGGAAAAGCTCATGTTTACCCCTTTTGAGCCGGCTGCAACAGCAGATTTAAAATTCCTCTCTTGGAAAACCGCCTTACTCCTTGCCATCACTTCTGCAAGAAGAGTGTCTGAATTGCAGGCCTTATGGCAGTGGAGCCCTTCATTATCTTCCATGCAGATAGGGTTTCGCTCTGGACTAACCCCTCATTTTTGCCCAAGGTGGTTTCCAGTGTGGCTTTAAACCAATCCATACACTTACCCACCTTCTTTCTAAACCCTCAGAATAGAGGAGAAAGGATCCTTCACTCCTTAGACGTACACAGACAACTTGGGTTCTACCTTGACCGAACAAAATCCTTGAGGAAAAACTTACCAGCTGCTAGTCAGCTTTGCTACAGGGGCAGAGGGCAAGCCCATTTCTAAACAGACTATCTCCAAGTGGATAGCACATGCATCCAGTTCTGGTACAAACATCATGGAAAACCTACCCTGCAGGGGATCAGCACACCTTCCACTAGAGCTACTTCTACAGCCTTTCTTAGGGGGTTCCTACTAGGGATATCCTGAAGGCAGCAACCTGGAGTTCTGTTCACACCTTCACCAAGCATTACCACCTACCTGTTTTTTTTTTCCTAAATCCAGAGCTGGATTTGCTACTGCAGTCTTACAAGGCCTGCTGCCCAGCTCCAACCTATCTTGACTCTCTCCACCCTTCCTAAGCTTTGGGAATCAACCCAAGTGTGATGACTGCAACAGTGAAACACTAAGAACATAGTACAGTTATGTACCCTTGCCATAAATGTAGATGTTCGAGTGTGTTCACTGTTGCAGTCCTGGTTACCCTCCCTCAATCCCCCTGTCATATTTAATAACAATGGTATTTACTTTTTACTGGAACTGGTGCAAACAAGGTAATTGCTTCCTGTTTTGGGGAGCTTCTGACATCCAGGGCAAGAAAAACTGATCTAATGGTGTCGGCTGCATATTTTATACCCCTGGCTACGTGACATCAAGGAAGAAGCGACAGCACCCAACGCAGAAATCCCAAGACTCTGGTATTCAGGACATCTGAGGGCTACCTGCAGGCAGATAACCCAAGTGTGATGACTGCAACCGTGAATACACTCGAACATCTACATTTATGGTAAGTGTACACAACTGTACTTTCTGAGGCATGTCCTTCTTTGAGACCACCTATGATTTAGGTAGCTGGGGACTCTGACCCATCCGTGAGGAATGGTGAACAGATAACATCATATTTATAGTTATATACTTACCATCACTTGGCATCTGTGTTATCTTTAGTCACCATTCATCACGATCCCACCCTCCAGCCCCCTTCCTGGAAGTTCGGTTGGATTTGGTGGTTTTGTTGTCCGTAGTATTTAGGTATGTCTTCTTTACTTGTGCAAACTCGATCTGAGGGAGTGTAGGACAGCAGAGCATTGTGGGTGAGGAAGAGCTTCAGCTAAGCTATGCTTTGAATGTGCCGGCTCGGATCCGAAGTCGGATCCAAGACCCATCCGTGATGAATGGTGACTAAAGATATCACAGATGCCAAGTTTATGGTAAGTACATAAATATAAATCTGACTGTTGTTAATCCTTGTTCAGTCATTACCTGTGGGTAGTTTGTTCTGACATCGGAACTGAGCCGGCCATCTTCCATGCTCGCGGCAGCCACAAACTCTCGAGCTAAACTCTTACCCGTAATCCCGTCTCCCTGTTACCTCAGATCGCGTTTGCCGCATTGCCAAACAGCTGTATCAAGCCACTTTTCTTGAGATAACTTCAAATTATTTACTAAAAATAGTTGTTATCTGCAACCTTTTTGTCAAAAAGTTTTTCTCTTACCCTATTGCAGTTACCGATAACATTTTTAAACTATTTTCTTCCTTTTTAAGATTTGCGTACCTTTGAGGTAATTCCCGATGTCCTTCAAGAATGCAACTGCAGTCCTGACATATGGGTTGTCCTGCCGCAGGCAGCCCTTCGGTCGGCCGGATTCCAAAGTCTGGGTCCGGGCCGCTGATGTCGCCTCTTCCCGGCCAGAGCGGCTGGGGTATAAAAGCATCAGCCGACGCCATCTTCTTCAGTCTTTCTTGCCGCGCGGTGCCCGAAGCAGAAGCAGTTCGCAAGTGCCGGTCGGCCAGCTCCTGTGTTTTAAGATACCGAAGTCATCAAAAAGCTAAGTACCCCGTTGGGGAACCTTTTCTTGCCTCAGCCGATGTCAGACAAAACTGAAAAAGTTAATAATCGTTTGTCTTGTGGTAAACAAATACCTCATAAGGACTTCCATTCTTACCGCCTTCCCTGCCTCGGCCCAGACCACAACGTCTCGGCCTGTGCTGCCTGTGCTTGCTTCAATAAGCGCACACTTAGGCGCAGGGCAGAATTTGCTGAAGACTTTTTTGGGGAAACTTACTCCTATATCATGCCGTCGGAACTTCCGACAGCACACGTTTCCAAAAAACGGAAGGACCAGGACCAACCTTCGCGGCCCGCGACTTCCTCCAACACCACGCCTAAGCCTACCGCGAGTGCATCGGTTTCTTCGGAGGCGGTAATTCAACCGCTCCAGGCTGACGACACCACTTTACCGCACACTTCGGTCCCGGAGGCTTCCCCGGTGCCGGTTGTTGTTTTCCCTCCAGAAACCGAAGCCCAAGATTTGCCTGACACCATACTGGTGGACAAAGTTACTCCAGCACGTGGGGCAGCTAGGCCTCCTGTGCCTATGTCCATCAAGGCCTACACACGTGCTAAGGCTGCCAGCCAGGCTAAGTCTCACCCTCCTAAATCTTTTTCTCAGACTCCCTCTTCAGATAAACAGATCATGACTTTAGCTGCAAATCTAATTTCTTTAATCAGGGGCTCTCAGGCTCATCCAGACAGAGGTTCTCAGCCGCTTTCAGACAAAAGGCCTAGGGTTGAGCAGACAGATACTCTTTCCTCAGATGAAGCTTCTGGTGAGTCAGGCCTTTCAGATTCCCAGGAAGATCCCTTCCCGGCCTACGAGGATTCTGATGCAGATGAATCCATTCCCTCTGCCTCTCCTCCTGAGGATATTTCTTTCGGGGAAATTCTCCACTCCATGAGAGAGCATTTTTAGTGGCAGGGCCAGGATTTCTCTGACTCCAGGAAAAGGCTTCAGACCTTCCTTAAGTTACCCCAGCACAGGCCTTTAGCTATTCCCCCAGTGTTAGATGTATTGGATGATGTGTACTCAGACTCCAGTACTTCTCCTGATTCTCTCCCTCCTGCTCCTGTCAAGCCAGACAGATATTACAGGGATGTCCTTCAAGGATACATCTGCAGTCCTTACAAATGGGTTGTCCTGTCGTCAGGCAGCCCTTCGGTCGGCCGGATTCCAAAGTCTGGGTCTGGCCTCGGCTGTTGTCGCACTTCACCCGACGTCATCACTGCTGGTCTTCGGGTATAAAGGCATCAGCCGACGCCATTTTCCTCAGTCTTTCTTGCCGCGTGGCGCCCGAAGCAGAAGCTGTCGGTCGGTCAGATCCAGAGATTACTACTACCGAATACTACTTCGAAGACTTCTAAAAAGCTAAGTACCCCGTTGGGGACTCTTTCTTGCCTCAGCCGATGTCAGAAAAAGTGAATAACTGTTTAACTTGTGGGAAACAAATACCTCATAAAGATTTCCACTCTTACTGCTTACGTTGTTTAGGCCCAGACCACGACGTAGCAGCTTGTTTAGCCTGTGCTTCCTTCAACCGACGAACGCTTAGGCGTCGGTCGGAGTTTGCTGAACAGTTTTTCGGCTCAGATTTTGCGTACATTATGCCGTCGGATCCTCCGACTTCTCAAATTGTTAAGAAATGCAAAGAAAAGGACCGACACTCGCGGTCCGCGGTTTCGGCCGAAACCACGGTTAAGCAAACCGCGAGTGTCTCGGTTTCGGCCGAAACCGAGCAAACGGTTCAATCTTCAGCCGAGTCCATGACTACTACCGAGGCCCCTTCTACCCTAGTTGAATCGGCCTCTGAAGTTTTACCTACTACTGTGGTTTCTCAAGAATTATCAGACACCATCCCTTTGGATGTCTTTACCCCAGCACGTGGTGCTGCTAGGCCTCCTGCAGCCATGTCTATAAAGGCCTTTGCCAGGGCTAAAGCAGCCAAAACTGCTAAGTCTGTGCCTGTTAAGCCCCCCTCTCACAGGCCCAGTTCCAGTTCCCAAATGCTTACTCTGGCAGAGGATCTCATCTCTTTAATAAGGGGATCCCAATCTCACCCAGACAGGGCCTCTCAACCTCCAGAAAAGAGACCTAGAGCAGAGCCCCCTGAGCCAGTGTCCACTGATGACTCTTCTGATGATACAGACAATACAGACCATCCAGAGGCTCCTTTCTCTACTTATGAAGATTCCGATGCTGAAGAATCAATTCCTTCTGCCTCTCCACCAGAGGAATTTTCCTTTGGGGAAACCTTACATGCCATGAGAGAGCAATTCCAATGGCAGGGACAAGATTTCTCAGATTCAAGAAAAAGGCTTAGGACCTTTTTACACTTACCGCAACATAGGCCCCTAGCTATACCTCCAGTTCTTCCTGTTGTGGATGATGCATTTAATGATGCTTGCACTACTCTCTCAGCTAGAGCTTTGAACTGTCAGTTTCATATGATCCAATACCAAGAGTTTATGCTTGATCAGTTAACTAAGAAACTGTCCTCTGATGATTCCTTAGATAAGAAATATGTTCTAAAATGGTGAATAACATTCAGCAGGTTAGTAACCATTCTTTAAAATGTGGCTATGATGCACTGGAGGCTTCATTTAGATCAGCCATGACTGGCACAGTTATAAGAAGGCATGCATGGTTGAAAGAACAGGTCTTGCCGGATCATGTTAAAGCAAAGCTATTAGATGCTCCTATGGATAAGGTCAGTCTATTTGGCTCTCCTGCCCAACAGGTAATGAAGAAAATGGAAGAGAAGGCAAAATCTGTACAAACAGTTAAAGATTTCTTACAGGTTCAGCCCCCAAGGATTAGCAGGAACTGGCCTTCCAAAATTGGTCCTTTCAGACTCCTCTAAAACTCAGAGAGGCAGGAATAGACGTTCCAGAGGCAGAAATCAATCCAGAGGAGGTGCCTACAGGGGACGCCAGTGGCAAGGCAATAACCAGCGAGGCACAGATACAACCACTACCACTGCAACAGGACAATCACAGTGACTTGGCTCTGACACCGCCTTCCAGGGAACAAATAGCAGCACCCTTAGGCGGAAAGTTAGCCTTATTTTCAAAAAACTGGCACTATATCACAAGAGACAAGTGGATTTTGCAAACTATAGACCAAGGCTACAGGTTTCATTTCCACACCTTACCAGTACAAAGAGGAATGCCAAACCTACCTCCAAATCAAAAGAAGGGATTTTACTCCAGACTCTTCCTAGTACCAAGAAAAGAGAAAAGTTGGAGACCTATTCTCGACCTGTCCGCTTTAAACACATTCATCATTGTTCCAAAATTCAAAATGCTGACCCTCCAGCAACTTCTTCCCATGCTGGGCAAGGAGTATTGGCTGGTAACTCTAGATCTCAAGGAGGCATACCTGCACGTCCCCATACGACCAAATTGCAGAAGATACCTCAGATTTCTTGCAGGATCAGAGCATTATCAATTCTCAGCATTGCCCTTTGGCTTATCTACTGCGCCCAGAGTGTTCACGAAATACCTGGCATCAGTAATCGCTCACTGCAGGCTTCAGGGAATCCAAATTTATCCATACCTGGACGACTGCCTGATACAAGCGGACAACAAAAACAAGCTGACACAAGATTTAAAAAGAGTCATTTGCTTACTACAAGCCCTGGGATATACAGTCAATTTAAAAAAGTCAAGACTGATACCATCCCAAACAAGAACATTCTTGGGTGCAGAATTGGACACAGTAAAACAGATGACATTCCTAACTGCAGAAAAACAAGAACAACTTCCTCTTTACTTCTTGGCATTAACAAAGCAGAACAAACTAACAGCAAGGAAAGTACTGCAGGCCTTGGGCTTCATGGCATCCTGCATAATCCTGGTTCCCCATGCCAGACTGCATATGAGAAAGCTACAGTGGTACCTAAAGAATTTATGGTCTCAACACAGGCACAGCTTAGAAACCGAAATACCACTAATCCCATGCCTGAAACAAGAGTTCCTATGGTGGGCTCAGGCATGCCAGTCAAACCCAGGTTTGTCCTTCCACAGCATTCAAACAAGCCAAACCATCACAACGGATGCCTCAGACCTCGGTTGGGGGGCCCACATGCTGGACAAGTGCATTCAAGGCTTATGGACTCCAGATCAGCTGCACCTGCACATAAATCAAAAAGAAATGCTGGCAGTAAAACTAGCAATCCAAAATTTCAGACCATTCCTCAAAGAAGGCCAATTGATGATAAGGACAGACAACACCACAGTCATGTGGTACATCAACAAACAGGGAGGCACTCATTCATACCCCCTATGCCGAATGGCTCTGGACCTATGGAATATGGCTCTGAGTTACAACATTCAGTTACAGGCAATATTTGTACCGGGAAAAGAAAACATCCTAGCAGACATGTTAAGCAGAACTACCACGGATGCTCACGAATGGATGCTACACCGACATCTTCAAGGCCATCACAAAGAAATGGGAATGCCACAAATAGACCTATTCGCATCCCCACTCAATCACCAGCTCAAGAAATTCTGCACAAGGACATACCACCCACTTGCTTGGAAGGTGGACTCTCTATCCTTCAGCTGGAAAGGCCTGACAGCATATGCATTTCCACCTCTTCCTTTGATGCACAAGGTACTACTGAAAATCAAAGAGGAACGTCCAAGGATAATTCTGATAGCTCCAAATTGGCCAAGACAACATTGGTATCCATTACTGAGGAGCATGTCTCGGGGGGGAAACGTGGACACTACCCCTGATTCCTTTGATGATAACTCAGAGCGACTACAACATCCTGCATCCAAACCTGAAAACTCTGCACCTGACTGCCTGGAACATTACATAAGAGCAACTAACCCAGATTTATCCCAAAGGGTTAAAGACATTATCCTTGAGGCCCACAGACCTTCAACAAGAAGGAACTATGCAGGAAAGTGGAAAAGGTTTGTCATTTGGAGTTCTGAAAGAGGGAAAGATGTGTCAAAGGTAGATATTGCCAACATCCTGGAGTATTTGGCAGAGCTTCTCCATACAGGCCTGTCCTATTCCTCCATCAAGATACATGCATCAGCTATTTCTGCAGAATACAGCTTCGATCCCCCTGTCTTCTCACATCCTCTACTCAGGCAGTTTCTGAGAGGAATTAAGAATGTAAAACCTCCTAGGAAACCACCATTACCAGCATGGGACTTGAACTTTGTGCTAGAAAAATTGACACTCCCTCCATTCGAGCCAGCAGCAACAGCAGATCTTCAACACCTATCCTGGAAAACTGCTTTTCTACTGGCAATTACTTCAGCAAGAAGGGTTTCGGAACTACAGGCTTTAATGGCAGTACAACCCTTCCTAATCTTCCATCAAGATAGAGTGTCCATGAGAACTAATCCTACATTTATGCCTAAGGTGGTATCCAGAGTGTCTCTAAACCAGGCAATCCACCTACCTACCTTCTTTCCCAATCCACAGAACAGGGGGGAAAGACTGCTGCATACCTTGGATGTACATAGACAGTTGCACTACTACCTGGACAGAACCAAGGGCAATAGAAAAACTGACCAGCTTCTAGTAGCATATGCAACAGGAAGGGAAGGAAAAGCAATTTCCAAACAGACAATCTCCAAGTGGATAGGAAATTGCATAAGATTCTGTTACTCCTACCATGGAAAGCAAATTCCACAGAACATAAGGCCTCATTCTACAAGGGCTACAGCCACTACCACAGCTTTCTTACGAGGAGTGGCTACCAAGGACATTATAGAGGCTGCTACTTGGACCTCCGTGCATACATTTGCCAAGCATTATAACTTACGTCTATACTCTAGATCCCGAGCAGGGTTTGCCACTGCTGTTTTGCAAGGGAACCTAACTACACCATAATTTCTTCTTCCTCCTCCCCTAGTTTGGCTATGGTATTCTACCCATTTGTAAGGACTGCAGATGCATCCTTGAAGGACTTAGTACAGTTTTGTACCTACCATAAATGTAGATGTCCGAACAGGATAGCATCTGCAGTCAGGATTACCCACCCTTCTTCCCCTCTGTGGTACTCCTAGGGTATTTGCCCACCTAATAGCTAGCTGGGGGGGATCTCTTATGGTGTATTTGTTTGTATATATGTACATACATGCTTATTTTTTGTGTTTGCCTTCTACTTTTTTGGAAACATTGGCATTTATCCAAAAATTTAGCTATCCAAGAGGGCAACTGGCATCTGGGGCAAGAAACACTGAGGAAAATGGCGTCGGCTGATGCCTTTATACCCGAAGACCAACAGTGATGACGTCGGGTGAAGTGCGACACCAGCCGAGGCCAGACCCATACTTTGGAATCCGGCCGACCGAAGGGCTGCCTGACGACAGGACAACCCATTTGTAAGGACTGCAGATGCTATCCTGTTCGGACATCTACATTTATGGTAGGTACAAAACTGTACTTTCCTGAAACTCATAAGCATCTCTTTAAGGCCCACTCTGTTGATCTAGAAACTATTTCTCAGGGGCCCAAAGGAGTGGCCACTTCCACGTCCAAGAATCCTCTGCCCGCAGACAGGGAATCTAGGTCCCTGGAGAGGTGGGGTAAGAAGGTTTATACCTCTACCACCCTTGCC
The DNA here is from genome assembly GCF_019279795.1 of Protopterus annectens. NCBI lineage: Eukaryota > Metazoa > Chordata > Ceratodontiformes > Protopteridae > Protopterus > Protopterus annectens. The sequence continues at coordinate 1,338,660,306 of NC_056729.1, forward strand.
ATGAGGCTCTTAACTGTCTTTTTCATATGTTTCAGTATCAGGATTTTCTGATGGATGATTTGCAGAAAAAGTTAGCCTCTCCTGAGCCTTTAGACAGAAAGGCTTTGCAGGATTTGGTTCATAATACTCAGCAGGTTAGCAATCATTTTCTTCAGTGTGGTTATGATGCATTGGAAGCTTCATGTAGGGCAGCTATGACAGGGGCTGTCATATGTAGACATGCTTGGTTGAAAGAACAGTCATTGCCAGATCATGTTAAAGCTTCTAGATGCACCTCTGGAAAAAGACAAGCTATTTGGTGCTAATGCACAGGGTGTGTTGAAATCAATTGAGGAAAAGGCTAAATCAGTACAAACAGTCAAAGATTTCCTCCAGGTTCAGCCACCAAAGTTCAGCAGGAATTGGCCTTCGAAGAATTGGTCCTTTCCAGACACTGACAAGTTTCAAAGAGGAAAAGGCAGGTGTGCTCGAGGTAGAGGGCAATACCGAGGCTCCTACAGGGGCCGCCAATGGCAACCAACTAATCAGAGAAGTGGCGCAGGGACTCCCACTGCTCCACAGGGACAATCACAATGACTTGACTTTGACACTGCCGACCAAGGCTCAAAGAGAAGCTCCTTTAGGTGGAAGGTTATCCTTATTTTCAAAAAATTGGCACGTTTTTACAAAGGACGGATGGATTTTGAACATAATAGACAAAGGTTACAGGTTCCACTTCCATACCTTACCAACAAGACAAGGCATACCGAACCTGCCACACAATCAAAGGGCAGAGGCACTCGTACAAGTTTCAAAGCTGCTACAAATCAAAGCAATAGAAAAGGTTCCTCCTCAGGAACAAGGCCAGGGATTCTATTCAAGACTGTTCCTTGTTCCAAGAAAAGAAAAGCAATGGAGACCTATACTGGACTTGTCCGCTCTAAACACCTTTCTCATTGTGCCAAAATTCAAAATGCTGACGTTACAGCAACTTCTTCCCATGCTGGGCAAGGGGTCTTGGCTGGTTACTCTGGACCTCAAGGAGACATACCTGCATGTCCCAATCAGACACAGCTGCAGAAGATACCTCAGATTTGCAGGGTCAGAGCATTATCAATTCTCAGCATTGCCTTTTGGCTTATCTACTGTGCCCAGAGTATTCACGAAATGCCTGGCATCAGTAATTGCACATTGCAGACTTCAGGGGATACAAATATACCCTTATTTGGACGACTGTCTTATACAAGCGGACAGCCAGCAAGCCTTGATAAGAAACTTGAACTATGTCATTCACTTATTACAGGCTTTGGAATACACAGTCAACATTCAAAAATCAAGACTACTGCCATCCCAACAAATAATTTTTCTAGGAGCCAAACTGGACACAAATTCACAAATGGCTTTCCTCACAGAAGAAAAACAAGAACAATTACCAGATTACTTCAAAAGCCTAGCAGAGCACACCCAGATGACTGCAAGGAAAATCCTGCAGGCCCTGGGTTTCATGGCATCTTGCATTCTCCTGATTCCACTGGCAAGACTACACATGAGAAAACTGCAATGGTACCTAAAAAGTCTATTGTCTCAACACAGCCACAACTTAGAAGCAGTTATTCCACTCATCCCATGTCTACAAAAGGAATTTTTGTGGTGGGCACAAGCAAGCCAGCTAAACAAAGGCATGCCTTTCAACAAACCTCAAGCAAGCCAAACCATTACAACAGACGCCTCAGATCATGGATGGGGGGCGCACATGGAAGGCAGATGCATTCAAGGGCAATGGGCTCCCCAGGAATTGCATCTGCACATCAATCAAAAAGAGATGCTGGCAGTGATTCATGCAATCGAGGCCTTCGGAACATTTCTTCAACAAGGTCATCTGCTAATAAAGACAGACAACACCATTGTTATGTGGTACATAGACAAACAGGGAGGCACCCATTCTTACCCCCTGTGCAGACTAACAATGACTCTTTGGGAAAAGTCCCTGAAACTGAACATACAGTTGCAATCCCAGTTTGTTCCAGGCAAGGACAATATTCTGGCGGACAGTCTAAGCAGAAACATTATGGACCCCCACGAATGGATGTTGCATCCAAACATTTTTTCACAAATAACTCATGCATGGGGAAGGCCGGACATAGACCTCTTTGCCTCACACCACAATCATCATCTGAAAAAGTTCTGCTCAAGGACACATCATCCTCAAGCCTGGAGAATAGATGCTCTCTCCTTCAGCTGGAATTCTCTAACAATCTATGCATTCCCGCCTCTACCATTAATGACCAAGGTGTTACTGAAGATCAAAGCAGAACAACCGAAAGGCATTTTGATAGCTCCAGACTGGCCAAGACAGCACTGGTACCCATTACTAAGGAGCATAACTCGCACCAAACCGTGGCCCCTGCCTCTATGGTCTCTGCTTATAACTCAGCACAATTACAGGACTATTCATCCAAACCTGCAAACATTGCAACTGACAGCTTGGAGGGTTACATGACTTCTCCCCATATATCACTTTCCAAAAAAGTTCAAGAGATCATACTGGAAGCACGCAGGCCTTCCACCAGAAAAACTTATTTAGCCAAATGGAAGAGGTTCAACATCTGGAATGCCAACAAGGGTCAGGATGCATCAGTAATGAACATCCCACAGATTCTAGAATACTTGGCAGAAATGCTTCACAATGGCCTTTCATATTTTTCCATAAAAATACACGCTTCAGCTATTTCAGCAAAATACAACTGTGATCCACCTGTGTTTTCACATCCTTTGCTAACAGTTTCTAAGAGGGATAAAGAATATCAAACCTCCAAGAAAACCACCAGTGCCTGCATGGGACCTCAATTTCGTCTTGGAAAAATTAACTCTTCCTCCTTTTGAGCCAGCAGCATCTTCAGAATTGCAATTTCTCTCCTGGAAAACAGTTTTCCTACTGGCAATTACTTCAGCAAGAAGAGTCTCGGAGATGCAGGTCCTCATGGCAGTACCTCCATTTCTCATTTTCCATCAGGACAGAGTCTCTTTAAGAACCAGTCCTTCATTCATGCCAAAAGTTATATCCAGGGTTTCTCTAAATCAAGCAATTCACCTGCCTACTTTCTTTCCCAATCCTCAAAATAAAAGAGAAAAGCTTCTGCACACTTTGGACATACACAGACAATTGCGCTATTACTTGGATAGAACAAAGGCCAACAGAAAGTCTGACCAACTATTTGTAGCTTACGCTCCTGGAGTACAAGGGAAGGCAATTTCCAAACAAACAATTTCAAAATGGATTGGAAACTGCATCAGATTCTGCTACTCTTTCCATGGAAAAGGTGTGCCAGCCAATATTAGGCCACACTCCACCAGAGCTACAGCCACCTCCACAGCCTTTTTAAGAGGGGTGGCTACAAAGGACATTCTAGAAGTTGCTACATGGAGCTCCGTGCGTACATTTTCCAAGCATTACAACCTGCCTTTATATTCCAGATCCCGAGCAGGCTTTGCTTCTGCAGTCCTGCAGGGCATTTTAGCTACACCATCCTTATCTTAGATCCTACCACCCCCAGCTTGGCTATGGTATTCAACCCATATGTCAGGACTGCAGTTGCATTCTTGAAGGACATAGTACAGTTTTGTACCTACCATAAATGTAGATGTCCGATAGATATGCAACTGCAGTCAGGTTTTCCCTCCCTCCTACCCCTCTATTATTATCTTTCTTGGGTCCACTCCCCCTTTTTCAAATTAGCTGGGGATAGCATTTATGGTGTATCTGTTTATTACTGTTGTGCATGTCTGGAATTTTATCCATTCTCTAAATTTAGCCTTCCTTGGAGGGCACCTGGCATCTGGGGCAAGAAACACTGAAGAAGATGGCATCGGCTGATGCTTTTATACCCCAGCCGCTCTGACGTCGGGGAAGAGGCGACATCAGCCGACGCCGGACCCAGACTTTGGAATCCGGCCGACCGAAGGGCTGCCTGAGGCAGGACAACCCATATGTCAGGACTGCAGTTGCATATCTATCGGACATCTACATTTATGGTAGGTACAAAACTGTACTTTACCAATGTTGGTATTACTTTCCTTTTTACCTTCGGGCATTTCTTTTACCATTGCTGGTACCTTTCTCTTTTCCCTTTTTCAGTGTTACTATGGCAGATAAAAAAAAAAAATAGTAGTCCTGGATTTAAACGATGTTTGGATTGTGGTCACAAAATTCCTGTTTTGGACGCACATAACCTGTTTGTGTACTGTTTGGGTGTGTCTCACTTAACAGTTGACCCGCCTTGTGGAAATTGTAAGAACTTCTCAAACTGGACTTTAACATAAAGGAAAAATAAACTAATTTTAAAAGGACTACTAAAAACCTCTTTCAGCGAGGCTGTCTCTGGGTCAGAGGCTTCAACCCCTCCAAGATCCCACCAGAAGAAAGACTATGGCAAGAAATCTAAGTCACTTCCATCGTCCCCTGCTGGGGACCCTAAGGAACTGAGATGAAAGAAATTAAAGTTGACCACTCTACCAGACTTGACTACCTCAGCTCCGAGGCTCTCGGTGCAGACTTCTTCATCACCGAGGCCATTGGCGCAGATATCCTTGGCACCGAGTATGGTGCAGACTTGCTTGGAACCGAGCAGCCCCTCGGTTCAGATACCTTCGGCACTGATGTTCTCTATGGTGCAGACCTCTTCAGCACCAGCGGTTTCATAGGTGTAGACTCTTGTGACGCCGATGGTTTTTCTGGTGCAGATGCCTTCGGTACCTTTCTCGGCACTGACAACTTACACGGCACCGACCCTGTTGGTGCAGACAATTGCCTCGGCACCAACAACTGTAAGGTTGGCGCAGACCATTTCAGCACCAGTACTGGTACCGTCTATAATTATGGCACTGACCTCATCGGTGCAGACAACTACTAGCCAGGACCAGATATTCACCCTCTAGAGATCCTTTTGTGGATAGTCTATATACTCCATGTTTGGATAGACCTGACTCCCCTTCAGCTATGTCTATGAGATCCACTAGAAGCCTTTCTGAACATGATGTGGTGCATCTTGTTGATCAACTGCTCTCAGCCAGAGGATTCCCACCCTCCAGGACCTATCCTTCCTTTGGAGGTGACCAAATTTCTCCAGAAACCACCTACAGCCTAGACCTCCCTCCCTTCAGTTCCATGTGTGGGTCTCACTATGGAACCGCAATTGCCTTTGTGGCCGGAGAGACAGGTCCTGCCGATCACTTCTAAGGATGATACCTGTGGCATTGGTACTCACGCTTTTCACAACCATCCAGAGACTTCAGGCCGATAGACCGGCTTGCAAGAGCGGAGTGTGACCCTGGTTGCGGGCTCCCATTTCTCCTTATGTGGGCCAGCCTTTTGAGTCATGCAGAAGGCCCTCACCTCTATAGGCGATCCTCTGATGTTAGTTAGTATCTACGCCGCAGTTGACACTAGCCACCTCTAGCGGACACCAGGCACAAGAGTCTCAGGACACACTCCAACAGGAGGCCCTTTCTGTGCATTCTTCCACAGTGTCCCCCCTGAGGAAGTTCATCGCAAGAGTATGTGCAAGAGGAAGCACGTGGACTTCCCAGAAGAGTCCCTTACAGAAGATGCACACTTTGATGGTGAAGGGTCACCACGGTCACCTTCTGAGGTGTCCTTTGGAGACATTTTAGAAATCCTTAAACAGAGAGGTGACTGGCAGCCCGCCAACCCTTCCTCTGAGGAGTCTGTATTCCTGCAGGTCTTTCGTGCCCGGCCCCCTCCCTCCTGGGTTACTCCACCTGCTGACGAACTTGTCTGGCTCATTGTGCAGCGTGCATGGAAGGCCCCTGCACCATTGAAGCCATTCCCCGGAGGCCAGATAAAATTTTGTCCTCACCAGAATCTGATCCTCATTGGTCCAAAGGCCTTGCAGTAGATGCCATCCATGGTGGTGGCGGCCGCAACTAAGAAGGAGCTGACAGAAGAGAGCCACACCATCCATCCACCTAACCAGGAATCTCGAGTGGTGGACAGATTAGGGAAGCGTGTTTTTGCGTCAGTGACCTAGGCAGTGAGGTCCCTGAACTATATGGCACACACCACCAGGCTTCAAAGAGACTTACTATCTGAGCTCTCTGAAACTTTGGCCGGAGCTGCATCTGATGAGGTCCGTGATAAAGTGGCCTCACAGTTAGCCACCCTGGAATCAATATCCAACTCCTCTGTGCGCCTAATTTCCCACACCACAGAAGGAGCTGCTAGAGCAGCGGATGCAGGTATAGTCATGAGGCAGCATGCCTGAATGCACCTGTGTGACTTCGCGGAACCCTTTAAGGCTTCCTTCCTGAATGTTCCCATAGAAGCTTCTTTGTTGTTTGGCCCAAAGTAAAAGACACACTGGCTAGATGTGAACAGGACGGTAAGACCCTTTCTGCCGTGGGTGTCCGTTTTTCTTCCCCTCAACTGGATTTCTCTACAAACCAGAAGAGAGGAAAGATGTGGCACAAGAAATCTCAAGGTTCTTTCCGTGACACACGAGCTGAGTTTTCCTCCAGGGACAGAGGGGGGAAACTCCAATGGAAGACACCACACTCTGGGCAGAGGAGGTACACATAACAAGGGTTCCAGATATTTATTTCTCTGGCCAATCCTACCAGCGCTCCTGAAGAATGGCCCAGCTGCTTTCCTCTGAAAGCAGTTGGGGGTCGTTTCTCCTTGTACCCTTCTGCCTGGCTAACCATTACCACCGATTCTTGGGTACAAAAGGTAATAACCCATCCCCCCCTCAAAAACTTGCCCGACATTTCACCCAGTCAAAGGGAAGAGGCAGCACGTCAAATATCAAAGCTGCTACAAAAAAAGAGTCATCCAAATAGTCCCCCCCCACAGACTAGACAGGATCCGGATCCTACTCAGGACTATTTTTTTTAGTGCCAAAAAAAAAAAAAGACAGGGGATTGGAGACCAATTCTGGTTCTCAGTGTATTAAACAAATTTGGAAATGTACAGAAATTCCAGATGGTCACTGTGCAGTCTGTCCTTCCACTATTGGAAAAAGACGATTGGATGTGCTCTGTAGACCTTCAAGATGTGTATTACCACATAAAGGTTGACAGCCCTTCAAGAAAGTTCCTTCGCTGCGGGAGCCAGTCATTATCAATTCTGAGTACTGCCTTCGGACTCTTTAGCCCCCAGAGTGTTCACCAAGTGTATGGCAGTCGTCACAGCTCACCTGTGACTACGAGGATTCCAGGTGTTTCCATATCTAGACGCCTGGCTCATTACCACCCCACCAGGCATCTATTGGAAGAGGCTTTGGCATACTCTCTTCACATTGCGGAAAGGCTAGGCATAACCATAAACTGACAGAAGTCCAATTTGACCCCGGCTCAGTCTATAGAATTCATCGGTGTCCTTCTGGACACAAAAAAATTGCAAAGCATCTATTCCAGAGCACAGAATTCAAAGGATAAAAGAACAGCTCATACCAGTTCTCTCACGAGAAAAATCCACAGCACATTCTATTCTTCCGCTGTTGGGTTCCATAGCAGCTTCCATTACCATTGTCCCCCTTGCGAGATTCCACGAGTCCCTTACAGTGACTACTGCTCTCCCAGTGGTACCCCTTTCAGCATCCTCTTATAGGTTCATACTAGGCTATCTGCCCTAGGGCATTTATAAGCCTAGCCAGAGTGTGTTAGGCTTTCTCCACCCATTTTAAATTAATTTTGCTATGCCCTTTTTCGAGGTTAGTGTACTGTGCCTCTGTCTAACAGTGACACAGAAGTGATACCCGGGGTAAACCTACGATCTCCCATCCACTCATCAAGATTCCTCTTGAAGAGAGTCAATGAGGGACTCTGCCTAACCTGGACTGGGATTTTATTCCAGAGTGAAGGGAGCCTCTGGGTTATGAATCTGTCCCTCCAGCGTGTCCTATTTATTTCAGTGCTGAGGTTCAAGTCTCTCGAGCACGTAGCTCGATGGGATTTGGATTTTCTGAGGTGCAGCATGTCCGTTAATTCCAGGTTGGACATGGCTTTATACGTCAGGCACAGATCGCCTCTGAGCAGGCGATATGCCACTGAGTAGAGCTGGAGTTTCTTTAACCGGGCAGCATATGGCATCTCTTTGAGCCCTTTGATCCTCTTGGTGAGGTACTTTTGGGGTCTTTCCAGTTGCTGCAGGTGTCTGGTAAGGTACATCCCAAAAGGGGCATTGTACTGAATTATGGGCCTGATGAGGGATGAGTAAAGAGGCACGATGACGTCCCCTGATCTAGATGTGAATCCCTTCATGGTTAGGTGGGCTATATAAAATGTGTTTCTAACCACTTTGGCCACGTGGTTGTCAAATGAGAGATTGCTATCAACTTGGGTCCCCAGGTCCCTAATTACTTCTTCTGTACTTCATGGATTACCACCTATGTGGTAATTTGTGGGCACTTTGTTTTTGCCAAAGGGGATGACTATACACTTTTTGGCGTTTAGCTTGAGGCCATGGCTCTGGCACCAGTTGTCTGTTTCTATGAGGCCCTTTTGGAGGATGCTTGTGTCGACTGGAGAGTCGATTATGGCGCCCAGTTTGCAGTCATCTGCGAACTTGGTCAGCCACAGTCCTTCCATGTTGGCCTGTACCTCCGAGAAATATATACCGAACAAGAGAGGTCCCAGGACTGAGCCTTGTGGGACGCCACTTGTAACTGGTTTGGAGTCTGACATGGCTCCAGCAATTCTAACCATGTGGGTTCTGTCCTTGAGCCAGTTTGCAACCCATCTAGTGACATAGGGGTTTATATTTAAGCTGGTGAGCTTATCTATAATGCCCGAGTGGGGTATTGTATCGAAGGCTTTTGCGAGGTCCAGGTAGGCTGTGTGGACCACCTTCCCTCGTCAATGGCCTTGGTGACTGTTTCAAAGAAATCGACCAGGTTTAAGAGGCAGGATCTGCCCTTAACAAAGCCGAACTGGGTAGGATCCAGTGTCTGTAGGTCCCCAATATCTTTATTTATGAAGTCCATGATGATCCTTTCCATAGCTTTGCAGACCAAGCTAGTCAGGCTTATGGGGCAATAGTTTCCAGGATCCGTTGAGGCACCACCTTTGTGGAGAGGGACCACTGTTGCTGTCGCCACTCTTTGGGACATATCCTGTAGTAAGGCTGAGATTGAACAGTAGTTTTATGTTTGGGTTTAGCTCTTCTTGGAGTTCATGTAGGACGCAGCCCGGGACACCGTCTGGTCCCATTGATGCTGTGTTTTTTGCTTTGGAGAGGGCGGCTCTTACCTGAGCATCTGAGATGTCAGGGGGGCAGCACTCTGCTGGGATAGATATTTGCCCTTTTGGTGGGGAGGGGGGGAGAAGTTTGCGCCGAACCTGTCAGCTAGGATGTTGGCAATGTCTGTGGGTTCGATGTATTTTTTGTCATTTTGGACTAATTCTGAGCATATCTGGGAATTCCCACCCAGGTTCCTAACATAACTAAAGAAAGCCTTGTGATTATCCTTAGTGTCCTGTGCACTTTTTCTCCGGAAGCTGGCCTTAGACGATTTTATGAGTGCCTGTAGTTTTTTGCTAATACTGATCAGAGATGCCTTCCCTTTTTGGGATTTTGCTCTATCCTGTAGTAGCTTCCTCCTTATATTGTATAGTTTGTTTATGGCTGGGGTCCACCAAACAGGATGTCTGCCTTTGGAGGATTGGGTCTTGGTTTTATTTGGAATTGCATGATCCATGCATTCCTGAAGGTGTTCATAGAATTTGTTTATAAAGGATTCTGCGGTCTGGGCCGTATTTTCCACAGGCTCGGGGGCTTTGAAGGATTCCACCTCGGTTTTGAGGAGTGTGAAATTTGCTTTAGAGAAGTTTTTCACTGTGGTTTTCTGGGCAGGGGGTGGGGTCGGGATGTGAATATCCAGTGAGATTAGTTTATGGTCTGATCTTACCAATGAGGGATACACTTCTGGTCTGGAGCATAGAGTCCCCATGTTGGTGATGATCAGGTCCAGTATGTTTTCCCCTCTTGTGGGAGTGGTAACAAGTTGTTCCATAGCATTTGAGTTTATAAATTTTAGGAACCTTTGGGCTAGGGTGTTGGAGCTAGAGTAATGCTCCCAGTCTATGTTTGGGTAGTTGAAGTCGCCCAATATAATGGTGTTTGGAGAGATCTTCATATTTTCCAGTGTTGTCAGGAAGGCCGAGTGGGGGTTCCTGGGTTTGGGAGGGTGGTCTGTAGCAGGCTATAAACTGGAAGGCAGTTTTACCCACTGTTAGTTGCACATGGATAGTCTCTGATGCTTTGTGATGTGCCACCAACCTGGAGGTGTGGGTATCTTTGACGAATATTGATACTCCCCCTCCTTTTGTGGTTCGGTCCAAGTTTTGGGGCCGAAAAGCATGGTATGAGGTATAACCTGGTAGTGCTGGGGTGCTCTCGGGAGCCTTGAACCAGGTTTCTGTTACTGCACAGATATCGAAGTTCTCCATGCTAAGGAGAGTTTTGAGTGCGTGCATCTTGAGGTTTAGATCTCTGGCGTTGAGTAGCATTACTCTTAGTTTCTTATACCTTGTGATACCTATGGAGTTGGGTTTGTCTTTTGAGCCTTGCCTAAAAAAGGCACTATGGGGGAAGCAAGAGCCTTTGCCAATATCCGAAAGCCCAGGGGTGACAGGTGCAAGCCATCCCTAGCGAAGCATCGTGGCTTGTCGAGCATGTCATCCCAGGCTGACAGGCATTGGATCCCCTTTGAATGACACCAATACTTAAGCCAATTGTTGAAATTGATCATCTTGTCTTCATATTGTGGCATCATTCTTGATGAGGGTAAGGGGCGGCCACGGTGGTGCAGTGGTTAGCATTGCCGCCTTGGCGCAAGAGAGTCTCCGTTCGATCCTTCTGGCTGGTGCGGAGTCTGCTGAGAGTCCCTGTGTCCCCTCCGTGGGTGTTCCTCTCCGGTGCCCGGTTTCCCCCCCATCCCCAAGACATGCTGCAGGTGGACTGGACACCTAAAAATTGGCCCTAGGTGTGTGAGTGTGGTGTGCCTTGTGTGGAAGGTTGGCCGGGGGACAAAACAACAACGACACCGTAAAACTGCCACCACACAATGGTGAAGGACAAGGTGATCCGCTCAACCGAAAAGCCGAAAGAAGAAGAAGAAGATTCTTGATGAGGGTAAGATGCTACTCAAGGTCAGGGTCATACCGGCCTGGGTTACATGCTCAGAGAGCTCCTCTATGTCTCTTTTCATGTAGTCCAGGGAGGTACTTCTCAGGTCATTCACACCATCATGGACAATGACCGAGTCATATTTGTACTTGCCTTGGAGTGACCTGAGTGCTTGTGTTATGTGGCGGATCCTAGCGCCCGACAGGCAGCTCACCGTGACCTTCTCCTTGTGAGCGGGACATCAGTGTGCCTGACGATAGAGTCACCTATTACAAGTGTATCAGGTGTGTTGTTTAGCCTTAAGGGCTGTGACTGTTCGGCACACTGGCTTTGTGAGCTATGTGTTGCACGTGTTTTGTTTTGGGGTAGCGGTTGCTTGGGTGTCTGCTTCGGAGGTCTCTGCTGCTTAGGCATATTTTTATTTAGAGCGTCCGAGTATGTTTTTGTGTGTTTATGTGTTTGGTTTGCTGTCGTGGTAGGTCTATGTGAGACTGGAATTGTAGTGATTGCGGATTTCTTCTCCTCCTGACTGGTTACGCCAGTACTTAGTTGAGAGAGCTTAGCCTCCAGTTTGGCTATATGGTTGCATCTCTCAAATGTGTTGGAATTTGTTGGGAGGAGGAGAGGGTTGTCTGTGTACATGAGGCAGTTGTAACATTGCCTCAAGATTCCCAGATTCACCAGCTGGACAGGAGAGGAGATTGACAACTGACCTTTGGACATGCTAGAATAGTATTGGGAATTCCTTTATAATTGAAAAAAGGGCCAATGGGGAACAAGGTACTCAAGGGGAGTTTGTGAGGGTGTAGTGCTTTTAATTTTTTAGTGCTGACTTATATAATTGCTTTAGTGAGCAAGTGCCTGGTAACTTAAATGCAATGTGTTACAGGTAACTTAAATGCAAAAACGACAAACAGTAACTTTCTTTCAAGTGAAACAAGGAACTAAGTACAGTAAGCAATGCAGATATCACTAGGGATCCACAGAAGCGCTGAAAAGCCGCGTTTTAGGTGGAATTAGCGTTTCAGGGAAATAACAAGCAAACAAACAACAAGCATACAAACAAAGCTAGATTCAGCAGGCCTGGATCTAGTCTATGCTACAGCAAACAAGGTGTACCAATTTCAGTAAGAAACAGTTCAAATAAGCAGGCACTATAAGCCTTTAACCAGAAATTCCCTGCTCAGAAGGGCAGAGTCCAGCCTCTCCTCCCAAAAGAGTGCAGACCACGAACCTTCTTAATGTAAAATAACTGGCCTGAAGCCCAAGTGCTTAAACCAGAACTAATACACTTTTAGAATAACAGACACTGCGCCCTCAGTCAGCAGTTCCCAACTTAGAAGGATGTAAGCTACCTGTCCTGCCACCACAGTGCAGGCCACAAACCTTCCTAATGTAAAACAACTGGTCTGAAGCCCAAGTGCTTAATCCAAAAGACTTAGAATGATAGCTACACTTTAATCAAGTTACTACCAAGCAGTAATAAATACAATTGAATACTTTAGTGCTCAAGTTATACAAACAAAGCTAGATTCAGCAGGCCTGGATCTAGTCTGAGCTACAGCAAACATGGTGTACCAATTTCAGTAAGGAGCAGTTCAAATATGCAGGCACTATAAGCCTTTAACCAGAAATTCCCAGCTCAGAAGGGCAGAGTCCAGCCTCTCCTCCCACAAGAGTGCAGACCACGAACCCTCTTAATGTAAAATAACTGGCCTGAAGTCCAACTGCTTAAATCAGAATTAATGCACTTTTAGAATAACAGACACTGAGCCCTCAGTCAGCAGTTCCCAACTTAGAAGGATGTAAGCTACCTGTTCTGCCACTACAGTGCAGACCACAAACCTTCTTAATGTAAAACAACTGGTTTGAAGCTCAAGTGCTTAAACTAAAAGGCTTAGAATGAGTTACACCAAGCAGTAATAAATACAGTTGAGTACTATTAAGATGACGCAAAAGCAAAATAAAGTAGGAAGAAACACAAATACAGTAAAAGCAGATAAATTTTTTTTTTGAGTGAGCAAATGAGATGGGCCCAGGAGTTGCAGGACAGAAAAAAGTGCAAATGCAGCCCTTCAAATCAAAAAGTTGAGAGAGATGGAAGACTGCACAAACGGCCAATAACAAATTCTCGGCCAGAACCACTCCTTATGTTGTAGACAGGTTACCTAATGCTTACCACTCACACTGACAAGCTAGAAGGCTTCCCTCCAACACAGAAAGGCTTGGGGGGCTCAGAAGCTTGCAAACAGTCCTGGATACAGAAAATCTGTATCTGGAACACTAATTACAGGAAAGGTAGGAAACAGGCTTACAATTTTTTTTTTCAGAAAAATAGCAAAAACAGTAGTAAAAACAATTCACATGCAGTGCAGGCTTGGGACACTTGAGTATGTAGCAATATTGGTCCACACACAGTTTGAAAAAATGTAATTAAATTAAAAAGGACTAAAAGCAAGCGCCGAAAGGGTTTATTAGGTAGAATACGGTAAAGAGATGGGACTGGGGGAGTGTCCTAGATCAAATCTACAGTATGGCGGGCACTGCAAAAGCCACCCAAACTACAACCAGGAACGGGGGGGAGGGGGGCAGTTTCAACAGAGATGTGAGGAATCACAGTGCAAATTATAAAACCAGAAAAATATATACTGATCTCTGTATATTTGCAGAACAGTAAGACAACAGATATCTAAGCAACAATTTAGCTCAATAATACAGAAAAATATACTCAGCTCTATATATTTGCAGATAGTCTTGTAAGGCTCTCTCTCAGTGCAAAGGTTCCAATTTAAATGCAGACTGTTTTTAACAGGTCAAATTAAGGGAACCTGGAGTTAAGCAACACACAAGCTATAAAAACCGGTTAAATCAGCTGAAGACAAGGCAGAAAATGAGGGGGTGGGGGGGTGGGGAAGACAGTTTCAACAGAGATGTGAGGAATCAAGTGCAAATTATAAAACCAGAAAAATATATACTGATCTCTGTATATTTGCAGAACAGTAAGACAACAGATATCTAAGCAACAGTTTAGCTCTATAATACAGAAAAATATACTCAGCTCTATATATTTGCAGATAGTCTTTTTAAGGCTCTCTCTCAGTGCACAGGTTCCAATTACATTCAAGATTCAAGTAACTCAAATATGTAGACAAGATTTAATGTGGTGGATGTCACAGAACCCATTATAATGGTCTCGCCCCTTCACACCCCAACAGCCCAAGGCTACAGTGACCACAGTTGCCTCCCTGATGGGGTAGGGGGGGCTATTTCAGGGAAAGACAGTCCAAGGCACGTGGTCGGATATAGAGGCCCATCTGCATATCAGTGTCCTAGAACTGAGGGCGGTGCTTCTAGCATTGCAAGTATTCCACTCCCTCCTCCCGTCAGGGACTATTGCAGTACAATCAGACAACATGGCAGTAGTCTGGTACATCAACAGACAAGGCGGAACCAAATCTTACCCTTTGTTGGGAGGCCATGAGGATATGGCAATGGGCGATGGCTACCAACCGCTTTCTGTTGGCAATGCACATCCCCGGGAGTTCCAACTTGATAGCAGACAGGTTGAGCAGGTGCATTCTACAACCTCACGAGTGGTCCCTGAATCCTTTAATAGCGACGAAGATTTTCAACCATTGGGGTTACCCTTGCTGCGACCTCTTTCCTTACCCAGCCAACCAAAAATGCAGCAGTTAATTTGCACTGAACCCCCTCAGGAAAGTCACCCAGGGATGCTCTAGTCCACAATTGGCCCTCGGGTCTGCTTTATGCATTTCCCCCTCGTCCCTTCATTCCCCAGTTCCTCAAGAAAGCCCGTCAGTTGAAGAGCAAAGTAATCCTTTTAGCGCCATATTAGCCCCATCAAATTTGGTTTCCTTTTCTATGGTCTCATCTGCTAGATCAACCGTGGATTCTCAGTCCAACCCCGGAGTTGATCTCCCATCCGCAGAATCTGATTCACCCCAACTTGAACAACCTGAAGCTCACAGCTTGGCTCCTCCACTTCCTATGATTGCCAGGCAGAATTACCTTTCTTCCCCTATACTTGACGTACTTATTGCATCTCATAAGGCTTCCACCAGAAATACATTTCTTAGCAAGTGGAAAAGGTTTACTTTCTGGTTGAAAGAATAACAGATGGATCCATTTTCAACACCAGTGCCGGTAGTACTGGAATACCTGTCTAATCTATTTCAGTCTGGACTATCAGCTTCTACTGTTCGAGTTCACTTGGCCGCGATATTTAATTTTCACAGTGGTTATCAAGAGTCTTCCCTTATGTCGCACAAGCTATGTAAGACCTTCCTAAAGGGTGTAACTCATTTGAAACCCCCATTCAGAGAACCTACTCAGCCATGGGACCTGTCATTAGTTCTGCAAGCTCTGACAGTGTCTCCATTTGAACCAGCCTCTTCTTGCGACCTCAAGTTTCTATCATGGAAAAGTTTGTTCTTGGTCGCCATTACTTCTGCCAGACGTATATCTGAACTTCAGGCCCTGTGCATCAAGCGGCCTTACCTGATTTTTCATAGAGAGAGTATTATTGAGAACTAATCCTTCGTTTCTGCCAAAAGTGATTTCTGAAATGTCTGTTAACCAAACCACTGACTTGCCAGTTTTCTTTCCCATTCATTCAAACAGAGGAGAGTATTGCCTACTTACCCTAGACATCCACAGACAAATACGTTTTATCTGAACAGGACTAAACCATCTCGCAAATCAGACCATTTGTTTTTGGTGTTTTCTTGACATAGATTAGGATGTGATGTTTCTAAGGTCACATTGGCTAAATGGTTGAAAGACTGTGTAACATTTTTTACAGAAAGCACAATATCCCTTTAACTACATCTGAAAGGGCTCATTCTACAAGGACATTTGTGCAGCTGCAACTTGGGATAGACCTCATACCTCTATCAATCATTACAAATTGGATTTGGCCTCCAGAGAAGAGCCTTTTTTTGGTTCTGTGGTTCTCAGGAATGTCCTTCCATGAGGGCCTCCCAGGAATAAAGTTAGCTGGGGACTCTCTCCCACACGTAAGGAATGAATGAGGAATAACAAAATCAGATAAAGAAGTTACGTCTTACCATAACGTTCCATCTGTGTTGTTGATCCTCGTTCAGTCATTACGGCCCTCCCTCCTTCCCCCTCCTAAGGCTTATAATGGATCTCATCATCCTTTTTCTTTAGGTCAGTTGACCAGAGGTAGGCTTTACTTCTTGTTCGACTTGCAAACTCTATCTGGGGTAACAGGGAGAGGGGATTATGGGCAAGGGTTTAGCTCGAGAGTTTGTGGCTGCCACGAGTTTGGAAGATGGGCAGCTCGGTTCCAGTGTCGGCACCGACTACCCACACATAATGACTGAACAAGGATCAACAACACAGATGGAACATTATGGTAAGACATAACTTCTTTTTCATCAACCTTTTTAGGGTGTGTGTGTGTGTGTGTGTGTGTGTGTGTGTGTGTGTGTGTGTGTGTGTGTGTGTGTGTGTGTGTGTGTGTGTGTGTGTGTGTGTGTGTGTGTGTGTGTGTGTGTGTGTGTGTGTGCGTGCGTGTGTGTGTGTGGAATAGAACAGGAGGTGTTCTGCTTGTGCACCTGCTGTTCCTGTTGGACCCTAGAAAACTGAAAGGGTCCTGTCTGTGAGTGTGAAGGGCTGTCCTGGTCCTGCCAGGTGGTTGGTTCTTCACCCTCACACACAGGCACTGGGAGGAGTTCTGACACTGGTAGCAGGACACTATTATCCATATTCCAGTAATGCAGTGTGTTACATGAACATATACTGTTACAGGTAAGTGGAACTTGTGCAACTCTACTTTCTAAATTTCCTTCAAGGAAGAAGTAAATTCTGTCCAAGGTATAGTATTCAAAGCTGGCAAAACAGTAATACCAAATCAACTGAGAAGACAAAAGCCTGAGAGGATATGTAAATCACATCTGTAAGTGCAAAAAAGGAGCAAGATGTACACTGTATTGCTCAGGAATGGGAACACACATAGAACATGTAGCTCAGAGTTGTAACACATGCAGTACACATCATAGCAACACTGGAAACGAGATGCTGCCACCCACTCTGTTGTAGTTGTGTTCTTAAACCCAGTGTATTCGTTGTTGCCTGCCCATTATGATAATTTGAAAACATAATTCCCTCTCTCCCCAGTGATTGTCTGTTGACAATAAGCACATTTATATAATTTTGCCAAGTTTCTTGCCTTAAAGTACTCACCAGGCTAAAAGACCTTTGATTAAAATGCTTAATATTGATTGTACTGATACTGCTTGCGTTGATTTTATTATCAAATTTGTGATTTTTTTATTTACTTTAATTAGTTTACTGGTTCTTGCTTTTGGCAGAAGAAGGTTTCCAGGCTACTTGTTTCATATTGAAATTTAAATACTCAGTAGCAAGTCCACCTAAACATTATTCTAAAACTGAACTTGTAGCAGTTATAGTTACCCCTGCTCCCAGAGTCATTCCTGTCAGTATCATGGACCAAAACTTCTCTAGCCAGCCTGATTGAGATTTGTATCTTTAGACAGTGCAAGAATTGTCTTGTGCTGTCTGACGATTATCTGTTACTCCCAACAGCATTGCACAGTGTGTGAGACATGTACATATATAATATCCTTTGAGACAAGAGAGTCACACACAGAATACTCTTACACTAGAATCGTCAGCAGTACACCACGCATCACACCTCTCCAAGGCCCTCACAATACACATAATCCATCATATGCTGAGGTTCTAAAGATTAATTTACGTAAACCTCAAAGACCTCCAAAACACAACATAGGCACAAAGCATCCTTAGAATATTAAACCTACTTCCTCACATAACACAAGGAATTCCAAAGTCACAGATGCTGGGCCTGTAAAGCAGGCATCAACCCAACCAAACATTTTTGTTACAGGTGAATCCATTGTAAGACATTACAGTTGTGCAGCTTACCAGGCTGAACAAGGAAAGAGTGATGCTTAGTTGTCTGTCTGGTGCCAGGATCCATCAGATCACACATGCACTGAAGTCCTTGAAGAACAAGTAACCATATGACTGTGCCTTAGTTAATTCCGGTGTCAGTGACTTGAGGTGTACCTCCCTGGATTATTTGCAAATAGATGTGAATGAGCTCTTAGACTATGTGTTGAAGGCTGCTAGAACCTAGGATTAAACAGTATTCTACCTTTTCCAAGAATGGCACCACAATATGAGCAAAAAATAATTGACTTCAGTAATTGGCTTAGTTTTGATGTCATTCAAAGAAGGTCCAGTATTTGTCAGCCTGGGAGAATGTTATTGACAGACCACACTGCTTCGCCAAGGATGGCCTGCATCTGTTGCCTCTTGGGTTTTGATTATTGGCAAAGACATTGTCCATTCACAAATTGCCTTTTATAGGCAATGCCAACCTGATAAACCTACCAACATAACGAAACAAGCAAAAGAAAATATGAAGATTTTACCGATCAATGCTAGAAGTCTAAACAAGAAACTTCACTCCCTACAAGCCCTTCATGTCCTGGAAGATATTGGCATCCATGTAGTGACTGAGACATGGTTTAAAATAGTGTAGAACATTCCAGCTGTGCAGGGCAGTAGTGCCTTTCACAAGTTTAAACCAGCTACTGAGCAGGAGGAGAAAAAGTGGAGAACAAAGGTGGAAGTGAATCGGTCTACATTCAGAAGAGATTAATTTCAAGGCTGGTAAAGCAGCATGATACAGTAGAGCTTCTTCATGTCTAAATAACCATCAGAAAGGTCTCATATCATATACATATATTAGCTAGCTATAGAACTCCCTCTGTGATAAAAGAAAGCTGCAACGCCTACCTACAGGAACTAAAAATCAGTCAGTTTTCAACCTGGTATTATTTTCCTATCTGATCTACAACTATCCAGCTATAGACTGGAAAACCTACACCAACAGTAATGTACAAACACAGAGATTCCTGGACTTGGAACAATTAGTCAGAGTACCCACTAGGGAGAATAACATCTTGGATTTTGTCCATAGTAATATGGGAGCATCTTGCACCATCCCTTGCATGTGTTTATCACGTATTAGGTCTGACTATAAAACAGTCTTCTTCGAAATAAAAATGAAACCAGAGATCCTCTCCTCATGAGGTACCTTTAGAAATTTGTTTAAGACAAACTACTTACTCTAAGTGATACGTTAACAAGCTTCAAATACCCACCAAACCATACATACATGCAGCTGTACACCATAGGAATAAGTGCCGGGCAAAACCCAGAAACCAAACCCACATAGTGGAACCATAATATCAACAAGCTTTATAATAAAAGGAAAGGTATTTTGACCAAAATAAGGAAGAGTAATTCCCAGAATGTTAGGGGCCTTGTCACTGAAATAAAGAAACATCTCAGGAGGTTTAATAAAATCCATTTAGTGGACTTCTTTGAGAAGGTCGCCTGAACAGTGGATGAGGGCAGAATCGTTCACACTGCTTACCTTGACCTGGCCAAGGCATGTGACACAATACCCCAGTCGGGCATTGTTGACAAACTCAAGAGGTTAGGTATAAAGCCATATGTCACCCGGTGGATAGCCAGGTGGCTCACAGATAGGACCAAGGAAGTTAGAATTAGAGAGTCCATCTCTACAAAGAGACCAGTCACAAGTGGAGTCCCTCCGGGATCAGTCCTTGGACCGCTCCTTTTTGTCATTTACTTCTCAGAAGTCAAGGCCAATGTCATTGGTCTCTGGCTGACTAAATTTGGAGCTGATGAATCTCACACTGACACAAATGTTCTCCAGGAGCGGCTAACACAAACAACTGGTGTGTGAGCCATGGACTAAAACTAAATGGCAAGAAATGCATAATGGTATCCTTTGAGAAGTCATCCATTTTTGGTAACTATCATATTGACAACACACCCCTAAGAGAGGGAGAGAGAGACCACAGAAAGCCCCATCTGTGGAGCAAGATCCCCATCCATGTGAAGCACAGATGTCCTTCATGGATGCATCTGCAGTCATAACAAGTGGGTTGTCCTGTCGTCAGGCAGCCCTGCAGTCGGCCGGATTCCAAAGTCCAGGTCCGGCTTCGGCTGATGTCGCACTCCACCCGACGTCATCTCTGTTGGTCTTCGGGTATAAAAGCACCAGCCGACGCCATTTTCCTCAGTCTTTCTTGCCGCGTGGCGCCCGAAGCAGAAGCTGTTCGCAAGTGCCGGTCGGTCGGATCCAGAGATTACTTCTACCGAATACTACTTCGAAGACTTCTAAAGCTAAGTACCCCGTTGAGGACTCTTTCTTGCCTCAGCCGATGTCAGAAAAAGTTAACAATTGTTTAACCTGTGGGAAACAAATACCTCATAAAGATTTCCACTCTTACTGTCTGCCTTGTTTAGGCCCAGCCCACGACGTAGCAGCCTGTTCGGCCTGTGCCTCTTTCAACCGACGAACGCTTAGGCGTCGGTCGGAGTTTGCAGAACAGTTTTTCGGTTCTGATTTTGCGTACATTATGCCGTCGGATCCTCCGACTACCCAATCTACCAAAAAACGCAAAGATAAAGACCGACACTCGCGGTCCGCGGTTTCGGCGAAACCACCGTAAAGCCAACCGAGTGTCTCGGTTTCGGCCGAAACCGAGAAAACTGATCAAAGTACAGCTGAACCTATTCTTACAGCTGAGGCCCCTGCTACAACTCTTGAATCGACCTCAGAAATTTTACCCACTACAGTGGTTGACTTATCAGACACCATCCCCTTGGATGTCTCTACCCCAGCACGTGGTGCTGCTAGGCCTCCAGCAGCCATGTCCATTAAGGCCTTCGCCAGGGCTAAAGCAGCCAAGACTACTAAAACAGTGCCTGTTAAACCCCCCACATCCAGGCCCTCTTCTAGTTCTCAAATGCTTTCTTTGGCAGAAGATTTAATTTCTTTAATTAGAGGATCTCAATCTCACCCAGACAGGGCCTCTCAGCCCCAGAGAAGAGACCTAGGGCAGAGCCCCTGAGCCAGTGTCTTCTGATGATTCTGCTGATGAATCAGACATTACTGACCAGCCAGAGGCTCCCTTCTCCAATTTTGAAGATTCTGATGCTGAAGAATCCATTCCAGCTGCTTCCCCACCAGAAGAATTCTCCTTTGGGGAAACCTTGCATGCCATGCGAGAACAGTTCCAATGGCAGCAACAGGATTTTTCAGACTCCAGAAAAGACTTAGGACCTTTCTGCACCTCCCACAGCACAGGCCCTTAGCTATACCTCCTGTTCTCTCTGTGGTGGATGATGCTTTCAATGATGTTTGCTCCGCTCCAGATTCTTTACCCCAGCCCCTGCCAAACCAGACAGATTTTACAGGGTGCCAGATACTCATCACCACCTTTACAAGGCCCCACTTGCTGACCCAGAAACTATATCCCAGGGTCCCAAGGCAGTAGCAGCGACCACAGCTAAAACCCTATTCCTTCTGAAAGGGAAGCAAGGTCATTAGACAGATGGGGTAAAAGGTCTACACTTCAGCTACTCTCTCAGCTAGAGCTTTAAACTGTCAGTTTCACATGATACAATACCAAGAGTTTATGCTTGATCAGTTAACTAAAAACTAACCACTGATGAATCTCTTGATAAGAAATATGTATTAGAGATGGTAAATAACATACAACAGGTTAGCAACCATTCCTTAAAATGTGGCTATGATGCACTGGAGGCTTCATTTAGATCAGCCATGACAGGCACAGTGATAAGAAGGCATGCATGGCTAAAGGAACAAGCTTTACCGGATCATGTTAAAGCTAAGTTGCTAGATGCTCCTATGGACAAGACAAGTTTGTTTGGTACACCTGCCCAGCAGGTTATGAAGAAAATGGAAGAAAAGGCAAAATCTGTTCAAACTGTTAAAGATTTCTTGCAGGTTCAACCCCCAAGGTTTAGCAGGAACTGGCCTGCCAAAAATTGGTCCTTTCCTGACTCCACAAAATTTCAAAGGGGCAGGAATAGGCGTTCCAGAGGCAGAAACCAATCCAGAGGAGGTGCCTACAGAGGGCGACAGTGGCAAGGTAACAACAGAGGCACAGACACAGCCACTGCCACTACATCAGCACAACCACAGTGACTTAATCCTAAATCCGCCTACCAGGGAACAAATAGCAGCTCCTCTAGGCGGAAAGTTAACCTTATTTTCAAAGAACTGGCACTACATAACAAAAGACAAGTGGATTTTACAAACCATAGATCAAGGTTACCGGTTTCACTTCCACACTTTACCAGTCAAAAGAGGAATGCCAAATCTACCTCCAAATCAAAAACAGAGGCTCTACGCCAGATAATGGAGTTAGCAAACATGAGAGCTGTGGAAAGAGTGCCAACAGCAGAACAAGGAAAGGGTTCTATTCCAGACTATTCCTAGTTCCAAGAAAGGAAAAAGTTGGAGACCAATTCTCGACCTGTCCACCTTAAATACATACATCATTGTCCCAAAATTCAAAATGCTGACCCTACAGCAACTTCTTCCCATGCTGGGCAAGGAGTCTTGGCTGGTAACTCTAGATCTCAAGGAGGCATACCTGCACGTCCCCATTCGACCAATCTGCAGAAGATACCTCAGATTTCTTGCAGGATCAGAGCACTATCAATTCTCAGCATTGCCCTTTGGCTTATCTACTGCCCAGAGTATTCACAAAATGCCTGGCATCAGTAATCGCCCATTGCAGACTACAGGAATTCAAATTTACCCATACCTGGACGACTGCCTGCTACAAGGGGACAACAAAAGCAAGCTGACAACAGATTTACAAAGGGTCATTTACTTGCTACAAGGACTGGGATACACAGTCAATTTACAAAAGTCAAGGCTGATACCATCCCAAACAAGGACATTCTTGGGCGGAATTGGACACAGTACAACAAATGGCATTCCTGACTACAGAAAAACAAAAGAACTTCCTCTTTACTTCTTGGCACTAACAAAACTGAACAAGTTAACAGCAAGAAAAGTTCTGCAGGCCTTGGGCTTCATGGCATCATGCATAATCTTGGTCCCATTTGCCAGACTACATATGAGGAAACTACAGTGGTACCTAAAGAATTTATGGTCCCAACACAGACACAGTCTAGAAACAGAAATCCCACTAATTCCATGCTTAAAACAGGAGTTCCTATGGTGGGCTCAGGCATGCCAGTCAAACCCAGGCCTACCCTTTCGCAGATGTCAACCAAGCCAGACCATCACAACAGACGCTTCAGACCTAGGATGGGGCCCACATGCTGGACAAATGCGTGCAAGGATTGTGGACACAGGATCAACTTCACCTGCACATCAATCTAAAAGAAATGCTGGCAGTAAAACTGGCAATCCAAAAGTTCAAACCATTTCTCAAAGAGGGCCAGTTGATGATAAGGACAGACAACACCACAGTCATGTGGTACATCAACAAACAGGGAGGCACTCATTCATACCCCCTATGCAGAATGACCTTGGAGCTGTGGACCCTGGCACTCAGCTACAACATTCAGTTACAGGCAATATTTGTACCGGGAAAGACAATACTCTAGCAGACATATTAAGCAGAACCACTTCGGATGCCCACGAATGGAAGCTGCACCGGACATCTTCAAGACCATCTCAAAGAAATGGGGAATGCCACAGATAGACCTATTCGCATCACCTCTCAATCACCAGCTCAAAAATTCTGCACAAGGACATTCCACCCACTAGCATGGAAAGTGGACTCACTCTCCTTCAACTGGAAAGGCCTAACAGCATATGCATTCCCACCTCTTCCTTTGATACACAAGGTACTACTAAAAATCAAGGAAGAACGTCCAAGGATAATCCTGATAGCTCCAAACTGGCCAAGGCAACACTGGTACCCACTACTGAAGAGCATGTCTCGCACCAATATGTGGCCAATACCCTGATGCCTTTGATGTTAACTCAGAACAACTACAGCATCATACATCCAAACCTAAAACGCTGCAACTGACTGCATGGAACATCACATAGCAGCAGCTAATCCAGAACTTTCCCAAAGAGTTAAAGACATTATTCTTGAAGCACGCAGACCTTCAACAAGAAGGAACTATGCCGGAAAATGGAAAAGGTTTGTCATTTGGAGTACGGAAAGAGGAAAAGATGTGTCAAACATAGATATGCCTAACATTCTGGAGTATCTGGCGAACTTCTTCATTCAGGCCTGTCCTACTCCTCCATCAAGATACATGCATCAGCTATTTCAGCAGAATACAGCTTTGATCCACCTGTTTTTCGCACCCTTTGCTCAGGCAGTTCCTCAGAGGAATCAAGAATGTAAAACCTCCAAGGAAACCACCATTACCAGCTTGGGATTTAAACTTTGTGCTAGAAAAGTTGACACTATCACCCTTTGAACCAGCAGCAACAGCAGACCTACAACACCTGTCATGGAAAACTGCTTTCCTACTGGCAATTACTTCAGCAAGGAGGGTTTCAGAACTACAGGCCTTAATGGCAGTGCAACCCTTCCTAATCTTCCACCAAGATAGAGTGTCCATGAGGACTAATCCTACATTTATGCCCAAGGTGGTATCCAGAGTGTCTTTAAACCAGGCAATCCACCTACCTACCTTCTTTCCCAACCCACAAAACAGAGGGAAAGAATACTGCATACCTTGGATGTACATAGACAGCTACGCTACTACTTGGACAGAACAAAAAATAGCAGAAAGACTGACCAACTTTTTGTAGCCTATGCAACAGGAAGGGAAGGAAAAGCTATTTCCAAACAGACAATCTCCAAATGGATAGGAAATTGCATACGATACTGTTACTCCTTCCATGGAAAACCAATTCCACAGAACATAAGACCTCATTCTACAAGGGCAACAGCCACTACCACAGCCTTCTTACGAGGAGTGGCAACCAAAGACATTATTGAGGCGGCTACTTGGACCTCCGTGCATACATTTGCCAAGCATTATAATTTGCCTCTATATTCCAGATCCCGAGCAGGGTTTGCCACTGCTGTACTGCAAAGGATCCTAAACACACCATAATCTACTTTTATCCTCCTCCCCTAGTTGGCTATGGTATTCTACCCACTTGTTATGACTGCAGATGCATCCATGAAGGACATAGTACAGTTTTGTACCTACCATAAATGTAGATGTCCGAACTGGATAGCATCTGCAGTCAGGATTACCCTCCCTCCTTCCCCTCTGTGGTACTCCTAGGGTGTTTACCCTCCTAATAGCTAGCTGTTGGGGGGGAGTCTTTTATGGTGTATTTGTTTGTATATATGTACATATATGCTTATTGTTGTGTTTACCTCTATCTATTTGGAAACATTGGCATCTATCCAAATTTTAGCCTGCAAGAGGGCTACTGGCATCTGGGGCAAGAAACACTGAGGAAAATGGCGTCGGCTGATGCTTTTATACCCGAAGACCAACAGAGATGACGTCGGGTGGAGTGCGACATCAGCCGAAGCCGGACCCGGACTTTGGAATCCGGCCGACTGCAGGGCTGCCTGACGACAGGACAACCCACTTGTTATGACTGCAGATGCTATCCAGTTCGGACATCTACATTTATGGTAGGTACAAAACTGTACTTTCCTCCTTAACCCAATTCAAGTGCAGCTAGAACAATTGGATGGGGAAAGTTAAATCCATCCGTGGTGTGGCAGCTGTGTCCCGTGTAGACACAGGTAACCTGTAAATGGTTCATCTCCCAGGCCCCTGCTTACACTTATCAACGCTAGGCTTAAAAAGCCATTTTGGTCATTAGCCTAATAAACACTTGTGAACTCAGCAAAGCCAGGTTTAAGGCTAAAATAGCTACCCAAGCCAAAGGCAATCACGAGGCATTTTTTAGTTATGTTTGTCATCTGAAAAGAACAATGCAGCAATGCACTAAGCTGATTGTGAATGATGTTACCTACACTACAACTGAAAATACAGCTCTATAACTTTACCCCTCTATCTCCCGCCTCCATCTGTTCCTCAACGTAAACTTGAAGCTGGCTCACCTCCAGCTATCACACAAGGCCAAGCCCTAAAAGTAATATCAAAAGCTAAAAATACTACATTGATGGGTCCTGACAATATGCCTGGATGCATCTGAAGTAGCATGAAGTGTGGCTTAGCCACATCCTTAACAACAGTGTTAGTACTCGGCCTCCATGCAGATTTTGTACCAAGCGAACGGAGAACAGCTACAGTCATTCCCCTGCATAAGGGAGGACTTTCCACAGACCAGGCAATTACAGACTCATAAGTCTGAACAGCCTTATATGCAAAGTCATTGAAAGCCCTATCATGATATTAAACAGTCAGAACATGGGGAGACTCCAAACACTAGACTGGTGTCAGTTTGGATTTGTCAAGGGCAGGTCATACTTACTCAACCTGGTGGATTTTCTTGAAAAGGTCACCGAAGCAATGGATGAAGGCAGATCAGTACACACGGCATACCTCGACCTGGTCAAAATCTTTTGACACAGTTCTCCACTCAGGCATAGGAGAAAAGCTAAATAAACTCGTAATAAACCCCTATGCCACCTGTTGGATTTCCAGCTGACTCACAGATAGGACACAGATAATCAAAATAGAGGAAGTTACTTCACAAAGAGAATAGTCACCAGTGGACTCCCCCAGGATTCTTTGATGGGATCTCTTCTGTTTGGCATCTACATTTCTGAAGTAAAAGACAATATCAAAGGGCTCAGGCTGACGTAAGTTTGCAGGTGACTGCAAGCCAGGAGCAGTCATTAAATCCCCAAATTAGCCATCCTACAGAAAGTTTTGCCTCAAATACCCGGTGCTGAAGTTGTGGTCTGAAACTAAATGGCATCACTATATCCTTTGTAAAGTTATCTACCAAAGGGAGCTACCACATTAAAAATATGACTCTAAAGGTTGACCTAGTTTTTCAGGATTTGGGAACTTATGTGGACAGTGACCTAACATTTGACCAACACATGTCTATTCTTGTAAGAAAGTCCTTCTATATTGCACAGCTTATAAACAAAGGGGTTGTGTCTAGCTCAACAGATATAATTGTCTTCATTTACTCATCTCTTTTTAGGTCAGTCATTAAATGTAATGCCCCCTTTGTCATGTATCTGTTCAGACACATGCAACATCTGGAATGCCCACAGATGTACCTTACTAAAAGGATACAAGGCCTAAATGACTTGTCCAACGTGGATGACTCAAAGCGCTGTCACTATACGTGGTATCCTACAGACAGCTAAGAGGTGACCTCTGTCTGGAAACAAAGCATCCTCCAGCCCATTATTTTTTTTTAAACACCTTTATTGAATTATCACTTGTGACATTATTGATGGATTTACTGCACATCAGTAAGTCAAATGGCATCAGAAATACTCAGTTTAAGGATTTAAACCTCTTCTTCAACATCAACAGAATGGTTTGGATGAACAGGTATAT
Source organism: Protopterus annectens (assembly GCF_019279795.1). Taxonomy (NCBI): domain Eukaryota; kingdom Metazoa; phylum Chordata; order Ceratodontiformes; family Protopteridae; genus Protopterus; species Protopterus annectens. The sequence continues at coordinate 1,338,687,826 of NC_056729.1, forward strand.
TTCGTAGAAGATACCGCTGCTAAGGAACAGACTCCCCATCCATGTAAAACAAAGTTCATCCCTGTCCATTTTCAGACACAACTTAGATATGTGGATGGGAAACAGAAAAATTAGCCAATGACTTCCCCCTGTACTACTAATATCACATGCATGGGTCCACTCAGATTTTTATGGTACGATGTTAGTTATTCTCATTGGGGGTAATATATAATTATCGACCATGGGCTGAGTAAGGGCAGTCTGTGAACAAATGGGATAGGTTATTTCAAGCACATAAATTCAAATTTGGCTAGGCTTAAATGGCATGCAAGGGCAGCTGACCTAGTACTTTCCTATGAACCTATGAGAAGTTGATACCCAGTTCATCAAGCACACATGAACCAAAAGCAACTTGTCAAAAACTTCACCAAAAACAAAACTTAGAACTATACAAGAAGCTAGGAGTTGCATCTCACTGGAGCATAGAATTTATAATTTTGTTAATAAATCCTGTGCTTGAGTGGGGGTGTGATTCCTAGTGTCAATTGTAGTTCTCACCAAGTACGACCTCATCAGTGTGGAAGGTCAAGAATGATCTTCCCAGATCCCTACAGTGCTCAAAACAGACCAGTTTATCAGAAAACCAAGCTCCCTGCATGTTGGAGACTTTGCTGCCTACGCTTCCTTACTTAAATGTACTAATTTCACTGTTGCGTAGTAATGTGTAAAAGAGAAACATCTTGCAAGACCAATTGCGTTAGCCAATAGTCAAGCCAATAAATAGGAAGCACAGTGGATTGGGGCAGGATCAACAAGTTAATGATTAACCATTCGTACGGTAGCCTTGCTGACATACCCATAACAGATTAGCCATGGAGGTGAGTAGCACAGATTTGGTTTATGTAAAATAATCTATGTATCTAATATTTACTGATTATTTTTCCAAGTTCCCTGAAATAATCAAATTGACAGGCACAAGTTCAAGTGTGATTAGTGCATTACAGTGTATATTTTTGAGTCAGAAATACCTGAATTTATTATATCTGACAGTGATCCACAATACAAATGTCATGAATTCAGATGATTTGTTTGTGATTAGGAATTGACGCATGTCACAAAACATTTATTTGATTTAATAAATAGAGGCAAGTGAAGTGCTGCTCAAGCATTGAAAGTATTGGTGAAAGAGCAATAATAAAAGCCAAGAGTACTGTCTTTTTACAGGTTTGGCATGTTGGAATACTGCAGTCCAAGGAGTCAATCTGTCATCATTTGCCTGTGATGGACAGAGGGCTGAAAAGCAAATTACCTTACCTTATCTACGTTACTGTAGTTTGAAACTCCATACCTTTATCCATTCATTCTCCAGTTACCTTCTTTATTTAAGTCATATTTCTTTAGTACCTGGAGTCTGTCCTGTCAGTCAGGCTCATAATAAAATAATAAAATATTGTGTCCTGCTATGTAAGAGGTTAAAATTTTGCAAAACAGATATTAGAAATGTATAACATCATACAATCAAAGCATCACATAAACGTATTACAAAATTTTAAAGAAGATTCTACTGCCTGCATCCCCAACGTGGAGCTGTGCCCCCACAGCCCCAACCTCTAAATGTACTACTGTACCTCTGAGTTTCTACATACTGTGCAAAAAGAGAGAACTCTGAAAGGAAACAACCTCTCCTTTTCCCATAGCTTCTGAGTTGGCTAAATTGTGAATATGCCATTTGTTGCAGTCACTAAAGAACTGACAGAATAGGACATGGTAGACTGTAAGTTTTATCTTGACATTCAGTAGGTGCTAGGCAAAGAAACTTATCCAGGTAGGATGCCAGCATATTGTGACCCCCACACACACACACACACACACACACACACACCTGTGAGTAATTGGAGGATTTTCATTCTAAGCACAGTGTGGCTTTGGGATGTAGGAGAAATCAGAAACACCTAATGAAAATATACATGAATACAGGGAGCACTTGGACTTTACACACACACAACACCCCAATCAAGAACTGTACTCGAGAGCCATGTGCTGTGAGGCAGCACTGTTAACTGTTGCACCACTGAGACATGGTGACAGAAATATGGTGGAGAGAAATACAACTGTGATAGAAACTATCACAACCAAGTGTGCGGAAGATTACAAGATTTTACAAGCTGGAAATAGAGTAAGAATACAGCTGCCATTGGAAACTTTTGCCTGAAACCAGTGTAGCTAGTAAAGAAGCTGAACCAAGATCCTTTATTGAACACTGGAAGCTGTATAGAAATGTTTGCAGACATGCCTGTAAGAGAAATTTATCAAGTCCAAGGAATACTACTAACCAGAAGTTTTACACACAGTGGAGTGCTGTACCAGTACTTTAGACAATGTAAAAACTTTAGTAGGATTTGCAGAGAGAAGCTCCTGTAGTCATATCTCAAAAAAAAATGTAGTACAGCAACAGCTGTACCAAAAAGCCAACTGTTCTAACTTGAGTGTCAAATCCCTGGTTACAACCCAGGTGATCCAAGCTCATTTTGCAACTCAGGTGCCGTACCTGGTGTGAGAAGGAGAGGAATGATACGGCAGTGCCAGCTTACCTCATCCAGGCGGAGAGTATGAGGATCATGCTGGAAACATGTGGACCTATCTTCTGTCTGGTGGTGATATTGGTACCAGGTCAAAAATAGTGCTGTGATAATTGCGCAGGTAGAGAGGGGAACATCACCACTTAGATGGAGCATTTTCTCTGCATAATTATTTCTTTCACCGCCACTTAGATGATGGCATTTCTGAAAGCTGGAGGGGATAGGACTTAAAAAAATGAAAGATCACTATGAGGTGCAGTATGACAACTTCTTTCCTGACCCCATCTCACTTGGGATTACACAGTAAGTAGAACTTCATGGAACCTGTACATGGTACTTCAGGTGATGTTGTCATCAGTCAGCTGGCCATGGGAATGCCTAAAATCAGATGTGTGAAAAGTAGAGCAAAAGAAAACCAAAAAAAAAAAAGTATTGTCAAATGTCCTGAATGAATAAGACCATTAAAACCTCCAGATTTGATAGACCATTAAAGAAGCAACCAGATATATAGGTAGTTTGAGAGCTGATCATGATGCTAAGGACTGTAAAATTGTATTTATTAAAACAAGTTAATTTTCCTTTTTTATGAGTAAAACTATTGACTTGCTTGGTGTAGAGTTAAGCTTAATTTAACGTTATCAGCATAATTAGTGAATGCTACCTTATAGAATACATGCAGAATAAATATATGTCATCTGTGTTATAACCTGAGGAAATAAAGTTGTAGTGTATGAGATACATGACTGTAAATAGGTTTACTATGACAGTTGCGAACAGTATTAGTTCGAACACACTGTGTTCGAATTCATGGTTCGCAAGTGTCAGATAATCAAAGCCCGGTATGTCGATTCTTACATGGTCGAGTTGCATGGTGCACTCGACCATGTAAGAATCGAAGTACCGACACTGTTAACTGAGGTCTTGCTGTAGTGAGGAACAGGGAACTAGCCCATTTCCTCACTGTAGTGCGATCTCGGAGTTGGTATGTTAAATATGCAGGGGATATGGGTGGCGCAGCCCCCCTCATAGGGGCGCAGGGGGGCAAAGCCCCCCTGCAAAACAATGGATTTAATGTAACATTGACTGTTCTGTTCAACAGTACATTATGTGCATAGCAGAAGGTGACTAATGTCACCTTCTGCTATGTCGAAAACATCGAACAATGTTTTCGTTTTCGCATTAGTTTACTATGCAAAGTTTCGAATCCGACATTTAGGTTCGGAGTTCTTCACATTCGACCAATGTGGATTAAAAATTTCCATAGTTAACCCTGTAAATATGCTAGAGCATATGTCAGAAAGTTGTTGCATATTGTACGCATTCTTTCTAGAATATTCATATGAATAAACACCTCATGAAAGTTGGAAGCTCAACCTGACAAATGTCCAGGTGCTACATAAAAGACATTATTATTCTGAGAGCCTTCATTAGCACAGGCAGTCCATATTATTGTTTGTTGTGTTACTCAGCTGTATTGTTCTTATCTGTGTATTGTATTTGTGAATTGTGTAGGGCTATAGTGCCAGAAGTTTTCCATGAAGCACCAAGTAAATGGACTGGACCACAAGTATCATTTTAGAAATGACCTTGTTGTACAAGTCAAGCAAAGTAGACTGTATGTTACCTTAAACTGATAGCGACATTCTTGTTTATTAGCCGATTGTTCCCTTTGTGAAGCTGCCATATTTGGTTAATGATGTGATGAAGTTCCATTCTGCAGTGTCAGTGGAATTGTGTAGTAGGGACTGGGTAAAAAGGCAAGATGTGTATTTGTGAAATGGTCTATTATTAAAAAAATCTGAAGCAACTTTTACAACTATTTTGAACTGATACTAACTGGTACCATCTGTGCAGATCTTGAAGCTTTTGCCATCCTCCTGACTGACAATCATTTTTTGTTGATCCTTCCTTAAAAACCACTCAGCATCAAGTCCTGTCAGCCCTGTCCAGAACCAAAGTCACCAGCTCAGTGGGTCCCAGTAATATCCCATGCATACATGGAAATGTTTCAGGCACAGGCTTTCATGCCCTTCTTGCCTTCTAGTATACCAAAACAATAATTCCCTTAAAAATGTTCATTTTTTTCTAAAAAAATATCTAAAGTAGTGCTGGCTTTAATATAATTTGGTAGACTTTGCCCATGCATCAGCTAATCTGTCAAGAGAGTGCATATCTCATTCCTGTATAATCTCCAACACAAGTTGTATGATGATTCTCTGCTACACTTGAAACATTCCCAGAGGTAGTTTCCTCTAAATATAAATTACATTACTGCACACTTTTTATTATTTTATTACAGAACATCATGTTACAGGTCTTTCTCAATCTGCTTTTAACATATGATTGCTAGTATATGATTTCAAGATCTAGTCTTTCCAGTTTTTACAGTAATTGATCCAAATAACCTTCTCCATTATTTTTCCACAAGAAGAAGGATGTATTTATATAACTCTGGGATCTGATGTTGCCATTTTCATTCAGTACTCAACAAGTAGGTCTCAGATCTGACCTCGGATCTGACTGGGCCATTTTAGATTCTTGGATCAGTCTCTCAAGCTCCTCCGTTTACCCAAAGTGCCCCTTACTGCTACATTACCTCAGATTTTGTTTGCCACTCTTAACAATTTGGTCAGAATTGCGTTTTAGCAAGCTCAGGGTTGCCTTTGGTAGGTTTTGTATCTAAAAAAAATAGAATTAATCTCCTTTTCTTTTTAGTATATCCCTTCTTTAGATAACACTTCCTCTCTTTACCCTTATGGTAATCCTTCTAATCCTTTTTCTCTACCATTTAAAGGTATTTCTTTTTACCATAGTTGGTGTTAGCCTTTCTTTACTTTACTTTCTTAGGTTAGTCTTTGTTACCATTGTTGGTAACCTTTCTTTCTACCTGTTTAAAAAAATATATATATTGGGTATCAGCATCTGGTTTATTGCTGGTATGGCTGAGAAACCTACATGGTTTAAAAAGTGCATTTCCACTAGGCATAAGATACCTAATTATGATGCCGACAGGGACTGTGTTTATTGTTCAGGCCCTTCCTATTTAGGAGTGCATTGTGAAATCTGTGCTGGATTTAACTCGAGGGTTATCAGTGACATAAGTGATAACTTAGTCCTGGAGGGCCTTTTGCCTGCTTCATGGACTCAAACTCCCTCCAAAAAGCAGAAATGTTTTGATCCCAGTGAGCATAGGAAGTGCTCTCCTGCATGGTCACCAAGATCTGTTCCAATCTCAGAGCCAACTCCTAAAGTTAAAAAAATGTTGTATCCAACACACTTGGATCTGACAGTCATAGTCTCTAAATTTCCTCAGATCCAAAATCCTCCTTTTTCTTTGGAGCCAGTGTCTCCTAGGCTCACATCTCCCTTTTTACAGGAGACACCTAGGAAGTCATCTTGTTCTCCCTCCACCTCTTCCTCGATCAGATTTTCTTGAAATCATTCTGAGGCAGATGTGGACAGGATGATGACAAAATTCCTTAGAGCACAGAGCCAGATGGGGTTTTACCATCTCTGTCTCACAATGGATCCATGAGCCTGCAACCACCTTCACACCTGATTGTGATTCCTTCTCCAATCTGATCTGTAGTTTCAGAGCCATTGGATCTGAGAGTGCCGAGAGTCCAGGTGTTTGATCCAGAGATAACCACCTTCCTGTTCAACTCCAACTGTTTCCCTGAGTTGTTTGACACCGATCCTCACTGAGCAGGATATGTCTCAAAACCGGTGGGTCGGTTCCGGGTCTGGGGGGATGACTTCAACTCCAAGGTTTTTGGAACCGTCCCTTCCCCTTAGACCCTTAGCAGTGGACACCTTGGGTCTGACTCTCTTCTTAGAGAGGAGATCTGGGAGGGGTGGAGAATCAGCTGACCCAAGAGCTTCAGCTCCAGTGAGGTTAGTTTCTACTTCTCTTGTTCAGTCTGCCTTCAAGATAGTGGGGAGGGCTTTTTCCCTTAGGAGGGTTTCTTTGACTCTCACATCCTGGGATCCTATTCCCTTTCCTCCATCGGATTTGAGCTGTAATCCTTGTCAGCCTACTCCACAGGGACAGCCATGCCTGTAAGAGCTACCAGGCAGTTCCTGTTTAGGAACTTCCTGTGTCTCTAGGAGGCTCTTAGATTCCCCTCAGGAATCTTTGACTGAACGCACAGATTTTGATGAGGGGGAAGGGTCTCCAAGGTCACCACCAGAGGATGTCTTCTTTGGAGACATTTTAGAGATCCTGTGCTAAAAAGGTGGTTGGTCCTCCCAAAGCCCTTCCCAAGAGGAGTCTAGCCTATCTGTGTCTTGGGTTACCCCCCTGTCCCCATGGATGACCTTATAGACCTTGTCTCCAGCCAGACTTAGAAGGAACTGGATATCCGTCAACCAGACAAGATCCATGGAACACCCAAAGACGGTCAGTTTTGGAGTAAGGGAATCGCTGTAGATGCTATAGTTGTTGCAGCAGTCCCCAAAAAGGAATTAGCTGAATAGTGTTCCAATATCCATCCTTCTAATAAAGAGTCTAGGGCATTGGACAAATATGAAAAGCGCATTTACACTTCAGAAACCTTTGCCTTGTGGCCAGTTAACTACCTGGCACACTTTACTAGGTTACAGGGGGGACTTAATAAAGGAACTCTCTAAGTCTACCCCAGAGTCCATGTAGGTATGTAGGTAGAAGAAGAGAAAACTTATTCCTACAAACTGGCCACCCTAAAATCTATATCAAATGTGTCCATGACATTAATTTCCCATGCAGCTGAAGGTTCCTCAAGGGCTGCTGGTTTAGGTATAGCCATTAGGAGATGTGCTTGGATGAGATTGTGTGATTTTATTTTGCGGAGCCCTTCAAATCCTCATTCATCACTGCTCCCTTTGATGGATCTTCCCTCTATGGCCCACACTTAAAGACATGCTTTCCCACAATGAGCAGGACAGAAAGACGTTTTATGCTGTTGGAATCCATTTCTCTATTCCAGGAATCAACACAATGGTAAGAACATGTGGATCTGAAGTAGTTTACTTCATTTGATCTTCAAACTCTGAGGGGTCTCGGATCCATATCGGATCTGACACGGCCACATTTTCCAGCTACAGCTTGGAGCTCCAAGCTCCTCCCTCTACACATAATGCCCCCAGTCTCCCTTTTCCCTTCAGATCTTGTTTGCCGCCATAGCAATAGCAACGTGGTCCGAGCTCCAGCGTCTTGTTGTTGGGTAATCTGTTAAAAAAAGTTGTAAATTTCTTTCTTTCGAACCTTTCCTATACCTCTTGCGTTTCTTCATAGTTAATCCTTCTTCTTGTAGGCTTTTCCCTTCCTCCCTCTTTTCTCTAGAGAGTGTGTGTGTGTGTGTGTGTGTGTGTGTGTGTGTGTGTGTGTGTGTGTGTGTGTGTGTGTTTGTGTGTGTGTGTGTGTGTGTGTGTGTGTGTGTGTGTGTGTGTGTGTGTGTATGTTAGTGTTAGCTTAGATCCTGTTTTGGCATGGCGGATGCCCCAAAACCTGGATTTAAGAGATGCACAGACTGTGGCCATAAGCTTTCCGCTGGCTGATGGCCACGCTTTGTGTGTGTGGTTTGTTTGGAGGTGGTTCACCTCCAGCCCCCCTGTCCTGTTTGTGCTGGGTTTAACTCCAGAGCTCTTAAGGACAGGCGGGGACAAACTAATCGTGAAAGGCCTTTTTCCCTCCACAGCGGGGACGGATGTCCCGTCTTCTCCAGCTAAATCAGCAGCAGCTGCTGCTTCTTCTTCTTCTTCTTCCCCTTCCTCAGCCTCAGGGACTCACCCTCCTACCAAGAGGTCTGGGGAAGGGGATAAGGTCAAGAAAGACTGGCCTCATAAGCGCTCCCCCAACCTCTTGTCTGAGGCTGGTCCTCCACTGAAGACCAAGCCTTTTTGCAGGCCTGCTTCACCTTGACTCTGATCGTAAGGTTTTCCCCCTGAGCCTAAGGTTCCGATCAGCCGGTCACCCCGTAGGCATTCCCCTCACCGGCTGTACCAGCCCACTTCGGTGGCATCCTGCCGCTCCACCCAGAGCCTTTCTGAAGCGGAGATGGGCAAGATGATGCCAAGATTTATCCGCACTCAAATTCAGATGGGGTTCTTGCCAGGGCCTTCTCCCACCGGAGCAGGCACCTTCCAACCAGTTTTCAGGCCTATTACACCTTCCCTGATCCGACCCGTGGTTTTGGGGCTGTTGGTTCCGGGGACGCTCGGAGTCCAGGGGTCAGTGCCGACGGTTCCCTGTACCTCGACGCCGGCCAGTGCCCTGAGTGGGTCGGATCTGATCTCCCGGAGCTGTAGCCTCGGGGTCGGATCCGAGGGGGTGCTCTCTGCTCCGGTTTTGTCAGAGAGGAGCATTCGCCTTGGTGTCTCGGCTCCTGGAGGCTCAGGTCTGACTCCCTGGTTGGATCAGAGGGGTACGGTCTCTGCTAGTTCAGCCTAAGAGGTCCGCTCACCCTCTGCATTCACCATGGTGGAGATGGTTCTCACAGGGTCGAAGCCTCTGACCATCTCATCTTCGGACCCCGCCCAGACCCACCTGGCCTTGAGTGCAGGTCCGTCCATCTTGCCCTCTCATGGACAGCCCACAGCCATATTGCCCCAGGTTGTTCCAGTTCTGGAACAACCTGCTTGTGAGGTCTCACCGGAGAGTCCCCCTGAGGAGCTCCCCCACAAGCACACATGCAAAAGGAGGCACTTGGACTCTCCTCCAGAGTCCCTCACAGAGGAGACGGACTTGGATAAAGGGGAAGATTCCCCAAGATCACCCCCCCGAGGATGTCTCCTTTGGAGACATCATGGGGATCCTCCACCAAAGGGGGGGTGGTCTTCCCCCAAACCAACCTCTGAGTCCGTGTTCCTGGAGGCATTCTGCTCGGGCGCATCTACCTCTTGGGTGTCCTTTCCTGCTGATCCACTCGTGGATCTAATAACATCTAGGGCATGGAAGGAGCCGGACACCATAGAGCCCATACCCAAATGCCCGAATAAGGTATTGAGTCCCCCTGCGGATAGACTTCATTGGCATAAGCGGTCCCCTGTAGACGCTATGATGGTGGCGGCTGCCACCAAGAAGGAACCTTCCCAGGAGAGTTCCACTGTCCATCCTCCTGACCGAGAGTCGAGGACGCTGGACCATTTTGGGAAGAGGGTCTGTGCTTCAATGACCTTCTCCATGAGGGTGCTGAACTATATGGTGCGCACGGTATTCGACTCCAGAGAGACCTGGTTAAGGAAGTCATGGAGTCGACCCCGGGGTCTGTGTCAATGGAGGACATGAAGAAGTTCAATGTATGAATGGCCACGCTCAAGTCTGTTGCCAATACATCTATGCGTTTGCTCTCCCATGCCACGGAGGGAGCCAAATGTTTATCGGGGTTAGGCGTTGCCATTTGGCACCACTCCTGCCTCCACTTATGCCAATTCTCAGAGCCCTTCAAGGCGTTTTTCAACAACGCTCTTATGATGGTTCTTCCCTCTTTGGGAAGACAGTCAGAGAGACTCTAGTCCAGAGCAAGAAGGACGGGAAGACACTGTCTGTCATTGGAGTCTGCTTCTCTCCACCTCAAAGTTCTTTTTCCAGGAACCAGCGAGGTCAGAAGAAGATGTGCTTCCACAAATCTCAGGAGATTTCCTGGGACGCTCAGGACTCTCCTTCATGCAGAGGCAGAGGGGGATACGATAGATGCCGCCCTAGAGGCAGAGGGGGGTCTTAGGAATTATTGATCCCGAAAATCATTCTCTGACAGACCTGGACAGCAACCTTGAGGGGTTGCCTGGCTGTCCCTCTTTGGAGGCAGTCATGGGTCGTCTGTTGCTCCACCCACTAGCATGGGAAGTCCATCACAACAGATCAGTGGGTGTTGTGAGTCGTATACAGAGGCTATTTTGTCCCTTTCAAGGATTCATCCTCTCCCAACAAAACCCTTCCAGACATCCCACCGACACAGTGGGAGGTAAGCAGCAGTGCAGATACAATCACTGCTAAGAAAACGAGTCATCCAACCAGTCCCCCAAGACCAATCCAGATCCGGGGTGTACTCCAGGTTCTTTTTAGTGCCAAAGAAGATGGGGGGACCTCAGACCAATTTTGGATCTGTCCCAGTTGAACCTGTCAGTAACCAAGACAAAATTCCAGATGGACATGATCCAATCCATCCTGCCCCTTCTGCAGGAAAAAGATTGGATGTGCTCGATAGATCTCCAGGATGCGTACTATCACATCAAAATGCACTGGCACTCCCGGAGGTTCCTCCGCTTCCGTCTGGGAGACAGTCATTAACAATTTCGAGCCCTCCCCTTCGGTCTCACCACAGCCTCACAGGTGTTCACCAAGGTTATGGCAGTGGTAGCGGCTTACCTGAGGTTTCAGGGCATTCATTTCTTCCTGTACCTGGAAGATTGGCTCTTTACCGCCCCTTCAGAGCATCTGCTATGTCAAGCCAGGGACCTCCTTCCTTCTGTTAGCCGACAAGTTGGGCATTACTATCAATCAGAACAAGTCAGCTCTTCATCCGGTCCAGGTGTTAGAATTCATAGGGGCACGGCTGGACACAATATAATCAAAGGTGTTCCTCACCTCAGACAGAATACCCATCTTGAGGATTCACATATTACATATTATTCAGACCCACTCACCCACAGCTGAAACAGTCTTAAGAGCTTTAGGTTCTATAGCAGCCACAGTAAATCTTCTACCCATGGCACGCTTCCACATGAGGGTTCTACAGTGGACTCTAGTGGTACATTGGTCTCTGTTAGAGACCTCCCTTTGTCCTTTCCAGTGAGGATCTCGTAGGGGTGCAGAAGTTCCCTTTGGTGGTGGATTCAGTCCCTGGATCTCCATGAAAGATGTCCCTTTCAACCTCCTTCACCCCAAACCACAGTGACCATGGACGCCTCCCTGCTCGGGTGGGGGGGCATTGCTCGGGGAGGATGGTCCAAAGCACGTGGTCCCTTCACGAGACCTATTTGCACATCAACGTTCTAGATATGAGTGGTTCTTCTTGCGTTGCAAGCCCTGCATGCTCATCTTCCTCTGGGAACAGTTGCAATTCAGACAGACAACATGCCAGTAGTCTGGTATATCAACAAACGGGTGAACCAGATCTAACCCAGTATGTTGAGAGGCCATGACAGTATGGGACTGGGCGATCTCCGTTTTCTGGTGGCAATGCACTTCCCAAGATGGTCCAACATCTTAGCGGACAGGCATAGCAGATCCATCCTGATGCTCTATGAGTGGTCTCTGAAACCATCAGTAACGGGACAGATCTTCCTAAAGTGGGGTCGCCCTTGCTGCGCTCTCTTTGCATCTCCTTCCAATGCGAAATGCAGCAAGTTCTTCACTCTGAACCCCCCTCCCGGGTAAGTCCCCAAGACGCTCTGGTTCATGCTTGGCCTTCTGGGCTCCTTTATGCATATCTTCCTCTTCCCCTCATGTCGAAGTTTCTGCAGAAAGCTCGAAGGCTGGGGAGCACTGTGATCCTCATTGCCCCATTCTGGCCTCAGCAGGTTTGGTTTCCCTTACTCCGGTCTCATCTAGTTGTCCCTCCATGGACTTTGGATCCGGTCCTGGATCTGCTTTCACATCCCTCTGGGATCCCTCATCCAGACCTGGACAGTCTGAAGCTCACTGCTTGGCTGCTCCAGATGTTCTTCATGTTTCACTGTTGCAGTCATTACATTTGGGTTATCTGCTTGTAGTAGCCCTCAGTTGGCCTGATTAACAAAGTCTTGGGTCCTGTGTCGGGTCATCAGGGGTATAAAACATGCAGTCGACGCTATTACCCCAGTCTTTCTTGCCATGCAGTGCCTGAAGCAGAAGCTGTTCGCAAATACCGGTCGGCCGACTCTTGAAATTTTCGTTTTCGAGTTTCAGAACCGAAGTCTTCAACTAAAGCTAAGTACCCCATTGGGGAAACTTTTTCTTGCTCCATACCGATGTCAGTAAAAGTTAATAATTGCATTACTTGTGGAAAGTAAATACCTCATAAAGATTTTCATTCGTACTGTATTCCTTGCTTAGGCCCTGACCACGACGTACCTTGCTGTCGGTTTTGTGCTTTATTTAATCAGGGCACTATCCGTCATTGGTATATTTTTGCCTCTAAATATTTCAGTTCTCGGTTTAATTATCCAGAAATGTCATCGGTATGCCATCCAACTACCGGGATTTTGAAAAAATGCAAAGATAAAGACAGGGACAGGCCGCCAAGGTCCAAAACTGTCGACAACGCTTCTCCTAAGCCAGTCTCCGGTTCGCCGGTACTCAGTGAGGCACTTTCACAGCCCCTGATACCCGCTACTTCTGATTCGCAGGCCTCTACTGAGACCCATTCGGAGTCCAGTATGCTGCGAGATTCTTCATCTGTGGAACCTGCGGATGTCTCTTACCTTGGATGGGTCCAGAGCCACTGGCTTCTGAGGGTGTATTCAGGCCTACGGACTTGCATATTAAACCGACACCTCCTTCTTCATTTAGGTCTAAATCTTGAACCATGCCTAAAAAAAATGACGCCCAGGCCTCATGCTCAGGCCGCTATGCCTAAAAAACAAATGATAAGAATGGCTGAAGATCTTATAACTGTAATCAGGGGAAGCCAACCCCCCCCCCCCCCAATCTAAGAGACCTAGGACTGAAGTTGTTTATGAATCTTCTGACCAGGATTCTGATTTTTCTGATTCTTCTGATGATCTGGATTTGCCCTTATCTACTTATGAGGATTCTGATGCAGAGGACTCTATTCCCTCTGCTTCCCCTCCAGAGGATTTTTCGTTTGGTGAAACCTTACATACTCTAAGGGAGATCTGGGAGGGGTGGAGAATCAGCTGACCCAAGAGCTTCATCTCCAGTGAGGTTAGTTTCTACTTCTCTTGGTCAGTCTGCCTTCAAGATAGTGGGGAGGGCTTTTTCCCTTCCGAGGGCTTCTTTGACTCTCACATCCTGGGATCCTATTCCCGTTCCTCCATCGGATTTGAGCTGTAATCCTTGTCAGCCTACTCCAGAGGGACAGCCATGCCTGTAAGAGCTACCAGGCAGTTCCTGTTTAGGAACTTCCTGTGTCTCTAGGAGGCTCTTAGATTCCCCTCAGGAATCTTTGACTGAACACACAGATTTTGTTGGGGGGGAAGGGTCTCCAAGGTCACCACCAGAGGATGTCTGGGAGCATTTCCACTGGGAAAGCCAGGATTTTTCTGATTTAAAAAAGAGGCTTAGGGATTTCTTACTCCTGCCTCAGCATAGGCCTTTAGCTATTCCTCCTGTACTAGACATTGTTGATGATGCTTTTTTTGGAATCTAGTTTGGCACCTGTTTCTTTGCCTCCTGCTCCCAGAAAACCTAACATATATTACAGTGTTCCTGATTCTCACAAGTTCCATTTTAAAAATCCTATTGCAGATCCAGAGACTATTTCACAGAGACCCATCGGCATTAAGGCTTCTACTGCTAAAAATCCTACCCCTTCTGATAGAGACTCCAGGGCGCTGGATAGATGGGGTAAGAAGGTTTACACTTCTGCAACCTTGGCCATTAGGGCTTTAAACTGCCAGTTTCATATGTTAAAGTATCAGAAACATGTTATTGGGTTGCTTAAACAGAAAATGATGTTGATTCCTGACTGTGAGGAAAAAAAAGAATTACAGGATTTAATGCATTCTGCTGAACAGGTTGGAAAACATACTTGGCAATGTGGATTTGATTCATTAGAGGCCTCTTGCAGGGCTGCTGTTACTGGGTCTGTGCTCAGAAGACGTGCTTGGCTTAATGAGCAATCTTTGCCTGATCATGTTAAAGCTAAATTGTTGGATACTCCCTTAAATCAGGGCCGCCTGTTTGGCAACAAGTCTGAGGAAGTTCTTAAAAAGATGGAAGATAAAGCTAAATCTATGCAAACTGTTAAAGATTTCTTACAATTCAGCCTCCTAGATTTAGTAGGCACTGGCCCTCTAAGAATTGGTCCTTTCCAACCCTTCCAGGTCTTCTCAAGCCAAAGCCGGACATAGCAGAAACCCCAGGTTTCAGTCCCAGGGGACACACAAGGCTAAGCAGTGGGGGGTTTCCGCACCCAAATCAGGGAGTAGTAAGACTCCCCCTATGGAAAACAGTCTCAATGACTTGCTTCTAAAACTTCCAAGCACTTCCCAACTGAATGCTCCTTTAGGCGGAAAGATTGGTCTGCAGGCCCAAAACTGGGAACTCATTCCCCAGGACAAATGGGTTTTAAATATAGTGTCCCAAGGATTCAGATTTCACTTCCACACCTTACCAACACTAAGCAGGTGGCCAGATCTACCCCCAGATCAGTGGGCAGAGGCCCAAAATCAAGTACTCTCTCTCTTTTAAGCGTGGGGGCTATTCATTTGGTACCAGAAGAGGAAAAGGGACAAGGGTTCTATTTGAGACTTTTCCTGGTGCCCAGAAAAGGCAATACATGGCATCCTATCCTGGACTTTTCTGTTCTAAACACCTTTCTGGTGATTCCAAAATTCAAAATGCTGACTCTTCACCAACTGCTTCTTTTGCTAGGCAAGGATGCATAGTTGGCACACTAGACTTAAAAGAAGCATACCTGCGCATCCATATCAGGGAGTCTTGCAGAAGATACCTACGCTTCAAAGCAGTCAATATGCACTATCAATTCTCTGCACTGCCCTTTGGCTTATCTACTGCGGCCAGGGTATTCACAAAGTGCCTAGCTCCAGTCATTGCATTTTGCAGGCAAAGAAATATTCAAATATACCCATACCTGGACGATTGTCTAATTCAGGCAGAAAGCAAGGACATTCTTTTGAATCATCTGGCCTTTGTTCAAAGGGTACTGACTTGTCTGGGGTTCACCATAAACGAAAAGAAATCCCGCCTGGTACCATGTCAACAAATTATATTCCTGGGAGCAAGCTTGAATACAGCTTCCCAGATGGCTTTCCTCACACCAGAGAAACAGATTCATTTGACAACTTACTTCAAACAAGTGGCCACAAAAACCCAACTGTGTCTGTAAGGCAAATTCTGCAAGCCTTGGGGTTCATGGCCTCCTGCATTCTTCTAATTCCATATACAAGGCTGCATATGAGGAAACTACAATGGTATCTCAAAAGCCTATAGTGTCAGCATTCACAGGATCTAGAAGCAAGGATTCCTATCATACCTTGCCTACGCCTAGATTTCCTTTGTTAGGCAGAGGCCTGCCTCCAAAACAGGGGACTACCATTCACATTACCCCCTGCCGCCCAAATCTTAACAGAAGCATCAGACTATGCATGGGGGGGGGCTCACCTGACAGGGAAGTGCATTCAGGGCAAATGAAACCCAAGTCAAATGCACCTGCACATAAATCAAAAGGAAATGTTAGCTGTACAGAATGCTTTGGCAGCCTTCAAGGACCACATTCTTCCAGGACAACTAATGGTAAAGACGGACAACACCACTGTCATGTGGTACATAAACAAGTAGGGGGGTACACATTCTTACCCCCTTTGCAGACTAGCCATGGAATTGTGGAACACAGCCTTGAGCTTCCAAGTGAAATCTACAAGCTCAGTTCCTGCCAGGAAAACTAAATGCGCTGGCAGACGGACTAATCAGAAACCTCATGAATCCACACGAGTGGAAACTGGAACCAAGGATTTTCAACATGTTGACAAGCAAATGGGGGAGCCCAGATATAGACCTGTTTCCCTCCCCCCAGAACCATCAGTTGGACAAATTTTGCACAAGGATTCCCCACAAGTTAGCTTGTAAAGTGGATGCTCTATCCTTCAGCCTTTCCTCCTCTTCCTCTGCTCTCGAAGGTACTACTAAAGATCAAACAGGACAAGCCAAGGATGATTCTAATTGCACCAGACTGGCCTCGCCAACACTGGTACCCACTCTTGGGCAGTGTGTCACGCTTGGCTCCATGGCACCTGCCTCAGACTCCTTCCCTGTTGTCTCAGCAGGAGAACAAGATTCTGCACAATCAGCTGCAAACACTGAACCTAGCAGCCTGGCTAATTGCCTAATCTCTGCTTTACAATCCCTCAGTAAATCAGTGATGGATATCATTTTAGAGGCAAGGAGGCCTAGTACTAGAAAATCTTAAAATCTTATGCTGCAAAATGGAACAGATTCTGTGCCTGGAACCAATCTCAAGGAATGAACACAGCAGTACCCAATTTACCTCAGATTCTACAATACTTGACTGAGATGCTTCATAAGGGCTCGTCTTTTTCCTCCATCAAAATTCATGCCTCAGCCATTTCAGCTCATTATAGCACAGAGACTCCGCTCTTCTCTCACCCACTGCTCAAGCAGTTCCTCAGAGGGGCCAAAAATTTAAGGCCTCCCAGGAGAGCTCCAACTCCAGCCTCGGATCTTAACTTTGTCTTGGAGAAACTCACTTTTCCTCCTTTCGAACCAGCTGCTACTGCAGATTTAAAATTTCTTTCCTGGAAAACAGCTTTCATTTTAGCAATCACTTCTGCAAGAAGGGCATCGGAATTACAGACCTTTCATCATCTTTCATGCGGACAGGGTGTCCCTCAGAACCAATCCCTCCTTCATGCCCAAGGTGGTATCCAGTGTGGCTCTTAATCAGTCCATTAATTTGCCTACCTTCTTTCCTAACCCACAGAGCAAAGGGGAACGGATACTGCACTCTTTAGATGTGCACAGACAGCTTAGATTCTACTTGGACAGGACTAAACCTCAAAGGAAATCTGAACAACTGCTGGTGGCATTTGCTGCAGGGACAGAGAGGAAAGCTATTTCAAAACAAACCATTTCAAAATGGATAGGCCACTGCATTCATTTCTGCTATAAGCACAATGAAAAACCTATCCCGCAGGGCATCAGACCCCATTCAACCAGGGCTGCATCTACCTCTACAGCCTTTCTCAGGGGCGTCCCTACTAGGGACATCCTAGAAGCTTCTACCTGGAGTTCTGTACATACTTTCACCAAGCATTATCATTTGCCAATTTTCTCTAAATCCAGAGCTGACTTTGCCACTGCAGTCCTTACAGCTGGTCCTAATTCTATTTAAATTCCTCCTCCCAACCTTAGCTTTGGGCATCTACCCAAATGTAATGACTGCAACAGTGAAACACAAAGAACATAGTACAGTTGTGTACACTTACCATAAATGTAGATGTTCGAGTGTATTCACTGTTACTGTCCTGGTTACCTTCCCTCCTGCCCCCTTTCTTCTTTTGGTTATATCTCTACTCTCACTTACTGTGCTCTAAAAGCTTTTTGGTGTATTTGCTTTTTTGTTGGAGGTATATCCTTGTATTTATAGATTTAATTGCTTCCCATTAGGGGGGCACCTGACATGTGGGGCAAGAAAAACTGATGCAATGGCATTAGCTGCATGTTTTATACCCCTGACGACCTGACGTCATGGAAGAAGGGACAGCAACCGACGTCGGACCCAAGATTTTGTTAATCAGGCCGACTGAGGGGTACTGCAAGCAGATAACCCAAATGTAATGACTGCAACAGTGAACACACTCGAACATCTACATTTATGGTAAGTGTACACAACTGTACTTTCCTATGATTCTTAGGACTCCCGGTTTGTCTTCTCCGGTTAAATCCATTCTGGGGGCCGCTCATAAGTCGTCCACTAGGAAAATCTATCATAGTAAATGGAACTGCTTTTTGATGTGGGCCTTTCAGAGGTCTTTGGATCCTTTCACTGCACCACTTCCAGCTGTTCTAGAATTCTTAGCTAGCATTTTTCATCAAGGTGCTAGTTCTTCTATGGTGAAAGTCCAACTAGCCGCAATTTCTAATTTTCATACTGGGGTGGATGGCTTCTTTAGTTTCTTCGAAAATTTGTAAAACCTTTTTCAAAGATGTCTTCCTCCTCAGACCTCCGGTCAAGGATCCCATCCCTCCGTGGGACCTCGCTTTGTTGTTGCAGGCGTTGTTTTCCCCTCCCTTCGAACTTGCAGCCTCTGTGGATTTGTAGTTTTTGACCTGGAAAACTGCTTTTCTGGTTGCTATTACTTCCACTAGAAGGGTGTTTGAACTCCAAGCTCTTTCCATCAAAGTTTTATTTATTTATTTATTTTACATTTGTTGACCGGGCTAGTCTAACTGGATATATGTCCATTTTCAGTAGAGGCCCAGGGAGAAAAGCTCCACATAAGCAAAAATTTACAACTTCAGGTACAGATAAATAATTCTGTAACAACGTAAGGGTACAGTACTATTTTGAGCTGAAGAATCTAGAAATGCAGCCATATTAAAGCATATATCTTCATTTTGCATTCAATTTCAATAGAAAGGAATGCTTCAGTGACCTTTTTATTTTATTTTTTATTTATTTCGTTATATAATCTTCCACAAAGATAGAGTCTCGCTACATACTAAACCGCCCTTTTTTCCTAAGGTAGCCTCGGAGGCTAATATCAATCAGACTATCAATTTTCCAGTATTTTTTCCGAACTATCAGAACAAAGAGGAACACAAATTACATTGTTTGGAGATGTTCAAAGGCAGTTGAGATTTTAGTTACACGGGACTAAATCCTTACACAAGTCTGATCAGCTTTTTGTGTCCTGTGCCAAGCCCTTTTTAGGAAAACATGTTTCAAAAGTGATTGTTGCTCACTGGATTTCTCTCTGCATTGCTCGGGCTTATTCGGAATAGAGGTTTGTCTCTTTCAGGAAAAGTGAAGGCTCATTCGACTCGATCCATGGCTACGTCTGCGGCTTTTTGGTCTAGGGTCTCCTTGGATGATATTTTTTCAGCTGCCACTTGGGCCTCATCTCACACCTTTATTTCTCATTGTAAGCTAGATTTGGTTTCTAGAAGTAGAGCATCCTTTAGCTCTGCAGTGCTCCAGAATATCCTTCCGTGAGGGCCTCCCAAGGATTAGGTAACTGGGGACTCTGTCCCACAGGTTGTAGATCAAATGAAGTAAACTACTTCAGATAAAGAAGTTATGTACTTACCGTAATGTTCCATCTGAGTAATTTTACTTCATTTGTCTTCAACCGTTCCTCCCTCCGTCTTTCCCCTGACCTTATCCTTCCAGATGCTATGTGTCCCCTTGTTTTGGTCCCTTTCTGCTGGAATCTCTGCTTATGCTGAGAGTTAAGGGATCTAGTAGTAAGTATTTTTTTGGAGGATAGGTCCTTGTGTGGTTGGGTGATGGTTATATGTTGGGCAGCAAACTTGATCTGAAGGGAGAAGGGAGACTTGGGGCATTATGGGTAGGGGAGGAGCTTGGAGTTCTGAACCATAGCTGGAAAATGCATCCGTGTCGGATCCGATATGGATCAGAGACTCCCCACAGGCTGAAGACAAAGTAGAACTACTCAGATGGAACGTTATGGTAAGTACATAACTTCTTTTTCTGAAAATCTCAAGGATCTTTTCAAGACTCGCATGGGAATTTTTCTGCCAGAGGGGGGGGGGGGAGTAGCAATGGAAAATGCCATCTTTGCTGCAGAGGGGGTCCATGGAAGCAAGGTTCCCAAGTCTCTTTCTCAGACAGGACCTTTTAGTGCTCCTGATAGGTTGCCCGACTCTTCATCTCTGAAGGCAGTCGGGGGGCACTTATCTTTGCACCTAAACACCTGGACAGCCATCACAAAAGATTCTTGGGTGCAAAGGATCATATCTAGAGGATATTTCATTCCCTTTTCACAAAGTCCTTCACAAAAGAGATGTCACCTGTTGTTCCACCCAAACAGAGAGAGTTAACAGCTCTAGAAATTCAAAAACTGTTCCAAGAGGTCCCACCAGACCAATCAGGATTCAGAATTTACTTGAGATTTTCTTTTTAGTTCCAAAGAAAACAGGGGACCTGAGACCTATTCTGGATCTCAGTCATCTAAATCAATTTGTGAAGAGCTCACATT
This sequence comes from Protopterus annectens, assembly GCF_019279795.1. Lineage (NCBI taxonomy): Eukaryota > Metazoa > Chordata > Ceratodontiformes > Protopteridae > Protopterus > Protopterus annectens. The sequence continues at coordinate 1,338,708,225 of NC_056729.1, forward strand.
CTGGATGGTCATTGTTCAGGCCACTCTGCCTCTTCTACAGTATAACAGCTGGATGTGCTGTAGAGATCTTCAAGATGCTTGCTATCATATCAAAATAAACAGGCGCTCTCAAAGATAACTGCACTTGTGTCCATTCTTAGGGATCACAGTCAATCTTTCCAAGTCCCATCTTCAACCAGTTCAAGTCTTGGGGTTTATAGGAGCTTGCGTGAACACTGTCCCCAAAGCAGAGTTCATACCTTAAGATTGCATGTCAGACAGACTCATTCCTCTCCTCCAGCACAAAATTAGTTCTTCAGGCCTTACATTCAGTGGCTGCAGTGATCACCCTGTTGCCTACAGCTCCCCTTCACATGAAAGTTCTTCAGTGGACCCTGGCAGTACAGTGGTCGATACTTTGGCACCCTTTGAAACATCCTATAACAATTTTGTAAGTCTGCCAAGACTCCCTACTTTGGTGGATGCAGTACAATGAGGTTTATGAGGGATGACACTTTAACCTTCCTCCCCTGAAGGTCACTTTGACTACAGATGCCTCCCAGTTGGGGTGGGGTGGGCATTTCTTGGGATGGACTGTTCAAGGCATGTGGTCTCAGGGGAGACCAATTTGTATATCGGTGCTTAGAGATGAGAGTGGTCCTATTAGCTTTGCAGACCTTTCGGAACTATTTTCCTCTAGGGAGCAGTTGCTATCCAAACAGACAATATATCAGTGGCTTGGTATGCCAGCAAACAGGGAAACAGATCTTACCCCCTTTGTCGAGAAGCAATGAGACTCTAGTAGAGTGCAGTCTCTTCCAACTGCTTTCTTGTAGCAATTCACATACCAGGGAAATCCAACATTTTAGCCGACAAGCTCAGCAGGAACATCATGATGCCACAGGAGGGGGTCTGTCAATCATGAGGTGACGAAAATGATATGTTATGTAGTCCTACCTCACCTTCATTATTAATTGTGGGTTCGGAGCTGATCCTCTGCTCCGACTCAGCCATTTGAAAAGCTCGAAGACTTCTGGTTGACTTATGGCTAGGAGGTATCCCATTGTGCACCAGCAAATTCCCCAGATCTCGTTTGCTGCGTCAACGAGTTTGGATGTGCTTCTTTTTGGCTGTGGCTAAGTGAAATTTTTCTTTGTGGAAAATTTACTGTTTATTGCTATCATTGTTTAGATATTAGGGTAGGATTGTTATATATGCATAGCATAGTTGCATAGGAGTTTCTGACTCTCAACGTTGGCCTTTCGTTTTCTTGGTTCCTTGTGCACCAGTCAGCCATTTTAGATTTTGCTAGTTAGAGTAAGGTGTTTTGGTAAATAGTTTTGTGTATTTACAGTTATACTGTTTCGTTAGCTTAAGGTGTTTGGGTAAATTTTACCTTTTGCAAGTGGCTGTTGTTAGCTTCGTGTTTGACTTGCTGTCTCTAAACTGTGGTTAAGTTTTCTGTGTTACCTTTTTCTTCTGGAAGAGCTGTAGTCTTGAACGTGTTTGCACGTTTTTCTCCTGCTTGTGTGTTGTTAATAAGTTAGTGGTTATAACTCTAGCTTTCTGTGGAGCCTTCCGGTCCATTGTGTATTGTTTCACGTGGTATTTGGATTATCCAATTCCCTTGCGGAGCCTTCCCCTCCTTTCGTGATTCTTTGAGTATTTTTGAAGTAGACCCTTACCCCTGCTGTGTGCTAGTGTTTCTGCTTTCTGTCTCCCTCCCCCCTCTAGGTCCGTTTTAGTTAGAGGACCTAGTCTCCTGCTTTCAACCAGGGCTAGGCCCGTTTAGGTTAGAGGACCTAGTCCTCTGGTTGTGTGACTGTTGCGTGACTGTTGGTGCTTAAGGGCTAGGCCCGTTTAAGTTAGAGGACCTAGTCCTCCCTCCTTTCCCTTGTCTCTTCCCTTGAGTGCTGGTACCATGTCTAAGGAAGTAAGAGAACACAAACCCTCTGGGTTCAAGAAATGTGAAAAATGTTCGCAGAAAATGTCCATCACGGATGGCCACAGTAACTTTGTCTACTGTTTAGGGGCCATCCACCTACAGGAAACATGCCTTTTTGTCACTCCTTTAGTGCCAGGGTATTAAGGAGAGAAAGAACAAACTAATCCTAAAAGGTCTCCTTAAGCCCTTCTTTGAGGAAGATCTGGCCAGCTCTTCCTCATCATCTAAGTCTCAGGGCTCAAGAAAGGAGAAGTCTAATCCCTCCAAGAGGCATTCTCCGGTGCCGGCCGGTGCTTCGAAGCCACCTCACAAAGTTCCAAGATTGGAAAAGTCCACTACCTCCTCGGCTCCACAGAGATCGGAGACGATCGAGGGATCCACTGTTATGACTACAGGGTCGACACCAGGCAGCTCAAAGCCAACTCCTGATAGTGGACATCGGAGCCAGTCTGCGGACACTCTACCAGTCTCCCCCACCATAAAATCAGTGACTTATAGATCCAGATCTCCCACACTGTCTTCCAGATCTTCTAGGAGCCTATCGGAAGAAGATGTGGAGAGGGTAGTGTTGAGACTACTGAACTCAGCTGCTCTACCCCAAATTGTGTTGGCTCCGACCCAGTTGGTCCTGGAGCCGCTTGAATCCACCATTCCTCCAGAGATTCCTCCTCCGAGCTGGGTTGGGCCTTCGAAGCCGGAGTGTTCGGTGCCTCTGGTGGAATTGTCGGTTCCAGCTCCTCCTGAGGTTGTCTCAGAGCTGAGTTCCACTCCGACACCTTCGGTACCTTCTGGGGTGTCTAGGAGCCGAAGATCCCCAGTTGGCCCTGACAGGGACGCATGGAACCAGACCTCTTCGGGTCCATGCCTTCCTCTCGGTGCGTCAGCTAGGGTGAGCTCGGAGCCTACATCGATCTTGGAGCCGATGGCTTGGGAGCCAATGGCATACTCTGCCTCTTTGGAGCGAGGGAGGTCCTCCAAGCTGGGGAAATCGGCCTTTGAGATAATGAGGAGCGTGATGTCTCATTCACCAGCTCCATTCAGGGGTACCAACATTCTTCCCCCTCGAGCACCTACTTCAGTCTCCGTACATGCTCTCTCGATGGACAGCAGAGACCCGCAGCCTCAGGAGCCCTCAGCTGGTGGCACCAACTCTTCCGAGACCTCCCTGGAATATCCTTCCGATGAGCCCCCACAGAAGAGGATGTGCAAGAGGAAGCACATAGACTCCCAGTATGAGTCTCTGGCGTCAGACACTGACCTTAAGGAGTCAGAAGGGTCCCCCAAATCATCCTCTGAGGATGTCTCCTTTGTGGACATTCTAGAGATCCTTAGGCAGAGGTGCGGCTGGCCCATCGTTAGCCCTTCTGATGAGGAGTTGGTGTACCTGAAGGCTTTCGGGTCTCAACCTTCAGCCTCTTGGGTGTCTCCACCTTTTGATGAATTGTTAGAGTTTGTCAGTCGAAAGGTGTGGGAGACTCCTGATGCCATGGAACCAGTCCCCAGGAGACCCAATAAATTGTTGTCAGCCCCACGGGATAAGGAATTTTTGTCTAAGGGTGTTCCCATAGACGCCATCGTGGTGGCTGTGGCCACCAAGAAGGAAACTTCTTCTATCCATCCGCCGAATAAGAAATCTTGAGCGATGGACAGATACGGTAAGTGTATCTTTTCATCAGTGGCATTTACACTCAGATCGCTGAACTACCTCTCACTCTTGACAAGGCTTCAGAGAGATTTCCTTAAAGAATTAGGAGAGACTCTACAAGGTACATCTACTGATGGAGTCCCTGAGAAGGTGCTATTCAGTTATCCACCTTGAATTCCATTGTGAACTCATCCATGAGGCTGATCTCGTATGCAGCCGATGGAGCAAGCAGGGCAGCAGGTTCAGGGATCTCCCTGAGGAGACACTCCTGGATGCGCCTGTTCAACTTGCAGAACTGTTCAAGCTTACATTTATCAATGCCCCCTTTGATGGTTCTTCATTGTTTGGACCTAAGTAAAGGACACACTCGCCTGGTGCGAGCAAGAAGGAAAAACACTCTCTGCCGTGGGAGTATGTTTTACCGCCCCCTCTAGACCATACCCCAAGGGCCAGAGAGGCAATAAAATGTGTTTCAAGAAGACCAGAGGTTTTTCCAGGACACACAGGGTGACGCCTCCTTCAGAGGCAGAGGAGGAGGAAATGGGTAGACATCCCCCTAGAGCCAGGGGTGGTCTGCAGAACCAGGGAGGCTGCGATTCCTTTTGAGGCCGGCCCTACCAAAGCTCCTGATGTGGGTTCCATCTGTGCTACTCTGGAGCCGGTCGGGGGTCGCATTTCTTTATATCCAGAAGCCTGGGTAAGTATCACCCGGGACAGATGGGTACAAAGAGTTATCACCAGAGGTAATTCCATAAACTTTTCTCTTCCACCTCATGTCCCCAAAAGGATACCGGATGTTCCATCCAATCACAGGGAGCAGGCAACTGTAGAAGTCAACAAGTTGCTTGCAAACAGAGTCATCCAAACCGTCCCCGCAGACCAAGCAGGATTCGGAACTTACTCCAGATTCTTTTTAGTGCCAAAACGTACAGGAGACTGGAGACCCATCCTGGACCTCTGCAAATTAAACAAATCCGTAAAGAAAGACAAGTTCCGGATGATAACACTGCAGTCAATACTCCCTTTATTAGGGAAAGACACTTGGATGTGCTCAGTACATCTCCAAGACGCATACTACCATATAAAGATAGACAGAGCGTCGAGGAGTCATTTACTCTTCTGGCTGGGAGCCAGTCATTTCCAGTTCCAGACCCTGCCCTTTGGTCTCACCACAGCCCCCAGGGTGTTCACCAAGTGCATGGCAGTAGTGACAGCTCACCTACGATGTCAGGGATTCCAGGTGTTTCCATATCTGGACGACTGGCTTCTGACCGCCCCACCAGGCATCTACTTCTTCAAACCAGGGACGCCACCCTTCAACTGTGTGTCCAGTTGGGGATTTCTATAAACTGGGAAAAACCTACTTTGCTGCCCTCGCAGTCTGTAACCTTTGTAGGTGCAGAAATAGATACGGTAACCAGATTGGCTCAATTTCCAGTAGAAAGAGCTCAGAATCTTGTACAACAAATTCAAAGCCTTCTCTCTCTCTGAACAGTCAAAGCAAAAACTGTTCTGAAACTATTGGGGACCATGGCCCATTAGCCAGACTCCACATGCAGATCCTTCAGTGGCTTCTATCATCCCAGTGGTCCTTCCAACATCTGCCCTTAACCCACCATATACTGTTAACAGAGTCTTGCAAGAAGGACCTTGTTTGGTGGACTCAAACAAATCAGCTGACTGCAGGCACTCCTTTTCTGCCTTCCCAAACCGTTCCCACTGTTGACCACGGATGCCTCACAGGTAGGTTGGGATGGGGGATTTATCTGGGCAGGACTGTCCAAGGCACATGGCAAGATCATGAGGTACACCTGCACATCAACGTCCTAGAGATGAGAACAGTGCTCCTAGCGTTGCAAGCACTTCAGGACTTTCTTCCTTTGGGGATGATTGCAATACAATCCGACAACATGTCGGTGGTATGGTATCTCAACAAGCAAGGGGGAACCAGGTCATACCCACTATGTCGAGAGTCCATTCAGGTTTGGAAATGGGCGATATCTTCCCAACGCTTTCTGGTGGCAACGCAAGTCCCAGGGACATCCAACATGATAGGCGACAGAGTCAGCAGGGCGATTTTGATGCCCCACGAGTGGTCTCTGAAACAAGAGATAGCGGAGCAGATTTTCCGCAGATGGGGACAGCCTTGCTTTGACCTTTTTGCCAGCCTGATCAACTCCAAATACAGCAACTACTTCTCCCTCATCCCTCCTCCAAGGGAGTCACACAGAGACGCTCTTGCTCACGATTGGCCCGTGGGTCTTCTGTACGCTTTTCCACCCTTCCCTCTCATATCCAAGGTAATCCAGAAAGCAAAGCTGTTGGGAAGCAAACTGATCCTCATCACTCCTTTCTAGCCTAGTCAGGTTTGGTTCCCCTTTCTCAGATCTCACCTATTGGACGATCCATGGACTCTGGACCCAGTACCAGACCTCTTGACTCACATGTCGGGATCATGCCACCCCAGCCTACACACACTCAATCTGACAGCTTGGCTGCTCCACTTCCATTCCTAGTCAGGTTTCATGATTTCTCCCCCTCTGTGACTCATATCCTGACCTCTTCTCATAAGGCTTCTACCAGAAAATTGTACACCAGCAAATGGAAAAGATTCTCTGTATGGGCGGGGGGAGGAATATTGATCCTTATATGGCATCCATTCCAGTCTTACTGGAATTTCTATCTGAGCTTTTTCACCAAGGATCTGCGGCTGCCACGATCAGGGTTCAGTTGGCAGCAATTTCATATTTTCATTTGGGCTTACAGGATTCTAATCTGATGTCACACAAATTATGCAAGACTTTCCTTAAAGGGGCTACCCTGTTAAGACCTCCAATTCAGGAACCGGTTGCTTCATGGGATTTGAATTTTGTCCTATCCAAATTAACATTCCATCCCTTTGAGCCAGCTCATTCCTCCCCGTTGTAATTTTTGTCCCTGAAGACTTTGCTTCTGGTGGCAATCACATCTGCCAGAAGGGTGTCGGAGTTGCAAGCACTGGCTGTCAAACCCCCGTACTTCATTTTTCACAAGGACAGAGTATCTATTCGCAGTAACCCATAATTTGTTCCCAAGGTGTGCTCTTCTGATAATTTGAATCAATCCATGGAGCTTTCAGGTATTCTTTCCTAATCACTCTAATGCAGCAGAATACAAATTTCATCAGTTAGACATCCACAGACAAATTTTTATTTAGATCAAACCAAAGGAATTAGGAAATCAGACCAATTATTTATTTCATTTTCCAACTCTAGACTAGGTCTTCCAGTCTCCAAGATGACCCTCTCCAATTGGATCTCCAGTTGCATAACCTATGTGTACTCTTCGGCTGATTCCACTAGATCTCAGTCTACTTCTGCAGCCTTCCAAGCCAAGGTCCCATTTGATACCATCTGTGCAGCAGCAACATGGGCTACCCCACATACCTTCATTACCCATTACAAATTTGACTCGATATCCAGGGGTAGAGCCTCCTTTGGTTCCACGGTACTCAGGAGTATTTTCCGGTGAGCCACCCGAGAATAAGGTGCTAGGGACACTGTCCCACAATTAATGATGAAGGCGAGATAGGACTACATAACATATAGAAGTTATGTACTTAACATAACGTTCCATGTTTATAGTCTTTCTCGACATTCATTATTACAAACCCACCCTCCTACCCCTGTCCTGGAAGATCTGGAAGGCAGTGTTCCTTCTTTTACTACTCATGGTAAGTGGAGACCTTTCATAATTGGTTGCTCTTTTGGGTTTTTCTCTCTCTCCCCCTCCTTTTCTCTATGTAGATTAGCAGCAAACAAGATCTGGGGAATGTGCTGATGCACCATAGGATACCTCCTAGCCACAAGCCAACCAGAAGTCTTTGAGCTTTTCAAACGGCCGAGTCAGAGCCAATGATCGGCTCCGAACCCACAATTAATAATGAATGGCAAGATGAACTACAAACATGGAACGTTATGGTAAGTACATAACTTCTATTTTTCATCAGTGGGGTCAACCTTGCTCTGACTTTTTTGCCTCTCCCTTCAGCACCAAGTGCAGCAGGTTCCTTGTCCTAATTCCCCCTGAGGGGGTGTCAGTGGGAGATGCTCTAGTCCACGCTTGGCCTGTCCGTCTCCTGTACGCTTATGCCCCCTTTCCCTTAATACCCACATTTCTACAGAAAGCATAATGGTTGAAGAGCAAGGTGATTTTCATAGCTCCTTTCTGGCCTCTGCAGGTGTGGTTCCCATTCCTGTGGTCTCATCTTCTGTTTCCAACTTGGACACTGGATCCCAGTCCATTTCTACTCTCACATTCATTGAGGATGATTCATACAGACATTCGGAGCTTCAAATTGACCACATGGTTTCTCCAATTCCATTGATGGCTAGACAGTCCAGGCTCATCCCAGAAATCTTCTCCAAGAAAAATTTATAAGTGTAAATGGAAGAGATTTTCCTGTTGGGCAGAACAAAGAAAGTTGGATCCTTTTATCTCTCCAGTTCCTGTTGTGTAAGAATTTTTTGCTTTGGTCTTTCAAGGTGGTGCCAGTTTCTAAACCATAAAAATTCAGCTCACAGCCATCTGTAATTAACAGGTAGGACTTAATACTTTCTTGCTAGCCTCTTCTAAAATATGTAAAGCATTCCTTAAGGGTACCTTGCTGCTTAGACCTCCAATTAAGGATCCTACTTCACCTTGGGATCTTAATGTTTTATTACAAACTTTAATTCACTTCCCTTTTGAGCCTTCGGCTTAGTCAGATCTAAAATGTCTCTCTTGAAAAACAATTTTTCTTGTTGCTGTTACATCTGCGAGGCAAGTTTCTCAACTCCAGAAGCTCTCCTCAAAACTGCCTGATTTGATTTTTCACAGAGACAGAGTGACTTTATGTAGAAACTCTTCCATTTTCCCAAAAGTTGTCTCTGAGTCAAATATAAATCAAGCAATCAATTTGCCAGTCTTCTTTCCAAAATTTGACAATAAGGGAGAATACATGCTACATATTTTAGGTGTACATAGACAACTTCGTATTTACCTCCATAGAGCAAAAGACTTTAGAATTGATCGACTGTTTGTTGCCTTTGCCAAAAACAAGTTGGGAAAACCAGTATCCAAAGTTACCTTAGTTAAGTGGACACAGCTTGTATTTCCTTTGTCTGTTCTTTGAGAGAATTGTCATTACCCAAACCTCCAAAAGCATATTCAACTTGACCTATGGCTACATCATCTGTTTTTTGGACCAGGGCTTCCATTGATGATATCTGTGCTGCAGTCGCTTGGTCCAATCCTTATACTTTTATTGCTCGTTACAAGTTGGATATCATCTCCAGGAACAGAGCTGCTTTTGGTTCTGCAGTTTCTGGAATATTCTTCCATGTGGGCCACCCAAGATTATCTTAGCTGGGGACTCTGTCCCATTCATTGAGGAATGAGTGAAAGTCACAACATCCGATATTACAGATATGTATTCTCCATAACTATGCATCTGCGTTGCCCACTTTCATTCTTCCTCACCTTCCCACCCTCCTTCCCCATATCCTTGTCCTTTGAGAATGACCTGAAAAGGTGCATTGAAATCACTGTTTCCAGTTTGAGCCCCTATTCTATACCTGTACTGTTTCTTCTTCTTCTTATAGTTACTTATGCCCAAAGACATACTTAGAAGCAGCAAACTCGATCTGAGGTAATGGAGCAGTAAGGGGCATTATGGGTAAAGGGAGGGGTTCAAGATTCGGATCCAAGAATCTAAAAGAAAAGGGTCGAGTCAGACCCAAGACCCATTTTTTGAGGAAGAATGAAAGTGGACAACACAGATGTATAGTTATGGTGAGTACATAACCTTAAATCTGATGTTGTTAATCCTCGTTCCTTACTGTTGGGTAGTCTGTTCCGACCTCAGAACCGAGCCGGCCATTATCCTAGCTCGCGTCAGCCACAAACTCTCAAGCTAAACTCTTACCCACAATTCCCCTCTCCCTGTTACCTCAGATTTCATTTGCCTCATCGCCATTCAGTCGTGTCAAGCTTCTTCTCTTGAGCTAAGTGATACTTTTTGACATTTATTACCTTCTAGTTTCAAAATTTCTGGCTAAAAGTTTATTAATTGGTTATCTCTTACCCTATCGCATCTAATGACAACCACTTTAGGTCCCTTTCTAGCCCTTTTTCTTACCTTTATTACTACGAGGTAACTTTTTTACCATCGTTGGTAAAACTTTCCTCTTTACTTTCGGGTATTTGTTCTACCATTGGTGGTATCCTTTTCCTCTTCTTTCTGTCCTATCATGGCAGAAAAAAAGGGTAGTCCAGGTTTTAAGATATGTGTGGATTGTAGACATAAATTACCAACTTTGGATGCTCATTCATTGTGTGTATACTGCTTAGGTGTGCCTCACTTAACTGTTGACCCGCCTTGTGGGATTTGTAAAAATTTTTGTAATAGGACATTAATAGAGAAGAAAAACGAGCTTATACTGGAGGGACTGCTAAAATCTTCCTTTTCAGAGGCTATTTCTGGGTCGGAGGCCTCAACTCCTCCTAGTACCCATAAAAAGAGAGTTGAACATAAAAAGTCCAAGTCTCTTCCGTCGTCCCCCGCTGGGGACCCCACGGAACCGAGACCTAAGAAAGCAAAGCTCTCGACTTAAGATTTGACTTCCTCAGCTCCGAGGCTGTTGGTAACTAAGCCTTGGGCACCGAATCCTTCGGCGCCATCTATTTCTACGGCACTGAGTACTGTGCCCTGCACCTCATCTGAACCGAGGGGCTCCTCGGTTCAGACCAGCCTTTTGGCACCGACTTATTAGTCGATGCAGACTTCCTCGACGTCGATGGATTTTCCGACATCCGTTTCTTCATCGGCACCAACGATCCTTCCGGTACCGATCATTACTCTGTCGATGCAGACGACTTCGGCACCGAGGCATGGTGCCGACTACCACTTCAGCACCGACCCCGTCGGTGCAGACCTTACTTTCGGCACCGATGACTTTATCGGTGCAGACACCAGTGGTAAAGTCCATAACAGCACCGTTATCTTCGGTGTAGACACCCATTTTGACTCTATCTAAAGACACTGAATTTACTCCATTGGATAGACCAGACTCTCCTTCAGCTATGTCCATGAGATTCACTAGAAGCCTCTCAGAACATGATGTGATAAGTCTTGTGGATCAGTTGCTTTCGGCCAGAGGTATTCCTCCCTCCAGGACCTTTTCTTCCCTTGGAGGTGAACACCATCCATCACAGACTCCTACTTATTCTTCTCCTTCATTAACTTTGAAGCCCCTTGCTATAGCACAGACTTCCCCCACTATGGCTCCCTTTATAGACCTCACTAAGGATCCGCAGTTGCCTTTGTGGCAGGAGAGATTGTTACTCCAGTCACTGCTCGGGGTGCCAGCTGTGGCGTACGTACTTCTGCATTTCACAGCCATCCAGGGACTCCGATTCGGCAGGCTGATTAGTTTGAACGAGGTGTGACCGCGGCTGTGGGCTCCCATCCCTCTTTAGGTGTACCAGACTTCCAACTCATGGAGAGGGCTGTTGCGTCTGTAGGCAATCCTGTGCTATCAGTGTTCCTGTCCTCCTCTGGGCCTCAATTTACACAAGCCACCCCTAGCGGACACTGGGCACAAGGGCTTCAGGATACACTCCCACTGGTGGCCCCTTTTACTCTGTCTTCCCCAGCTTCTCCCTCTGAGGAAGATCATCACAAGAGCTTGTGTAAGAGGACGCACGTAGACTCCCCAGAAGAGCCCCTCACGGAAGACGCAGACTTTGATGATGGGGATGGGTCCCCTCGGTCACCCTCTGAGGTATCCTTTGGAGATATCTGGGAAATACTTAAACAGAGAGGTGATTGGCAGCCCTCTAACCCAACCTCTGAAGAGTCTGTGTTCCTGCAGGCCTTTTGTGCCCGGCCCCCTACCTCCTGGGTTACTAAACCTGACGATGAACTTGTCCGGCTCATCGTGCAGCATGCATGGAAGGCCCCTGACACCATTAAGGCCATTCCTCGGAGGCCAGACAAAATCTTGTCCCCACCAGATACTGACCCTCACTAGTCCAAATGTCTTCCAGTACATGCCATGGTGGTGGCGGCCGCAACTAAAAAGGAATTGGCAGAAGAGAGCCAAACTGTCCATCCACCCAACAAGAGTCCCGGGCACTGGACATATTAGGGAAGCATACCTTTGCATCAGCGACCTTTGCGGTTAGGTCCCTGAATTATATGGCACATTTCACCAGGCTTCAGAGACTTAGTTTCTGAGCTCTCTGAAACTTTGGCCGGAGCTGTGTCTGATGAGGTCCGTGACAAAGTGGCCTCACAGTTAGCCACCCTCAAATCAGTTTCTAGCTCCTCCATGCATCTGATTTCTCACGGATCAGAAGGAGCAGCTAGAGCAGCGGGTGCAGGCATAGTCCTGAGACGGCATGCTTGGATGCACCCGTGTGACTTTGTGGAACCCTTCAAGGCTTCCTTTCTGAATGCTCCCATTGAAGCCTCTTCGTTATTTGGACCCAAGGTGAAAGACACACTGGCTAGATGTGAACAGGACAGTAAGACCCTTTCTGCCTTGGGTGTCCATTTCTCTTCACCACAATGGGCTTTCTCCAGAAACCAGAAGAGCGGGAAGATGTGGCACAAAAAGTCTCAAGGTTTTTTCTGTGACACCCGAGCCGAGTTTTCCCCTATGGGGCAGAGGGGAAAACTCGTATGGAAGGTGCCCCTTTCGGGGCAAAGGAGGTCCGCAAAACCAGGGGTCCAGAGATTCCTTCTCTGGCCAATCCTGCCAGCACTCCTGAAGAGCGGCCCAACTGCTTTCCTCTGGAAGCGGTTGGGGGTCGTTTCTCTTTGTACCCTTCTGCCTGGCTAACCATAACCACTGACTATTGGGTACAAAAGATAATAACTAGAAGTTATCATATCCCCTTCGATCTTCATCCCATCCCCCTAAGAAACTTACCCAATGTTCCACCCAGTCAAAGGGAAGAAGCAGCATTAGAAATCTCAAAGCTGCTAAGAAAAAGAGTCATCCAAATAGTCCCCCCAAACCAGATAGGATCCCGATTCTACTCAAGATTATTTTTGGTGCCAAAAAAGACCGGAGACTGGAGACCAATTTTGGATCTCAGTGTATTAAATACATTTGTAAAGGTTCAGAAATTCCGGATGGTCACAATACAGTCTATCCTCCCACTCTTGGAAAAAGACGATTGGATGTGCTCTTTAGATCTTCAGGATGCGTACTACCACATAAAGGTGGACAGGCCATCAAGAAGATTCCTTCGCTTCCGTGCGGGAGCCAGTCATTATCAGTTCCGAGTGCTACCCTTCGAACTCTCTACAGCCCCCAGAGTGTTCACAAAGTACATGGTAGTCGTCACAGCTCACTTCTGACTACAAGAATTCCAGGTGTTTCCATACCTAGACGACTGGCTCATCACCGCCCCCACCAGACCTCTATTGGAAGCAGCCTTGGCATACTCTCTTCTGACCGCAGAAAGGCTAGACGTAACTATAAACTGGCAAAAACCAACCTGACCCCATCTCAGTCCACAGAATTCATTGGGGTCCTGTTGAATACAAAGAACTGCAAAGCATCCATTCCAGAACACAGAATTCTAAGGATAAAGCAACAACGCATACCAATCCTTTCAAAGGAGAAATCCACAGCACATTCTATTCTCCAGCTGTTGGGTTCCATGGCAGCCTCCATCACTATTGTCCCCCCCTTGCCAGATTTCACATGAGGCTTCTGCAATGGCTACTACTCACCCAGTGGTATCCCTTTCAGTACCCTCTATCAGCCAAGATTTGGGTAGCTTAGAGGTGCAAACAAGACTTAATTTGGTGGATGTCACAGAACCCAACACAGTGGTCTCGCCCCTTCACCCCCCAACAGCCTAAGGCTACAGTGACCACGGACGCTTCCCTGATTGGGTGGGGGGGGGGCTATTTCAGGGAAAGGCAGTCCAAGGCACGTGGTCCGAAATGGAGGCCCATCTGTATATAAATGTCCTAGAGCTGAGGGTGGTGCTTCTAACATTGCAAGCATTCCATCCCCTACTGCCGTCAGGGACTATTGTAGTACAGTCAGACAACATGGTGGTAGTCTGGTACATCAACAAACAAGGCGAAACGAAATCTTACCCACTTTGTCGAGAGGCCATGCGAATATGGCAATGGGCGATGGCTACCGACTGCTTTCTCATAGCAACCCACATTCCCGGGAGTTGCAACATGATAGCAGACAGACTCAGCAGGTGCATTCTACAACCTCACAAGTGGTCCCTGAACCCTTTAATAGCGGCAGAGATTTTCAACCGTTGGGGTCACCCTTGCTGCGACCTCTTTGCATCCCCAACCAATTACAAATGCAGCAATTACTTCACCCTTATTTCCCCTCGGGGACAGTCACCCAGGGACGCTCTAGTCCACGATTGGCCCTCGGATCTACTTTATGCATTTCCTCATCTTCCCCTAATTCCCCAATTTCTGAATAAAGCCTGTCAGTTGAAGAACAAATTAATCCTCATAGCGCCATATTGGCCTCGTCAGATTTGGTTCTCTTTCCTATGGCCTCACCTGCTAGATCAACCGTGGTTTCTCGATCCAACTCCGGAATTGATCTCCCATCCGCAAAACGTGATTCACCTCAGCTTGAACAGCCTGAAGCTCACAGCTTGGCTCCTCCACTTCCTGTGATTGCCAGGCAAAATGATCTTTCTTCCCCAGTACATGACATTCTTATTGCATCTCATAAGTCTTCCACTAGAAATACATATCTCAGCAAGTGGAAAAGGTTTACTGTTTAGCTGAAGGAAAAACAGATAGATCCTTTTTCAGCACTAGTGCCGGTAGTACTGGAATACCTGTCAAGTTTATTCCAATCCGGCCTAATTGCTTCTACCATTTGAGTTCATTTGGCCGCAGTGGTGTCCAATATTCTTCCCTTATGTCACACAAATTATGCATGACCTTTGCAAAAGGCGTGAATCATTTAAAACCCCCATTTAGAGAAGCTACTCTGCCATGGAACCTGTCACTAGTCCTGCAAGTTTTGACAGCATCACCTTTTGAACCAGCTTCTTGCGACCTCAAGTTTCTGTCATGGAAAAATTTGTTCTTGGTCGCTATTACTTCTGCCAGATGTATATCTGAATTTCAAGCCTTGTGCGTCAACAGACCCTATTTGACCTTTCATAAAGATAGAGTGTCATTGAAAACTAAGCCTTCCTTTCTCCCAAAAGTGATCACTGAAATGTCCATAAATCAAACCATTGAATTGCCAGTTTTCTTTCCCAGTCATTCAGAGGAGAGTATTACCTACATACTCTAGACATTCACAGGCAAATTTGTTTTTACTTGAACAGAACTAAGGCTTTTCGCAAATCAGACCAGTTATTTTTGGCCTATTCTGGACCTAGATTAGGATGTGCTGTTTATAAGGTCACATTGGCTAAATGAAGACTGAGTAACATTTATCTACAAAAAGCACAATATTCCTTTAACTACAGCCATAAAGGCTCATTCCACAAGGTCAGTAGCAACTTCTGCTGCCTTCCATGCTAGAGCCTCTTTACCTGACATTTGTGTAGCTGCAACTTGGGCTAGAGCTCATACTTTCATCAACCATTACAAATTGGATTTGGCCTCCAGAGGAAAAGCATCATTTGGTTTTTTGGTACTCAGGAATGTCCTCCCATGAGAGCCTCCCAGGAATAAAGGTAGCTGGGGACTCTGTCCCAACAGTAATGACTGAATGAGGATTAACAACATCAGATAAAGAAGTTATGTCTTACCATAATGTTCCATCTATGTTGTTGATCCTCGTTCAGTCATTACGGCCCTCTCTCCCTCCCCCTCCTGAGGCTTATAGTTGATCTCACCTTCGGTTCCATTAGGTCTTTTGACCAGAGGTAGCCTCTACTTTCTTTTGACTTGCAAACTCAATCTGAGGTAACAGGGAGAGGGGAATTGTGGGTAAGAGATTAGCTCAAGAGTTTGTGGCTGACGTGAGCTTGGAAGATGGCCGGCTCGGTTCCGAGGTCAGAACCGACTACCCAACAGTAATGACTGAATGGGGATCAACAACTCAGATGGAACGTTATGGTAAGACATAATGTCTTTTTTACTCCTATGTCCCTTTCCCTTAATGATGAGTTTAACAAGCACATCCCTTCAGGCTTGAAGAATCTACCCATACTTATATGGTCTAGAGAATAACAGTTGTAATGATACTATAAGTTCACGCTGAAGTGTTTTCAGTTCATTATTACTAGTTTCATCTTATCCCTGTGCTTTTTGTATACAGTTTTCATAATTCTTTTCCACTGTAATCTGATTTAATTTCAGTATCTGAAGTTACTTTGATGTTACTAGCAAAATTTTGTCATCCCCTTTGTGGAGCCAAACTGTTTTTCATAAGAGTTTACAAATACAGCTGCAGTCTGTTGGCTTGAGTTTATACATTTTTATGATAGTACTCATGCCCACATCTTATGCATCTATAAAATGGTTTCCCATTTCTTCAAAACTTTCCAGTTCGTTTGTCACGCTATGTTTAATTTGCCTGTCCAGTTTATTTCAGTTTTTAGAATTGTACTTTGAGCTTGTTTCCTTTTTTTTTGTCATCATCATCATCTTTCGGCTTTTCCCGTTAGGGGTCGCCACAGCGGATCATCTCTTTCCATTTCTTCCTATCCTCTGCATCTTGCTCTGTCACACCAACTGCCTGCATGTCCTCTCTCACAACGTCCATAAACCTTATCTTAGGCCTTCCTCTTTTCCTCTTACCTGGCAGCTCCATCCTTAGCATCTTTTTCCCAATGTACCCATCATCTCTCCTCAGCACATGTCCAAACCAACGCAATCTTGTCTCTCTTGCTTTGTCTCCAAACTGTCCAACATGAGCTGACCCTCTAATATACTGATTCCTAATCCTATCTATCCTAGTCACACCGAGTGCAAATCTTAACATCTTTAACTTTGCCACATCCAGCTCTGACTCCTGCCTTTTTGTCAGTGCCACTGTCTCCAACCCATATAACATAGCTGGTCTCACTACTGTCTTGTAGACCTTCCCTTTCACTCTTCTTGGTACCCGTCTGTCACAAATCACTCCTGACACTCTTCTCCACCCATTCCACCCTACCTGTACTCTCTTCTTCACCTCTCTTCCACATTCACCATTACTCTGAACTGTTGATCCCAAGTACTTAAACTCGTCCACCTTTACCAACTCTACTCCCTGCATCCTCACCATTCCTCTACCCTCCCTCTCATTTACACACATATATTCTGTCTTAGCCCTGCTGACCTTCATTCCTCTGCTCTCTAGAGCATATCTCCACCTCTCCAGAGTCTCCTCAACCGGATTCCTACTCTCACTACAGATCACAATGTCATCTGCAAACATCATAGTCCACGGGCCCTCCTGTCTGATCTCATCTGTCAACCTGTCCATCACCACTGCAAATAAGAAAGGACTCAGAGCTGATCCTTGATGTAATCCCACCTCCACCTTAAATGGATCTGTCACTCCCACTGCAGTCCTCACCACTGTCAAACTGCCCTCGTACATATCCTGTACCACTCTTACATGCTTCTCTGCCACTCCCGACTTCCTCATACAATACCACAACTCTTCTCTAGGCACCCTATCATATGCTTTCTCCAAGTCTACAAAGACACAATGCAACTCCTTCTGACCTTCTCTGTATTTCTCCAGTAACACTCTCAGAACAAACATTACATCTGTAGTGCTCTTTCCTGGCATGAAACCATACTGCTGATCACTAATCATCACCTCCCTTCTTAACCTAGCTTCTACTACTCTCTCCCATAACTTTAGGCTGTGACTGATCAATTTTATCCCTCTGTAGTTACTGAAGCTCTGCACATCACCCTTATTCTTAAATATAGGTACCAAAACACTTTTTCTCCACTCCTCAGGCATCCTCTGACTTTCTAAAATTTCATTAAACAATCTAGTTAAAAATTCCACTGCCATTTCTCTTAAGCACCTCCATGCTTCCATTGGGATGTCATGTGGGCCAACAGACTTTCCATTCTTCATCCTCTTCATAGCTGTCCTTACTTCCTCCTTGCTAATCTGTTTCCCTTCCTGATTCACTATCCCCACATCATCCAACCTTCTCTCTCTCTCATTCTCTTCATTCATCAGCCTCTCAAAATACTCTTTCCATCTACTCAACACACTCTCCTCTCTTGTGAGTACCTTTCCCTCGCTATCCTTTATCACCCTTACTTGCTGCACATCTTTCCCAGCTCTGTCCCTCTGTCTAGCCAATCGGTACAGGTCCTTTTCTCCATCTTTACTGTCCAATCTCTCATACAACTCTCCATACGCCTTATCCTTAGCTTTCTCCACCTCTCTCTCTGCCATGCGCCTCATCTCCTTATACTCATGTCTACTTTCTTCATCTCTTTGACAATCCCACTTCTTCTTTGCCAGCCTCTTCCTCTATATACTCTCCTGTACTTCCTCATTCCACCACAAGGTCTCCTTGTCCTCCTTCCTCTGTCCAGATGTCACACCAAGCACCTTTCTAGCAGTCTCCCTTACTAGTTCTGCTGTAGTTACCCAACTATTCGGTAACTCTCCACTGCCTCCCAGTGCCTGTCTTAACTCTTCCCTAAACTCCACTTCACAATCACCCTTTTTTAACTTCCACCATTTAATCCTTGGCACTGCTTTCACACTCCTCCTCCTCTTCTTGATCACCAACGTCATCCTACAGACCACCATTCTGTGCTGCTTAACTACACTTTCCCCTGCCACCACTTTACAGTCTCCAATCTCCTTCAGACTGGCCCTCCTACATAGGGTATAATCACCTGTGTGTATCTTCCTCCACTCTTGTACGTCACCCTATGCTCCTCCCTCTTCTTAAAATACATATTCACCACAGCCATGTCCATCCTTTTCGCAAAATCCACAATCATCTGACCTTCTGCATTCTTCTCCTTAACACCATACCTACCCATCACTTCCTCATCCCCTCTGTTCACTTCACCAACATGCCCATTAATGTCCGCTCCAATCACTAGTCTCTCACCCTTGAGTACACTCACCACAACTTCATCCAACTCACTCCGAAATTTCTCTTTCTCATCCGTCGCACACCCAACTTGTGGAGCATATGCACTAACAACATTCATCATTACACCATCAATTTCGAGCTTCATAAACATCACTCTGTCAGACACTCTCTTCACATCTAAAATACTCTTGGCATATTGTTCCTTTAGTATAACCCCTACCCCATTTCTCCTGCCATCCACACTATGATAGAACAGTTTGAACCTGTTTCCTAAACACCTGGCCTTACTTCCCTTCCATCTGGTCTCTTGCACGCACAATATATCAACCTTTCTTCTCTCCATCATATCAGCTAGCTCTCTTCCTATACCAGTCATACTGCCAACATTCAAAGTTCCTACCCTCACTGCTACACTCCTAACCTTGTTCCTCTCTTCCTGCCTTTGCCCTCCTCTTCTCCTTTGGCCAACAGTAGCCCAATTTCTGCCAGCACCCTGTTGGCTAACAGTACTGGTGGCTGTCGTTGTTAACCCGGGCCTCGACCGATCCAGTATGGAAATATGAAATTTTCGCGCCATAAGTTATGTGGCAGAATTTTTACGCCGGATGCCCTTCCTGACGCAACCCTCCCCATTTATCCGGGCTTGGGACCGGCACAAAGAAATGCACTGGCTTGTGCATCCCCAGTGGCTGGGTTTCCTTTATATTTTATTTAATCTTAATTAAATATCTTGCTCTTATAGAAATATGTCATCTGATGTTAATCTTTGTTCAGTCCTTACTTGATGGGTAGTCGGTTCCGATATCGGAACCAAGTCGGCCATTTGCCAAGCTCACACCAGCTACAAACTCTCAAGCTAAAGTCTTACCCAGAAAGCCCCTCTCCCTGTTACCCCAAATCTTGTTTGCCGCATCACCAGTCAGCCGCGTCAAGCCACTGCTCTTGAGCTATTTATTTTATTTTTCTGTAGAATTTAACTTTATCGTTTCATTATGTTGCCTTTACTCTTACCCTATCGCATAGTTTTAGGTAATTTCTTTTACCTTAGAATATTTCCGTCATCTTTGTTGGTAATTTCCCTTCATTTTCCCGTTTTCTGCCTTACCAGGGCAGATAAATAGCAACTTTAACCTTTAAATGTTGTTTGAACTACAATGCTGAATCAGATACTTATTTCCTATCTGTATTCCATTTGGATTGGTTTCTCTCGACGTGTGAAATATGCAATATCTTTGTAACTGTACTTTAACTATCAGCTAACTTAAGGGCGTTTTGGGTCAGAGGCTTCAGTCTCCTCCATAGTCTCCCGTTGGAGGCCGTAGGAGCAGACACATAATAAACCACAATGTCTATTTTACCAAAATTGACTCTTAATATGGTACAGTTTTTCTTGGAACCGAGCATTTCTTGGCCCAGTTCCTCAACATTGAAAATCATGGTGGCACCGATGCTGTCAGTACTGAGAAGTCTTCAACCACCTTCTTCAGTACAGACACGATTTAGGTACCACTTTCAGTACCGACACACAGTTCGGCATCGACCATTCCCCCGTCGATGCACATAATGTTCTCAGCACCGTTTTTTTTGCCTTCGGTACAGACCTTTTCCTTGGAATCTACTTCAGTACTGACACTCAGCATGGTATCGGCTCTTCATCACCGACCCACCCTTTTCAGTGCAGATTCCTCATTAGGTGCCAGTTTTTGGTACCAACACTTCTATCGGCGCAGACAGGTTCTTCGGCACTGACCCAACTTTTTCAGTGCAGATTCCTCATAGGTACCAGTTTCAGTAATGACACTTAGCAGGATATTGACTTCAGTTGGCACAGACAGGATCTTCGGCACCGACCCACCCTTTTCGGTGCAGATTCCTCAAAGGTACCAATTACAGTACCGACACTTGGCGGGGTATTGACTTCTATTGGTGCAGACAAGGTCGTCTGCACCGACCCACCCATTTCGGTGCAGGTTCCTCATAGGTACCAGTTTTCAATACTGACATACCATGCACTCCAATCACTGCAAACAGTGTCTGCTTTTGTAACAGCTTCGGTACCGAATCCCACTATGACATTGACCTCCTATCAGTGCAGACAGCGTCTTCGGTGCCGACCACCCTTTGTGGTGCAAACTTCCATTGCCTACCACCTTTCAGTGCTGACACGCACCGTGGCGTTGACCCTGCTCGGTGCAGACAGTGTCTTTGGCACTAACCATCTTTTTTGGGTGCGGACTCTTGTTGGTGTCTCATGCTGCAGACATACGGCACGGCATTGAACCTTTTGGATGAGGATGGTGTCCTGGGCATATTACACACTTTTTCGATGTAGATGCCACACTCCTTTGGCATCAACCCCGTTGGTGCAGTGTATGCCTGCTTTTCCAGCCAATCCTGTTTGGTATACACAACTGTCGCTTTTAGTTTGTGCCATCTTTTGTTGCGATACAAACATTGCCCATCGGCACCGATCTCTCTTTTTTTCAATTTAGATTTTGTCGGTACCATCTCCAAGGGTACAGTCCACTCCGGTACTGTTCTCCTCGGTGTAAACCCTCTTTAAACTTTTGACTACATTCTGTACTGTAATTGCTACATCACTGCAGATCATTGACCTAATTCTTCTTAAGGATTATGTCCAGTGCCTACCCTCCTCGTTGCCTACTGCTATTAAAATTTGACATTGGAACCGACCTGCTCGGTCCGGAAAACCTCAGTACTACTCTTTTTCTTTAAACGAACTATTAGTACTTTATGAGTGGATCTGTAGTTCTATGATGACTACATTGACCTCAGGTTCCATCAGACACTATTCAGAATCCACTATATTTCGATTCTCGTTTCCTCTGCACTGTTTCTAGTGTTGGTACAGATCATGGTACCACTGTTACTACACACTGGTTTTAAAAATTTTTCTTCTTTCAAGCACCTTACTTTGTATCGGTACTAACTACTGATTTATCCTTTATGGTATGGTTAGAGCAAATATCTTAGCTCCGTTTACCTGGGCACCTTCCAGTTTTTATTTCTGCAGACCTTGATCGCCATTATTCGTTATACTGAACCATTTTATTCACTTTATAGGTCTAATACTTATCTTGTCTTAACCTCAGAATGTTTTTATAGTGGAATATCTTATGTTTTTTTTTTCTTGTACTTGTTTTTATGTTAATTCTCTTATGCAGATTTTGTATATTTAGCTCCCTCACAAGCTTGGACTTTCTTTAGGGGCTAACAATCAATTTTTCTTATGTGTTACTTTCTTATTACTTAGCCAACAAATCTTCACACCATACAGATCCCTGCTGGACAGCCTTTTCTTTGTGTAGCGAATTCCATTTTCAAATACCTTAAAAGCAATATTTAGAGTGTCTCACAACACTCAACATACCTTTTTTTTTAAATAAGATAAATTTCTACAAGACATGTATTCCTTCTAACCCTTTATTATAAATACATAAATAAATAAATAAATGTATACACGCATATATGTGTGTGTGTATATATATATATATATATATATATATATGTATAAATAACTAAATAAGTAAATAAAATGCTTAAGTCCACTAGTCATAACTCCAGTTCCGAGGTTGTACTTCACCCCCAAAGACTTCCTCCCCTCTTTAGACTCCAGATTTGCAGACCTTCCTGTCCACCCTGAGAAAGGAGAGTACTTGCAAAAGGAAGATGGCGGATTCTCCCCATGAAACGTGCTCCAAGGCTCTTCCTTCGGCCTCCACTGAGTACCCTAAGGAATCGAGACCTCAAACTTTGATAATCTGTCAAAGAGAAATCTTTGTAATCATTGCAGTCAGACTATTTTTACAATTAATTCTAACGACAACTTCTTTTACATGAGATAGTCTTCTCTGACTACATGGGCACTTACCTTTTACTTCAGTTCCTTTTCTCCAAGTTTTTATCTTACACTTCTACTAGGAAATTACTAGAGCTGCTCATGCAGACATAGTCATGAGACACCACACTAAAACAGTTCTGTATTACTCACAAGACTACCTATGAATCCACCCTAGAATTACTGAACCAAAGCTCATTCTGGCTAGGTGAATCAAAATGGCTACCCTTCCCCTCCCCTCTTGGCCTTTTATCCTCTCTTAAGAGGGAGTAGTAAAGGTTGTGGTTCCATTAACCTTTTTATTTCTTCCCTCTGAACCTTCTCCAGTAAGATTATAACAATAATAATTTGCAAATCCAGATATGAACATTCTCTACTTATTCTTACCCAAGCTAAGTTATCCTTTACAGAATTTAATACCTTCTTACCTTTCTGCAATTCCGTTGTATTTGTGACAGTCCCTAATTAGAACAGCAATTAAAAATAATTTTTTCTTTCTTCTGATACCTTCAGACCTTTCATTCCATCACCCTAGGCTGCAGTGACCACGGACGCCTCCCTAATAGTCTGCGGGAGCCCTTTTCAGGGAAAGACAGTCTATTACTCATGGTCGGAACTAGAGGACTACTTTTTCAGCAAGCATAAGAATATGGTAATGGGCAATAGCTACCAACCTCTTTCTGGCTCCATTGCAATTTCTTGGGGATGTTCTTCGTCTTCCCTTGCTGCAGTCCTGACAATTGGGTATAGTCCGCGTCCCAGTCTCGCCCCGAAGAGAGAAGATAAGGCTGGCGCGCGGTCATGGCGCGCTAGACTGGCGTCAGGGCGTCAGCGGGTGACCACGCGATTTCTCCATCCTTTTTGCAGTCTTTTGCGATGCAGAAGCAATTTGCAGAAGTGCAGGTTGGCGTTGTTTCAGACCGAATACAGAGTTGGCTAAGTAACCCGTTGAACATTTTGGTTTTTCTTGCCTCAGTATTTAACCGGATGTCAGAAAAAGTGAATAACTGTATTTCTTGTGGGAAGCAGATGATTATCATACATTGTGTATACCTTGTTTAGGGCCTGAGAGGAGGCTTGATTGTGCTAGGTTAGTGTTTGGGAAGCGTTGCAATTACACTATGCCGCCGGATCTCCGGCGCTTCATCTATCTAAGAAGCGCAAGGAAAAACAGTGAAGTCTAGGGTGAGGAACAGAGGTTTTGCCAGGTGTCTCTATGGAGTCTCAGGCAGATACTTTACTGTTACAGGATGTGCCCTCTCAGGAGGTAGGCCAGGCTGAGGGGCTTCTCAGGTAACTGTTCTTCCCTCTCTTCCCAAGGTAGTTAGGGCCTCTCCTTCTGTTGCCAAAGCTTCTTTTAGAGGAAGGCCAAGTTCAGCTTCTGTAGGGGCTTCTCCTAGCATTTCGGGCTCTGTGCCTAAGAAACATATGCTTAAAATGGCAGAAGATTTGATTACTCTGATTAGAGGTTCTATGCCCCCACCTGATAAGAGGCCTAGGGTGGAACAGGAGTTTGATAGTTTTGAACAGTGTTCACAGGCTTCAGAGTCTTCTGTGGAAGACTTGCAAGAGTTTCCTACTTATTCTGATTCTGATGTGGATGATTCCACTCCTTCAGCTTCTCCTCCTGAGGATTTTTCATTTTCAGAGACTCTTCACTCCATGAGGGAGCACTTTAAATGGGAAGGCCAAGATTACTCTGACTCCAAAAGGCTTAGGGAATTCTTGTTTTGCCCCAGCATAGGCCCTTAGCTATTCCTCCTGTGTTGAATGTGGTGGAGGATGTTTTTGCAGAGGCTTCTCTGAACCCTGATTCCTTGCCTCCTGCTCCTGTTAAGCCTGATAGGTATTATACTCATAAGTATTTGTTTAAGAGTCCCAGACCCAGAAACTGTTTCTCAGGGGCCTAAAGGTGTTAAAGCTTCTGTGGTTAAAAATCCTGTACCCTCTGATAAAGAGGCAAGGGCTTTGGATAGGTGGGGTAAGAAAGTATATACTTCTTCCACTCTAGCCATGAGGGGTTGAATTGTCAATTTCATATGCTGAAATATCAGAATTATCTCCTTTCACAATTGAAATCTAAGGTGGATGCTTTAGGTATTGAGTGTAAAGAATTGCTGGATTTGGTTCATGTGTCTGAACAAGTGGGTAAGCATTCTTTGCAGTGTGGTTTTGATGCTGTTCAGGCCTCCTCGAGGGTGGCTGCTACTAGTTCTGTTCTTCGCAGACATGCATGGTTGAAGGATCAGAATTTAGCTGAGCATGTTAAGACCAGGATTTTGGATGCTCCTTTACAGTCTGATGTGTTGTTTGGACCGCCTGTGGAAGCAGTTTTAAAGAAAATGGAGGACAAAGCTAAGTCTATGCAGACTGTTAAAGATTTTTGCAGGTGCAGCCTCCAGTTTAGTAGAAATTGGCCTGCTAAGGGGTGGACATATCCTGCTTATGGTTCCCAGTCTAGGGTAGATCAGACAGTTCACCTGCTCAGACTTCTGGTGAGGGCAGCAGAACCAATGACCTGCCTTTTCAGCTGCCAGTGGACTCGTCTGGCAGCTCCTTTGGGAGGAAGATTGTCTCTTTTCAAAGAAAATTGGATTTAATCACTCAAGACAGATGGGTGCTGGATATCATTCATCACGGGTACAGATTTTATTTCCACACAATGCCCCTTTCAAAGGCATGCCCGATGTTCCTCCTCCACAAAGAAAAGAGGCTCACAAGCAAGTTTCTCAGTTACTCCAGATAGGGGCTATTCAGCCAGTCCCTGTGTCAGAAAGGGCATTTTATTCTCGCCTGTTCCTAGTACCAAAGAAGGGGAACACGTGGAGACCAATTTTGGATTTATCTATCCTCAACACTTATCTGGACATTCCCAAGTTCAAGATGTTGACGTTACAGCAACTGTTACCTCTGCTGGGCAAGGATCACTGGATGGTAACTTTGGATCTCAAGGAAGCTTACCTTCATGTGCCCATAAGGCTAAGTTGCAGAAAGTATCTGCTGGAGATTTTCATTATCAGTTCTCTGCATTGCCCTTTGGCTTATCTACTGCGCCAGAGTATTCACAAAGGTTCTGGCTCCAGTGATAGCTTACTTCAGGCTTCAAGGCATTCAAATTTATCCTTACTTACTGCCTGATTCTGGCTCAAGAAAAGGAACACCTTCTACAGCATCTGGAATATGTCATAGCAGTGCTAAGATGCCTAGGGTATTCTAATAAAGTCCAGTCTAGTACCCTCTCAAGACATGTGCTTTCTGGGTGTGAGACTGAATACAGCAGCCCAGATGGCCTTTTTAACCCCGGACAAACAAAAGAGTCTGTCACTTTACTTCCATCAACTATCTCATCAGTCCGTGCTGACTGCAAGGACAGTCCTTCAAGCATTAGGGTTCATGGCATCTTGTATTCTGGTGCTTCCCAATGCCAAACTGCATATGAGGAAGCTGCAATGGTATCTCAAAATGTATGGACACAGCACTGCCAAGATTTGGACACTGTCATTCAAATAATACCTTGCCTTCAAAAGGAATTCTTGTGGTGGGCTCAGGAATGTCACCTAAACAATCAGATTTTAACGACAGATGCCTCGGACACTGCTTGGGAGCTCATCTAAATGGAAAGTGGATACAAGACAAGTGGCCTGCCAGACTACAGCATCTACATATCAACATGAAGGAGATGTTAGCAGTCCAGTTTGCATTGATGGCGTTCAAGGAGTTACTTCTTACAGGGCAGATGTTGGTTCTGACAGACAACACAACTGTCATGTGGTACATCAACAAGCAAGGGGAACACATTCTTATCCTCTATGCAGGCAAGCAATGATTCTATGGGAGACTGCGTAGCCTGCAACTGACTCTTCAGGCAAGGTTTCTGCCAGGAGCACAGAACTCCCTAGCAGATGTATTAAGCAGACAAATCATGGATGAAACTGGATCTTCATGTATTTCAGAAATTGACAGTGTCATGGGGAACTCCAGACATAGATCTGTTCGCTTCTCCACTAAACCACCAGCTGCCAAGGTATTGCACAAAGGGGTTTCATCACACAGCTTGGAAAGTGGATGCTCTGTCTTTCAGTTGGAAAAACCTTCATGTCTATGCCTTTCCACCTCTACCTCTTCTTCCAAAGGTATTACTAAAGGTCAGACAGGACAGGCCAAGGATGATTTTGATAGCTCCAGATTGGCCTCGCAACACTGGTACCCACTTCTAAGGAGTCTTGTAAAGAAGCCTCCATGGCCTTTACCTCTGATTCCTCATCTGTTATCTCAGAAGGACGGTCATCTGCTCAATGTCAAGCTTCCATCTCTTCATCTCACAGCTTGGCATATTCTGTGTTGAAGCATGGTAGGTCTCAGCTTCCTCAACAAGTTTTAAATGTGATTATGGAAGCTAGAAGGCCTAGTACTAGGAGAGTGTACTGCAGAAAATGGAAGAGATTTTGTTTTGGAGATTTCAGAGCCTAATTTGAGTGTGGCTCTTCAATATCTTACTGAATTATTGGACAAAGGTTTGTCTTTCTCTTCCATAAAGATTCATGCTGCAGCAATTTCAGCTCACTATGATTGTGACCCACCTTTGTTTTTGTTCAAGCAGTTTCTTAGAGGGCAAAGAATATAAGACCCCTACTCCTGCTTGGGATCTCAATTTTGTGTTGGAAAAACTTACTCTACAACCTTTTGAGCCTGCAGCTACTGCTGAATTGAAATATTTGTCATGGAAGACTGCTTTTCTGTTGGCTATTACTTCTGCAAGAAGGGTGTCTGAGTTGCAGGCCCTTATGGCAGTAGAGCCCTTTTGATTTTCCATAAGGACAGGGTATCATTACGCACTAATCCTTCCTTTATGCCTAAGGTGGTTTCTAGTGTGGCTTTAAACCAAACTATTCATTTGCCTACTTTTTGCAGATCCTCAAAATAAAGGGGAAAAGATTTTGCACACTTTAGATGTACACAGGCAATTTTATTTGAGCAGGACTAAAGATTTTAGGCAGTCTCAGCAGTTACTTGTTTCTTTTGCTTTAAGTTCACAGGGCAAGCCTGTGTCAAAACAAACTATTTCTAGGTGGATTGGCTTTTGCATTGCATTTTGTTATTCCCATCATGGCAAAGAGGTTCCAGCTGGGATTAGGCCTCATTCCACTAGGGCTACTGCCACTTCAACAGCATTTCTAAGGGGTGGCAACTAAGGATATTCTGGAGGCAGCTACTTGGAGTTCAGTGCATACTTTCTCTAGGCATTATCACCTGCCTATATACTCTAAGACTAGAGCTGGTTTTGCCACAGCTGTTTTACAAGGCATGTTGTCAGCTCCTGCTACTTTATAATTTGCCAGCCTCCCCTCTGCTTTGGGATTCTAGGACTGCAGCAAAGAACATAGTACAGTTTTGTACCTACCATAAATGTAGATGTTCGAGGATCCCTTGCAGCAGTCCCAATTACCCTCCTTCCCTCTGTGTTTCAGGGTGGTTGTGTAGGTGAGTTTACTTGCTTATATTTTGTGTATATATTACTGTATATATTGTACATGTTTTTTGCTGCAGGTTGTTTTTGGGACTTGTCTTTTTGGGTCTTCTGACATCTGGGGCAAGAAAAGACTGACCGGCGCCAGCCTTATACTCTGGTATTCGGCCCTGACGGGGACGACTATATAATTGTCAGGACTGCAGCAAGGGAATCCTCGAACATCTACATTTATGGTAGGTACAAAACTGTACTTTTTCCAACGTGATAGCAGATAAATTAGTCAAGTGCATTCTACAATCTTCTGCATATCTATGTTCTAGTATGAGAGCGGTGCTTCTAGCATGGCAAGCATTCCTCTCTCTCTCTCCTTTTGTCAGTGACTATTGCAACACAGTCACACAACTGGTCAGTAGTCGAGTGCATCCACGTAAGGCAGAACCAATCTTTCCATCACGAGTGCTCCCTGTATCTTATTATACCAGCGGCGAATCTCTACAGCTGGGGTTTCCTCTCCTGGGAACTCTTTGCTTCCCTTACCAACAGTAAATACAGCAATTTCTTTGTCCTGTTTCCCCTTCACTGACAGTCAACCAGGGACGTTCTAGCCCATGTTTGGCTCTTGGGTCTACGTGTTGCACCCCCCCCCCTTTTTTCCCTTTCCAAAAAAAAATATGCACCACATTTATCTAGACAAATTTGGTTTTACTTTCTATTGTCTCACCTGCTAGATCAACCGGAGATTCTCAGTCTAACTCCAGAGCTGACTCCTCTTCCGCAGAACAATTTCACCCCAATTTAACCAGCCTGCAACTCACTTTGGTTTCCTTTTCTATGGCCTCACCTGCTAGATCAACCGGGTATTCTCAACCCAACCCAAGAGTTAATCCCCCTTCTGCAGAATCTGTTTCATCCCAACTTAACCAGCCTGAGGCTCACAGCTTCGCTCCTCCTGTTCCGGTCATTACAAGGCAGAATGATCTTTCTTCTGCAGTGCGTGATATACTTATTGCCTCTCATAAGTCTTCCATCAATAGTACATTCCTCACCAGTGGAAAAGATTTACTGTTTGGTTAAAGGAAAAATAAATAGCACCATTCTCAGCACTGGTACCAGTAGTACTGGAATACCTTTCAGATCTATTTCAGTCTGTACTATCGGCTTCTACCTTCCTGGTTTACCTGGCTGTTATATTTAATTTTCACAATAGTTACCAAAATTCTTCTCTTATCACACAAGTTATGTAAGACTTTCCTAAAAGGTGTGATTCACTTGAAACCACCATTCAGAGAATCTACGCTGGCCTGGGACCTGCCATTAGTTCTGCAAATCCTGACAATGTTATCATTTGAGTCAGCCTCCTCTTGCGACCTCAAGTTTCAATCATGGGAAACTTTGTCTCTGGTTGCCATTACTTCTGCCAGACGTATTTCTAAACTTCAAGCTTTGTGCATTAAACGTCCCTATCTAATTTTTCATAAAGACAGAATGTCACTGAGAACTAATCCATCCTTTCTGCCAAAGGTGATTTCTGAAATGTCTATTAACCAAACAATTGATTTGCCAGTTTTCTTCCCCAATCATTCAAACAGAGGAGAGCATTGCCTGCATACTCGAGACATTCATAGACTAATACGTTTCTGTTTGGATAAAACTAAATCCTCTCGCAAATCAGATCAGTTGTTTCTGGCCTTTTCTGGACCTAGATTAGGATGT
The DNA here is from genome assembly GCF_019279795.1 of Protopterus annectens. Taxonomy (NCBI): domain Eukaryota; kingdom Metazoa; phylum Chordata; order Ceratodontiformes; family Protopteridae; genus Protopterus; species Protopterus annectens. The sequence continues at coordinate 1,338,737,893 of NC_056729.1, forward strand.
GCCATTTCTAAGGTCACACTGGCTAAATGGTTAAAAGATTGTGTAACATTTATTTACAAAAAGCATAATTTCCCTTTAACTACAACTGTACGGGCTCATTCTAGAAGGTCAGTAGCAGCCTCTGCTGCCTTTCATGCTAGAGCTTCTTTAAATGACATTTGTGCAGCTGCAACTTGGGCTGGGCCTCATACTTTCATCAGTCATTACAAATTGGATTTGGCCTCCAGAGGAAGAGCTTCTTTTGGTTCAGTGGTGCTCAGGAATGTCCTTCCATGAGAGCCTCCCAGGAATAAAGGTTGCTAGGGACTCTGTCCCATCTGTAAGGACTGAACGAGGATTAACAACATCAGATAAAGAAGTTATGTCTTACCATAACATTCCATCTGTGTTGTTGATCTTCGTTCAGTCATTACAGCCCTCCCTCCCTCTCCCTCCTAAGGCTTATAATGGATCTCATCATCCTGTAAGTGTAGGTCTTTTGACCAGAGGTAGCCTCTGCTGCTTTTTCGACTTGCAAACTCGATCTGAGGTAACAGGGAGAGGGGCTTTCTGGGTAAGACTTTAGCTCCAGAGTTTGTGGCTGGCGCGAGCTTGGTAAATGGCCTACTCTGTTCCTATATCGGAACCGACTACCCATCAGTAATGACTGAACAAAGTTCAACAACACAGATGGAACGTTATGGTAAGACATAGCTTTTTTTTCCTGACCATGAGTGTTTTGATCCTGATGTTAAAACATTTTCATTGAATTAAATTTCCTTTTCAGAACTTGCCACATTCTTCCCTAAGACTTTCTACTGAATGCATCACTACAATTTGTTTTACATAGTTACTGCTTTGTTTCCATATAGTGTGATATTACTCGTCTGTGCATTGGTTTAGATTTCAGTTTGACAGACTTATCTAGCAGTAATTTAACCTTTATAACCTTGTGATCACTGCATAACAAAGGTGGTAAAACTTGACATGAAGTAACTGTCATTTCCTTAGGAACACCGTGTTCGGTATGCTGTGTTCCCTGGTAGGTTTGCTTACAGTCTGCAGCAATTGTTGTTTCTGAACTTGTGTTGTAAGTAATTTCCTTACTAATGTTGTAGAATGAATATTATTCCAGTATGTTTCTGGTAAATTTAAGTTCCCAGCTACTATCATTTCCTCCCGTGTTTCAGGCAAGAAATGTATGAATTATTTTAGGTTATCAGCACTTGCTTTGGTTGCATATGCTCTTCAACAATTGTAATATGTCCTAAGGTTGTCTTTGTCACAGTTACACAATATGCAGTATTGGTGTGATCACCGAACGTAATAATCACAGGTCGCATAATCTTTAATCTCTGTCATAAGACCTCTATCTGATTTTTTTGTTACAGTGTCTGTTACAGTAAAAACATGTATACCCTTATAGAAGTGGTTTCCAGCTATTGTTCTTTAACCATGTATCACAAGCAATCACAATATCAGTTTTATGAAAATGTAGCAAATTTTCCATTAAGCAAGTAAATTTTTATTATTAATGCTCCTGGCATTAAGAACCATCACAAATTAATTAAATTTTGATATCGGTGAACTTTTTCATTTCTATCCTGGCAAAAGTCCTGTCTTGTGCTAGTGAAATATTGCATTACACCTGCTGTATTCTCTTCCCTTGTTTTGACAAGTGGACTTCATCCTGTCTAAATATGTGTGACCCCCAAATTAGGATTGGATATTTAAACTTTTTAAGACAGGCTGTTTTTTCAATGTAGGTATCCATCAAAAAAAAAATCTTCTTGTTCATGATGACCTGTATGTGATTTGCAAAAATATGCCCTAATACTTGCACAATCTATGCTATCTAAGAGGGCTGTAAGTTCCCTACTAACAAGAGTCCTTGAGGATGAGGTCATTTGAACCAGTATTTATAAAAACATACTCACATCCTGTATTTTTGCTCTTGGCAAGCACAACAATGTTCAGTGTTCATTATTCTGTCTGAATATGTAGATCTGAAGTAATTAGACTTCATTTGTCATCAACCTGTGGGTATCGGATCCGATATGGATCCGAGCCGGCAGCTTTCCAAGCTAAGATCCGAGCTCCTCCCCTTTACCCATGCTACACAGCAACCTCCTTCTAAACCCTCAGATCTCGTTTGCCACGGCTTCACCAAAACGTGATCACTGAGCTGCAGGCAGGTAGAGTGGAAAAAATGTCCTTTTCCCAGCTTTAGCTGAGTAATTAAGGTTGTGTGTGTGTAGTTTGTCTTTCCCCTTTTCTTCCTCTCCTATGGGTTTTTCGCTAAAAAAAAAAATTTAAGTTAGAGTAAAATTAGTGTAGGCCTCCCCTTCCTGCCCTTGGTGCGTGTGTGAGAGTGATAGCTTTTTTCTGGCTACCTCTTGGTTGTCGTGGGGTTGGGATGTCGGATTCCCAGAAACCGACCTTCTCTAAGTGCTCAAAGTGTGGCCATAAGCTATCCCTGACTGATGGCCACACACTGTGTGTTTTGTGTTTAGGGGTTCCCCACCTGACTTTGAGCTGCAAAATTTGTGCAGCTTTTAACCCCTGGGCCCTGCGAGATCGCAGGACCAAGTTGATTCTAGCTGGGCTTCTTCCGGCAGAATCGACCACTTCTGTGACTTCTGCTTCTTCCCCCTCTACGGCCACGGCTGTGGCCGTGATAGCTGCCGGTCCACCTCCCTCGTCTGGGACTCGCACTCCCACGTCTAAGCATGGCAACAGGGAGGCCAGGAAGGAGAAGCATCGAGAAAGAGAGAAAGACAGAGAGAGAGAGAGAGAGAGACAAAGAGAGGGGTTGTAAGAGACCAGTGGACCCGTCGGATACGGTGGCCCCTCTGGTTAAAGTGGTTACCATCCCAGAAAAGGCTCCTAGGACTTCCTCCCCTCGGCTCTGTTCTCTGAGATTTTCCCCGGTGCCGGAGGAGGAGGTTCGGCCTGCTTGGAGGTCGTCCTCTCATTGGCCCTCTCAGCCGGTGTCGGTGGCGTCCTCCAGATCCACAAGAAGCCTCTCAGAGGCTGACATGGACCAGATGATGAGATGGGAGTGTTGCTGGCTCCCACTCCTGCCGGAGCAGGGAGCTCGACTCCGATGTTTGCCCCGATAGCTCCTTCTCCAATCCATCCCCGGGTTTCAGAGTCCCTGAATCCGAGGAGCCCCAGAGTCAGGGGGTTGGCGCCTATGGTTCCTCTGACCTCGACGCTGGCCATGCCCTCAAGTTTGTCGGATCCAAGCTCTTGGAGCCGTGATATGGGTGCCATGTCTGGGGGGGGGGGTGAGTGTGTCATCGGCTCCGTTGTGGTCAGGGCATACCTTTCCTCTGGACCCGACTCTTCCAAATTCAGCTCCAATCCCTTCGTCGGATCCGAGAGGCACGGTTACCCGACTAGCTTCAGGAAAACCAGTTCCCCTTCGGCCTTCGACGTCTTGGAGAGGGTTCTCTCAGGAGGATTGAGACCCCTCACTCTTTCCTCTGAGTCCGCCCCTGCTCCCTCACAGCTGAGTATTTCTTCTGTCATCCAGTCCTCCCACGGACAGTCTGTGTTAGATATGCCCCAGATAGTTCCCCTTGAGGAATATGAAACGGTTTGTGAGTTCCCTCAAAGGAGGTCCCTCTAAATGCCAGTGCATGAGGAGGCACATGGACTCCCCCAAACCCCTCACAGAGGATAGCGACTTGGAGAAAGGGGAACCTCCAGAAGACATCTCCTTCGGAGACATTATGGAAATCCTCCGCCAGAGGAGAGGTTGGTCCGCCCAAAAGCCTTGCTCGGACGAGTCGGTATTCCTGGAGGCGTTCGATGCAGGCCCATCTACCTCTTGGGTGTGTCCCCCCCCCCGGCTGATCCTCTGGTGGACCTCATTACCACCAGAGTTTGGAAGGAACCGGACACTGTAGAAGCTATACCTAAACAGCCAGATAAAGTTTTGAGCCCTGCTTCTGACAGGACTGCATGGAGTAAGGGTTCCCCAGTGTATGCCATGGTGGTGGCGGTGGCCACCAAAAAGGAACTGGCACTGGAGAGTTCCTCGGTCCATCATCCAGACAAGGACTCAAGGACGATGGACCGAATTGGAAAGCGGACGTTTGCTTCAGCTACCTTTGCTATAAGGGCACTCAACTATATGGTACACGTGATTAGACTTCAGCACGACCTCGTGAAAGAGTACTCTGAGTTTCCCCCGGAGTCCATTTCGGCCGAGGATAAACATTCATTCTCGGCACATATGGACACGCTTAAGTCGGTGACATTTACGTCCATGCGCTTATTCTCTCATGCCACTGAGGGAGCCGCTAGGGCGGCCGGGTTTGGCATTACCATGAGGCGTCACTTGCGGCTCCGGCTTTGCGATTTTTCGGAACCTTTTGACAGCTCGACCCTGTTCGGGAAGACCATCTGAGATGCGCTTGTCCAGAGTGAGAAGGACGGGAAGACGCTGTCGGCTGTCAGGATCCGCTTCGCAAACCCTCAAAGGTCCTTTTCCAGGAATCAGTGAGGGCAAAAGAAGTTGTGGTTCTGGAAGTCTCAGCACTCCCGGGATGCTGTGGACATCTTTTCCCCTAGAGGCAGAGGGGGGACAAGGCGGACGCCAGCCCAGAGGCAGAGGGGGACTGGAGGACTTCTGGTCATGGCAACCTTTTTCAGATCGACCCGCGCAACATCCCTGAAGTGTTGCCCGACTGCTCCACTCTGGGAGGCAGTTGGGGGGGGGGCGATTTTCGAGGCACCTAGCTCAATGTGAGTCCATAACATCAGACCGCTGGGTTCTTTGGATAATATCCAGAGGCTATTCCATTCCTTTTATAAATAGTCCCTTACCTCCAAGGTGCCTCCCAGACTTTCCACCCGCTCAAAGGGAGAAATAGAAAAGCTGCTAAACAAAAGAGCAATCCAGCAGGTCCCCCCAGATCAGTCTGGATCAGGCATCTATTCCAGGTTCTTTTTGGTGCCAAAAAAGACAGGGGCTTGAGGCCGATTCTCGACCTGTCCACATTGAACCTGTCCATTGCCAAGGAGAAGTTTCAGATGGTCACCCTACAATCCATCCTGCCATTCTTGCAGGAGGGAGACTGGATGTGCTCAGTAGACCTCAAGGATGCGTACTACCATATTCTGATGAACAGGCGATCCAGGAGGTTTCTCCGCTTTCGGCAGGGAGCCAATCACGAT